>NC_079310.1:6981903-7581903 GCF_023638135.1 Falco biarmicus | reverse complement strand
CTTCTATATTTTCCATTAAGTCTGAGATGGATTCAAGTTATCCTATAAACCTTGTCACCCCTATTAAAAATTCAATAGGAATAGAATAAGCACCTGCAGTTAAATGACAAAAAGGAGCATCTAGACTTGAATTAATTTAGAGGGACTAGGGTTTGAGAATAGGTTTTTGGGGTGGGGTAAGGAAAAGGTGTAAACTGTAAGATATACTAACAACTGTTAAAGGTTTAAACAAAACAAACAAAAGAAAAAAAATTCAAATTATCTTTCACATTAATTGCCTCTATGGAGAAAATATTCAGTTAATGTCCTACTTTTTTAATTTCTTCAAAAACATCTACTGTGGCCACCGTTGGGAGATAATAAACACATGGACCTACTCCATGTGTAGTTACTGCTGTGCTATAACTGTATCAAAGTCCTTAAGCAGGCAGCCAAAGAACTGTAATTACCTGCCTTTTGTACAACTGAAAGGCTGAGTAATCATAGCTTGGATTTTGGCTAAATGAAGGAAGATTCTGGAATGGAAAAAAGATGCCAGTGTAGAAAAGTCCACTCAGGACTTACTACAGTACACAAGAAAATATATATATAAAAAATATGTGTCTTGCCATGCTACATCCTCTTTAAAATATAGAAACTACTTAAATGTTCAGATATGCTGGTTACTAGGGTATTATAAAGACACACTGAGAACTTTTAGTCAATTACAGCAGCTCAAAACAACTGATATTAATGTTTCAAGATGAGCCATACGGAGTGAAAACTTGCAAAGCAATGTTCCATTACAAAGTAGGATGTAAGGCTTAAAATATTCAACTGTTAGCATGAAGCAAACACTTCTAGATAAATGCTTTCGTTGATACACACCATATTTTCATTTCTTAGCACTTCCTGTATGATTGCTGAGAGTACAGGCTTGGACAATAACAACAAAAATAATTATATTGGAAAATAAAAATAAATAACAAAACTAATCAGGATTCAAAAAAGAATTGAACAGATGGACTGAAAACTAAAGTACCTGCAAGTCTAGATAACGCATGAGCAGTATGCTGACTCAAACTGATGGCCTCAGTGTTTGATAATCATTAGTAAAAAACCAAGTTAGTAAACTTCATCCATAACTTATTGGAGTGGATCACTCCTAAACATCTGACAAACAACATTATATGCCTCAGAAGCATTATTTTCTGGCAAAACATGTGATACACAAAAACATTCACTCCCATTTTAATAAGTCATGGGAAAGAAACCCACTGATCTGGTAAGTGCTGTGTGAGACTTCTGCAACAACAAAGCAGTTCTGCATGAGAAACTGAGGCCAACTTCAAATAGGGAAGATAGTTTTAACTTTTTTACCTTCCATTTTCTTAAAAGTAAAAAAAAATATCAAAATTAAGAATAAAAATCAGAAAAAGCAAAGACAGAGGAAAATAAATTCCCAATTCATTTACCAGCTATTACAGCATCAGGACTGCAAAACTACTTACTGCTACTTTGCTCAAAATCAGAAGGATTTCTGAGAGTAGGGTCTTTTCTCTGTTCAACAGAGAATCCTCTTTTTGCTATTGCAAGGGCTCTGTATAACCAGCATTTCAAAACCCTAACACCTATTGCAGTCTGCAACTTCCTGAAGGGGAGCAGCAGAGGGGGAGGTGCTGATCTCCTTTCTCTGGTGACCAGCCATAGTGTTATCGATTTGTTAATAAGTTAAGATTGATTGACTTTATTTGATTGATTAATTGATTTTATAAAATCATTTTATAAAATTGAAAAATAGAAGGATAAGAAATATTTTTAATGAAACTTATAGTTGCACAGTAAAAGCTGCTATGAGATCATCTGTATGTCCTGTATCAAGGCTAGAAGAAGGGGCTGGAACCATTGTTAAAACTTAGGTAATAACTCTAGGGTTGAAAGGTTTTTTTGTATTTGACCAGTCTTCTGTATGTAGAAGTGTATTGAAATGTCAGAATATGAGATTAATGGAAACTGGGGAGAGTCGACTGGAACAGCTTGTAGTTACCTGCCAAGAAACTGTGAACTTTAGTAAAAGGTAATTCCGGCAGGGGGAGATCGCGACCACCGACTCATATACCACCTACCCAAATCGTACCCCAGACCCATTTCTAGACCTTTCTAAGCTCTACTGCGCAGAATCTGATATAGGAGGAGAATATGTTAATGATTTATGTGAAATATCATGGTTATTCATGAATACTTAATGAATATGTATGAATAAGTTTTATATATGGTGTCTGATTTTGAGACCTGGCATGCGTTGATCGTGAGAGGACTCACTCACGCACCCGGCCGTCAATAAAGAAGTGTCTGCTTATCTACATCACATTGGTGTCGATAAGTTTTTCATTCCGAGATTTCGGTAACAATAGGACATGAAATGGAATGAAGCTGCATCAGGGGAAGTTCAGATTGGACATTAGGAAAAGGTTCTTCACTGAGAGGGTGGTTAGTTACTGGAACAGGCTCCCCAGGGAAGCGGTCATGGCACCAAGCCTGTCAGAGTTCAAGGAGCATCTGGATGTCATATGGTTTAGTTTTAGGTAGTCCTGAGAGGAGCAGCGAGTTGAACTCAGTGATCCTTCCTTATGGGTCCCTTCCAACTTGAGATATTCTATGATCCTATTCTTCCATTTTTAGCTACTGATCCTCTTATAAAGCTTCTTCCTCTTTATGAGCAATAGAAAGGGAGCGCAAAGTTTTGCCCATCTTCAAAACTGATATTTAAAATAATTTTAAAAGAGCTGGATTAAATCTACTGTATCAGTCACAACAAAATGTTAAAATAAATTTATTTCACTCCGTTCTTCATTTGTACACATCAAAAGCATCTTTCAAACAGTCAAATACATCCATCAGGAAAAAGAAGACTTAAGATATCACAAATGTAAGTTTTTAGTAAATGAGCACACTCCTGTTAAGCAATTCCAAGGTTTTTATACTTAAGAAACAAACTAAGAAAGCCCTCACAGTTACTTTTTCTATCTTGTCTTTTCACCATGATTGAATTTCTGTTCATCAACTCTCATTCTGATATGCAGGAGTTCAATTCCACTGTAGTCTGGAATTCTGACCTATGAGCTTCACAAAGGAAACCAACTGCTCCAATTACAACAGAAACCACCTTTTGACAAGTTTCAGATAAATTGTTTATCATGTAAACCAGTCCTTTGGAAAACAAATAAACAAAAAAACTGATGAAAAGTTCTCAAGAAATTCCTAGTTCCAAAGAAAAGGTCACCAACTCTAGTAATTCTTCACTAGCCTACCTAGAAAAAAAAGAAAAAAAAGAAAAAAAAAAAAGACAAAAAGACAAGCTTTACTAGATGGATTAGTAGCTTAACAACAGACATAAATGGCTATGTGCCGAGGAACAGAAGAGTAAAATGATACATGTATTGATATGGAGAAATAGTGTGAAATGGGGATAATGGACATCGATTGTGATTGTATGTGTCTGCTCAAGGAATGTGGGTATGGTGACTGGTCATGGGCGCGGTGTCTGGTCACATAGGCACACAGCTCTGAGGAGACAACTACAGTTTTGAGGAGACGCCTGCCCTTCTTCCTCTAACAAAGGGGCTATTTAAAAGAGAATGAGAAAAAGATGAGAGACATTCAAATGCTATCTAGAGGGAGGGAGTGCTAAGTCTCCTTGCTGGAGAAGATTGGATGGTCACAAGGACATGAATCACCTGAAGATTGGATGGTCACAAGAACATGAATCACCTACAAACCTGCAAGACCACCACATTCCAGGCAAAGGACTGATAAGCTAATTAACATACGAAGCGAGAGTAAGCGGGTTTAGGTAACGAATATGTATAGGCGTTAATTGAATATTCATTTGTTTTATCATCTAAATGTTCACTTCGGGTATGCACGCTTGTGGAGGAGCGATCCCCCGTGCATCTGCGCGCAATAAACATACCTACTTTATAACTTTTGAGTTATAGAGTCTAATTCCGCACGTCAGTATGTGTTGAAGAGAAGGAAAGGGTAGCACACTTCTTTCATGGCATACTTTTCCCCTCTGCAGTGCACTAAAATTTCACTGATGCAGTTCCGAGGACTGAGGGCCCTGTGCTTCTGTAGCAGCGCATAATTCAGAATGGAGAGAAGTTGTCCTCATACCATGCTCCTGTGGGGACAAACCATATAGCCAGAAAGGAACACTGCTCCTCATTTCCATATCTATATTCTTTTCAAGTAGTTAAGAGATTTTTTCATCATTTCTTGTGTTGCAATGAGGCAAATCAATGATATTAAAGCTCCTAGAGGAAAGGTTGTCAATTTTTTTTCCTTTTTGACTGGTCTCAGCATCACTGAAAGTGTCTAGGAGATTTTCTTTCCCAGTTAAGTTGAGTCCTGATGCGTTTTCTTGTGCAAAAAAAAAAAAAATAACATAATTACCTGCTATGTGGAAACAGCTACTTCTTTGCAGTATCTTAAGTTTCTTAGTTACCAGCTGGTTTGAGCTGCAATGAATTTTCCCATCATATAGTACCATCCACTTTTCAATCCCCCAAATGGGTCCTACTACAGTTGATATGGAGAAATAGTGTGAAATGGGGACAATGGACATCGATCGTGATTGTATATGTCTGCTCAAGCAACGTGGGTATGGTGACTGGTCATAGGTGTAGTGTATGGTCACATAGTCACACAGCTTTGAGGAGACACCTACCCTTCTTCCTCTAACAAAGGGGCTATTTATAAAAAGGATGAGAAAAGGATGAGAGACATTCCAATGTTTTCTAGAGGGAGGGAGTGCTAAGGCTTCTTGCTGGAGAAGATCAGATGGTCACAAGAACATGAATCACCTACAAACCTGCAAGACCACCACATTCCAGGCAAAGGACTGATAAGCTAATTAACATACGAAGCGAGAGTAAGCGGGTTTAGGTAACGAATATGTATAGGCGTTAATTGAATATTCATTTGTTTTATCATCTAAATGTTCACTTCGGGCATGCACGCTTGTGGAGGAGCGATCCCCCGTGCATCTGTGCGCAATAAACATACCTACTTTATAACTTTTGAGTTATAGAGTCTAATTCCGTACGTCACAGTAAAACATTCTATTTAAAACCAAGAGCCCACCATCACCATCTGGATGCATAAACAGAGCCTTCACTAAAAATCTTGTTTCACTGCTACTTGTATATCAGATAAATCATTCTGTTAAAAAGCTAATTCATTTTAAACAAAATTGGAAGAAAACTTATGCTAGGATCAATGCATGTTTTATCATTCACTTCAGTGCAAGAGTTAAACTAATGCTCCCATCTACAGTAGTTTATTTTTAACACTGTGAGAGGAACATTATGAAAGCATATGATTAACATCCACCATGTTCCAAACCTAGTATGCAAGATTTAATACATATAGCAACTGTTAGCTGAATAGTTGCTGCTTCTTGGAGTTTAGTTGGATGGCAGTCTGGTCTCAACCAGCTTTTGCCTTCTGAATCTTCTGGAGAGAAACACCAGTATAACATCAAGAATGCTCATCATTACACCTTATTTCAAAGACTAAGTAACTGAAGTTTTGATTATTATATTTAAGCAGCTGTAGTCACAATCATGTGGGATGTTGCTATCTTGAAAGGCTGATTTAGAAACAGGCTCAGTGAGGAGGGTTTCCTTATTAAACTACCAGAAACCACAAGTTTCCCAAGTTAAACTGCAAACAATTAACCATTAAAAACCAAAGTGAACAACTGGTTTAGCAGGTATGAAGTCTCCCAACTTTGCCAACTTGATTGCTTTTTTGGTGTGACTCTGCATCACAAGTCTGAGCCTCTGCCTGAGATACAGCAAGTTATCTCAAAGTAATCTCTCTTCACATTTTAAATATACTGTCAGGGTAGCTCTAGCAATCCTGCTTTCCAGATTAGTGCCAGGAACATTAAAAAATTAGTGGAGAAAATAATTTAGCACTTGGTTTCTTCCACACAGCAGATAGATGTAGATAAATGGTTTGAGAGAATTGATGAACAATAATACAATTGTCCTCTTCCTTTCTGGGATTGTTCCAAGTAGCCTGTTTTTTTGGCTAGACTATATCTGCCATTACAGTAAGAATTAATGCATTGCAGTATATTGACAGGACATGGCAGGACAAATTCACACCTGAACTTCCACAGAATCAAAGAATCACAGAGAATGGTTGAGGTTGGAAGGGACCTATGGAGGTCATCTGGTCCACGCCTCCTGCTCAAGCAGGGCCACCTAGAGCCAGTTGTACAGGACTATGTCCAGACAGTTTTGAATGTCTCTAAGGAGGGAGACTCCACAACCTCCCTGGGCAACCTGTTTATGTTCAGACTGAATCTCCTGTGTTTCAGTTTGTGCCCACTGCCTCTTGTCATCAGACACCACTGAAAAGAGCTGCTCTGTCTTCTTTGTACCCTCCCTTCAGGTATTAATATACATTGATGAGATGTCCCCTGAGCCTTCTCTTCTCTAAGATAAACAGTCCCAGCTCTCTCAGCCTTTCCTCATATGTGAGGTGCTCCAGCTCCTTAATCATCTTTGTGGCCCTTTGCTGCACTCTCTCCAGTATATCTATGTCTCTCCTCTCCTGGGGAACCCAGAACTGGACACGGTACTTCAGGTATGGCCTCACCAGTGCTGAATAAAGGTGAAGAATCACCTCTCTTACCTGCTGGCAATACTTTGTCTAATGCATCCAACTCTCTAATGCAAACAACTGTGAACTACTTTATTCCACAAAAAAATTTCACTGTATGGACTCTGAAACTATAAAACATTATAAAAACCAAAATACAAATAAGCCAAACTAAAAAACCAGTGCAACTCAACACCTTTTTGTCTTAATTTTGTTTTTTGTTTGCCTGTATACTACAATGGCATGTTTTCTTATTTTACTTAAGATACTAACATACACAGAAAACCAATTATAACAGGGCTGAGTATTAAAACAATATTTAAATTTTCAGTCAATTACCTGTGAGTTCATCATTCACTCTTCAAGCACAACCAGGTAATGAAATGTTTAATTAGTAACTATTTGTAGATCCAGAAGCAAGTCTCTTGTTACAAAGTTAGGTGAACACAGAATATGGCAGCAAAATTCAGGACCAAAGGCTGCATTCTCAAGTTCTTAGGTAGTTTCATACTCAGGCCTGACAAATTACTGGGTGCAACACAGGAGGAAGAAAAAGCACTGCCAGAATAATCATAGGCTGACCAAAAGTCTGTTTCGCTCAGTATCCTCACTCCATTGCAGGAGCGGGCTGGAAACTAGGACCATGCGTGGCAATCAGTTAGCTGAGGGGAATGTGCTCGAGCTTGTCTAGACAACAATTAACATGATGGGGCATGTTTGCAGAGCACAGGGGAGTGGGAGACGGATGGCGCCAAGGAAAGGCAACACCTTGCTGTTAATTGCTGGTAGTTAACCACCAATCAGGGATTGCCTAGTATGCAATGCTTAGCTTCAAGAACCAATTAGTTTAAAACGCGCAGCTTCTGAAAGTGTATAAAAACTTGTGCTTCTGTACAATAAATTGACATTTGCTTGCATCAAGCTGCGTCCCGTCTCTTCATTTGCCGCACTCCATTATATTTTTTTCCTAAGGGAAAGACTGTAGAGGGATTTTTAAAGGACTGAGGACATATGTTACCATTGTCCGGGTTGGACAACCCAGGCCTGTTAGTTGAAACTGCAGAGCAGCTATAAATTGTCCTGGGAACAAGCAGTGTGAGAAAGAAAACAAGCTATGCACAAACAAGAAGCCAGGTGCAGAGCAAGTCCCAGGAACCGTGGAATCAACGCACTCTCATCGGCACACTCTGATCAGGCGCCTGCAGCATGCTCACCAGTCAGTGACACGGACGCCCGCGTGACCAGAGACTTTTATCCAATCACCTGTGTGTAAAGTCGGGTGAGCGGTCGGTTTAAGTTATAAATATGACCTGTTTTTTTAATAAAGTGAGCACGGCATGTAACCATATTGGTGTGATTGTCGTGACTTGGCTGACTCTCCACGGGGGACCCTCTTTGAAAGATCAGCAAGAACAGTGGCCAGTAGTGAAATCCCAAAAAAAAGAGTAAGAACAGAGAAAACCCAGACTAATGCTTCTCCTGTATGCTCTCCCAATTCCCTACTTCCAGTCTTGGGGTATACAAAACATATACACCAAGCTAAAACCCAAAGTATGTTTCATTCTTTTCTGTTTTGTTTCCTATAAATTTTCTATAATTAATAGCCTGAATATCATAACTTAAAGAAAAATGAATACACTATTTTTTATTAAAACTTCTGGGTTTTTTTTTTTTTAATTTCTCACCCATACCAAAGATGACTAAGTATCCATGCTGATGTTCTCTAAGTGGCAGCAAGCATACTGCTTCTGACGGCTGCTTTCCTGCAGAGCCCAGCAGTTAGTCTTACCCCTCATGGGATACCAACCTCTTGCCCAATCAGCCTATTTCAGGCAAGTATTAAAGACCCCAGCGGTATTCTTAGAAATGAGAGATGGAACCACAGCCAGTACTTACCACATTAAAAGAGATGTAATGGCCACAGCTGATGATATTTTAACAGGTGCTTGAAAGCATTATGGCACATTTACCTGCACAGTCACCATATTACCATCATCTACCATTATTTAATGCATACTGCTTAACTGTTACTTATAATAGAAAAGCACAATCTAAACAGTATCATATATATTATGCATGTTGTAAATAATAAAATACTTACGGATTCTGGAATTTATCTAATCAGGTGATATAAAGGAAAATAACTTTGCCTAGCAAGTATTATTTCGTTTCTGTTCTTGTTCCTTTATTTAATTACTTAGCTGAGAAATTAAGGTAAAGAAAATTTACCGATATTTTCAGAGGATTTTTTTCTACCAGCAGTAATAGTTATTTACTTGTACCCTTTAATGTTGGAAGATTTTTCACAGATACAGTCTTGTCAAAATAAAGAAAAATGTATTCCTCTCTAACTTAATATTTTTGAGTAGTTGTATGATGGCAATGTGTGCTTTCTAAATATCAATGAATTAAGAATTTAAGAATTCTTTCTGATAAATGTGCATATTAAGCCAAGGCTTATACTACCTTCAGTGAGAATATACAAATTTCTTTGAACTTATTATTAAGATATATCCCACAAAGGTGTGCTATGCAAGTAGACAGATAAGAAGGTTACAGTTAACAAAATTAATCTAGAAACATTTCTTCTTGCAGGATGAAAAAAATGTTACATGTTATGAAGGTGTTTTTCTAATGCAGTATTTACAGAAGGAAACATCAGCAACTCACACAGGAACAGCTACATAGGGATTCATTCAGTAGTGCTACAGGGAATTTGCCAGATCAGAAGCCTAAATTGAATTTCACATAATATTTGATTCATAGTATCATTCCACACTAAACATTTGAAAAGAACATTTTTGCACCTTTACAGATTGCACCCTCAACCAATATGGCTTAATAAAGCATCAGAGTGAAAAAAAATCTTTTAAATAAAAGGAAAATACAAACATATCAAATATTTTTAAAAATATCCTGTCCCAGTCAATGATACTAACAAAATTAATTTTATGAAGTTGTTCTAGGACAGTTAGGTGTAGTCTCTCTCTCTTTAGGCATACACACAATGCTTAGAGCTCAGGTGTGTGGCAGCAGTATTATGATGCAAAAAAATTGTTTATTGGTGAAAGCTTTTGCTCCCAGCACTTGAAAAGCGGTGTCATGACTGCATATACAAGTTGTATATGAAGTCTTATTTCTAATTTTCCAGGATTTCAGCCTTTGTGAAAAAGGTTCAATAAAGATTTGTCATGGAAAAAGACAAAGTATTTTTTAAACCTCCAATTTCATGAGTCAACACTGACCTGTTCAGATACAGTATGCTGGTGCACAATTATAAAATGTTAACATCTGGAGTGTGACTGTGTAGACTCCCATATGATCTCCTTCTACAACAAGATGATATGCCTAGTGGATAACGGAAAGGCTGTGGATGTTATCTATCGAGACTTTAGTAAAGCCTTTGACACTGGCTCCCACAGCATTGTCCTGGAGAAACTGGCTGCTCATGGCTTGCACAGGTGTACTCTACACTGGGTAAAAAACTGGCTGGAAGGCCAGGCCCAAAGAGTGGTAGTGAATGGAGGTATATCTGGCTGGCAGCTGGTCACAAGTGGTGTTCCCCAGGGCTCCGTATTGGGGCAAGTCCTATTTAATATCTTTATCAATGATCTAGACAAGGGGATTGAGTGCACCCTCAGTATGTTTGCAGACAACACCAAGTTGGGGGGGAGGAATATTTATCTGCTTGAGGGTAGAAAGGCTCTGCAGAGGGATCTGGACAGGCTGGACTGATGGTCCGAGGCCAAATGTATGAGGTTCAACAAGGAGAAGTGCCGGATCCTGCATTTGGGTCACAGCAACCCCATGCTACACTACAGGCTTGGGAAAGAGTGGCTGGAAAGCTGCCTGGAGGAAAAGGATCTGGGAGTGTTCATTGACAGCCAGCTGAACATGGGCCATCGGTGTGCCCAGGTGGCCAAGAAGGCCAAGAGCATCTTGGCTTCTATCAGAAATAGTGTGGCCAACAGGACTAGGGAAGTGATTGTCCCCCTGTACTTGGAACTGGTGAGGCTGAACCTTGAATATTGTGTTAATTTTGGGGCACCTCACTACAAGACAGACATTGAGGTGCTGGAGCATGCCCAGAGAAGGGCAACAAAGCTGGTGAAGGGTCTGGAGCACAAGTCCTATGAGGAGCAGCTGAGGGAACTGGGGTTGTTTAGTCTGGAGAAAAAGAGGCTGAGGGAAAACCTTATTTCTCTCTACCACTACCTGAAAGGAGGTTGTAGGTAGGTGGGGGTAGGTCTCTTCTCCCAGATAACTAGCAACAAGACAAGAGGAAATGACCTCAAATGGCACCAGTGGAGGTTTAGATTGGATATTAGGAAAAATTTCTTCACCAAAAGGGTTGTCAAGCATTGGAACACGCTGCCCAGGGAGATGGTGGAATCACCATCCCTGGAGGTATTTAAAAAACATGTAGATGAGGTGCTTAGGGACATGGTTTAGTGGTGGAGTTGGCAGTCCTGGGTTAACAGTTGGATTTGATGATCTCAAAGGTCTTTTCAACCTAAATGATTCTATGATATATATAGCTACTTTGCTTTTAAATGTACACATGGATTCTACCACAGAAATACCCACAGTATCTACTTTGGACAATGATTATTTTTTATTAACTCCAAATTGTTCTAGCCATAATCGAGTAAAGGTGCTTTTTCTACACAACTGAACAGCTGAATTAGCAAAACTATTGCAAAAAGTGAGCTTTAATTTCTGCTTATTTATTTTGTAAGTTGGGAAGGCCTTAATTCTCCCTAAGTTTTCAGTAATCAAGTATTGTGGGACAAATTTAATCAAAAGTATTCTTCATGTACAATACATAAGTACACTAAAAAAGCACAATAAACACATTCAGATGGCCAAAACTGCTTAACTGTCATAGCTCTTGGTAACTTCTCTTGACCAAATTCTGCCCATGGCTACATATAAACAGAAAAGGATCTGATATATTCCTAAAGCTTCTATGCAGTTCTGAACTACCATAAAGGAGAATTCAATTTCAGTTCCAGACTCAGTAATAAGCAAAGTAATATAAGGTTTCTCATGCCAGAACCAGGAGTTACGTTTGTCCAGTGTTTATCTAGTATTAGGTTAGACTTAATGCCTCATCCTAGTATCGCATTCTTCTTATTCCTCAGAGTATATAAAAGGTACATAACAATGTTTGCCTCTGTCAGAACAATCCCAGGCTCCAGTTTTCATAGATTATCCTAAAGCTATGAACAATTGTTCCAATTAAAATGATTTCATTTTAATGACACAGAAAATTACAGAATGCATAAAAGTATCTGCAGATGACCCACTGTAAAAAGGTTCTTAAATGGGTAAGTTGGGATGAAATCTTAAATATAAGCTTTGTCATATACATACCTTTAATTGACTTAAGTGATGTTATACATTTCCTTAGGAACTGCAAAAATGAAATGAAATGGAATGATGATTTTTTCCCTTTATCATCCAAATGCAGGTTGTCATTTCTTTCTCTGACTTAATGAAAAAAAGCTTTCCCCCAATTGTCTTTCTCTCCAAAAGGCCACCATCCCATTTTTCTCTTTTTTTTTCCTCAGGTAAGATTATAAAATGCAGAGAATGAAAATGATAAAATAAACTCATAACTGATCCAGTTCAGACAAGGCTACACTACAGGAAATGTTCAACCCAAATGACACCCCTTTAGGGTCTTTTGCTTTGGGATGATGTAGCTGTATTGTACAATACCGAGCCTCTGATATTCCACAGTACTAGTGCTTTAGAAGAAAGCCATCTAATCATGGTAAGTCAGAAGTAAAATAATGAGCTGTTCGAGAATATTTTTCTTTATTTTCAAGTAGGTCAAAATTAAGTTATAAGGGATGTATCTGTTTACTGATACACACTTTTGTTATTGATAAACCTGCTATTTAAATTCCTTTGCATCTGCACTGCAAACTCAGTATTATACTTGAAGTCCAGAAATGAACTGCAACAGGAACAGGGGGAAAAGGACACACTGGAGTGCTTTAAAAGAAAACAAACAGATCATTTTGTTTTTAAATAAAGAAATCAAACAGTTTTTTTATACAGTACACAAAGTGTTTACCTTAAAAAAAATATATATTTCCTGGTTTTGCTAAAAGTCTTCTTGGAGATCACAGAAAATTGGACAGAAAACTGACTGGAGGTCACAGAAAACTTTGTACATTATGACACAGAGCACTGTCCAGGAAGGTGGTACATTGAAATTCTAACATTTTAAATAAATAAATAAAGTTTATAAAAAATCATCTCAGGACTTTATAGATTGCAAAGAAATATAAAAGGTTCCTTCTTTCTTCAGGGGTCACTTTGTAAGCAAATAAATTTTACACAATTAAGGACAGATCCTTAAATGTCAGATCTTCTTATGTAAGATGGCTCAAAATATCCATGACTTAAAATTATCAGAACAATATGAAGTCTTTTGTCTTTTTATTTGTCTTTAAATTATTATGTTAATATTATACAGCTCCAAGAAAGATTTAACTGGGTATGAGCAAATCATAATTCTAAGTAGGAAAAAGAGAAGGAACATTTAAAACTAACCTTCTACAGTGCTCATTTTTACTTGTAAGGAGTTTAAGAAATACTTTATGGAATAAAAACATTAAGAAACTGAGAAGTTAAAACAGTGGAGTTAAACCAAGTATTAATTTGTTCTCACTCAACAAGCTTATTCTAGCCACTTTTAATTTTACTGTATGTGTAATTAAATAATTAATGTAACTTCAGTTTAGCAAAAGAAATAGTTTGATTAGCTTGATTTTTTTCCCCCTTCATAAAGTTTAGTTCATCCTGGTGAAATGTAACAGCTAAATTCTCAATGAGCAGTGAAAGCAGAATACAGCCTTTGCATATGTTGTTATATTTAAAAAACAAAAAAAAGTAAAAACTTTGACGATTATGTATTTCAGTGTAGAAAGTGTTCATTACTTAAATATGCAATTTTCCTGCAAATTAGAATGGCTAAGGAGACACTTGTGTGTCCACTACTGCAAAGAAAGTATGTCAGTGGTCTGACAATTATATTTAGTATTTATTGTGCCAAAAACGGTGGTAGGGGAAGAGAGTCTGCCAAGTCTCATATTTTAAGCATCTTTGTAAACTGGGGCAAAATATAGTCTTTCTTAGATTGAAATTCTGACCAACAATCACATTTGGATAGTTTTAAGTTGCATTTTATGTTCTGGCCTGGAGGCTGGCTTTACAAAAGCAAGGTTCCTGTAGCAGTCAGTGAACTCAGTTTTGTAAAGCCAGCCTCCAGGCCAGAACATAAAATACAACTTAAAACTCTCCAAGTGCAGAAAAAGCAAATGTAATTACCCATTTAATTAATTTTCCTATTGTTAGTTCTGCAGTGTAACAAATTAAAATTTCATTTGGCTAGTTTTGAAAAGTTTACTATTTGTTGTGAAAATCCCTAACTGTCCTCGCCGTCGACAAGTGGCGCCCGAACAGGGACTGACGCCTTCATTATGTTCCCGTGAAGAGAGGACCCCCACTCCTCCTTCGGTGGACGACGTGCTTGTTGAGGCCCCGGTTGCAGCGTCCGGGAAGCGGGGAACTGGCTCCGAAGACATCGTTCGCCATCTCCCCGCTTGGACCTTCGGCAATAAGGTGGGGTCTGCCAGCCGAGAAGGAGGCTACCTAGCGAAATCGCTGCTCCGGACCAGACAATAGGGAGGTCGTGGAAATCCAACCTCGCCGGACAAGAAGGGGGGCGAGACTACAGAGTGCGCGCATCATGGAAAGAGAGGTAGCCTTTGAATTATTAAGATGCTTTTTAGAAAAGCGGGGAGTAGGCCCTTTAAAAGATCTGGCCGAGTTAATTACTATGGGAAAAGCGAAAGGGTTTTTTACAGACCCCGAAAAAATAGAGGAGTGGCGTGTGTTTGGAGACTGCTTGTGGGACTTAGTTATAGATGACGATAAGGCAGCAAAAAAAAAAAAAAAAAAAAAAAATTGTATAAAAAGATAACAAGCAGAAAAGCGCCTTGCTGCAGCAGCAACAAGCCGACTTGCAAGCGCAGATCCTAATGCAGGAAAGATTATGCCATGTGAAAATTACATTCCAATACCCCCTTTATCACAAACAGTGCCCTCTACACCACCTATAGAGCCCACTGCACCACCTCCAGACCCTTCGTGTCCTCTGCCCCCCCCCCTCCGGCACAGTAGCCTCGGCCCCCCCCCCCCCCCCCTCCAGCGCAGTAGCCTCGGGGGGGCCAGAGGGCGGAGACACATCTGACGAAAGTGCTGTTGAGGAAGAAAATAGCAGTGGGCAGTCAATACAAAATTCTAAAAACAAACAAACAAAAAAAAAATACAGTAAAACTGGTGCGTTCTACGTGCATTAATTGGCAAAAAATAGCACAAGAAGCAGCTGCTCAGGGAATATTTGATATTGCTGAGCAAGTCAACCCCCCACAAGTTTTCCCTGTAACGTATCAGATGAATGCCGCTAACCAAAGACAGGGAACCTGGGAGGCTTTGATTGGAAAATATTAAGTCAGTTACGTAGTACAGTGAATGAGTCAGGCCTCCACAGTGAGCCCACCAGATATGCCTAACTTTATGAAAGGGCCGTTATTGCGCCAATGTATTTTGGAGAATAGTAACAGTTACACCAAAGGCATTTTAGTAACCCTGCCCAAGATTCTTCTGTAGAAACAATGCTAGAGCAAATGAGTAGGGTGCCAGTAGGTCAGCAAGCCTTGCTAGTGGAAGCAATCCAAGCAGTAGGGAGAGATTTAGTGCAAGCCCAAAGTCAGGCTTTTGCAGCGCTTGCGCCTCTGCGCCCCCCTGGGGCTACCGCGCCCCCGAAGCCAGCGACCACCACGCACCGAGACTTCCTCTGTTATCGATGCGGGAAGCCAGGACATACCCGTGACCGATGTCGACAACGTCAAGTGTGGTGCCAAAATTGTCAGCGAGGAACCCACAACACCAACGTCTGTCGGCAGACGGGAAACGGGAAACCGAGCGCGAGGAGCTGCAGTGCGTCGACCCCAATCGCGACTCCTGTCACCTTCACGACACCCCCTCCAGGAGACATGACCAACTCTTATCGACAGACACCATGTTACAACCCGCCACCGGAGGGAGCCTCGGCCTTGACCTGGCAACAGCAGTAGATACAACATTAATTGACAACCAACCACAAAAAATCGCAACTCGTGTCCGAGGACCTCTGATAATTAATGGACAAAGTTATGGTGCTCTATTATTAGGGCGGTCTTCTGGTAGTTTAAAAGGGCTGTTGCAAAGTGTGTTGCTTATAGTAATAATTGTTATCATTGCACTCGTATGTTTAAGCTGTGCTCTCTCTTGTATTCGAAAATTACTCGAGCGTGTAACTGCACAAGTTTTGCTTGCGCAAAGAGAAAAAGGGGGAAATGTTGCAGAATGGCTGTGTGATCACGGCCATAACTCCCTTGAAGATCTTTGTGAAACAAAGTTAGCATAAGTTAGCTGAAGCAGGCCTTGTAGCTGTGCTGAGGCATGCTGATAAGGAAGCTGAGAAAAACACACTGACCTTGTGCCTAATGTTGTAAATAACTTTGAGGAATTCGCGTAGACAAGAGAGAAAAAAAAAATATATGTAGCTAGCTAACCGCAGAAACCGCAAGTAGGAGGACGTATGAAAATGTAACCCTTTAGAGCTTAGCCAATCAGCAGATGACTAGTAGGCGTAATTAACTGGAACTGTATATAAGACATAATTGCGCCGTAATAAATCGAAGCTTGCTTTATCACTCATATTGAGTTTGCCCACTTGACTTCCCTCGCCGTCGACACCTAACTACAATTTTTTTGTGATTGTCGATCAGATTTTCAGTCTAAGAACCATCTGCTGGTAAAAATCAATGACTATTTGATCCCTAATAAAACCTGAAGTAATATTTAATTCCATAGTTTGTCATATATTACACATAACAGCCTGCATACCATCTCAAAATGTGAGCTGTCACTTTGGTG
Organism: Falco biarmicus; assembly: GCF_023638135.1. NCBI lineage: Eukaryota > Metazoa > Chordata > Aves > Falconiformes > Falconidae > Falco > Falco biarmicus. The sequence goes on along the minus strand of NC_079310.1, from coordinate 7,565,250 downwards.
TTGGTAGGAAAAGCTTCCTTATCCAGCAATTCCTCAGTTGTGTGAACAGAATATATTTTAACATGATTTCTATTCACAGCTAATAGAAAAATCAGAATAGAAAATTTAAGTAAATAGTTTCCCTTTTAATTCCTCACCCCCAACTATTCATTTATACATGGATCAACAAAGCATTTTGGTAAAAGTAGATTCCAAGACTAAAACTCCAGAATTTGCAAGTTTACTTTTGCAGATAGGAACGCTATAAAACAAGGAGCCAAACAGGAAAAAAGCTATATAATAGAATATATTTTTTTATTATTTTAAACATTCTTTGCTTCATCCCCCTCCCTCAAGTCAAAACAACTCCAAAGAATAAGACAATTATAATAATTTATGCAAATAATTTAACCTCACCTTTATAAGACTGTGTCCTTGAGAGCCTCACACTTTGGAAAATATTTTGTGCTAATGCACACCCTGTGCAATGCTACTTCAGACAAACTGTTGCCCCTGTAGAAATTAGCAGATATTTTGACTGTGAAAGTAGTATGATATAGCACCCAAAATATGTAATATTTATGTCAATACATGCATTCAGGCATACTTCAGTAATAGTTGCATCTTCAGTCAAGAATGTTATATGACTACAGAACATCTAATTTACCTAATTCTGCTTACCTTAAATAACCTTTTCATAAAAAAATATTTTCTTTGTTCTGCTGACTGATTCTCAGAGAATACCATATATAGAGAATGTTTAGATGTATAATATGTTTCATCATTAAAATTAGGTATTCATCAGCAGTAATAGCTCACAGTATTAAAAAATGGGCCAGCAAACCAGTAAAAATATAAACATAATTAGTAGTAAAGGAAATCACTAACTACTGCAATACTGTTCAATAAATACATTCCAACTAAGCATTTATAAATTCAGTTAGGCTGAGGCCTATCCTTTTTTTCTGGAACAGATTCCCACCACAAAGAAAAGCTATCTTTCTGGAAAACTTATTAAATAATAATAATAACTAGTTGGTGTCTTATTTACTTCCCTCAGAATAACATTAAATCTGTTTAACTTACTAAATGCAATGACTTATTTTATTTTTTTTAGGGGGGTGGTGGTGGTGTGAAATGATTGGATATTGCTTTGTTTGTATGTATTCCTACATGTTTAAAGTGTATTTTTCATACTTTACTAAACAATTTTTAAAATAAGCTAATTAAATAAACCTCACTACACAAAGGTTTTCATTTTTATTCAAATAACTCATGAAAAATCAAAGATCCAACATACAGAGGTTTCCAGAGTACATCAATCATTGCATGGCAAATTCCTGTAATCTCAAAAAGTATGCCTTAGGTGAGTCATATTTATGAATGGGTGTTGGAAATGGGGAAAGGTTTGTATTTATATTAAAAATTTACTGATTCTTTGCTAAAGCAACTAACTCTTACCATTTTTAGATTTTAAGTCTTTGGATCGCAGTTTCTCTCAAGTAGCACAAGGAGAACAATCTGAAAATAATTTTAAAAAAAGAGAAAAAAAAACACCTGTAATTTCAAGTGGCACAACATTTTAAAGGCTTTTTCCCAGTATAATAGTGAATGAGCCAAGTATAAGTTTCAGTGATTAAGATTAAAGTCGTGCAAATTATTCTAACCAGATCTTCTATTCGTGCTTATCTGCACTTCAGTGGTCTGTAAGCTTAAATATAGGACAAAGGAATCTCTGGTACCTTTGCAAACCCCTATGGTATTTTTAGCAGTTCATACCTCTCTGAAGAGCACTAGACCTAATGGCTAACACACTTAAAAATCATTCAAGTGGACAAAAATCCATCATCCTATGCTTACCGTAAAGGTGGTCCATTGTTCCCATGCACACTACAAAGTGTTGGGGGTTTTGCAATTAAGAAACAAGCATAATAGCGTCAGGCTTTCACAATGCAATGGCCCAGTGAATGATGAATGATGTGCCACTTATCTAAAGAATGATATACTTATGTTTATCTAAAAGTTGGGAAATGTCCAAAGACCCTTATTGTTGACATAAAGGATGTACTAATTGCTAAGTCCTTGGATTTTTGTTATCTTTAAGAAGGCCATCTGGTCCTAAATTCTTGTTGTTTATGCAATGTGGCAAAGACAAGGACTTTAAATCATGGTCACTAGTTTAGCAAGGAACAGTCTGTGCAGAGACAAAGAGGTAAAAAGTTCACTGGAGGAAGACTCAAGATCTTCATCCTGAAGACCCCCAGACGACCACTCCTCAAGGACATTGCGCAGGTGTGAGATATGTAAATGAGTTCCCGGAATTGTAATGAATATGTAAACGATTTCCCAGAAAATTAATGAATAGGTATGAGTAGCCTGTATAAAGAAGAGACTGAAAAGTCCCCTCGGTGTGCATGACTTTGGTGGAGCGATCCCCCATGCACCCAGCGCTGCTGAATAAAGATATCCTCAGCTCGCATATCGGTGACCGATTCTTTAAATCACCAGAGAGTAGGCATTTTTGGAAATGACAGTGCATTACATAACCTACAGTTTTCTCTCCCTTTATGCCACACATACACACTCCTACTTTAAATGGGGGTGAGGGAGGAAAAAACCCCCAGTAGGTACTATCTCATTTAAATGGCACCTTAGCACCTTAAATTACTACTTTATTAATTGACTGTATTTGTAGCATAACTCCTTTACCAGTTTTTATATAGTGACAAAAATTAAAGTTCTCTTCTATTAATTATATATTTCTTACCTATAGTGTGTATGTATGAAATATAATTAGGTATGAGTCATGTATTTACATATAAACACAACACATACAGATTGGATATAAAATTGCACATATCTATATGTTATAGTTGAAATTGAAATAACTAGAGTCTGAAATAAATTTACTAAGTATTTATTAAGGCAGGAAATCAAAAACAGCACGCTGGGTGGCCGGGGAGTCACAGCTCCATCCAGGCTCGCAAATTCTGACAAGTAACACAGCCCTTTTATCCTCAACTTCAAGGCCGGTTTAAGCAAACAGTTATGCTCTCAGTCCCGTAGCAAGAAGCTGTATATTACAAAACTAATCTATTTTTACACTAAGGTCTAGACGAAGACAAAGGTTGTCATAGTAACATGAGATTATGGTTTAACATTTGCCTTGAGAAAGTACATCTCGCAACCTCATGGTTAACTCTTTTCTTGCCAGACAGAATGTTCTGAAATCTGTTGCAGCAAGATCATTCCTTTTGTTAAAAGCCCATTTGATCAGCAAATCACCCTTAGTTACTTATTACATATAGGTGTACACAGAAACATTTGTAAGAAAGCACATCGCTAAATGTATACCAAAATGCATTTGTTTTGATGGGGTTTTGTTTGGTAGTTTTTTTCCCGAAAAGAACCACCCAAAAATTAACTGCTGCATATGCAAAAATGCAGAAAGCTTTTGCAAGAATGATTGCTTTCTAAAAATAAGCCCCAGCAGTGTGAGAGGAATCCAGTAACAGAGAGGAGAAGATTCATTTTACAAGGGAGAACAGAGACAGTAAACCCATCTGAGAGCCTTTCATGCATGCTAAAAAAGCATGCATAATACAAAGTGCATTATGTTCATAAATGCATTTTGGTGTTTTTGAAGTGCAAGAGCAGGGGAAAAAAATCCCAACAGACTTAGAAAACCACATTTTCCTTTGAACGTGTGCAGAAAAATCCCCAGCCTAGAAATTCAGTCTTAAAGGATAAAGACAAACAGTTAAATATATATATTGCACATTTCCCATCTTTAAGAAAGCCTTTTTGAAAATGTGCACTGAAAGGGGGGAAGCGGGGAGCCAAACTGCAGCAAAGTCCAGTTAAGGGCAAAAGGAAAGGAAACAAAGAAAAAGAGAAATAATTTTTTAAAAAACCAACCAAAACAAAACAAAAAACCCAAAATGAAAAAAACCAAGCCCAAACCAAAAAAAAAATCCCCAAACATAACTGTGGATTGGAATTGCATATACTTACAGACGAAATCCCCAGCTCCCTGCTCAATTTGTCCTTTCTACATGATCTGAAACACAAATGTGAATTAAAAAAAAGGACAGCACGCTACATAATTTATAGTTGCATTAGTGGAGAGAGGGTAGGGGATGTGGGAAGAATGACTGCGTCTCTTCCAAAGTGCAGCCTTCAAGGAAAAAAAGAAAGGGGTGGGGGTGACGGGGGAAAGTCTCTCACCCTCTCTCTCAGGATGGGTTTCGGCTGCCAGTGCTGGTTATATCGAACAATGAGCAAATTTTGATGGTAGCTAGCTGGCTCTCAGCTCATCCCCCTCTCCTCCCATTCCCTACTTACACATACACACTCTGCCCGCTTCCTCCCGTCCGCAATAATCCTCAACCCCACGTTCCCCAGCTGTCTGGGAACCAGGGCAGCGCCCGCCCCGCCGCGGGCCGTAGCTCCGCCGGCCGCCGCGGGCTGGGCCTGGGTCAGGCGCCGTTAGCGCCCCCCAAGGCACAGAACTGCCACTGCCCGCGACGCTGAAGAGCCGTGGGCCGTTAGCGTGTCCCTGCGCGGGGGGACAAGGTGCACCCCTCACAGCAAGGACTTGAACGGTGACCAAGTTACAACAATTTAAAGGTATATCCATTACAGTCCCCATCTCGGTCCCTTTGGACTAGGCTATAAGGTTTAACACTGCAATGAATTTTTCCTCTTGCTGTTATCCCAAATCTGGGTTCTTCACCCAATGTGCAAGAGATGATCCACACACAGAGCTGAGATTTGTTTATTGCACATCTGCACAGAGATGGGTACTAGGTGGTAAATCCACATAGCTATCACACCTCTTAACACATGGCAAAACATTTTATACACCTTGAACAATTGTTTATAATTACGTTTAATCACACTTAATTCTCATTGGTTCTTATAAGCCTTGTCTCCATTTAAAGGTACGGTGTTCTTTATTTTCACTGTGCATGTTCTGTGGGGAGGGGGCTTTGTTAGTAGGGGGCTTTCTTTGCTCCAGGGTGGATCTTTTAGTATGCTAATTAGGACTGTTCACACATAGTTCCAGCAATTTTCTGTTTAGTCTCATTAACTGTTTGGTTCATCTTGAGCTTATCTTGTTATTTTATGGTGTCTGTCCCTTCTCCTAAGGCCATGTCTTGTTAACTGTAAGCATTAACTAACACTAACATTGTTGCGTAAAAAAAGATGGAGTAATTTGGCAGAAAGTAAACCCCCTTGCTTTCTAAGTCTCCTCACCGGAATGGGAAGTTAGGTGCGGCTAGGTTTAAATTCTGAGTGATATCCAATATGCCACTACCAGCCCAGTTGCGTTTAATATGTAAATTAAGCTACCATGATTCTGGATACACTAATAGCAGTCTGCACCTTCAGTCCAGTTGTGCTCATGAACTAGCATGGCCGCGCTCCAGGGTTTGGTTGTGTTCAGTGAGAAACTTTGACCACTGGCTACTTAAACAGTGCAGTTTTATTTGTGCAACAGATATGTAAGTTTTTTGGATTGCCAGTGATATGACTGCAAGAAAGCACGTGCAAATATGATGTTATTAAGTATAAAACACGTTAAAAGTTATAAATAATACACTTGGCTATAAAAGTTAGGGAGTAACTCTCTAGAGAGATTTCTAACATTCCCGAGAAAAAGTACTTAGTCTAAATCTCACCTAAGGCATCCCAAGGGGGTGAGAAGCAAGGCTCAGCCCGTTGGCTGATCCCGGTAGTCAGAGGCAGTCTGAAATGGAGTTTCCCTTGACTTGCTCACAGTGATATCTTCTCCCAAAAAATCCCCATTTCCCTGGCTATTTTTATATCCTTTCTACCTTCAAGGTGGAGTTTGAGTGACTGTAGTCATACATACCTTTTATCATGATTGGTGTAAATTTCTCTCGCTTCACGTTTAAAGGTATAGTTTACAAAAAATCAAGAACACAGACTCAAAGAGGAGTGGTCGCACCTCGGAGGCGGGTAGCCTTCGGGATGGAGGTGTGTTTTGGTATTAAAATGACATTAAAACGAGCAAAGTTCACCAAAAGGTAGCACTTTGTCAAGGTCTCAAAAAACTGTTGGCTCAGGGGACCAGATGGGCCGCTTATCAGTTCTTAGAGGACCATTTCTTCCCATTTATCATCACGGATCATGGCCATGGAGTCTCCACTCCGCTCTACCCTCTATGGTATGTTGCAGGGAGTTGCTGTGTCAGCGGATTCCTCGCATGTCTGCTGCAGCTATGTCCCATCCTCAAAGCTCTTTGATTTTATACTTTTCCTTTATAGGTGAACAATGCTACGTTTTTCATATAAATCTTAATTTTCAGATGCAAACCTTATTTTTTCTAGTATTTCCACAAACATCCTCTGTTTTTCAAAATTTTCTTGTTTTTCACTATAGATACTTACATATTTGTTTTTAAAAGTAATTCTTATATCATTGCCTCTAGCTGAGTTAGCAGTGAGAAGTTCCTGCTATATTACCTTTGATATATGGCAGCCCCAGCAGTGGTGACATACAGCATCATGTAACATTGATATCATACAACACAAATCATGGGTTATTTTCACCCAGGTTTAAATCACCTTCAGGTACACATTGGACTTCTGCATTACCTACCAAGTGCACCCAAGTCCTTGAGCAAAAGCAATACCATGGATAGATTTCCCTTTTCCTGAGGAAGGGATAATCCAGTCTGGTTTTTTCCAGTCAATTCCTTATATGTACTATGGGAACCTTATTTCCTTCTACAGTGTGCAGGGGTTTTGATTGGGCAGGGCCAGATCCTCTAGCGTTAAGTAGCCAAGTGGCTTCTGCTAAATGTGTATCCCAATGCTTGAATGCCTCAGCACCCATTCCTCTCAGTGTAGTTTTTAAACAGTTCATTGTATTGTTCAGTTTTCCCAAAGGCTGGTGCATGATAAGTGATGTGATACACCGATTCAACGCTATGCTCCTTAGCCCAGGTGTCTATGAGGTTGTTTTGGAAATTAGTCTCGTTATCTGATTCAATTCTTTCAGGAGTGCTATGTCACCATAAAACTTGTTTTTCAAGGCCCAAGATAGTATTCTGAGCAGTGGCATGGGGCACAGGGTATGTTTCCAACCATCCAGTAGTTGCTTCCAACATTGTAAGTACATGGTGCTTGCCATGGTGGGTTCATGGCAGTGTGATATAATCAATCTGCCAGGTTTCCTCATATTAATATTTCAGCCATCATCCTCTATACCAAAAAGGCTTTAACTGCTTGGCTTGTTTGATTATGGCACATGTTTTACATTTATGGATAACCTGTGCAATGGCATCAATGGTCATGTTTACCTCTCAATCACAAGCCCATTTGTATGTTGCATCCCTTCCTAGATGTTCTGATGTGTCATGGGCCCATCAATTTATAAATAGCTCACCCTTATGTTCACAGTTCAAATCCTGGATGCATAAAAAGAAAGATGCACAGCAGGTCAAGGGAGGTGATTCTTCTCTATTCTGCTCGGGTGAGACCCCACCTGAAGTACTGCAGCCAGCTCTGGAGTCCTCAGTACAAGAAAGACATGGACCTGTTAGAGCAGGTCCAGAGGAGGGCCACAAAGATATTCATCAGAGGGATGGAACATCTCTCCTATGAGGAAAGGTTAAGAGAGTTGGGGTTGTTCAGCCTGAAGAAGAGAAGGCTTTGGGGACACCTTATTGTGGCCTTTCAATATATAAAGGGGGCTTATAAGAAAGCTGGAAAGAGACTTTTTACCAGGGCCTGTAGTGATAGGACAAAGGGCAATGATTTTAAATTAAAAGAAGGTAGATTCAGAGTAGATATAAGGAAGAAATTTTTTTACAATGAGCATGGTGAAACATCAGAACAGGTTGCACAGAGAGGTTGTAGATGCCACATCCTTGGAAACATACAAAGTTGGAAACATACATCTAGTTGAAGATGTCCCTGATCACTGCAGGGGAGTTGGACTAGATGATCTTTAAAGGTCCCTTCCAACCCAAACCTGTAGTTTCCCAGGTAGTCCTTTTTTCCTCTTTTAAAAATGGGGGCTATGTTTCCCCTCTTCCAGTCTGTGGGAACTTCACCAGACTGCAACCACTTCTCAAATATGATGGATAGTGGCTTAGCCACTTCATCTGCCAGCTCCCTCAGGACCTACTGATGCATCTCATCAGGTCCCATGGACTTGTGCACCTTCAGGTTCCTTAGATGGTCTCAAACCTGATCTTCTCTTATGGTGGGCAGTTCTTCATTCTCCCAGTCCCTGCAATTTGCCTTCTGTGACTGAGGCAGTGTGGCTGGAGTACTTTCTGGTAAAGACTGAGGCAAAAAAGTCATTGAGTACCTCAACCTTCTCCATGTCCTGGGTAACCAGGTCTCCTGTTTCCTTCTGGAGAGGGCCCAAATTTTCTCCAGTCTTCTTTTTACCACTGACATACCTATATAAGTTTTTCTTGTTGCCTTTGATGTCCTTGGCCAGATTTAATTCCGTCAGGGCTTCAGCTTTCCTAACCTGGTCCCTGCCTGCTCAGGCAATGTCTCTGTATTCCTCCCAGGTTACCTGTCCTTGCTTCCACCCCCTGCAGGCTTCCTTTTTGTGTTTGAGTTTGTTCAGGAGCTCCTTATTCATCCACAGAGGCCTCTTGGCCTGACTTCCTCTTTGTTGGGATACATTGCTCCTGAACTTCGAGGAGGTGATTGTTGAATATTAACCAGCTTTCTTGGGCTCCTCTTCCCTCCAGGGCTTTATCCCATGGTACTCTACCAAGCAGATCCCTGAAGAGGCCAAAATCTGCTCTTCTGAAGTCCAGGATAGTGAGCTTGCTGTGTGCCCTCCTCACTTCCCTAAGGACCTTGAACTCTACCATTTCATCGTCACTGCAGCCAAGACTGCCCTTGAGCTTCACATTCTCCACCAACCCCTCCCTGTTGGTGAGAACAATGTCCAGCATAGCACCTCTCCTCACTGGCTTCTCTATCACTTGGAGAAGGAAGCTATCATCAAAACATTCCAGGAACCTTCTGGATTGCTTATGCCCTGCTGTATTGTCCCTCGAACAGATATCAGAGTACTTGAATTCCCCCACGAGGACCAGGGCTTCTGAACATGAGGCAGCTCCTATCTGTCTATATAGGACCTCATGCACTCTGTCTATTTGGTTGGGATGCCTATAGCAGACCCCCACTGTAACGTCACCTGTCCTTGCCCTCCCTTTAACCCTGACCCATAAGCTTTCAATCGGCTCCGCATTCATCCCCAGGCAGAGCTCCATGCAGTCCAGGAGGTCATTGACATAGAGGGTGACACCCTCCCCTCTTTTCCCCTGCCTGTCCTTCCTAAAGAGCCTATATCCTTCCATTCCAACACCCCAGTCATAGGAGTGTCGTGGTTTAACCCTGGCCAGCAACCAAGCACCACGCAGCCAGTGACTCATTCCCCCTCACCCAGAGGGATGGGGAGGAGGATCAGAAAGGAATGTAAAACTCAAGGGCTGAGATAAGAAAAATTTAACAGGTAAAGCAAAAGCCAGGCACACAAACAAAGCAAAGCAAGGAATTCATTCACTACTTTCCATCAGCAGGCAGGTGTTCAGCCACCTTCAGGAAAGCAGGGCTCCATCATGTGTAAGGTTTACTCGGGAAGACAAACGCCATAATGCCAAATGTCCCTACCTTCCTTCTTCTTCCCCCAGTTTATATACTCAGCAAGACATCATATTGTGGATAACTGGCTAGCTGAAAAGGGTCACATAGACATAGTCCAGCTGGCTGGACAAAAATGCACATTGCTCTCAGCTTATCTGAAGTAAAGCAAAAATAACTGTCTTTGGCTGTTCTTGTTACACAGTAACAGGAAGATTTTGGTGGGAAAAGAATGTTGCAGGTGGGAACAGAAAACTACAGAAGAGAAACAAGGGGCGGGCTTGGTATTTAGGCAACTAACCAATAATGAGCTTAACTTTTGTAATATGTATGAGCTAATTATAACAAGGCATAAAAGGTGACTGTAAGGGACAATAAACAAAGTCTGCTGATCACTCATATTGAGTGACTGTGTCTTCCCTCCGTCGCGACATCATATGGTATGGAATACCTCTTTGGCTAGTTTGAGACACCTGTCCTGGCTGTGTCCCCTCCAAATTTCTTGTGCTCCTCCAGTCCTCTGGCTGGCAGGGCCCAAGAAACTGAAAAGTCCCTGACTTAGTATAGACATTACACAGCAACAACTAACAATATCAGTGTGATGTCAACTTTATTCTCATACTAAATACAAACCACAGCACCATACTAGCTACTAAGAAGAAAACTAACTCTATTCCAGATGAAACCAGGACAGTATCCACCCCTTATTCCATACCATTTATGTCATGCCACACTTCCCAATACCACCTCATTAACCACCATCACCCTTCCCATCCTTTGATATATTGTGCAGATATCTTTCCCCTAGTCTATGCACCACCCCTGTAAAAATGTCTATCAAATGTCCACAAAATGTCCATAGAATTCATTTAGTCCATGAACACGATCTCTTATGGTGGTCACTCAGGAGAAGAGAGGTTGTGTGTTGTATGGGGTTATCGGGCATCAAAACCAGCTCAGGTTGGGTCACTGCTGCACTTGCACTGCTTCTTGTAAGGCTTGTCCTCCAATGGTTCAGGTGTTTGCTGCTATAGTCTTTCCTATAACATGAAACTCAAATCATGGGTTACAACAATGTAAAGGTATATCCATTACAATCTCCAAACCTGGTCCCTTCGGACCAGCCCATAGGGTTTAACATTGCAGTGTTTTTCTGTCTGGTGGCCAGGAAATATAAATATTCACCACAATTTTTTTCCTTTTCTTTCTTTTTACTTAAACAAAAGTTACTCCCCTTGCCCCTGCTCCGGCTTGGACTTATCCACAGACTGCAGTCCCTTAGGGTTGTACCTGCTCCAAGTGGAGCCTCAGCTACAAGCCACAATCTCTCCAGGGGCCATGACCATAGACCTGCTCCAGCGTGGCCTTACCCACAGCCACAGTCCTTTCAGAAGTAAATCAGGTCCAGCATGGCCTTATCCCTGGCCACAGTCCCTTCAGGGCTGTACCTGCTCTGTCATGGGCTTATTCACGACCACACACTTTGCGGTGCTCCAGCATGGACTCATGCACAGCCACTGATGCTTCAAGGTGTACCTGCTGTTGCATGGACTAATCCACAGCCCCAGATGCTTCGAGGTGTACCTTCTCCAGCATGGACTTGTCCTTGGGCCACAATTCCTTCAGAGGCATACCTGCTGCAGCACAGACATAAGCATGGCCACAGACACTCTGAGATATACCTGCTCAGGCATGGGCTTATTCACGGCCACAGGGGCTTTGGAGTGTCCTGCTCCCATGTGGACTCATCCACAGGTCACAGTCCCTTTGACTCAAGTTCAAACCGGAGTCCCAGCCTGTCCAGTACAGGAGCACAGAAACAGCAGCCATACCCTGGCCATCTGTCAGCCCAGGCGCATCAACATTGCTGTTATCAGAATGTTCCTGGGCACAGCACAGTAAAATGATAAGCAGTACAGCAAGCAGCAGAAGCAAGAAGCAGCCACTAACGAGCACTAGACTCTAATATACAGTAAGGCAAGAAAGCCCCATGGTAAGCACAGAAACCTGTCCCTTAATAGCTAAACAGCAATAACAGCTATAAATTGAATCTAGCACATTCTAATCAAATCTGTTGTTTTCTCGAACCCTTAGAGCCCCACATTGGGCACCAAAAGGGACTGTCGTGGTTTAACCCCAGCTGGCAACCAAGCACCATGCAGCCGCTTGCTCACTCCCCCCTCACCCAGAGGGATGGGAAGGAGAATCAGAAAGGAATGTAAAACTCAAGGGTTGGGATAAGAACGATTTCCTGTGTGAGGTCCTTCAGATTATGAGACTGAGTGTAATGAGCGGCAACAGTGGTGATGGCTGTGCTGGGGGATGTTTGAAGTTTTGAACAGTGATGGCGGTGCCCAAGGTAGCAGAGACAGGCAGGGATAGCCTGCGATCCAGATCACATTGAGATAGGTGGGAAGAGTCTGGGGATCTGGATCAGACACCGGTAAAGGTGAGCCTTTGGGATCAAAGAGAAGGAAGCCTGACTGCTGTGGAGTTAGAGACTGAGGGTAACGGGCGATAGTGGCAGAGTACATGGCCAGATGTGGCAGCAGCCTGCAGCGGCGGTGGGTCCAGAGCGGGTCTGGCTAGACAGCAGTGATGGTCGTGCCGGGGGAAGGTGCGGGAGCAGCGTGGTGCCGCGGGCGGCTCCCGCCGTTGCTGCTGCTTCTCAGCCTGGTGGTATTCTTGCCATCATTTATGTGCTCATTGAAGTTGTCTCCACTTGTAGAAGAAATGGGTGACCACAAGGATGTTAAGAAGTTTTTCAGGACATGGAATGATGTGTTAGTGCTGTATTCTAGATCTGCTGCTGCTGAAAGCTCACTCAGGTTACTGTCCAGTGTGACCCAGGAGGTGAAAGGACGACATACTATAAGCTCATTAGAATTTCCCTCTGAAGTAAACAAAATCCCAGATTTCAAGAAAGCAGATGAGAAGAAAGGTGATCAGCCCCCAGAAGCTGAAAAGCTCAAGATAGAATTGAAGAAGGAATATGTGTATAAGTTCAGGGACAAATTGTCTGGACTGTATGAAAAGTTTATTTGTGAAAAAGTTGTGATGTTTGTTAAAAACATAAGGTATGAAATGTTAAAAAGGAAAAGAAAAAAGGGGGGAATTGTAGAGGAATTATAGAGGACTGTATGAGAAGTTTATTTGTAAAAAGTGGGTGATGATTGGTAAAAACATGAGGTATGAATTGTTAAAAGAAAAAAAAGAAAAAAGGGAATTGTAGAGGAATGAAGCTGGGTTAATTAACATTGATAACATACAGCTGTGGGCTGGCTTGGGGCAGTGGGTTGGCTGATGTAGATAAGGTGCAGCTGTGGCTGGTTCTGTTAAGTGGTTGGGCAGCTAAGGAAGAGAGAGTAGCTAAGGAAGAGAGAGTAGCAAGAAGCAGTGAGAGCATGCTCTGGATGAGGAGAGACAAGGAGAAGGCAGTAGAGGGACTGGCATGAAGAGTATGTTGGTATGAGCTGGTAAAAGACCTTGTTGTAGCTTGACAGTTTGGCTGGTGTTGTGACAACTTACTGGCTGGAGTGGCAGGAATTCCTTTGTGCTGCAGTTCAACCTGCTCTCATTCTGTCCTGCAATCCCTCTCCAGGCTTTGGGAATCTATTGCTGGCACTGGCATCAAATTGGTAGGAGTGTGATGGATTGAGGATCCCCTCCCCTGGCATCCTTAGTTTAAAGCACTCTTCACCAGCTTGTCAATTCTATGACCAAAGATGCTCTTCCCCTTCTCTGAGAGATGGACCTCATCAACCCCCAGTAGACCAGGCTTCTCAATGTGAGTCCCATTATATAAGTAGCTATGTTGGGTCTGGCTGAGATGGAGTTAGCTTTCCCCATAGCAGCCCTCAGAGTGCTGTGCTTGTATTGATAGCTAGAAAGGTGGTGATAATACACCAGTGTTTTGGCTACTGCTGAGCAGTGCTCCCACAGCATCAAGGCTGTCTCCAACCTTCTCCCTTCCACCTCACCATTAGGCTAGGGGTGGGCAAGATCTCGGGAGGGGACTGGACTGGAGAGCTGATCCAAACTGATCAAAGGGATATTCAATCCAATATGACCTCTGGCCAAGACAAAGGGGTGGGGGGGTGGTTGCGCATTCACTATTACAACAATTATAACGTTTGTCTACCAGAGCAACCACTATGCGTATTGAAGTCCTACTTCCCAGGAAGTAGGTGAATATCACCTGCTGATGGGAAATAGAGAATAACATCTTTTGTTTTCCTTTGCTTCTGTGCATGACTATTGCTTTTGCTTTATTAAACTGTCTTTATCTTGACCCATGAGGGTTTTTTCCACCTTATTTTCTCCCTTCCGCCCTCTTCAGGAGGGGAGTGATAGAACAGCTTGGTGGGCATGTGGCATCTAGCCAAGATCAAACCACTGCAGTCCTTTTTGGCACCCAATGTGTGATTTGAGTCAATGGCAGTTTTGTATTGTGTGCTATAGCTATAGTAGTTATTGTGGCAAGCTCCTGTGCAGGTCATGGAATTTGTTAACTGCACTGCTTATTTCTTCATTTTTATGAGCTTGGGAACATGTTAATAGAAATAATGGCTATGTGTTTTCTCCTGGCATTGATGGCCTTGCTGTGCTGGGGGAGCTTTTTTGTGGGGAAGATGAAGGAACTTGGGAATGTGCTTGTACAAGCAATGACTGTGTGCTTTGCTCTGGCGTTGATGGCTTTGCTGTACTGGGGGAGCTATCTTGTGGAGAAGATGAGGGAATATATCTCCCTCTCCCTGCCTGGGACTGATGTGGATGGTTTTATTATGCAGGCTCCCAAGGTCCTTGCTCACCCTTACGTGAGCTGTTTAATACTGTTGGCATATTATGGGTTTTGTGGAATTTGGTCTCATCCTGGTGTAAGAGGAGTCAACTTTTGGGTGAGGCAATACAGAAATGTGCCCTGAGGTGGCTGGTTACAGGATGGTAGGTTGTGTTGGAAGGATTTGGGCAGATTCCTAGGATAGTTATCACCTCCCATAGCCTGGGACTTTACACCTGAATGGGCAAGCAACCCTGGCAAACTGACACTCCACCTGATAGAAGGGTGCCTTGCCTACCCCAATGAAGAGCAACAGCTTCTAGCACTGTACTGGAGCCTGGTCTGTGCCTATTGAGCCACAGTTCAGTACTCTGAGGACTGTGATTGAGGCAGGGACCCAAAACACATCTGGGGACACCATGGTTGAGATAGGGATGCAAACAACAACTAGAGTAATTGCCCCAGTAGTGAAAAAGAAACAGTAGACAAGAAGAACAATGGATCTGTAGCATCGATTGCTAAGGGAGGAGGATGAAAAGGAAAGTTTTGATCAAGAGGCCGGTCCTTTGACAAAGAGATTGGAGGAAGGAGTGAGAGAATTCAGACAAGAAGCAAAAACTACCTGGTCTCTGACCTCATCAGAACTTTAAGATATACAGAAAGATTGCAGCTGCCAGCCAGGTGAGCAGATTGATGCCTGGCTGCTTTGATGCTGGGATAATGGGGCCAACAGTTAGCAATTGGAAGGTAAGGAAGCTCAACAGCTGGGATCCCTTGCTAGAAACCTGGGAATTGAGAGAGGAATTGGAAAAGAGGCAGAAATCTGCAGTCTCTTGAGGCAGCGCCTCTTAAGTGTGAAGGTGAGATAGCCATTCAAAGAAGATCTTGTGAACTCCTCAGGAAAGTGGACTGTTGCAGATGAAGGCATCCAGTACCTGAGAGAAGTAGCGGTACTGGAAGTCATCTACAGTGATCTAGATAATGGAGGGGTCTCCAAAGATCCAGAGGATGCCCTGTGCACATGTGCCATGTGGAGGAAGGTTGAGGAGATGAAGACATAGACTACTGAATCTGACTAGAAGACCTTTTATTAGTCCAAAACCCGCACTTATATATCTTCATTTGCTGTTCATGTGCAATATACTAAAATATCATTGGTTAATCAATACTGTTCACACGCTTCTTGGCTATATTTCATTGGTTAATTACTAAGCTAAAAACACACTGAACTTGCATTTTTTTTTTCTCTCTTCCTTCTTATCTCTGTGTGTTTCATGTTCTCAGCCAGCTGCTGATGTGTCATTGCGCATCTGCTCCAGCCTTGCTTCATATCCAATTTCTCTCCTGGGCATTCAGCCAACCTTATCTTACTTTCTGGGCATTCAGCCTTCAAGGTCCTTCACAGGCATTGTGGCCTTCAGCCCTTGCCATAAAGCTCTCTACAGAAGGTGATTCAAAGTGCCTCAGTGTCATATTCTAACAGCTTGGCAGCCTGGATATGGATACACCAACTGTGGAGAAAGTGTTGTCTTGGCTCCAAAACTTTGAAGAAAATCTCTGTACTCCCTTATCCCTATGGGCTAGCACCTTGGCTGTCAGGGGCATCCCAAGAAATCAGTCCCCTCCTGCCCGGGTCAGAGGGAAAGGGAGCCCCAGGCGCATGCCACTTGGTGCACTCCTTCCTGCATGACCAGGGGGAGGACATGAGGAAATGGGATGGTGAACCCACCTTTAAGCTTTGGAAGCCTGTGTATGCAAACTGAGAGGGAAGACAGCTGTTAAGAAAGGACCACCCAAGAAGGCTGTCAGCTTAGTTGCTGGCATGCATCTGGGGCATGCATTCAGAAGGAAAGAGAGCCCCAGGTCCCATGGTTTAAGTAGACAAACCCCTGACTGTGGCACCAGTCCTGTAACCATTTGTTGATTTGCCCTTTCAACTGGCCTTTTCAAACCCATTCCCTTTGATGGGGAGGATTGATGAAAAAAACTGCCTGTGGGAAAATCACCTTGAGGGGGGGAATTAGAGAAAAATTGGGTCCTAATAGAAGTGTAGTATTACAGAAAGCTTTTTAGGGTAAAATACAGCTATCGCCTTCAGGATGGTTGGCATGCACAGAATCTACATCAACACAGTTCCCTAAGCAACACATCCTGCCAGCTCAGCACATGCTGATAGGAGTAACATGAGGGTGGAGTGGAGACACTGCATCCATGCTCTGTTGTGCTCCCTGCAGGAGTGGTAACTTGATGGCACTATGCAGCTGATAAGCTGCATAGCAGTTGTCACATGAAGAATCCATGAGATGTCCATGGCTGAGCCAACCATTGTGGTGAAATGACTCTTCTCAGATTAAATAATCTCATTGTAATACTAATGCACACCTCCATCTTAAAGTTACCCGTCTCCAGGGTACTACTACACCTCACCGGGCACACGATACCAGTTAATAACAACAATATGTATGACTAGAGTCACTCAAGCTCCACCTAAATGTGATGGAAATGGACTAGTCCTGGACTGAAATAAGTACAGTGCAGGGGGAATTGTTGTCTAAGCTCCTGGGTTACCCAACTCTGATTCAGTGTTTGCAAAGCTAGGTCAATCTGACCCACTCTCTAAAGTTGTTATGAATGAAGGGACTTCTAATTAAGGGAGTCAGCCTTGGGGAGGATGAAAAACACAGAACAGACAGTGAAAAGAACACTGTTATCTAAGTTACGCAGAAAGAAGCCTTCAAGTGAGGAAAGTTCCAGCTATGAGAAGAAACAGGCTGATAAGGTGTTGCAATCCACTGACATAAACAGAAAATTAGTTGAAAATAGGACAAAGGTAATAGTGGTAGTGGGAGATCACAACCTCCAACTCAAATAGCCCCCCTCGAAAGAGGGCAAAACCCCGCTTGAGGAGCATGCATAGTTAGAGAACTTCAGTAGTGCTATCTGAGGATATGTACTAATTTGCATTAGAAGTGAGAAACTTGTAACCAATCATGTATATGATGAATGAATATGCAATGTACTATGAAGTATAAAAAGTGGACAGATGAGGGGAGAAGGTAGGGGAAGATTCCATCTTAACTTCTGGGATCAGTCGACGAGCCGAACCTGTCTTCTCCCCCCATGGGGATGCCTATTGGGTAAGAGCTTTGACTTATGCGTGCTAAATAACTAACTCATTCTAGCTGTCATTAGTAATTAAGGTTTTGGTTGTATATCACTTCAAGCTTGTTTTTGCTGACAGTCCCTATCACTGGCAATCACGAATCTTATCATGTCACAATTTTATAATAAAGAGTGTTATGCCGTAAACTGTTAGTGTGAGTCCTTTGTGGGTGCTAACAGTTGCTGGCAGTGAGTAACACATTTAAACAAAGTGGGAAGACCTGCTGTGAGGGGTCCCCCTGATGCTGTTGGCGTGTTTCCCTGAACAAGGCAGTCGAATTTCCCTCTGATCCAGTGGGACTGTTTGGTGAAGGGTCCTTGTAACGGGACGCTGTCAGACTGGTCGGGCACAAGGGTCTCAGCTTTCCTGGGGTGCTAATAGACAGATCAATCACCTGGGGTTGAGAGGATTTCTCCCCCCCCCCCCCCCCCCTTTTCACATGACACTACCTGTGCACCAGAGTCCCTTACTGCCACTCCCAGGGCTCTGTAATCCTTTTTGATACTCCTCAGACTGCTCCTGGCTATATCATTGGTGCCCACGTGAAACAACAGCAGCAGATAATAGTCAGTGGACTGTACAAGGCTTGGTAGTTTCTCTGTAATATCCCTGATATGAGCCCCCAGTAAACAGCACACCTCTCTAGAGAGCACATCAGGTTGGAAAACAGGTGTCTCCATATCTCTCAGAAGAGAGTTGCCTACTACTACCACCCATTGTCTTTTCTTAGTCGCACTGTTTGTTATACAGGGAGCAGATTGGGCTGCCTTACTCAGCTCCTGCATCTCTTCTGATGTGATGTGTCTTTCCTGTTCAGTCTGTGGAGTGGTAAAGCAGTTCTGCAAGGGCACCTCAGGTTTTGGGGGAAGTCTTTTCTTCCTGCAGATCTTTTCCATTGCAAATTTCCATTCTTCTGCATTATTGGCCCCCTCCTTTCTGTGTGTGTGCTGGTGGGGGAGTGTTTGGCTGTTTGGCTGTAGGCTGTGGGTCCACTGCAGACTGCACTTGGAACCAGCTATCTAATTCCTTCTCAGCCTCCCTGATGTTACACAGCCTTCTCACCACCTCCTGCAGTTCAGCCACCAGCTGCAGGAGGTTCTCCACCTGGGCATACCTTTTGCAGGCAGGTCTGCTGCTTGCCCCTGCCTCAGGAGAAAAGTCTAGGCGCTTCCTGCAGTCTGAGGTCTGTACTTCAGCCCCTCCCTTCACCAGCTCCATCTGGTTGGAGCCATCAGCCACCACCAGCGTAAATGGTGCAGACCCCCCCAGCCAGAGCTGTAGCCTTGGCTCTCAGATGAGTGCTCAACCGTTCTGCCTTGAGGGGTCAGGTAGGATGAGTGCCCTTCACCTGTGCAGACAGTCACAGTACAGTGCCTGGTTGCTAGGTTATGTGGGCTTTAAGTCACTCCACTAGGCCAGCAGAACATCCTTCCTTCGAAGAGGCACCCTCCTGCGCAAACTGCCAAGCTGCACCCTGGCTGCCTGCTCTGTTCACAGCACTCCTAATTGCTAGCACTTCCTAGGACTGCCCTTTGTGGGAGTGGGAGATGTCAGCCTACTCCTGGCCCCATCCATGACTCGTCAGCTGTTCTCGTGTGAGCTGGCAGGTCTCTGCACTCCCCAAGTGTTTCCCCGGCTCATGAACCCCCCCTGTAGGCTTCGATTCCCTGCTCTGCTGCAGAACGCGCCTGCACCGGAGATGTTTGCCTTGGTGAGTCTCTGTAGAACTCCATACAGAAGCTTTCCACCTTTGATATTTTCCCACAATATGACAGGATCCATCTGTAAATGGGGCATATTGCTTTTCATTTTCTAATAATTTATTATACAGTGGGGCCTTTTCAGCACAAGTCACCTCCTCTGTTGATACTCCAAAGTTTTGGCCCTCTGGCCAGTCCATGATCACTTCCAGGATTCCTGGGCAGTCAGGATTTCCCGTTAGAGCCAGTTGCGCTATCCATGTGACCCACTTACCCCATGTAGCATCAGTTGCATGATGTGTAGATGGGATCATCCCTTTGAACATCCAGCACAGCACAGGCAATCAAGGTGCCAAAAGGAGCTGTGCTTCAGTACCAACTACTTCTGAAGCAGCTCAAATTCCTTCATATGCTCCTAATATTTCTTTTTCAGTTGGAGTTTAACTGGCTTCAGATCCTCTATATCCCTGGCTCCAAAACCCTAATGGTTGATCTTGACTCTCCCCTCGTTCTTTCTGCCAGAGGCTCCAGGTGGGGCCATCATCCCTGGTTGTGGTATAGAGCACATTTTTCACATTTTATCCTGCTCAGACTGGTCCAAGGGCTACTGCACAAACTATCTCCTCTTTAATTTGTTCAAAGGCTTGTTGCTGCTCAGAGCCCCATTCAAAGCCATTCTTCTTCTTCTGGGTCACTCAGTAGAGAGGGCTTACAATCAGACTGTAATTTGGAATATGCATTCTCCAAAAACCCATGACACCTAAGAAAGCTTGTGTTTCTTTTTTGTTAGTTGGTGGAGACAACTGTTATTTTAGTGATCACATCCATTTGGATATGACGATGCCCACCTTGGCATTTTATTCCCAATCACTGGATGTCCTGTGCAGGTACTTTGATCTTACTTTGCTTTATAGCAAAATCAGCTTTCAAAACAATCTGGATTATTCTTCCCTTCTCAAACACTTCCTCTGCTGTGTTGCCCCACACAATGATGGCATCAATATACTGCAGGTGTTCAGGAGCTTCACCTTGTTCCAGTGCAGTCTGGATCAGTCCATGATAAATGGTAGGACTGTATTTCCACCCCTGGGGGAATCAATTCCAGGTGTACTGGATACTTGTCCAAGTGAAAGCAAACTGTGGCCTACACTCCGCTGCCAAAGGGATGGAGAAAAACATGTTAGCAATATCAGTTGTTGCATACCATTTGGCTGCCTTTGACTCCAGTTCATATTGGAGTTCTAGCATGCCTGGCACTGCAGCACTCAGCGGCAGCATGACTTTGTTCAGGACTTGATAGTCCAATGTTAGCCTCCACTCTCCATTAGATTTTTGCACTGACCATATGGGACTATTAAATGGTGAGTGAGTCTTATTGATCACTCCTTGACACTCCTGTCACCAAAGCAGCTCACGGATGGGAACCAGGGAGTCTCAATTGGTGCAATATTGTCACCAGTGCAGTGTCATGATAGCAATCGGAACCTACTGTTCTTTAACCTGCAGCAAACCCACAACAGAAAGATCCTCTGAGAGATCAGGCAAGCTAGACAGCTGTTTAATCTTGTCTGTACTCAAGGCAATTATACCAAAAGCCCACCGGTACCATTTTGGGTCCTTGAAGTACTCTCTCATGAGATTGTCTATGCCAAGGATACATGGAGCCTCCAGGCCAGTCAAAATATGATGCTTTTACAACTCATTCCCAGTTAGGATTATCTCACCCTCCAACACAGACAGTTCTTGGGATCTTCCTGTTACTCCAGAAATATAGATGGATTCTGCCCCTTTGTAATCTGATGGTATTAGAGTACACTGCACCAGTGGCCGCCAGAGCTTTCTACTCCTGTGGGGCTGATGTGCCAGGCCACCAAACCCACACAGTCCAGTAAACCCAGTTGTCCCTTCCCTCTGCCTGGCTGAAGGCAGGGCCCCTCTGTTCCTGGTCGGAGTATTCATTACTTGATTTTTGAAACTGCAAAACAGAAGCCACTTCATCAGAGTCAAAAGTAAGATGTAGGATCAGCCCTTCTACTTTGCCCAACAGACACTGGAGCAGTCATTTTCCTGGATGGATGCCTTTTGTCTGTTGTTTTTTCTTGTAGTTCCTGTATCCAGGCTTCTAGTCTCCAGGTGTTGGGGTCTGCAGCGGGTCTGCAGATAAGTTAGTTGACCTCAAAGACTTAGCTGTGTACCTTTAAGACAGCCACAAATTGTCAGGTATGTAAACAGGATGTGAAGAATCGGAACTTAGAACCGCAGCATACGGGCACCTACAGCAACAGCAAATAGCAAGCAAGAAGAAGGACACAAAAACCTATCAGGGTCTGACACCTGCACTGTCTAAGATATATAAATAGTTTGTATAAACAATAAAGGCCATTTTTGTCCGAACCCAGCCACGCAGACATAGTGTTTCTTTTAAGTCCGCCTCGACTTGCGTCACCATATCCAGGTAGGTTAGATTCACCATCTCATTTCCTCCCCCTGCTCATGCTGGAGGAACCACAGGGGTACATGTAGTGTGCACCACTGGTACCCTTTCCCTTGAACAGAAAAAGGCTAACTTAATAGCCAAGACATTGGTCAGTGTGGGTGAGGAATACCTATCCTTCATGGATTGCTGAGATAATTGTTGGGACAGTCTGTCCATAGCTGAGACACCGGCCTGCATGGAGGGAGCGAGATTATCTTTGTATTCTCAGAGTTGTCTGGCCAATCCATCCATAGTTGGTGCCTCTGTGTCTGTCTAGCTCATTACCACCAGGGTGCTGGCATACAATATCGGTGCATTTTGTATAAACTTTTGCTACATGGACTGCATGCACCAGATTTCATCTGGGTCTTTGGAGGCCTGGTTGTCATCCAGGTTGTTATAGATCACCTCCACCTTGGCTAATTCCCTCAGATACTGGATACCTCCCTCAATGGTGGTCCATTTGCTTCAGGAATTTACAATACCTTCCTTGAAGGGAGACTTGTCCACACTCAACAGGAGTTGCCACCAAAGAATGAGGGCTCCTGCCCTTTTTCCAATCCCTTTGTCAATGGCCATATCCCTAGCAAAGGACCCCAGCTGCTGAGCTTCCTTACACTCTAATTCTTGACCCAATATCCCAGCATCAGTCTAACCAGCTGGTTGCTGGCTTAAATCTTTTCATGTATCTTGCAGCTCACTCAGGGATAGGGATCAGGTGGGTTCTGTCTCGTTTATAATTTCTGTCCCTTCTTCCTCCTGTCCTTGTGACTGCCCTTCTGCAGAACAGGCTGCCTCTTCTGATTCTTTCTTCTGCTCCCTCTTATGAGAAGCTTCTTCCTCCCTTACTAAAAGAGCTGACTTCTGCTTCCATTGTTTCTTTTTAATTATAGGTCTGACTGATATAGTTGAGGGCTGGGTGTCTGGTTTAGCCACAGTGTCTGTTTGTATGTCTTCAGATCCAGAGACCCTCTCTCCTCCTTGAGGGTGCTGCATAATATAGAACAGCATTTGGTAGGTGCTGCCCAGGCCCCAGCACACTGTGGTAAATTGTGCCTCTTTGGAATAGCCAGGGCATCTTTTTTTTCCCCAAACATTCTATCACTTCATCAGGATCCTGCACTTGTTTGGGAGTGAAGTTCTAGACCATTGGAGGAGAGGAGATTTCTAGATACCATATCCCATGACCATACTGCCTCAGGGCCTGTGTGATATTCCTGAACAACTTGTTAACCTTAGAAAAAGCCAAAAAAATATTCTTAAGAAATAGCAATAGAAATATTTTGATTACCCAAGGACGTTCAAGATACTGAAGAGTTATTGAAACAAGGGAGATGACATCACAGAGGAAAGTAGAGAAGGTGCCATTTTTTATATCCTCCACAAAAAAACTCTCAGAGGGAGAAGTCTAATTGTTAATTGCTCCATGACATGGTACCCAAAGTATAGTAATGGCTTCAGTACAGAGCCCAAATACCAGATTAAGCTCAAGGGCAGTGTTTTAATAATAAATCTCCCAGCCAAAACATCACTAAGTATTACAGAGCACAGCAAACTGAGAAAGCCAAAACCAGTCTTTAATATGTACAGCAAAAAAGGGAGCATGGCACAGATCAGATAAACTAATATCGAGAGGAGATAAATCAATATCATGACCAGAAACTGTGTCCTGGTTTCAGCTGGGATAGAGTTAATGTTCTTCTTGGTGGCTAGTGCAGTGCTGTGTTTTGGATTTGGTGTGGGAACAGTGTGGTCAGGGACTTTTTGGTTTCTCAGGCCTTGCCAGCAGGATGGCTAGACAAGCACAGGATATTGGGAGGGGACACAGCCAGGTCAGCTGACCCAAACTAGCCAAAGAAGTGTTTCATACCATGGGACTTCATGCTCTGTATATAAACTGGAGGAGGGAAGGGGTTGGCCGGGACAGCCAATCATTGCTCGGGGACTGTTTGGGCATCGGTCAGCAGGTGGTGAGCAATTGTATTGTGCATCACTAGTTTTCTTTTCTCCCTTCCCTTTGGATTTCATTCCTCTTCCCCTTCTCCCTCCTTTTCATTCATTCATTCATTCATTCATTCATTCATTCATTCATTCATTCATAACTGTTATTGTTATTATTATTATTCTTTTGCTTTTGTTTTATCTCAATTGTCAAACTGCTCTTGTCTCAACCCTCAGGTTTTGCATTCCTTTCCAATTCTCCTCTTCACTCCCCTGGGTGAGGGGGGAGTCAGTGAGTGGCTGTGTGGCACTTAATTACCAGCTGGGGTTAAACCATGACAAACTGTTAACAGATATAATAATTATAAATTCCTTCTAATATGCTCTGGCTAAATACGTTATTATCTCAAACCCTTTGAGCCCCTCTTGGGTGACAAAAATGACTGTTGTGCTTTAATACCAGCTATCATCTAAGCACCACAGAGCCACTCACTCCCTCCACATACTGCAGTGGGTTGGGGGGAGAATTGGAAGTGTAAAACTGAGAAAGAAACTTGTGGGTTGAAATAACAACAGTTTAGTAATTAAAAAAGTTATAATAATTATTATTAAAAATTGTAAGGAAAAGAGAAAAAAATAACAGAGAAAAAAATAAAACCCAAGAAAGACAAGTGATGCAAATGAAAACAATTGCTCACCACCAACCAACTGATGCCAAGGCAGTTCCTGAGCACTCCCCCCCCCCCAACCTTCCACCCAGTTTTATTGCTGATCATGATATCATATGGTATGGAATATACCTTTGGCTAGTTGGGGTCAGATGTCCCAGCTGTGTCCCCTCCCAACTTTTTGTGCACCTCCAACCTACTCGCTGGCAGGGCAGTGTGAGGAGCAGAAAAGGCCTAGAGTTTAGTAAAGCCTCTGACACCGTCTCCCACAGCATTGTCCTGGAGAAACTGGCTGCTCATGGCTTGCACAGGTGTACTCTACACTGGGTAAAAAAACTGGCTGGAAAGCCAGGCCCAAAGAGTAGTAGTGAATGGAGGTATATCTGGCTGGCAGCTGGTCACAAGTGGTGTTCCCCAGGGCTCCGTATTGGGGCAAGTCCTGTTTAATATCTTTATCAATGATCTAGACAAGGGGATTGAGTGCACCCTCAGTATGTTTGCAGACAACACCAAGTTGGGGGGGAGGAATGTTTATCTGCTTGAGGGTAGAAAGGCTCTGCAGAGGGATCTGGACAGGCTGGACTGATGGTCCGAGGCCAACTGTATGAAGTTCAACAAGAAGTGCTGGGTCCTGCACTTGGGTCACAACCCCATGCTACACTACAGGCTTGGGAAAGAGTGGCTGGAAAGCTGCCTGGAGGAAAAGGACCTGGGAGTGTTCATTGACAGCCAGCTGAACATGGGCCATCGGTGTGCCCAGGTGGCCAAGAAGGCCAAGAGCATCTTGGCTTCTATCAGAAATAGTGTGGCCAACAGGACTAGGGAAGTGATTGTCCCCCTGTACTTGGAACTGGTGAGGCTGCACCTCAAATACTGTGTTCAGGTTTGGGCCCCTCACTACAGGAAAGACATTGAGGTGCTGGAGCATGTCCAGAGAAGGGCAAAGAAGCTGATAAAGGGCCTAGAGAAGAAGTCTTATGAGGAGTGGCTGAGGGAACTGTAGTTGTTTAGTCTGGAGAAAAGGAGGCTGAGGGGAGACCTTATTGCTTTCTCTCTACAACTACCTGAAAGGAGGTTATAGCAAGGTGGGTGTCGGTCTCTTCTCCCAAGTAATAGGTGGTAGGACAAGAGGAAATGACCTCAAATGGCACCAGTGGAGGTTTAGATTGGATATTAGGATAAATGTCTTTGCTGAAAGGGTTGTCAATCATTGGAACAGGCTACCCAGGGAAGTGCTTGAGTCACCATCCATGGAGGTATTTAAAAGACATGTAGCCATGGCACTTAGGGACATGGTTTAGTGGTGGAGTTGGCTGGCAGTGTTAGGTTAACAGTTGGGCTTGATGATCTTAAAGGTCTTTTCCAACCTAAATGATTCTGATTCTATGATGCTGTGTAAGCACTGCTCAGCAGGAACAAAAGCAGCAGTGTATTATCAACGCTGTTTTCAGCACATATCCAAAACGTAGCCCCATACTAGCTACTATGAAAAAATTTAACTCTATCCCAGTCAAAACCAATACACCTGGTGTGGGAAGGTCATCTGTTTCACATAGGACAATTTGGCTTCTAATACCATTCTCCCCTACTCTTCCCAATGTGGTAAGTGAAAGGATCCTTGGCAATCTGTCCTCAAGCCACGTCTCTCACAGCTATGCACGTTAGCAGCCAGTACAACTCACTACCTGGTGCTGTAATCATCTTGCCTCCTGTGAGCAAGAAATATCTTCCTTCTCTTCCCTTGCTCTTATTCTGAGCAGCTTACAGCTATCATTCTGCATAGCTGTAGCTTGGGATACTCGGCTGAACTCAAGTGCTTATGGACATGACCAGTGACAGACATGGAAGAGAAGCATCAGTAATATCTCCAAGCGCAAAAAATCCAGAGTTTGGCTCATATAAGAAACCAGATCACCTGTCAGAGCTGATGGACTTCAAACCCAGTAAGTCTAAGTAGGTTGGAACAAATTACATTAGAGCTTGAATAATGTAGTTTTCTTCTTAATTATTTTTTTTAGATAAGCAGTATCATAATAAATAGACCTAGGGAGAAGCACTCATTTTTCAGCTGCAGAGGAACACTACAAATGACTGTTTTCTGTTTGACAGCCCTTTTCTACCATCCTCTTCAACTACCCTCTCCTCCCCTCACACCAAACTTTTTTTAATGTACACATTCCTTCATTCTTTTACACACACTTTAATTATGCAATCAAACACATAGGAAGGACTGAAAGAGACCTCTTAGGCTATGGGCTCCAGTGCCCTACTATCATATGCACCCCTTTATAAATGTATCACACTCCACCTTAAAAGCAGTTTGCTTTTTTTCTCTCATGATTTTGGATTGGAATGCTGCTCTAAAATCTCCCTGCTTTAACAGGACCCTCTTCTAATTCCATACTATACTTTTTTTCTTCACTTGTTTTTTTGTGCCAGCATTATCTTTAGTTTAAATACTTTTCCACCCTCACTGATTAGACATATGAAGCATTCTAATACAACATTCATATCTGCTCTCAGTCTTCACTTTGCTAAATTAAAAGAAAGTAAGCTCTTCTTAGATGACATGTTTTCCATCCCCTTGATTTTCCAGTCTGTCTGGTAGGCCCTTCTCCCCACCAGTCCCATTTTCAATTAAGTTTTCGTGAACACGAGTGACCAAATTTGTACTTGCTATTCCAATATAGGTGTCACCAGTGTCTTCTATAATGGCAGCAATACTTCACCATCTCTGCTGCAATGCTTCTCCTGACATGTCCTAGAGCATATTTGTCTTTTTCATGGCTGTATTACATTGGCATGCTGAGTTCAGTGAGGACTCCCAACTCCTTTTCCTTCTCTGTCATTTCCAGCTGAGCACCTGTGAAACTTGATAAAGCAGAAGGGTCAGCTAAACAAGAGGACTGCTCCTATCATATCTTTTTATTTAAGACTGCTCATAGGAAGAAGGAGTCATAAATGAGTTTGTAACAGCTGTCACAGCAGTTGTTACAGCCAGCCAGATCCTGTGAACACTTTCCACTACCATTTGTTGAGCAACCCATAAGATCAAGGTCAAGCCACAAGCTTACAGCATCGCTCTTGAGGGCTGAATACCAACTCTAGGAAAGTTTCTCAGTGGGGGAAGAAGGAGTGGGAAAACAGCAGTAATGTTGCAGAAAATAACAATTAAAATGGTATGATATAGACAAGCTATTCTGATTATTTAATGGTCTGAATGAAATAAACTATTTTACAACGAAGGTGGGAACCTTAAATCAAGCAAAGAAGTGTACAAGGGAAATGGGAGGATGACATTAATGCTGCTTTGGAAAAAATATTTTAATTGAAATATTAGCATTGATGTCCACACAGGAGGTCATACTGCAAAATGACTACAATTTTTTGCACAGTATTGCTTCATGTATTGGAGGGGAGAAAGGCTTCATTCCTTCAACTTCACTGTTCTTTGTAAGATGAAAAATCTTGGCTAACCATGCCATAGTTAAAGTTGCAAGAGCATTCATGTTTGTTTATTTTGAAAGGAACGTAGATTGGACTTCATACCTAATGTCTTAAAGCCATGTTAGAACACAAAGAAGCCTTAAATATAATTATTTATACCATGTATTTTATTATTTTTTCCCCCACCCCATTAGCAGTGTCTAGCTGTTGGGCAGAAGACTGACAGTTTATAAAGTAGACATGCAATTGCCACATTTGCACGCATATGTTGCTTGCTAATGGGTTGAAATGCTTGATTTCCCAGGGGTCCTACTTTTTCTTTCCTCAACAGAAAATGTCTCTCTGTATTTCAATTCAGCTGTGACAAAGTTTCATAAAGAATATCTAGCATTTTGATAATGCCTTTCATTATGCTCCATTAAGGGAAGCAGTAGGCCCAGACAGAGAAGCAGTTTTGATAAAAGTCCCTTTTTCTTCGCATAATCTTGAAACCTGGAGAAATGTGGCGAAGAGCTATCGTGATGATCCGGTAGGGGTGAGCAGACATTTTCAATTTACTGTGAAGCAGCATAACCCCGATTGGGATGATATTCAGCTGTTGCTGGATCATTTGACAGAAACTGAAAAACAATTGATACTAAAAATATCTCAAGATTTGGCTAGTGAACATCTTAAAAACACAAGGGAAGATAATAAAGATCACTTCCCTTTACAAAATCCGAGGTGGAATCCTAATCATAGCGCTCACATGAGGCTGCTGACCACTTACAGAGAATGGATTATACAAGGAATGGAGAAAGCAATTCCTAAATCCATTAATTGGTCAACCCTGTATTAAATGCAACAGAGATCAAAAGAAACTCCGTCTGAATTCCTCGATAGATTGAGAGATACCATGAGAAGACACACCCCGCTAGATCCTAGGTCAGAAATTGGAATCCAGCAGTTGGTTTCTTTGTTCATAGGACAGTCAGCAAATTATATACAAAGGAAATTGCAAAAGTTGAAATCAATGGAGAGCAGGAACTTGGAGGCTTTGTTAGATGAAGCATGGAGACTATATAGAAACAGGGAAGAGGAAGATAAGAAAAAAGATAGGAGGACACTGGTGGCAGCTTTGACAGAAACTCAGGCTCCTAGGGGAGACAGATTTTGGAAGCCCTTAGGGAGGAACCAGTGTGAAATATGTAGACAACAAGAGCACTGGAAAAGTGAATGCCCTGAAAGGAGCAGAGGAAAAGGAAGAACTCAAAGCACATATTGAGAAGGACTGATGGGGACCCGGGGAATCTACCCTAGCGGACTCGCTGGTTGTATTAAAGCTAGGGAATCAGCAGCATAAAATAGAGGTTTTGGTTGACACAGGGGCAACGTTTTTGGTCTTAAATCAAGCCTATAGATGATGATTTTGTAACGGTAAAGGGAGCTACTGGCCAAAGTGAAAAGGTGTATTTATTGAAACCTCTTAGTTATAAAATAGGGAAGCAATTGGGGGTGCATAAATTTCTGTACATGCCTAATTCACCTAGGCCCTTATCAGGAAGGGACTTACTATAGCAATTGGGAGCAGAGATAAAGTTTTCTGAAGGGAAACTGGAGTTTAAGGTAGGGAATGAACAACTGATTGAAGCCCTCAGTTTAAACCTTATAAATTCTACTACCAGCACTAATATACCTGAAGAAGTCCAAAATCAGGTATATCCAGGGGTATGGGCTTCTGAAGTACCAGGACAGGCAATATCAGCTTCACCCATATTAATAAAACTTAAACAGGGAACAAAGCCAATTAGGATTAAACAGTATCCTTTAAGATTGGAAGATAGAAGAGGGATTCAACCAATTATTGAACAATTTCTGAAATATGGATTATTGGTAGAATGTGAATCTGAGTATAATACCCCTATCCTAACAGTTAAGAAACCAAGTGGAAAGTATAGAGTAGTACAAGATTTAAGAACCATCAATAAGATAACAGAAGATTTGTATCCTGTGGTAGCTAATTCATATACATTATTAACTAGGTTAGGATCTGAATTGGCCTGGTTTACCATACTGTGTCGACGGCGAGGGAAGTCAAGCGGGCAAACTCAATATGAGTGATAAAGCAAGCTTCGATTTATTACGGCGCGATTATGTCTTATATACAGTTCCAGTTAATTATGCCTACAAGTCATCTGCTGATTGGCTAAGCTCTAAAGGGTTACATTTTCATACGTCCTCCTACTTGCGGTTTCTGTGGTTAGCTAGCTACATATTTTTTTTTCTCTCTTGTCTACGCGAATTCCTCAAAGTTATTTACAACATTAGGCACAAGGTCAGTGTTTTTCTCAGCTTCCTTATCAGCATGCCTCAGCACAGCTGCAAGGCCTGCTTCAGCTAACTTACGCTAACTTTGTTTCACAAAGATCTTTAAGGGAGTCATGGCCGTGATCACACAGCCATTCTGCAACAATACTGGATTTAAAGGATGCATTTTTCTGCCTACCCTTAAGCCCAGAGAGCCAATTGTTATTTGTTTTTGAATGGGAAAACCCGGACTCTGGAAGAAAAAGACAACTCACTCAGACTGTGCTACCACAAAGTTTCAAAAATAGTCCGACCCTTTTTGGAAATCAGTTGGCCAAAGACTTAGAAAGGTGGGAACATCCATCAGGAATTAGAGTGATTCTGCAGTATGTAGATGTAGCTACTGAAAACAGAGAGTCATGCTTAGAATAGACAATAAGTCTGTTAAACTTCCTTGGATTAAATGGTTATCGAGTCTCTCCCCAGAAAGCCCAAGTTGCACAACAACAAGTAACTTACCTTGGATATGAACTTATGGCCGGCAAGAGGATTCTAGGAACTGCTATGAAAGAAGCCATCTGCAAGACCTTGAGACCACAGACGGGTAAAGAACTGCGACGAGCGAGGGAAAGCAAGCAGCCGACTCGATGTGAGTGATAGAGCAAGCTTCGATTTATTACGGCGCGATTATGTCTTATATACAGTTCCAGTTAATTATGCCTACAAATCATCTGCTGATTGGCTAAGCTCTAAAGGGTTACACTTTCATACGTCCTCCTATTTGCGGTTTCTGCGGATAGCTAGCTACATATATTTTTTTTCCTCTCTTGTCTACGCGAATTCCTCAAAGTTATTTACAACATTAGGCACAAGGTCAGCATGACCTTATCTCTCTTCCCTTTTTAGCAAGCCTGGTAATTTTCCATTTTTAGCAAGCCTGGTAATTTTCCATTTTTAGCAAGCCTGGTAATTTCCCACTGCGGCCTAGCTTGGTTCACTCCAGACTTATGTCAAAAGCTGTATCACACAGTCCTTCTATGGAACCGTGGCCGTTCTCTTTCATCCATTCTGCAACAATTCCCCCTTTTTCTTTTTGGACAAGCAAAACTTGTGCAGTTACACGCTCGAGTAATTTTTGAATACAAGAGAGAGCACAGCTTAAACATACGAGTGCAATGATAACAATTATTACTATAAGCAACACACTTTACAACAGCCCTTTTAAACTACCAGAAGACCGCCCTAATAATAGAGCACCATAACTTTGTCCATTAATTATCAGAGGTCCTCGGACACGAGTTGCGATTTTTTGTGGTCGGTTGTCAATTAATGTTGTATCTACTGCTGTTGCCAGGTCCAGGCCGAGGCTCCTTCGGGTGGCGGGTTGTAACACGGTGTCTGCCGATAAGAGTTGGTCATGTCTCCTGGAGGGGGTGTCGTGAAGGTGACAGGAGTCGCGATTGGGGTCGACGCGCTGCGGCTCCTCGCGCTCGGTTTCCCGTTTCCCGTCTGCCGACAGACGTTGGTGCTGTGGGTCCCTCGCTGACAATTTTGGCACCACACTTGACGTTGTCGACATCGGTCACGGGTATGTCCTGGCTTCCCGCATCGATAGCAGGGGAAGTCTCGGCGCGTGGTGGTTGCTGGCTTTGGGGGCGCGGTAGCCCCAGGGGGGCACAGAGGCGCAAGCGCTGCAAAAGCCTGACTTTGGGCTTGCACTAAATCTCTCCCTACTGCTTGGATTGCTTCCACTAGCAAGGCTTGCTGACCTACTGGCACCCAACTCATTCGCTCTAGCATTGTTTCTACAGAAGAATCTAAGGGCAGGGTTACTAAAATGCCTTTGGTGTAACTGTTACTATTCTCCAGAATACACTGGCACAATAACGGCCCTTTCATAAAGTTAGGTATATCTGATGGGCTCACTGTGGAGGCCTGACTCATTCACTGTACTACGTAACTGACTTAATATTTTCCAATCAAAGCCTCCCAGGTTCCCTGTCTTTGGTTAGCGGCATTGATCTGATACGTTACAGGGAAAGCTTGTGGGGGGTTGACTTGCTCAGCAATATCAAATATTCCCTGAGCAGCTGCTTCTTGTGCTATTTTTTGACAATTAATGTGCGTAGAACGCACCAGTTTGTTTACTGTATTTTTTGTTCCTTTTTTTTTTTTTTTTTTTTTTTTAATTTTGTATTGACTGCCCACTGCTATTTTCTTCCTCAGCAGCACTTTCGTCAGATGTGTCCCCGCCCTCTGGCCCCCCCGAGGCTACTTCGCCGGAGGGGGGGGCGGAGGACACGAAGGGTCTGGAGGTGGTACAGTGGGCTCTATAGGTGGTACAGAGAGCACTGTTTGTGATAAAGGGGGTATTGGAATGTAATTTTCACATGGCATAATTTTTCCTGCATTAGGATCTGCGCTTGCAAGTCGGCTTGTTACTGCTGCAGCAAGGCGCTTTTCTGCTTGATATCTTTTTATACAATTAGTTACTTCATGCCATGATTTCATCAATTTTTTTGCTGCCTTATCATCATCTATTACTAAATCCCATAAACAATCCCCATAATTACACCATTCTTCTACTTCAAACATATGCTCAGGATCTGCAAAATATCCTTTTGCTTTACCCATAGTAATTAATCCGGCCAGATCTTTTAAAGGGCCTACTCCCCGCTTTTCTAAAAAGCATTGTAAAAGTGCTAGCGCTACCTCTTTTTCCATTGTGCACTCCTTAAAGTCCTCTTTGTTGCAGCCTTTTCCCTTGGGTAGCAGCTCACGGACGGCGAACCCCTTCTTGAATTATCCTGGGCTCAAGCACGGATCGGGTACGATGCCAGCATCAGCCGATCTTCTGCTCTCTGGTCGCTGCTACCAGTGCTTCTCCGTCCTCGCTGTCCGGTGAAGAACAAGGTTGGGGTCCCTTGTTCGGGCACCACTTGCGAGCGAGGGGAAGCACGCGGCCGACTCAATATGAGTGATAAAGCAAGCTTCGATTTATTACGGCGCGATTATGTCTTATATACAGTTCCAGTTAATTATGCCTACTAGTCATCTGCTGATTGGCTAAGCTCTAAAGGGTTACACTTTCATACGTCCTCCTATTTGCGGTTTCTGCGGATAGCTAGCTACATATATTTTTTTTTCCTCTCTTGTCTACGCGAATTCCTCAAAGTTATTTACAACATTAGGCACAAGGTCAGCATGACCTTATCTCTCTTCCCTTTTTAGCAAGCCTGGTAATTTTCCATTTTTAGCAAGCCTGGTAATTTTCCATTTTTAGCAAGCCTGGTAATTTCCCACTGCGGCCTAGCTTGGTTCACTCCAGACTTATGTCAAAAGCTGTATCACACAGTCCTTCTATGGAACCGTGGCCGTTCTCTTTCATCCATTCTGCAACAAAGAACTTCATACCTTTCTGGGCATGACAGGTTGGTGCTGCTTGTGGATTTATAATTATGGGCTTCTGGTAAGACCCTTTATGAACTCTTAAAATCAGACTCGAAAAACTTGGCCTGGAATAAGGAGGCTGATGAAGCTTTTCGGAAGCTAAACCAAGAACTTATGAGAGCACCAGCATTAGGGATACCAGATCCAGCCAAACCTTTCTGGTTATTTTCTCATGAAAAACAAGGAATAGCCTTGGGCATTCTGGCCCAAAATGTGGGGCCAGATCAGAGGGCAGTAGCTTACTTTTCTAAAAAACTTGATGAAGTAAGCAAAGGATGGCCGAGTTGTCTAAGAGCAGTGGCTGCGGTAGTACTCAATATTCAAGAGGCACCCAAATTTACATCGGGCCAAAAGATTACAGTGTTGATATCACACACTGTATCCACAGTCTTGGAAGCCAAAGGGGCCCATTGGCTGTCACCTCAACGATTCCTTCGGTATCAAGCTATTATGGTGGAACAAGATGATGTGCAAATTGTGGTTACTAACATTGTCAATCCAACATCTTTTCTCGGAGGAACTGAAGGAGAACCAGTATCCCAGGACTGTTTAGAGACAATTGAAGCAGTATACTCCAGCTGACCAGATTTGAAAGAAGAACTGCTAGAAGATGCTGAAGATACATGGTATATGGATGGGAGTAGCTTCATTCAGTATGGAACACCTAAAGCTGGGTATGTGGTAACTACCACCGATGAGGTAATAGAAGCTAAAGCCCTCCCTTCCAACACCTCGGCTCAGAAGGCAGAAATCAGCTCTGACCCAAGCTTTAGAATTAGTAAAAGGGAAGAAAATAAACATTTGGACAGACCCTAAATATGCATTTGGTGTAGTTCAAGCCCATAGGGCAGTTTGGAGAGAGAGAGGACTACTGTCTACCCAAGGAAAACACATAAGACATGCCGGAGAAATTCTCAAGTTATTGGAGGCAGTCCAACTGCCAGAGAAAGTGGCCATCATGCATTGCAAAGCCCATCAGAAAGGAACAACAACCCAGCATATAGGAAATTCCGTGGCTGATCACAAAGCCAAAAGGGCAGTGAAAATGGGTATGGCAGAATTGTACTCTTTGATCCCAGACAGTAAAATACATATTGATCAAATAGTTAGGGAACCAAAATACTTGAAGGAAGATCAGAAACTCATTACAGATATGGGTGGAAAGGTAGAAAAGGATGGGTGGGTTAAGACACCACAGGGAAAAATTATAGTACCATTTGCAGTGCTATGGGCCTTAATTTTGGTAGAACATCAGAAAACTCATTGGGGAGCAGAAGCCTTATACAGATATTTAAACCAGTATATCGTGGCCCAAAATCTATATACTACCATCAGACAGGTAACCCAACCGTGTGAAGTCTGTTTGCAGAACAACCCTCAAACCAGCCAACGGATCATGTTGGGACAAATAGGAAAAGGAAATCACCCTGGGCAATGGTGGCAGATTGATTTTTTGGAACTCCCAAGAAAAGGGGGGGGGTTTGATATTTATTGGTTATGACAGACACCTTTTCGGGTTGGCCAGAGGCATTCCCCTGCCAAACTAATAAAGCTAGGGAAGTGGCTAAGGCACTGGTACAAGAGATAATACCGAGATTTGGGGTCCCAGCAGTAATATCCTCTGACCGAGGATCACATTTCATGGCCAAAACCACTCAACAAATTAGTAAACTCTTGGGAACTGATTGGCAATTGCACACCTCATATAGGCCACAAGCAAGTGGTCAGGTGGAGAAAATGAACCACCTATTAAATTACAAATTGTAAAATTGGGACAAGAAGCTGGATTACCTTGGCCTCAGTCACTACCCTTGGCTCTTCTGAGAATTAGAACAAAACCAAGAACCAAAGAAGGACTAAGCCCTTTTGAGATATTGTATGGGAGGCCCTATATGGTACAAATGGGGACATTACTCAAATTGGTAATGACTGATTACATAATAAGTTTGCAGAAACAGCTATGAGAAATAGAAGAGCAAGTCCTGGGAACTCGTGCCCATGGACTAGATGGGCCAGTACATAATATTGTACCAGGTGATTATGTATATGTCAGATCTCTTTCAGGTTCAGCTCTGGAACAAAAGTGGGAAGGTCCTTTCCAAGTACTGCTTACATCCAATACAGCAGTCAGAATTAAAGAACAAGCATCTTGCATCCATCACACCAGAGTGAAGAAGGCCCCTAAGTCACTATGGAAATCAACACCTACCGGACCTCTGCAGCTTTGGATCCAACGAAAAGACTGTTGTTCATTTGTATATTAACAATGTTCTATATAGTAGGAACTCATTCTTGAGACCAGAATCTGTTCGTACAACTAACCCATAATGTAATGAATGCTTTGAATTTGACAGATTGCTGGGTATGTTCAGCATTTCCCAGAGGTAGTACAGAATTTCCATTATATGGTGTAACATCAAATATCCCTAGATGATACTTCCTTTGGATTTTCTGACCTCTGGGAAAAGCTTACTTCTTGGCTACCTAACTTTATGTGGCTGAAGCAGCTCTTTGTTGTAGTTATCATGATTATTGTATTAGGATTATTGATTTGTATTATGTTACAATGCTTTCTGTGGATGTGTAAAAATAATAATGGGAACAGTTATGAAGAATGGAAGAAACATAGGCTAAGACAAAGGCTAGAAGATGGGAAATATTTTACCAGAATCCATACTAAGAATGGGATTGTTTAAGCAAAAGAATTTGCTAAGGGAAAAGAAAAAGGGGGACTTGATGCGAGAAAATATAGTGAAAAACCTAAAACTCTGCTGGTGGCAGGAGCTGCATAGATAACAGAAACATCAACAGGAAAAGCAAGAGCTGGAGCTCGGCCCACTCAGCACTTCAAGAAGGGATAGTTAGTACAGATGTAGATGAGCTCAACAAGAATGTAAATAAGGAGCCTTCTGACAAGGACATGCTAACTACTAATAGAAAACAAACTACTGAAATAAGACTCAAGGATACTATGGTAAAATAATTGTGGTAGTGGGAGATCGAGACCTCCTACTCAAATGCCCAACCCCCGAAGAGGGTGGATCCCCCACTCAGGGAGCATGGGCAGGAAATTTAAAATGAACTCTTCCTTTAAATTGAAGTGAGAAAGCAACTAACCAGTAGTTAGTTAGTAGGTGTAGACTTTGGGCAGAACTAACCAACTTCACTGTATAATATGTATTGTGAGTAAAATTAAGTGTGCAAGTTAGGAGGAGCAATCCCCCTTGCACCCAGCACTGCAATAAACATACCTGCTTTATAACTCTCTTCAAGTTGTAGAGCTCGATTCTGTATGTCAGTTTCCATTTCTTCTTATCTACAGGGGCCACTAACACTGACACCAGTCGGACTTCAGCATCAGTCGTTTCAGGGGCCAAAGTAGCTGGAATGCCTGCCACAGGGGCTAGAGTAGCTGCAGAGCCAATTGTGGGGTCTGAAACAGCTGTGGGGGATGGAGTGGGGGCTAGAGTGGCTGCAATGGCTGGAGCAGCGGCTACCGCAGGGGCTGGAGCAGTAGTTACAGTTTGTCGCTTAGAATTCCACCAGATCCAGGACATGACAACCGCATTCAGTATTCCTAGCAATAGGTTCAGGACCGACTCCATGGGGCTTCCAGTGGACCAAAGATACTCAGAGTCTCCTAAAACCCTAAATGTTTCATTAATTAGCCGTGAGGAGAAGGGGGAGGTGTGGACCCCACCCATAGGCTGACTCTCTGGGAAAACAAAGCCAAAGGTACAATTGTTGGCATTCCCCCCCCCCGCCCTTCCCCGCAGGGGCCACCAGACACACAGAGACGACAACATCAAGTGCACAGACCATATTAGTTTCATAACCAAGGAGTCCATCATATTATAAACTAGTACTATATAGTGCAACACTATAATAACTTTAGCCCAGGTCCCAACATAAACAAACAATACAACAGGGAACACATACTGTAAATAAACAAGACAATTCAACCCTGGTATCACAGGCAGCAAATTCAAAAGCAGAGAAGCCAGCATTGTAGCCAAATATTATTAATTTAATACAATGAATACTGCAAATGATTTAATCAAGCACAGTCTGATTAGACCTTTCATTATCTCAACCCTTTGAGCCCCATGTTGGTCGCCAAAAAAGGATTGTCATGATTTAACCCTAGCTGGTAATTAAGTACCACACAGCCCTTTGTTCACTCCCCCCTCACCCGGAGGGATGAGGAGGAGAATTGGAAAGGAATGTAAAACTCGAGGGTTGAGATAAGAACAATTTAATAATTGAAACAGAATAAAAAGGAAAGCGATGTGCAGAATTAAACTTTATAATTCAGGATAGGCTATAAAGCAGGTATGTTTAATTCATCGGTGAGCATCAGGATGGATAATTCCAAAAGCACCTGCTGCCCCGACTTCTTTGTGCATGTGTGATTTAAAGTATACATTCATACATATTCAATAGATGCCCGAGAATAGGTTGGGTTAGGATAATTAATCTACTGAGAAGTCATTAACATAAGTTTCCTCCCATTTGCGCTTGCGCACTGTCTCCTGGTGGGGGTCGTGGGGGTCATTGTCTTGAGTTTCTTCAAAACTAAAAAAACAGGACAGATCGCATACCAGTGTCTTCTTATCAGCACACAGAGCATCCCAGGTCCATCTTATCAGTACAAAGGGCCCCAGGACCGGGCCTAATTTGCAAAGTCATACTGTGAAGCTCCTCTTTGTACATACAATGAGAATTTTAATTATTCTAAGTTTTCCATATCCTATTAATCTAGTTATTTCTAAGCTTTCTATCAAAAGAACAATAATAACAACAACAATAATTATAATAATAACAGTTATAATGGAAAGGTGGGGGAAAGGATAAAATCCAAAGGAAAAGGGAGAAAGGAAAACAAGTGATGCAAAGTACAACTGCTCACCACCCGCTGACCAATGCCCAGCCAGGCCCCGGGGCAAGGATCCCCAGGCCCCAGCTAAACCTCCAAGTTTATATACCAAGCATGATGTCCCATGGTATGGAATACCTCTTTGGCTGGTTCAGGTCAGCTGACCTGGCTGTGTCCCCTCCCAGTCTCTTGTGCCCCTCCAGCCCTCTCACTGGCAAGGCCTGAGAAACTGAAAAGTCCTTGACTTAGTATAAACATTACCCAGCAACAACTAAAAACATCAGTGTCCTATCAACATTGTTCTCACATCACAGCCAAAACACAGCACTGTACTAGCTTCTAAGAAGAAAATTAACTCCATCCCAGCTGAAACTAGGAAAATATCTTGTATTGCTGATTTCAGTGTTAATTTGGTGTCATAGAGATTTAGCATATTCAATGAAAATGAGAAAATCACAGTCCATGTTACTGCTTTAAATTTCCTGACTCCTGTACACAGAAAAACATGAAAATATTTTATTTAACATCCTTTTCACTCTTTCAGATCATAAATCCTTGAATAGAAGCTAGCCATATCTGGATTTCAGTAAGAATGATCACAAATAAACATGCTAGTAAAAAAAGAGAAGGGGGTCAAAGGACCAAACTGCTAGAAAAAACAAATGGGTTGATTGAGTCCTGTATGCAGTACACAGGTGAGCTAGATTTTCATCTATACATGTCATGGAAGTATGGCTTTCAGTATAGATACACTCATTTGTACCATGGAACTGACCTGTGTTTCTGTAGAAGATACTCCAGATATACATAGATCTGTAGAGTTGTCTTCATGTTTGCCTCATATATCCATCAACATTTCAGGAAGGAAATATGTATGTATATTTTATATTTTATATATATATATATATATATATATATATATATATATATATATATATTGGGTTCCAGAGTATAAACAAACACACAATCCAGTTTGAACTCTGTCTGTCTAGTACAGACTCAAAAATCCCTCATAGAGACGCCACTCCCCCTCCAAAATCTATTTTTGGTGTGGGTGTTGTGTGTTTTTTTTGCTGATGGTGGTGTTTTTAAACACCTGAGTAGCTTAAAAAGAAAAAGGAGAGAAAAATCACCCTGGGCTAAGAGAAAGCAGGAGAAATATAATTTAATATTCCATATTTTTAGAAAATACCATTTTGATGGAAGGTGGTTCCCAGAAACCTGTCTATACTGGTCAGACAGAAAGGACAGAAAGATTAGAAGAAATGGCTTTCCTAATGTATCATTGCGTTAAACAACACTGAGAGGGGTATAAGGAATACAGAGAAAGGAATGGTTACATCTTGAATATGGAGAACGTCAGCTACATGTTTATGGTGCATGAAACATCTGTAACTAAACATTTTTGTACAAGAAAAAATCATGCTCTGTAGTGGCTAGAGAAATTTCTTAATTAAAAGGAAGGTGACTATGGATGTTTAACTAAAAAACAGAAAGTAGCTTTGTACCACCTTATTTGCACTGAACCCTGAATACAAAAATAGGATGATTACTCATTTCACTGTAGTAATCTTGGATTGAAGCATTTAATTTCCTAGAGTGCTTACAAACTATCAGTACAAGCAATAATTGGAAGTTACTTATGTTGGATGCTTAAAAGTCTGAATGCACAAACAATATTCTACCATCATGGAAATACTGGTGGTCAATACGATGCATTAGAATTATGTACAATGATGCAGTTTAGTATCAAGATCTTTCTATACTGTAGAGCATTATGAAACTGTTAATGACATCAAATACTAAGCATTTAGACACCATTTTTTGCTGCCACATTTTGAACTTCAATAAACAGTCCATTTAAACTTGCAGCATCAATCCATTTCTAGTATGAAATTAAATAAATTTTTACTTATACAATAAGATTTATCTACAAGGGTCTTTTGATTTTGATCCATAGCAGCAAAGGCACTGTACATCAGCAGATCAACAGACTTTTTTTAAAGCATTCCAAAAAAAGTCACAGATCATAGTTTATAAATAAAGTTTATAAACATATATTAACATAGTTATATATAAAAATATAACGTAATCTCTGTCACAAAGCTCGGCCTGCATCTATTTTGGGTAAATCCAATCAAGACATGGATTGAACCGGTGGCAAAGCAAGCAAATCCTTTTCCCATGTGTCCTTTTCCATTAATTCCTTTTTGTACTTCAGAATGACTGTTCTTGTAAATCCTTCTTCAGGGGTCCTTGCTTTAATAGTTTGTATAGTAGTAGGCATCCATTCTTATTTCAGTGCAGTTTCCAAAGAGTATATCAAATATTTTCATAATCCCTTGTAACTGAAAAATTGCCACCAGGTGCATATTTCCCTCTTCAAAGAAATGTGGCAAAAGTGTCCAGAAGTAATAAAGGTGATTCTTTGAGGCTACTTGCTGTACTTCTCTCTATGATACGACAGGGATACTATATTAAAAAAACTAGGTTGACACCAAAATGCTTTATGTTCATCGGCAGAAGAGAATAAATCTGTTTACAAAATGCTATATTGACATTGGAAATATATAAATTAGCACATTTTTACTTAAAGTGTATTTAATTTAGATGTGAACTGAACTTGCCATTATCACAGGCATGTAAATCACTGGCTACAGGTTGCAATTTCCTAAATTTCCAAGATTGTCTAAAGTAGTTGAATTACAGAATCTTCCCACCAAGTAATTATATGGTAATAATGCTTAGAGGTTTCATCCAAGAACAGGACTAAATAAATATAAGTTTATTTTGTAATTAGAAATTATGAGCCTATTCAGTGCAACTTTTACTATCTCCTGAACATCCTTCTCCCCAATCCCTTTCATCCACCAGCAAAACCACAAAATATACAACATACCTTTTAAACTAAAGTTGTGCCAGACAGCTTTATTTAGTCAGCTCACTGTTAGAAAGCCTTCTTTAAACAAAGTAAGTGTATTACAGCTATAATACATAATTAAAGAGTCAAGTTCACTGTTAAGTATGCTTATTCCATCTTCTTCCAAGTAGATATCTGGTGATTTGGTATCACAACTTCTAAATGAGCATTCACAATTTAATGGAAGGTTAAGAGGGGGAAAATTTCTACAACTGTAATGAGCATTAAAGATTTTAGTTTAGGAAAAGAGAAAATGGAATATACAGCAAAGTGCTACAAGACGGAGTCCTGTCTGCATTCAGATTTGTCTCTAATAAATAACTTCATAGACTGTAGCCATCTTGTCCCCAGAGCCAGTGACAATGTGTTTGTCATCCACAGAGATATCGCAGCTAAGCACAGATGAGGATTCTTTGGAGTATAAGAAAAAAAATTATATTTTCAATCCATAAAAAGACTTGAAGATTAATCAGAAAAGTTTATAGAGGGAATGCATGGGAAGGCTCATTTAAATATCTGCATTATAGATTGAGAGTGGAAATGGAAGGATGGCAGCTTTTGTTACAAGGCTATTCCTCCAAATTTGTCTCACCTAAAGCTTTATGGCAACAAAAAAGGGCAGTGAATGTTTTATTTAATGCTACAGAACTAGAGATCTATCAAACAACCAAAAGCAAGTAGACCATTCTATACATTTTACAAATAAAGAGTATTTGATTTTTATAAGTTAGTCCTTGCAAAAAAAGGAATCAAAAGCTGACATCTTTTTCTTTCCCTCCCTTTTTTGTTTTAAACCAGAAATCCTTATGAAGCAGCACTACAAAGTCCAACCAACACATATATATAAAAGAGAGTCCACAGAAGTAACTTTATCTCCTCTCAGTATTTCCCCAACACAGAAGACAATGCCTTGCACAAAACAATGTACATTACCACGGAGGATGCACATATGAAAAGATGCTATGGTGGACTTGGCATACGCAACAGTGTACAGCAGGTGAATGGAAGACAGGACACAACAGGATATAGTAGCTTTGTTTCTCCCAGCTTTTCTATCAACATGCAGATGGATCTTTTCTGAGATAATGTCTGTGTATGCACGTTGTCACATTTTACTTCCTGTTTTAGTGTATGCTTTATCTATATAAAATATATGTCTAAATTGTCTTTTCTGCCTGTCACTGCAAGAGCTAAATACTTCCCAGTAATGCAAAGTTTTTGCAAAGAAGCCTCTACTGAATGGTACAACACTTTCTTTCTCTACTCCTTATTATGAAAGCTGTATTGGGGAAGAACATCAGTTTTAGGGAGATCTGTTCTTGGAAGGATTATTTGGGCCTGCTGTGGGAAGTTGTTCCAGATCTGAGTACTCTCCACTAAGAAAACTCAGACTTCATATTTCTCATGCCAAGGCAAATAACACTGTCCCAAAAGGCAGAAACACTTCAGGTATCAATATAGCTGAGACCTGACCATTTAACCCAGAACACCAAGATTAACTTAATTTAAAAAATTCCCAGCACAGAGGCACTTGTAGGTCAAAGAGAGGGATATACCAAAATTCCACTCTTCTTCAATGACACTGAAGTTCCATTAAAATTGGGTACAGAGGTATTAAATACCATAGAAAGGTTATGACTTCCAGTTTCAGTCCACAGGACTCCTATATAAGGATCAAGTCTTCAACCTCAGGAGTCTGCCTGTTTAATCTACTGACTTTTCAATGTTAATACAAGATATGACACCTTAATGTTATTTATCTACATACTTTACACATGCAAGCTCTGAGAAAGCACTCCTTAGCCTTTATTCATCTCATCCCAGAAAAATACATGTTGAATATGGTTTTAATTATTTTAGATACATTTTGGATCTTCAGTGATTGCTAAGCTAACCACGTGACTTGGGTGCTGTTATTGCAGCAATATGCACAAGAAGGCAAGATAGTCTCAGAAAGAAGGGTATTAAAACCAATTTCAGATTAAAGGGTTACTTTATTGAAAGACCTAAATTACTAAAATGTTATAATGGACAAAAGTGTACACCTCTAATTACAGACAAAGTCTTAAAGGAACATATTAATGGCAAGAGTTCCCATTTAAAAATCCCTTAAACTAATGGTAGAACCTAAGAAGTGCAACTTTACTGCTCCATAATGTGGAAAACAGCTTTTAGGAGATTATTACCTGGAACATATTGGCTCCATAAGGTGTTTTCCAGGTATTAAGAAGATTATCTTTTCTAGTGCTTACAAACCATTTGCCTGCAAAAGATTGTTTAAAATGTTATAGTTGCAGTTTGTTTTCAAGAAATGCAGCCAAAGAAACAGATTAGTCATTAAAAAATTAATTCATACATCAATGAAAAACATTTGCAAAGAACAGTCACATTTTAATCGTTACACTAAGATGCTTGATCACAACATAAGTAGTTTATATAAAAAAAGCAGTCATGCAGAAACATTTTAATAAATGTTAATATTTAAACAACATCTAATTTTTAAATATCCTTATTTTTATTCAAAGGTAATCTTGAATAAATTTCTCAGGAGGGAAAATACTGGCATAGAAAGCTTTGCTTACCACAGTGAGTGAATTTGAGTGACAACACACAGCTCTCATGAAGATGCAGCAGATACTTGTCTGGTTTAGTAACATGTAGTACCTCAACATTACTGTTCTCCGTTTCCACTGCCAACCACACACCAGTTGGACAATAGCCGAATGAAAAGATCTGGAAGTAGTGTTACCAAAAATCGTAACCAAGAAAACTGTCCAAACCAAATGTTAGTTTAGAAAGTTGACATTGGGTTATGGCAGCACTGGGTACATGGGGGATTTTTCCTCCTAACATGCACACCAAGCTACTTGAGGGTACACATTATATACCGTAGAGTACTTGCATATTCATAGTACATTACATATTAATTTTCATTCATTCACAGGACTGGTTAAAAGTTTCTCGCTTCTAATGCAGATTAGTACGCATCCTCAGATAGCACTACTGAACATTTTTACTAACTACGCATGCTCCCCAAGTGGGGTTTTGCCCTCTTTCGGGGGGGCTATTTGAGTTGGAGATCACAGTCTCCCATTACCACAATTACCTTTGTCCTGCTTTCAACTAATTTTCTGAGGACTGCAACACCTTATCAGCTTGTCTCCTCTTGTGGCCTTTTTCACTTTTTTCACTTGCAGGCTTCTTTCTCCATAATTTAGATAACAGTGCTCTTTTCCCCATCTGTTCTCTGTTTCCCAAGGTTGACTCCCTTGATTATAAGTCCTTTCATTCATCAATTTTGATGACTTTAGAGGGTCATCTTGACCTAAGCTTTGTATACAGATTTGTTTAACATATAGTTAAACACTAAATCAGAGTTTGATAATTTGGGAGTTTAGGCAACAGTAGAACAGCATATGCTTCAGTCAGCTTAAATGAGCTTGAGATATTCAAAATCAACTCCTGCTATACTGTTAACACTATGCAAAATCAAATTTTGGTCTGCTACACAGTTTTAAAAACACACTAATCCAATTACTATAGTAATCAAGATGAATTAGTTCATGTAAACAAAGTTCAATTAAACAGTAATAATAAAGCACTGAATAAAGCTACAAAAGTTAATGTCCTAGCTTATCTGACAGTATTTAAAAATGTTT
The DNA here is from genome assembly GCF_023638135.1 of Falco biarmicus. NCBI lineage: Eukaryota > Metazoa > Chordata > Aves > Falconiformes > Falconidae > Falco > Falco biarmicus. The sequence continues at coordinate 7,520,261 of NC_079310.1, read as the reverse complement.
GTAAAATATTTTTGAACAAGGATCTACAGAAATTGTAACAGATTGTGCAAAGGAACACATTAGCAATTCTTTTATAAAAACAGTTCTCCATTGCTTTTATGGGAGAAGTACTAATCTGTCAAACAGAGTCATAATCCAGAAAGATATTTAGCTGTCATATTAAAAAAAAAAAAGAAAAGTGTGAGACTAAGTGAAAATTTCTTTTGGTATTCTCTTTGAACCTGTTTTTTCTTTTCTTTTTTTCTTTCCCTTTTTTTCTTTTTTAAGTGCTTATTTTATAAAGTCTTGACAGATTTTTTCTTAAAATGTCAAAATATCAGAGACTGAACCTGTGATGTAAAGTCATGTTGTTGTAGCTGTCTCCCTTATCTGAGGTCCATCAAACTATGGATGGGAGGATTGGACAATACAGTCAGATCTAGGGACCTCAGATTCCATCATTAGAAATGTCAGTACAGCTGGCTCCATCTGTGTGGCCCTGAAATTGCCTGAAAATACTGAAAAAAGATACATACATTCTCACAGTGGGAATGGTCAGTTCTGAGCATGTACTCAGAATATCTCCTTTTTGTTTCAGTGTCTTACACCCAGCTATTAGAGACAACAGTAACATAGATTCTAATAGCAATCTAAGATTAATTTTAATTCTGGGATGACCATGTGAATTTTGTGATGAATTCATGAAGCAATCTGAGCACTAATTTGATTTCAAGAAGCACACTTTAAGAGTCAGATTCACTGGGAATCTTTTGTTGACTGTGATACCTAACATTTGACAGGAAATGCCACATTCCCCCTGTAAGAGTCGGTCCAAAGAGAACAATATTGTCTCAACATTGCCAGCAGAGACCTGGAGATGGAATGCGGTCCTCATGGACACCAAGACACAAAGACCCTGGGAAAGAGAACTGCACGGTACGAGGAGTACTATGCTGCTCCCTGCTACCTGGGACTGAAAAGAACAACTACACCCTGGGAAGGAGAACTGCACGGTACGAGGAGTACTATGCCATTCCCTGCCACCTGGGATTGAAAGGAATGATTACAGTAAGACCGCATAATCACTGTCCAGAAGATGGATCACAACCACTGTCGTAGCAACAAACCAGAAAACTTGAACTTCAGGTGAGCTTTTCTTCATTATAATATCATTATAATACAAAACCACACCTCCTTGTCTGAAGCTACCCACCTCTAAGGCAAACCACGCCTCGGGCACTCCTCTTTGGACATGCTGGTAACCTTGCTCGAGAAGGCGGAGACTGGCAACAATCCATGGGCCAGAGGAGGAGCAAGGTGTGTTGCTTGGCATAAAAGATGGCTCCTTAGCAACTGAACTTTGGAGATCTCCCCCACCAAGGATCACAACAATCGGAAGGACCGGTGGGACGCTGCCTGGACCTGGGACCATAGGGACACCTTGGGCCCGTGGTGGTAGCTATAATCCTCTTTTCTTTTTACTTTACTTTTCCTTCTCTCCCTGTCACTCTATCTATAGCACATCGCTTTATGGGTAAACAATAAAGTTGTGCAGTTTGATCAAAGCATAACACCTTGGTGTGGTTGCCTTGATTTTTGCACTTTGAGATCATAATAAATGAACCATCACGAGTCCACTGAGTGGACTGTGACATTTCCTAAAGGAATGTAGCATGACAGTCAAAATTCACTTTCTTTAAAAAGAATATGCAGGTCATTAAATAGGTTTTTAAAAAGATCATTCTAAATGGGAGCATCAGCTGGGAAAAGCCCACCTTTACATGCAATACTGATATACTATTTATAATAATATATATGCAGTGCAGCATATAGGAAAGTTTTGTACTACTGGCTCCTAGATAACTGTACATTAGTTTTGAATAGCAGCCCATACTCCCAAGATGTTGAAGTGTGCAATGCAGGCATTTACACATATCTTTACCCAAGAGATACTTGCAAGAGTTTGCAGATTATCTTAGAGTTTTTACTGAATCTTTCTATATTTTCTGTTTGTGTAACAGTTAGTTATAGGAGCATTTTGATTTTAAGGAGTTAACCTCCATGTTAGAATTATGTTAACACTTATTAACCAATGACGTATGAATTGCTGTGCTGCTTGTTATCCGAGACTGTTACTTGAAGTCCCTATTCTACAGACCATAATACCCTTAGTCCTTATTCTCTAGACCATAACCAGAGCACCTAGGTTCTACTGTGTATAGGATGAGTTATTGGACAGCTTGGCAAGGCAGATATCCAGCCTTCCAACTTGGCAACAAAACTCACTTTTAAGGTGTCCTGAAGTGAACTACCTTCATTATAATACTAAAAATCACGCCCACAGGTCAAGAAGACCCTTGCCCAGGTGAAGACCCTTCCCTGCGCAAGCGCAGTAACAGAAAAGGATGACACAGCAAATAATACAATTATATGCAAATTACTAACCAATCATTGTAACTGGGAATGTACGGCCTTGTAATTTTGTGTATAAATGTAATGGTGAAATCTGCATAATTGTGCTTGATTTGTGGAGATGCCACCAAGCACCCAGCACTACAATTAAGGAGTGCCTGCTTCTTAATACTTCATTGGTGTTAAGAGGTTTGATTCCTGGTTTCGGTGACAGTTTTGGTGACCCAGATGGGACCTTGTGAGTGAGACTGGAGGGGATCGAGTGCTGATCAAGCTCTAGCCGGTGACGAGGATTTCTCGGGGAGAACCATTACCCTCGACCCATAAAGCTCCTCACAACGTTCTCTAGAACAAGGTAAGGGACTTCCTTAAAAAAAATGTTGCTTGGTTGTATAGCCTGCCTGTAAGGCGCCGAAAGTTGCGCAGGGTTGGGGCTCAAGGGTACCCGATTTGGTTGGTCTGCTCGTCATAAGCAAAAGCTGTTGTTGGTTTGGACATTTTGTTTGGTTGTGTGCACATTAGGTTGTACTATATATATGAATATATATATTGATATTATCATCTGCCTTATTGTTGGGTTAGACATAGACGTGCATATATTGATTATGTTATCTGTTCTGTTGAGTGTGTGAGTGGGTGACTGAGACATGCACGAAGCGAGTGTGGAGTCCGAATCCGCTGTTCCAACATCCCACGAGGGGCTTGGTCGGAGAAGGACGAAGTGTTTGATTTGATTGTTATATATATAAGGTAATAACTAAAAAAATAAATAAAATTGGTAACATGGCAACAAGACTTATAAAATTATTTAAGAGTAAAAGTGTGAGGAATTTAACACTGGAAAAAGAACTGCCCAAAATTACAACTGAAGATACACCAAGAAGAAGCAGCAAGAAGGATGACTTTAGATGAATGAAGAGGACTGGAGGGGAACCCAGCTGAACCTCTGATTACAATTAAGCTGGGAAATGAAGGAGTTAAATTTCTGGTTGATACTGGAGCAACATATTCTGTCTTAAATGTTTGTAAAGGGAAACTGGGAAATAAAACTGCAAAAATAATTAAAGCAACAGGGAAAGAGGAAAACAAGCCGTTCCTACAACCCTTGGATTTAAAATTTGGAAATAAAATAATTACACATGAATTTTTATACATACCAGATTGTCCGATATCTTTGTTACGGCAGGATTTACTATCCAAGTTAAACACACAGATATTTTTGAGGAAGAAGAAGTTTTCTTAAAAATCCCAGAATCAAAACCAGGAGAAATACTGATGATAGAAGAGAAAGTGAAAGAAATGCAGATACCACAAGAAGTGGATGAGGCTGTCATACCAATAGTCTGGAACACAGACATACCTGATAAGTGTAAGGCAGTGCAGCCTGTAACGATAGAATTAAAGGAACAGGCAAAACAGGTAAGAATTAAACAATACCCAATTAAGCCAGAAGTGAGACAAGGAATTAAGAAGTTAATTGATAAGTTTCTAAAATATGGCATTCTTGAGGAATGTGAATCAGAATATAAAACTCCAATCTTGCCAGTAAAGAAACCTCCAGGTGAATACAGACTAGTTCAGGATTTAAGGGCTATAAACCAATTAAAGATATACATCCTGTTGTTGCAAACCCATATACACTCTTAACTGCATTAAGAGAAAATTATCAATCGTTTACGGTGCTTGATTTAAAAGATGCTTTCTTTTGCATACCCTTGGAGAAGGAAAGTCGAAAACTGCTTTCGAATGGGAGAATCCACAGACAGGACGGAAGATGTAACTGACATGGACAAGGTAACCCCAAGGGTTCAAAAACAGTCCGACAATCTTTGGTAACCAGTTATTAAAGGAACTTGAACAGTGGAAACAAAATGATTCAGAACTAAAACCTGGACATTTACTTCTACAATATGTGGATGACATCCCGATTGCTACAGAAACAAGATCCACTTGTGTGAAGGTAACAATAGACCTTTTAAATTTTCTCGGACTAAGTGGATATAAAGTATCTAGAGATAAGGCTCAGATAGTGAGCCAAACTTTAATATACTTGAGCTTTTAGATTTCTAAGGGACAACAACAATTGGGAACAGACTGAAAGGAGGCAATATGTGGTATCCCTGAACCTAAAAATGTACATGAATTGAGAGCTTTTCTAAGAATGACAGGGTGGTGCCGGCTTTGGATAATGAATTATGGTTTGTTAGCAAAACCGTTATATGAAGCCCAAAAGATTGTACTGTTTGTGTGGGGCCCAGAACAACAAAGGGCCTTTCAGGACTTAAAACGGGCTTTGATGACTGCACCAGCATTGGGACTGCCGGACCTAACCAAAGACTTTCAGTTGTTTGTTCACGAAAGACATCTTGCATTCGGGGTGCTAACCCAGAAGATGGGAAGTTGGAAAAGATCGGTTGGGTATTTTTCCAAACAGCTGGGCATTGTAAGTAAAGGGTGGCCTAGTTGCCTTCGAGCAGTTGCTGCTACAATAATGTTGATACAAGAAGCTTGAAAATTAACCCTGGGAAGGATGATAATGGTATATGTACCACATATGGTAATCACTGCTTTAGAACAAAAGGGGGGTCACTGGATGTCCCCTAGCAGAATGATGAAATATCAAGTAGCCCTGACAGAACAGGATTATGTGATTTTGAAAACAACTAACCTGACCAATCCTGCAGTCTTTTTGAGATCTATACAGGAAGAAGAACAACTAGAACATGACTGTCTAGTGACCATTGAACATGTATACTCCAGTCGGGAGGACCTAAAGGATACACCATTGAAGGATCCTGACTGGGAGCTGTATACAGATAGTAGCAGCTTTGTGGAAAATGGCTGCCTGGAAGCATTCTGCAGGAATGGATGTAGTTAGCTCTGTTCTTTAGAGACAGAAACCATCAAGAGATTACTCATGAGGAAGGAAAACAGCATTAACATGAGAGCAATCCATAAAAGTATTGTATTCCTTCCTGGGTTTAATGAGCCATTTATACTTATGACAATGATAAAGTGTATTAATGCCAGAAAATTACATTAGGGAAGTACTTAAACTTGATCTACAAAATTCAGTAGTGAGAGGAATTTTATCTTAATTAGCATCAAAATGGAAAAAACTGAACCCAACCTGAAACAATTCAGGAAAGCTGTACTCAACAGCTTGTGTAGAAAGCTACATTTGCATACTTTGTTTATTTCAGCACATTAACCTCTCAGCAAGGGGAAGTTCAAAATTCCCTGAACACCTTCTCCTCCTCCCCCTTTGTTCCAGTGAGACTTGCTGTCACTTTCTAGGAGATGTCACAGAATAAATATTTGGGCAATTTTCTTCATTTGTGTAGCAATTTTTGTAGCAATTCATTATATCTCTACATGTACTGCACAGTTCTCATTTAACAGCTGCTGTAACAAGAAGCAACATCTTACCAAGAATGGTAAATGACATGAGAAAAGCTGCTAACAATGGTTCACCTTGTTAGCACATTCAAATAATTTGTGAATAACACTCAGGGTTATTTTTTATTGTCATGTCTAGACAGGGCAATGCATTCACACATACATAAACACAAAATGTGACACAGGCTTCAAATATTCTCTGAGAAGGCAGCTGCAAGACTGTAGAGAGCTTTGTAGCAGGTGCTGGAGGCCACGATTCCTGTGAAGGACCTTGAAGGCTAAAGAAGAAAGTAAGATAAGGTTGGCTGAATGCCTGGAAGAAAAATGGGATATGAAGCAAGGCTGGAGCAGATGCGCGATGCCATGTTGACAGCTGGCTGAGAACATGAAATTCACAGAGATAAGAAAGAAGAGAGAAAAAAAAAATGCAACAAGTTCAGTGTGTTTGTAACTTAGTAATTAACCAATTATATGTAGCCAAGTAGTGTGTGAACAGTATTGATTAACCAATTATAATTTAGTACGTTGTGCATGAACAAAAAATTAGGATATATAAGTGTGGGTTTTAGACTAATAAAGTGTCTTCTGGTCAAATTCAGGAGTTCATGCCTCAGTCTCCTCACAAGACAGAAATTTTTAACATGATAGAATATCAAGCTTTAAGACTGACAACAAATGTCAAAGTTTGTATGTGCTGTCTTTGATCTTTCCCCCTACTAATAGAATTTTAGGATATTAAGTATGTTTTAATTCATTTGGGGAAAAACACAAGTACTACAAGGAACATGCTTCTAACTCAGTTCTAAAATAAATGGCAAAATTAAAAATTAAGTATCAAGCTTTGATTTCAATGACAACACTCAAATAGCCACTGTTTTTTGTACCCTAACAATATCATTTCAGTCTTAACACAACCTGCTACCTTTTCCACCATCATATGCCACTTTGCTTACCAGACAGTCTGGCTGAGAGACAGGGCTCTCGTTGTCAGGGTGGCTAATATCCCAGACTTTGACACACCCCTTTCCACTTGTGTACACAGCTTGTGGGGTTGCTGATGGTAAGTGCACACACCACTTCCCCATGATTCAGAGTGCTGATCTGACGGGCATGGTGAGAGATTTCTGGACCAATGAGAGCATCAGGAGGGAAAGGAACATGCTGCATCTGACCATCTGCACTTACATGAAATGAATACGCTCTGGGGGATGGGGGTGTGTGTGAGGGGGGGGGAGGACAGTGATTTATTAAGTTATTCTTCAAGCCTATTTAAGAAAAGAGAATAAGATGGGTATGCAGTATGCATGTATACATACATATGCACATCAACAGCTTATCATTTTCCATTGTGGGCATTTATATTGTGCACCTAGCTCCTCTTGCAATTTTTGCAATAATTTGAAGAACAAATTATTCAGATACCTACAGTACAGATCTCAAAGCACGTGCTTGGGTACTTTTCCTTCCCTTTTAAAGTGTCAAGTTAAGGATCACCTACCAATCAATCGAGCTTTTACAACTCTTGTGATGAAGATTTCTGGCATGAGTGAGGAGTATACATGACACTTCTTAAATTTCAATGTGTGGAGAGAACAGTACATGTGGAAAAGGGAAGGAAAGACAGATCAGAGCCCCTGTGGAGGACAGAAACAGACAGCTGACTGTTGCAGAATATTAAGGGGGCAGCTGAATGGCAGGGGTCATTTGGATGTTCCCTTACTGACTCTAATGTGTGAACCTCAGCAAGCACTGCCAAGCTGACCTGAAGGCAGGGTCCCACACAGCTTGAGTGAAACTGCCTAGCACTGTATGTAAAGGTACACTGCTGTCAAGTATTTAAGTCCGCAAGGCACACTTGCTGACATCTGACATAACAGACCAGGAAAAAACGCACTAGGTTTTTTTCTTTCTTCTGGGCTTGTTTTTTAAAAACAGACTCAACAACCTCAAATCCCAATTTCTCTTGTCAGATCACTGAGAAAGAATATGTTGTATGACTGCCAGTTATGCCATCTGTGAATAAATTATCAACACCTTCATCTCAAAATATTTTCCGTGTCACATCTATTACAAGAGCATAAACTTTACAAGAGGGTTCATCTACAAGTATAGACGTATGCTTAATAGAAGGTTTTAATCTCCTTAGTCCTAAAAAAGTCACAATAGTACTGATGAAAAACCCATTTTCACAATGGTGAGGATAAGAATAACTCACCAAAAAAATAATTTCATGAGAATACTTAGAACATTTCCTTAATTGTTGCTTGAAAGTCACTGAAGAAGGCAGGCATCAGAATTTAACTATTTAATTTCTTATTTAAGATTAATAGCACATCAATATTAGAACAATAATTTTCAGCAGAATAAAATACAAATGCATTTTCACCTTTGTGTCCTACTCCTAGAACTTTACACGCCCTCCTTGTCCGGCCCCCTATTTCTTGTTCTGACAGATCTGAGTGACACACTGTATCATCATCCTCCTTTTTTTTTTTCATTAATCACATTCAAGAAAGGGTAGGTCAGATTTCTGTCATTGTTAGAAGCAGCAAATTGCCTATACGAGTAGAATTTTTGGTTCAGTTATCACTACAGAAAATTGAAAGCTCTTCAATATCTCTTTAATTCATTTCCTACAGTAAGGCACTAAAAAAGCAGCTGATGATGACCTGAAATCTGTAAAACCCCCCCACAAGTAGAACTTTATTATCATCATTTCTAATTTCTGCATAAAGTTTCAGTCACTCTCTGCAGAGCCATGTTGAGCACTTAATATATGATATTTTCATCAACCACTGTAATTTTTAACATGCTTATAAAGTACATAAGGAACATATTTGAAAAATTACAAAAATAAATCTTAGTTCTGGAATTATTTGTGACTATGTTATTCTCACTCTATTCATCATTCCATACCAGTATCTGTGATTAAACTGGTGCTTGCTTTGTTTGTTTTTAAACACTGTGAATTAATACTGCATGTGGCTTATTTGAAGAACTCTAAGCATCTTAGAAATATCTGACACTATAAACACCTGATGATCACCTTCCTCAACCTGCTGGCAACACCCCTCCTAATGCAGCCAAGTGTACAATTAGCCACCTTTGCCACAAGAACACATTGTTGGCCTCACATTCAACTTCTTGTCCATCAATGTTCAAATTCATCCTTGATGGAATTGATTGTAAAAGGTGACTGCCACTAACCAGACTTACCTTGTTGTTTCAAATGTTTCTTGTTGTGAGCCTACAACCATAAGAAGCAAAGCCTGTTAGAGTGGGTCACCTTTTCTGTGCAACTAGCTTCACCAAGGATGAACTTGAATGTTGAGAACATTTGAACATTATGGCAGAAAATTTTTATGTGCCCACCAAATGTGTAGGATGAAGATTTCTGCTCTACGGAATTTTTAATGCAAACAGCTAATCCTAGAAGCTATCATACCAAGTTAAAAAATCATCTTAGTCAACTACTAGGGCAGAGCAAGTAGCAAAAAAAGCTGAGTCGATAACGAATGTCAGAGTGAATGCAGGCTATGATTTATATGATGCATTTATATAAGAGAAGTTACAGGTACTAGGATTGATCACTTTTCCCATTATATGTTATCTATCTTATGTGTTTACAAACTCACAATCAGGTGAGCATATTTATTCATATGCATGCAGGTGTGTGAATACCCTCCACCCTGCTCTGTAAACACATTAATACATTAAACAGAGGAAGGGAATGGCAAAAAGTACATCCCCTACCCTTTAACCTTTCCAATATTACCTGGTCACTGTTTCTTGTGAGTATCACACAAGAAGTGGAAATTGAGGACCCTTACAGAAAATCTGGATCAATATGATTTGTATCACTGTTTTATTTTTTCCCTTCTTTTAAAGAGCTCTTCATATCTGTGTAATTCCTTTTCTTAGGCTCACAAGTGAAATCTGGTAGAGGAGTTACCTTTTATGGTCAGTTCCATCAAGGATGAATTTGAAGATTATGATACCATAATGCTTTTCAATATTTTCAATCAAACAAAACATTTCAGTGTTCCTTTTCAGACTGCTGTTTATAGCAGATGGTAAGTTTGCAAGTGATTGCCTAGCTTTTGTGAACAAAAAAATTATTTTTTGAACTAAGAAGCAAAGTACAGCAAAGATGGAAAGCTGAGATCCTATTCAAGTTTGCATTTCTAAGACCAGACAGTCAGATTCAGCATATAACACTCTACTGGGTCTGGCTGAGATGGAATTTTTCTTCATAGCAGCCCATATGGTGCTATGTATATGGTGCTATGTTTTGGATTTGTGACTAAAACAGCACTGATAACACATCAGTATTTTGGCTATTGCTGAACAGCGCACAGTGTCAAGGCTTTATCTTTTCCCCCCCTTCCCCCCCCTGCCCCCCCCCCGAGTAGGTTGGGGGTGTGCAGGAGGTTGGGAGGGGACACAACTAGGACAGCTGACCCAAACTGACCAAAGGGTTATTCCATGCCATATAATAAAATGCTCAGCAATAAAAATTGAGGGGAAAAGGTTCTGGGGGAAGGTAGCTGTTGCTCAGAGACTGGCTGGGCATTGGTCTACTTGTGGGAGGTAGCAAGTGGTTGCCTTTGCAACACTGGTTTTGTATTAAACCGACCGCTCACCCAACTTTACACACAGGTGATTGGATAAAAGTCTCTGGGCCACGTGGGGGTCCGTGTCGCTGACTGGTGGGCATGCTGCAGGTGCCTTATCAGAGTGTGCCGATGAGAGTGCGTTGATTCCGCGGTTCCCAGGACTTGCTCTGCACCTGGCTTCTTGTTTGTGCATAGCTTGTTTTCTTTCTCACACTGCTTGTTCCAAGGACAATTTAAAGTTGCTCTGCAGCTTCAACTAACAGGCCTGGGTTGTCCAACCCGGACAATGGTAATATATGCCCTCGGTCATTTAAAAATCCCTCTACAATCTTGCCCCATGAGTTGTCTTGCTTTTGCTTTTCCTTTTCTCTCTGCCATCCTGCTGGGGTAGTGGGGTGAGTGAGCAAGTGGCTGTGTGGTGCTTAGCTTCCAACTGGGGTTAACCTGCCACAAACACTTTGAAGTTCAGCTCCTTTTTTCCATCTATCACTGTCTGCTTTGCTCTATACCACCCAGTATTTGTCATCTGTTATTAGTCTTCATAACAAATTTACAAATACAATTTTAAGATTTAACAGTGTTTCACCTTCACTTTCCAAATAGCTATATTTATTCCTATTCATACAATAATTTTCAGTAGCTAAAGGGAATTCCAACTAGCAAGGGAACACAACTTCAGTAGACTGTTGACTTTTGAAGTTGAATGTTTGATACTCATGGTTTTCCTCCTGGGGTGCCTATCGGATTGGGAGGGATGCCTGGGATTCGCATGTGATGAGGTGGATCAAAACCAACCTGTAGTTTTCCCCAAGCAAAACAAAAAGTTGTATTAAAGATGGAGATAAGCAAAAGAAGACAGTTTAATGTCCTCCATATCATGCTCCCCAAATTACAGAGACTGAACCAGATTTAACAAGGGTCTTGCATTTATCATGAATTGCTCTTAACTCCAAATAGACTAGCAGCAAATGCTTACCACTGGAGATCTCCCATAAACTGCTGCTGCAGCTACTGCACTCATTTGAGGTAGCTCATTGTGTAGACTGGCATAGACAGCTCTGGGGCTGGTCAGCTCCCCATTCAAACCAGCATGTGGCACAATGTCAAATGGAGTAGGGTAAGGACGTGGCACTGCCATAGGTGTCCTTAAACCTGAAGCTATAAAGAGGAAAAAGAGAAGTCACACAGCCAGGCCAAGCTCATCAGATTAAATATAAATTTTGCAAGCTGTAGAGAAAATATGCTGTATTAAAATGCTGAAGAACCAGCTCAGCATTCAGTTTAAGCAGCTGTAATGTACAGCTTTGTCACTGTAGTTTTAAAGGGAAACTGTTTAAGAATTAATGGCTACAGTTTTCTATCATCTGAATATACTGATACTGACCTGGAAGTTTGCCAGGCACAGATCTCAATCCATGAGTGAAATTGCTGCCTAGAGCTTGAGCATCAGTCTGTGGAGTTGGGGGTATTTGATTTAGATACAGGGGTGGTAGAATTATCATTCTAATAATCAAAAAATAAAAAGATAGTTCATTAGTTATTTTACTTTTTGGTTTTAAATTAGTGGCTGAAAAAAAGAGCAGATGCAAGCAGAGCAGTGTGGTGCTATGTGAAACCTAGTTTTTAGACTTTGGTTTTAATATTCACTGGCAATGAAGAGAAGCACACAGAGACACTTAAAAGGACAGAATGGCTTTGAGAATTAACTATAGCCTTCAAATCTTTCTTCATTTGGGGCATCTGTATGATTCAGAATAAGTTCAATGACTGAAAATAATTACCATCTGAGTATTGGCAGCATATATGAACTCTGTTGGTTGTCTCAGTCTGCTCATGGTGGACCTGTTCACATTATGATTATGAGTTTCTGTGAGAGGCCACTGCCTAGTGAATAAGAAGAGCAGAAGAAAACCCATAACTAAGAAACAATTCATCCCTAAATGTGATGCTGATAACAGGGCAGAGACAGTAATCGGTATAAAGTCAGGAACTGTGCAGTGCTACTCTGGTGACAAGCTTCTGCATCAGACAAACAGCTGACTCCTGGGTCTGAACCTGTCATTCTATCACCTTTCCCGAGTACTACATTTACTTTAGGCTTTTATATATTTTATTTTTAAAAAATAATCACATACCCTGACCTGCAAAGAACAGAGAGGAATTACAGTGCAGCTCAGAAATGTGATCAATTATGGTCACAAACAGGAAAGGAAAGAACATCCCTGACTTGCAGGCTGTTCTTTCTTTGCACCATGATTTGTGAAGCAAGTCAAAGAAGGCTCTTGTAAATAACAGATTACTTTTTGGATAGAAAATAAAAATTATTGTTGCTGTATATCACCTGGTAATTCAAACAAAGCTAACAACCAAATTATATCCAAGCAGGGAACTGAACTTGCTGTAAACTACAACAAAAGAAAACAGCTCAAGGAGCCCTTCTCTGAATGATAATTTTTTATATGGGGGAGGAGAAAAACATTCAGCACAGCACATCCATCATCTATCCACATCAGCAGTTAAAATAGCCTCTTTTTATCCCCCAGAAGGCTGTGGACTTTATTATTTTATTAAATTCCCTAAAAACAGAAAATAAAGGAATTTTATACTGATGTTTCATAGTGTTTTACTGATAGCTTTAGAAATCCGAATTGTGTTCAGATACAGATCTGGTCAACATGTGTTTCAGCATATTATTACAGGTTAGCAGAATTCAGAAGCACTTACAAGGCTAAGTTCTTTGGATTTTGAGGAAGGAGTACTGCTGGAGGGTGCAATAGACACTGGACTAATTGCTGCATCTTTTTTCAGCAGTTGAGTCTTCTCCAACCCATTCTCTCATGGAGAGTGTGCTGGGCTCCCCTGGGGAGAGGAAGGATCCTAAACATCAACAACATAGGTTAATATAAAAACCTCATACTAAACACTAATGCTTGTCTTGAGCAATTCACACTTTGGAGTGAGGATCTGTCATAAAACATTACATGTTACTTCAGTCCATAAGTGATTTAAGCTGATACAATTATAAAATCAAGGCAGATAATCAAAGAAAACTATTTTTTTAAAGTCTTAAAATTTAATGCCATTAGCCATGAAAAATAATGTTAAAAACATAAGAATATTGAAATAGACAAGTAATTTTCCTTTTTCAGGTGACAAAGTGAGGCACTTGACATACCTGATCAAGTTCATAAAATAAGGACAGAGTGAAAAAAACCACAGATACCATTACAAGTTGCATGTTAACTGTTATGCTGTGCTGGCTGCAAGTATCTCAAGTAGACTTTTGGTTAGTAGAACAAACCCAAAAAGTTCCTTTGTAGAAAAAAAGTGTTACAGATCTGATTTGCTTTCTAAAGAAAAAAAGATCTGAGTGGATTCCTTCAGGAATTTCAAGTTCCATTATGAAGACAATCTTATTCATATATCTAATATGCACATGTATTGGGTCTGGCTGAGATGGAGTTAATTTTCCCCATAGCAGCCCTCACAGCGCTGTGCTTTGTATTGGTAGCTAGAAACACCAGTGTTTTGGCTACTGCTGAGCAGTGCTTGCACAGCATCAAGGCTGTCTCTCCAACCTTACCCCCTGCCTCACCAGTTGGCTGGGGATGGGCAAGATCTTGGGAGGGAACATAGCCAAGACAGCTGACCCCAACTGACCAAAGGGATATTCTACACCATATGACATCTGCTCAGCAATAAAGCTAAGAAAAGGAGGAGGAAGGGGGGCATTCATTATTTTAATATTTGTCTTCCAGAGCAACTGTTAGCGTACTTAAACCCTACTTCCCAGGAAGTAGCTGGACATCACCTGCTGATGGAAGGTAGAAAATAAAACTTTTGTTTTCCTTTGCTTCTGCATGCAGCTTTTGCTTTTGCTTTACTAAACTGTCTTTATATTGACTCATAAAGGTTTTTCCATCTTATTTTCTCCCCCCCTGTTCTGCTGTGGAGGGCAGTGATAGAGCAGCTTGGTGGGCACCTGGCATCCAGCAAGGGTCAATCCACCACAGTACTTTTTGGCACTGAACGTGGGGCATGAGGAATTTGAGATATTGATAGTAATTGGGAGAGGTAATGTGTTGGGGTCTGCAGCGGGTCTGCAGACAAGTTAGTTGACTTTAAGACTTTAAGACAGCCACAAATTGTCAGGTATAAACAGGATGTGAAGAACCGGAACTTAGAACCGCAGCATACGGGCGCCTAAAGCAACAACAAATAGCAAGCAAGAAGAAGAACACAAAAACCTATCAGGGTCTGACATGTACTGTCTAAGATATATAAATAATTTGTATAAACAATAAAGGCCATTTTGTCCAAACCCAGCCACAAAGACAGTGTTTTTTCAGTCCGCCTCGACCTGCGTCACCACATTTGGTGACCCCAACGTGCCGATGTGATCCCAGTAAAGGGTATCAAAAAGAGACCCTGAGACTGTGCCGATCTGACCCCGGTAAGGGGTGTCAGGAGCGATCCTGAGACTGTGACCAGCGGGTTGCTGGGGAGGCGGAGCCTGGTGAAGCAGAATAGCGCAGTGAGTGGCTGCAAGATCCCGGGAGAAGGTAACACCGGTAAGGTGAGCCACCAGGGACAACATGGAAACTAAGTTATCTAAAGAAGATACCATGGTGCTATTAATGTGGAAATTAGTATTAGAGAAGCGTGGAATTACTTTAGATGGGCTCCAGCTAAAAAATATGTTATTGTGGGCCAAAACACATGGAGTGGAAGCATCCCCTGCGACTGCTCTTAGTGTGTGGACCTGGGACAATTTAGGATCAACATTGACAGAAGCTCTGGAGAAAGGAGACAAAGAGGCGTCGGGGATTTTGCTTACATGGGGATTGCTTAGACATGCTGTAGGGGGCTTGCAAAATCAGCAAAATGCGAGCAGGAGCTTGCAAAGTCCGCAAGACGCAAGTGGGAGCTTGCAAAGTCAGCAAGACGCGAGTGGGGCCTTGCAAAGTCAGCAAAATGTGAGTGGGGGCTTGCAAAATCATCAAGACGCAAGTAGGGGCTTGAAAAATCAGCAAGGCATGAGTGGGGGCTTAAAAAGTCAGCAAAATGCGAATGGGGGTGTATCATTCAAACCTCCCCTGTATCCCCCTCCAGAATACAGACAAGAGGATGAGGGGGTGGGGGAGGGGGAGAGTCTGTGCCCCTTACCAGATGCCACTCCCCAATGCCCCGAATCCCCTAAATCTCTCCAACTGCATCGACTTATACTCGATACCGATTCCAAGGACGAGAACAACAAGCAGAAACCTGGGCGGACCGATACCGGCCCCCCTGACTCCCCCCAACATTTGTGCCGGCCCACACTCCCTCCTCCTCTGACTGCTCCGCTCCTCCCGCCCGCCCCCTCGGCTCTGGCCCTGCCTGCGCAGGATGGAAATGCCGAAAACCCGGATTGTTGTCCAGCTACGACAACGTTATCAGTCACAGGCAATGAAGAAGATGGTGGTGGTAAAAATCCAGTTTCCAGTGGTACAGTAATGACACGCAACCCTCGGCGATTTTGGCAGGCTGTAAGAGATGGGGCATTAAGAGATGGAAACTGGGATTTAGTAGAACAGATAGGCAGACCACTCCTTGATCTTCCTACTCCTTCCACCGATGCACCGCACGCATATCCTATTGTAATGGGAGATGCGGCTGCTCCTAAACCTCACGTTCACACACCATTTGCTTGGAAAGTAGTACAGGACTTCCAAAAAACTGTTTCTCAATACGGGGTGAATTCGCCACCTACAATGCAATTGTTGCGTTTGCTAACCATGGACGCTTTGACTCCTTTTATAATTTCTCAGCTGGGCAGATTATGTTCCAACTTGTGCAACTAGCCGTCTTCCACGTCACCTGGCAGACAGCTGCGGAACAGCAGGGACTGCAGAATAAAAACCTTCCACAAGATGATCCCCCGTTTGCTAATGGGCCTGATCTGTTGATGGGTCTTGGGCAGTATGCCAACCCTCAAGATCAGGCTCAGTGGCCCACCGTAGTATTAGATCAAGTAAAAAATACAGGCATGCAAGCAATATTGAAAACTGCACAATTAGCAGAGCCAAAACAGCGTTATACAACAATTAAGCAAGGTCCAAAAGAACCATTTTTGCTATTTGTGGAACAATTGCAACATGCTATTGCCTCTCAAGTGTTTGACCCTCACCTGAGTGACATGCTAATAAAGCAATTAGCCAAAGATAACAGCAATGCTGATTGTCAAAAAAAAATAGACGGATTGCCAGGTGAACCCAATTTAGAAGCTATGATATGATATTAGCCTGTACCAAGGTAGGCACCTTGGAACACAAACTAGCAGTAATGGCTGCTGTGCAAATGAAATGTTATTCTTGTGGTAAGTCAGGACACCATAAACAGAACTGCCCCTCCAAAAAACAACACGCACCACAACCTAAACTGTCCTCAGAGATAATTCCTTGTTTCCACTGTGGAAAGAAAGGGCATTTTGCAAAGCAATGTAATTCTCGTTACGATAAAGAAGGATTTCACCTACCATGCCAGGGAAATGCTCACAAGAGCGCGAGGAGGCACGCGATGACACAAGAACCTCAGGTTGTCATACCAACCAGACAGCCTTATGTGACCAATTATCAGGGAGGACCCAGGGATCAGCAGGGATGGATGTATACACCAGTGAATCAGTAACTCTAACCAACCATGGAGTGTTTAAGGTCCCTTTGAATGCTCAGGGGCCAATAGGTAAGGGCCTTAGTGCCTTACTAATAGGTTGAATTAGTACTACTTTGCAAAATATACAAGTCCATGTTGGTGTTATTGATGCAGACTTTACAGGTCAAATATGTGCCTTAGTTTCTACACCTGTGCCTCCTGTTACAATCCCAAAAAATACACGCCTTGCTCAACTTGTGCCTTTGTGAGTTGTGTTCCCCGAACAGAGCCTAGGCGGTGGGGTGATGAAGGATTCAGCTCCACAGGAATACCTCAAGTGTGTTGGACACAAGAACTATCTTCACAAGGACCTAACCTGACCTGCACTTTGGTGTTATTGGGAGGCACTCCTGCAGAAGTGAGATTGAGCGGTCTTCTGGACAATGGAGCAGACGTAACTGCCATATCAAGCAAAGACTGGCCACCTCAATGGCCTTTGGTAAATAACACAGCAGGAGTTGTAGGTCTGGGGGGGCATGACTACTAGCTACTTCTCTGTAAAACCTATACAGATCAAGACACAAGAAGGACAGACTGCCTCCGTCCGGCCATACGTTACCACCGCAGCACTCACTTTGTGGGGTCGAGATTGTTTAGGACAATGGGGAGTTCGTATCACCATGGATTTTTAACTGGGGCCACTGTATTGCAGGGAGTGAAACAGCCTACCCTTGGTCTCACTTGGTTAACTGACAAACCAGTATGGGTAGATCAGTGGCCCCTGCCCCAAGAAAAGCTGTATGCCCTGCATGAATTAGTTAAGGAACAGTTAGATGCGGGCCACATTGAAGAATCACATAGCCCATGGAACATCCCTGTATTTGTGATAAAAAAGAAGTCTGGTAAATGGTGATTGTTGCATGACCTGGGTAAAGCCAACACAGTGATGGCCCCTATGGGGGCCTTACAGCCAGGATTGCCATCTGCCACCATGATACCAATGGACTGGTGTGGAGTGGCTGGAAGAAAATGGGCATATTATGAGCAATCCAGACTGAATAACTTGGTTGTAATAGCAGGCCAAGCAGGCCGAAGCTGTAACAAGCTGCAGGTGTTGTGAAGGACATATGTAAGGCCAAGGGAGACAAAGAAACTGCGTATTCACAGAGAGGTAAGAGAATGGGACAGAAAGATGAGAAAGAACAGGATGCCTGCACAAGGGGGGAGCAGCGTGTGAGTGCCACACCGGGACCAATCATAGGGGAGGTGGAAGCGTGTGAATGAGTAGTTTTAACCTATCACCTTGTACATAACAAAGCATGCGTAGCGTGTGTATTTTTAGCTGGGGGTATAAATTGGTGTGGGTCTATTAATAGCACCTGTAGAGTATAAATTGCTGTGTAACCCTTAATAAAGTGGCACTAATTTGATCACATTGGTTGTATAAGTTGTGTCCGAGCCTTCTGCGTCAGCAGACTGGGACATTTTAGTTATTGATCTGAAAGATTGGTTTTTTACCATTCCTTTAGATCCAAAAGACAAAGCAAAGTTTGCTTTTACAGTACCAAATAGAAATAACTCTGAGCCCACAAAAAGGTACCACTGGACCGTGCTGCCTCAGGGCATGAGAAACTCGCCAACCATTTGTCAATGGTTTGTGGCCCAAGCCCTGAGCTCTGTGAGAGACAAATACAAGGCTGTTTACTGTTATCATTACATGGATGACATTTTGCTAGCAGCATCATCAAAAGAACTGCTGAACATAGTTGAAAAAGATGCCAGACATAGCTTAGCAGAGTTTGGATTGGTTGTAGCTCCTGAAAAAGTTCAGAGACAAGAGCCTTGGAAATATCTGGGTGTGAATATGCTTAAGAGAACTGTGTCTCCACAACCTATCAAATTGAAACTGGACATAAAGACTTTGAATGATGTCCAAAAACTTGCAGGAATGCTAAATTGGCTACAGCCTTATTTAGGCCTTACTAATGAACAAATGCGACCTCTTTTGCAACCTTTAAAAGGAGACACAGATCTTTTAGCCCCAAGGCATTTAATACCTGCAGACTTAGCACTTGTGAAAGAAGTCGAACAGTTGATCTCTTCACCACGTGTGGCGTGTAGATATCACACTTCCTTTAAGTGGTTTTATTTTAATGGACCAGTCTTCCCCTTATGCTATGTTGGCCCAGTGGAACCAGGCTTGGGAAGATCCACTGCGTGTATTTGAATGGTTGTTTTTGCCTTTGCAGCCTAAGAAAACTGCTGTTGGATGGTACAAACTTGTTGCTGATTTGATCATAAAAATCCAAAAAAGATGTTTAGAGTTGACTGGAGCTGATCCAGCAACTGTGATTATCCCTGTACAACAATTCAATTTTGAATGGGCGCTGTCAAACTCTACTGCCCTTCAAGTGGTTCTTGACAATTTTCAAAGGCAAGTTCAGTACCATCATCCACCTCATCCACTTTTGAAAATGACTGTAAATCTAACTTTGCAGCCACGGCAACTAAGTCAGAGATGACCAGTCAAAGGTGACATAGTATTTACAGATGGGTCTGGAAAAATGGGAAAAGCCGCAGTCGCTTGGAAAAAAAACAGGCAATGGCATTCCCAAATTGTATATCAGGAAGGATCCCCACAAGTCGTAGAGTTACGGGCTGCAGCTTTGGCATTTCAGTATTTTCCAGGCCCTCTTAATCTTGTTACTGATTTGACATATGTGGCAGCCCTCCTTCCCAATTTAGATATGGCTGTTCTTGGCCATGTCAACAACCCCAAGCTTTTTGCAATTTTGACTCTAGTTTGGGAAGAGATTTGTAAACACCATTCTCCATACTATGTTATGCATGTTAATAGCCATACTTCCCTACCTGGTTTTATAATTGAAGGCAATGCTAGAGTTGATGCTCTAGTTTCTGTGGCTCTGTTGGTGCCTGTTCCTGATGTCCATCAGCAAGCCGTGTTAGCCCACCAGTTCTATCATCAGAATTGGCGATCCTTGTATCATCAGTTTGGTCAAAAGGGTCTCTCTCAGGCTGCTGCATGCAGTAACTTTATTGCAGCCTGTCCAGACTGTCAAAATGCTACTTCTGTGCCAAATTATGGAGTTAATCCTAGAGGCCTTCAAGCTTTACAACTTTGGCAAACAGATGTAACTCATTACAATGAGTTTGGCAGGTAAAAATATGTCCATGTTACAATAGATACCTATTCTACTGCAATGATTGCTACTGCCCACACAGGTGAGACCAGTTGTGACATCATTCGGCACTGGCAACGTGCTTTTTCTGTGCTCAGTGTCCCTCTTGAAATCAAAACAGACCGTGGACCTGCCTATAGTTCCAGGCCTGTCAGTCAGTTCCTTTCCCAATGGGGGATCTCCCACAAATTTGGTATTCCCCATTCCCCTATGGGCCAGGCCATCGTTGAATGCATGAATGGTACTCTTAAACGCTAGCTTGAAAAACAAAAAGGGGGAATGAAGGGAATGACCCCAGAGGCACGATTAGAGAAAGCATGCTATTTTTTGAACTTTCTGAAAATCTCTGCCAACCATGTGGTGCCTCCCATTGTGCGACATTTTGTGTCAGTTGGTGACAAGCAGCAAAAGCACAAAGGCATCTTAGTACGCATGAAAGACCCTCTTACCGGGCATTGGTTGGGACCGCATGAATTGTTAACTTGGGCGAGAGGTTATGCTTGTGTTTCTACAGATGAAGGTCCGCGATGGATACCTGCTCGCTGTGTGCAGCCTGAGCTTAGCGTGCCGGATCGTGGGAGCACTGCTGCCGTCAGTCAACCCAACAACCAATGTGTGGCCTCCTTACTGAACCAGTCCTTGTTTGGTGTGTCCTTCCTCGAAACTGACTTGCAGACATTGTTGCAAAAAAGTGAATGTATGTGGGGAATGAAGAATCTTACTGAAAGTCTTGATATTTGGGATAATTGATTACCTCTGTATAATGTTAACCCACAAGAAGTTGATATTGTTGGCACTTTGAATGCCAATAGTTGTTTTTATGTAGATGCTAATGTAGTAGGAGGCTATGATGGGACCATGACACCCACATAAATCAACACATGAACATGTTGATAAGCATAATGCGCTTAAACGCAATAGAACTTTGGATGAAGCATGTAATGATGTAGTTGATTTATGAAACTGATGGGAACGTATTGCAGCGGTTCTTCTCTTATCCGGAGTAACAGCAGGGAAAGCATTAAAAAGTTAAATCACCTTGTTTGTTAGGCAGTTAAGAATGTGAGTCAAATTTGCCACTATGACATACATAACAAAAAAAAGCAACTATTGGCTTTTTCTTGTTGGTTCAGGGACATGGCTGTGAGGATTTTGATGGTATGTGCTGCATGGATTTTAGGCGCCCCATTGCAGCAACATGTTACCAAAATCTGAGAAAATGTCATCCTTTTTGGCATCCATTCACTCAATTGGCAGTATTGTTTGTTTGCTATTGCCTTGGTTGCCGTCATGTTTGCAAGGGCCCTGCAGCACACAGCAAACCTGGTACTAGCTGTTCAAAAACAAAAAGGAGGAATTGTTGGGGTCTGCAGTGGATCTGCAGACAAGTTAGTTGACTTCAAAGACTTAGCCGTGTACCTTTAAGACAGCCACAAATTGTCAGGTATGTAAACAGGATGTGAAGAACCGGAACTTAGAACCGCAGCATACGGGCACCTACAGCAAATAGCAAGCAAGAAGAACACAAAAACCTATCAGGGTCTGACACATGTACTGCCTAAGATATATAAATAATTTGTATAAACAATCAAGGACATTTTGTCCAAACCCAGCCACAAAGACAGCGTTTTTTCAGTCCGCCTCGACCTGCATCACCACAGTAATGGGCAAAACATGGACTGAACACAGCTAGAGAGAGAAAAGAGAAATGATCATGGGGAATTTCTATTGTAATTGTGGTAAAGGGACAAGGGATGAATTGTAAATTGTTCACTTTTGTTTGGTGGTGTGATTATATTATTTTGATTTGGTGTGATGAATTCTTTTCTTGATGTGAATGAAGTTTTTGAAGAGTGTGAAAATTGTGTGATGAATGTGGATTTTAATGATAATTATTAAATAAGTGATTCACAGAGGTGAGGGGTGGAATGTATTTGGTTTGCATTGCCAGGTTTTGGTAGTGGGGGGCTACAGGGAGGGCTTCTGTGAGAAGCTGCTAGAAGCTTCCCCTATATGTGATAAAGCCAGTGCCAGCCAGCTCCAAGATGGACCCACTGCTGGCCAAGGCCAAGACACTCAGCAGCAATGGTAGTGCCTCTATGATAACTTACTTAAGAAGAGGGGGGAAAGCTGCTCAGCAAGAATTGCAGCCAGGAGAGAGGAGTGAGAATATATGAGAGAATCAATTAAGGAGACACCAAGGTCAGGGAAGAAGGAGGGGATGGAGGGGCTCCAGGCACCCAAAGATTCCCCTGAAGCCTGTGGTGGAGACCATGGTGAGGCAGTCTGTCCCCCTGCAGCCCATGGAGGTTAACGGTGGAGCAGATATCCACCTGCAGCCTATGGAGGACCCCACACCAGAGAACATGGATGCACCCAAAGGAGGCTGGGACCTCACAGGAAGCCCACACTAGAGTAGGCTCTTGGCAGGACCTGTGGACCCATGGAGAGAGAGGAGCCCATGCTGGAACAGGTTTGCTGGCAGGATTTGTGACCCTATGGGGGACCCATGCTGGAGCACTTCATGAAGAATTGTAACCTGTGGGTAGAACCTCATGCTGGTGCAGGGGAAGAGTGTGAGGAGCCCTTCCCCTGAAGAGGAAGGAGCGTCAGAGACAATGTGATAAACTGACCATAACCCCCATTTCCTATACCCCTGTGCCACCTGGGTGGAGGAGGTAGAGAATTCCGGAGTGAAGTTAAGCCCAGGAAGGGGGGGGGGGGGGGGGGGGGGGAGGGATTTAAAATGTAGTACTTGTTTTCTCATTTTCCTTCTCTGATTTGATTGACAATAAATTAAACTAATTTCCCCAAGTCAAGTCTGTTTTGCCTGTGACGGTAATTGCTGAGTGATCTCCCTGTCCTTATCTGACCCACCAAGCCTTTTGTCATATTTTCTTTTCCTTGTTCAGTTGTGGAGGGGGAATGATAGAGTGGCTTTGGTGGGTACCTGGCGTCCAGACAGGGTAAACCCATCACAGCACGGAAACCACTGAAGACCACCCCACTGCACCTCCACTATTGTAAGGTACAAAAAAATAGCATTATGTGTAGCTCATTGGAAACATCAACTACCAATTTGTCATCACTCTTTTCACCATCACTGTCCTGCAGTGACAAACCAAAATGTGTAAAAAAAAATAATCTCAAAGACTCTTAAGTACAAAGGAAGAATAATCCAATGAAATGCAAAGCTCCAAAGAACTATGTAATATAACATTTATCTAGCTTTATGTAGTAATAAAATTAAAATATTTAGGTTTTCTATAGTGCTTCTCCTAGATAGGTTCCCACAGTTGTAGCATTTTCCCCAGTTTTCATATAGGTGAATGAAGACAGAGGATGAAAATTTTTCTAAGTCACGCAGCATTGAAAAGCAGAGCCAAGCTAGACTCCAAATCTTAGTCCCCGCCTAATGACCAATTATTTTGACACTTGCCCTTCAGGTGTTCTGTATTTATATTGTTAAAAACACAACCAATCATAAGCACCTAAATCTTCCATCCAGAATAATGGTACATGCAGATAGTAAGTATCTGTTAGCATTTTACCTGCAAATTTTAAATTAATTATGTATTAGAAAATTAGTGAAATTACAGAGAATAGTCAATTTTAGCAATGCACAATGCAAATGTTTACTCACATAGTGAGATGTTATTTCATTGTCTTCTGTTTTCTGGTTTTTACTATCTAAAGAGTAATCTGTTGCATTTCTGTGCTTTTCTGCTGTCCTGAAACTGGCTGAAGTAGGTACAGAAGAGCTCTGCAGTTAGGAAACAGGTAAAACATCATCAGATGCTTATTCAAGAGAGTGATTTAATTTTCACTATCCTTCAGTACAACTTAAGCTGATAATGTAATTTGGAGTTATTCTGATGGACAGCACTTTGGGCTTTAATCAGTGATAGCTAACCAGCAAGTTTATGTTGAGAATGTACGACTCATTGCAAAAGAGACAGGTAAAGGAGATCAATTAATGGATCATTGATCTGCAGTGTCAATAGGATGAAACTAGAAGTACTTGGACCATTTTATGAATACTGTACATTGGCTTGATTTTGACATGTTTCCTCTATAAATATGCAGGGATAAATCAATACTGACTTGGACAGAGGGGAGGGGGAGAATATAATTATTTACCCTTTAAGAACAGAAATCTTAAAAGAAAGTTAGCACTGTATACAGTCTGCATCTTTCTTATTTACCTCCCTCCCTCTCTTCCCTGACATAATAAAACAGGTATTCAAGGTTTTCCGATCCTGCACAAATACATCTTAAAACATGTTCATTGATTTAGATTTAAAACAGATCATTAATCAACTATACTGTTAAAAAAATATAAAATGCTATCGTTTGCTCTGAACAAACAACACAGGTTAAGATATTTGGAGACAGTTGTGACAGGAGGCACAGAAGCCCTTAAAATAAAGACCAAATAGAAATGCAACATTAAATTACCTGATGACTTGAGAAATGTATTTGTTTACTGCAATTATATAGCATAGTCTTTTGCAAAAGACTTTAATAGTATACTCATTACATTTATATTGATTTACAGTTGGAAGGCAGTAGCTTGCAATATGAATTAAATTCATTATTTCTCAACTTCACCATACTGAAAGCAATTTGCTTTAAAATAAAGAAAAATAATCACCAGTAAGATACAACTTAGTGGTGCCTAAGAACCAAACCACTACACTTATTTAAATAGAAATATTTTATTTTCATAAATTTGAAACCATATAATTTCATTTCTCACAACCTAGTTAGATATGTACTATAGACACCATTTTAATCTTAGATTTCACTGCTTAATAAAGTAATAAATGAAAGCTTCCTACTAGAATGATAAAGCAGTGAGTTAGCACTAGCACATAAAGGATGAGCACCACATTGAGCACTGGGGCAATACATACTGCTTAAAGATTTTATTGCTTCAAAGATGAATCAGACTTGAGTCATGGTTTAACCCCAGCCGGTACCATGCAGTCGCTTGCTCACTCCCCACCTCCCCTGATGGGATAGGGAGGAGAACTGGGAAAAAAAAGGTAAAACCTGTGGGTTGAGATAAAAACAATTTAATAACTGAAATAAAGTACAATATAATAATAACAACAACAACAATAATAATAATAGTAACAGAAAGAGATAACAAAAAAAAATAAAACTCAAGGAAAAAAACCCACCAAAATAAATGATACACAATACAATTGCTCACCACCTGCTGACCAATGCCCAGCCAGATCCTGAGCAGTGTTACACACACACACATGGCTAACTCCCCCTCAGTTTATATGCTGAGCATGACCTCATATAGAATGGAATATCCCTTTGGCCAGTTTGGGTCACCTGTCCTGGCTGTGTCCTCTCCCAATTCCTAGTGCCCCTTCCAGCCCTCTTGCTACCAGAGCATGAGAAGCTGAAAACTCCTTGACTTAGTATAAACACTGCTTAGCAACAACTGAAAATATCAGTGTGTTTTCAACATTATTCTCACACCAAATCCAAAACACAGCACCAGCTACTAGGAAGAAAATTAAGTCTGCCCCAGCTGAAACCAGGACAACTTAGTACCAATATGAAAAAATCCTGCTATGGTATCCCACCTGATATTAGAAAAAAAAATTGAGACAACTAGCCTCACAGTCTACCTTCCCTGGGACAGGCTTGTCAGGTAGAGAATCCTCTATCCTCTCTCCACCTGTCTGAACACAGTGACTTAAGGGATAGGAGGGAATGGCAACAAGTTCCTGCCTGGCACAGCAGGCTCATCTCCTCTGTGATTACCCCATACCCTTGCATAACAGGTACAAGTCTCTGCAAGTAGAACTGAATAATGATGAAGACAATGGTTCATCTAGGTTGGAGGAGTCACCAAGGTTAAGTTGGCCTACGTCCTGTGTCAAAACCACTTACATAAAGAAAAAAGATGAGTCATTGTCATAGGAGACTCTCTCCTGAAGGGAACAGAAGGCCCAATATGCAGACTGGATCCACGTCTTAGGGAAGTCTGCTGCCTCGCTGGGGCCAGGGGGCGAGGGTTAAAGTTGTGAAAAAAAAGCTTCCTGCCTTTGTACAGCCTTTGGATTATTATCCATTATTGATTTTTCAAGTAGGCAGCAATGAAGCTACAACAAGAAGTCCAAAGGCAATCAAAAGAGAATTCAGGGCATTGGGATGACTGGTTAAGAGATCAGGAGCACAAGTAGTGTTCTCCTCCGTCCTTCCAGTTGCAGGGAATGGTGGAGGAAGAAACAGGAAGAACCAGCAGATCAATACCTAGCTCCGAGCCTGGTGTCACTAACAGAATTTTGGGGGTTTTGATCATGGGTTGGTTTACACAAAACTGGGCCTAATGGCTACAGATGGGGTACACCTGTCTCAAAGGGGGAAAAGTATCTTTGCACAGGAGTTAGCAGAACCCACTGAAAGAGCTTTAAACAAGATTTGCGGGCAGAAGGGATAAAATGAGGCTTGCTAGAGATAAGGCTGGGGACAGCACACCAATGTTTCAGGGACTGCATACTAGCAAGGTCCTTCAGTCTGCCATCTCAGTGGAGGCAAGGGATGGAGATCCATGCAGCAGCAAAGACACAATAGTTACTGATGTGTTAGAAACCATGAAAACACATATGAATTAGGTCTTCTCCCCCCCAAAAAAAGTGGCAGGATCAATAGCCCAGCTGAAGTGAATCTACACCAATGCATGCAGCATGGACAACAGGAGGAGCTGGAAGCCATTGTGCAGCTGAAAAGCTATGATATAGCAGCTATCACAGAAACCTGGTAGGATGACTCACACAACTGCAGTGCTGCAATAGATGGCTATAAACTCCTCAGAAGGGATAAGCAAGGAAGGAGAGGTGCTGGGGTAGCCCTGTATGTTAAGGAGTGTTTTGACTGCCTAGAGCTTGATGGTGATAAAAGGGCTGAGAGTTTATGGGTAAGAATCAGGGGAAAAGCCAACAAGGCAGATATCATGGTGGGAGTCTGTTATAGACCATTCAACCAAGGGGAAGAGGCAGATTAAGTATTTTATAAGCAGCTGGGAGAAGTCTCACAATTACTAGCCCTTATTCTCATGGGGATCTTGTTCTTCAACTTACCAGATGTCTGCTGAAAATACAATACAATGGAGAGGAAACAGTCTAGGATGTTCCTGGAGTGTGTGGAAGATAATTTCCTGACACAGTTGGTGAGTGAGCCAGCTAGGGAAGGTGCCCCACTGGACCTGTTGTTTGCAAACAGAGAAGGACTTGTGGGTGTTGTGATGGTTGGAGGCAATCTTGGGTATAGTGATCATGAAATGATAGCAGTTTGGATTCTTGGAGGAGGGAGGTCAGCAGAACTGCCACCATGGACCTTCAGAGGGCAGACTTTGGCCTTTTTAGGGGTCTGGTTGACAGAGCCCCTTGGGAAGCAGTAGTGAAAGGCAAAGGACTGCAGGAAGGGTGGGCATTCTTCAAGAATGAAATCTTAAAGGTGCAGGAGCAGGCTGTTCCCATGTGCCAAAAGACTAGCCATCGGGGAAGAAGACTGGCCTGGCTGAACAGAGAGCTTTGGCTGGAACTCAGGGAAAAAAGGAGAGTTTATGACCTTTGAAAAAAGAGGCAGGCAACTCAGGAGGACTACAATGATGTCATGAGGCTATGCAAGGGGAAAATTAGTAGGGCCAAAGCCCAACTAGAACTTAATCTGGCTACTGCAGAGACAATAAAAAACATTTCTGTAAATACATTAGCAACAAAAGAAGGGCTAAGGAGAATCTCCATCTTTAATTGGATGGGGGGGGGAATGAACACAAAGGATCAGGAAAAGACGGAGGCACTTAATGCCTTCTTTGCCTCATTCTTTAAAAATAAGACCAATTGGTCTCAGGGTACACAGCCTGCTGAGCTGGAAGACAGAGATGGGGAGCAGAATGAAGCCATCATAATACAAGGGGAATAATGGTTAGTGACCTGCTACACCATTTACACACAAGTCTATGGGGCCAGATGGGATCCATCCAAGAGTACTGAGGGAGCTGGAGGAAGTGCTCACTAAGCCACTTTCCATCATTTATCAGCAGTCCTATCTACCCTGGGAGTTCCCAGTGGACTGGACTAGCAAACGTGACACCTTGGGGTGCTGGTCAACAGCCAACTGAACATGAGCCAGCAGTGTGCCCAGGTGGCCAAGAAGGCCAAGAGCATCTTGGCTTCTATCAGAAATAGTGTGGCCAACAGGACTAGGGAAGTGATTGTCCCCCTGTACTTGGAACTGGTGAGGCTGCACCTCAAATACTGTGTTCAGGTTTGGGCCCCTCACTACAGGAAAGACATTGAGGTGCTGGAGCATGTCCAGAGAAGGGCAAAGAAGCTGATAAAGGGTCTAGAGAACAAGTCTTATGAGGAGTGGCTGAGGGAACTGTAGTTGTTTAGTCTGGAGAAAAGGAGGCTGAGGGGAGACCTTATTGCTTTCTCTCTACAACTACCTGAAAGGAGGTTATAGCAAGGTGGGTGTCGGTCTCTTCTCCCAAGTAATAGGTGATAGGACAAGAGGAAATGACCTCAAATGGCACCAGTGGAGGTTTAGATTGGATATTAGGATAAATGTCTTTGCTGAAAGGGTTGTCAATCATTGGAACAGGCTACCCAGGGTAGTGCTTGAGTCACCATCCATGGAGGTATTTAAAAGACATGTAGCCATGGCACTTAGGGACATGGTTTAGTGGTGGAATTGGCAGTGTTAGGTTTATGGTTGGACTTGATCTCAAAGGTCTTTTCCAACCTAAATGATTCTATGATTCTGTGATATATGGTAGGGAGAGAGGGCAAATTAATGGAATGGGAAAAGCAAGCAAAATCTCATTTCCCAAATTTGACCAGTGTACTAAGACTAATATTATTTTACCTGTAGTCAATTACTTCAGGGCATATTTAAAAATTCCCACTTTGACTACTCTTTCCTTTTTCTTGAATGGAGCCACAGTTACTCAATCAATACTCCTGCAATAGGGGCCTCTTTTCTGTCCAGTATGTTATGTGCCTGCCATATAAAAATCTCTGACATCATGGGATCTCTGGAACTGGTTCTAACAGATCTAATATTATCTCTTACTAAATAATAATATGTCACATACTGATTAGCTAATGAGCTATGGTCTAGATCTTCTAATACACCCAATTCTGACTGATTTCAGTGTGCAAGAAACAACATTGTTTTTCATACCTAGTTCCTACTATTATTTACAATAGCAGTTCAGTCTGTAAGCACCTATAAGGATGAATTTTCAAGTGAGAAATAACTGGATATAACATTGTCCTCATGTTTTCCACTGACATCAGATTCCTATGTATAATCCTGTACCCACACAAATATCTTCCTGAGTGTATAAGCCTACATATTCCAATACTGACCCTTACATTAGCAGACTTCGCACAAAACCCTCTATCAAAGCACACTGTTTAGCTGTTGGACTTTGTTCTGTTCCTTGATGAAAATATCAGTACTTTCCTAACATTTACCTTTAAGAAGCTGGAATAGTATAGCTACTTAGAGAAATTAAGTAATGATGTCTTGGCAGGCTGTAACTTAGTGGGCCAGAATCCTCATTTTAATAACTATTACAATTTATAAAGAAACAAAATCTTTTCAGACTGCTCTTTTCATCAACAAAATGTTTTAATCTACTAGACAGATGAACATTTTCCTACTAGCCCACACTGAGTTTGCTCATGTGTAATAACTAAGATATAGGAAAAAATACTCTTTAGTGAAAGTGGGTTATATTTAGTTTCAATTTTAGCAAATTGTACCAGTTTTTCATTTTATGCTTAGGTAGAAGACTTTTATTCATGCTAAATATACCACAAAATGGTGACAAAAACCTATTCAACAGATATATTTATAGAAAGGCTGAGCATGTTGACTTGTTCATATAATTTGCTTAAGAAGTGAAACAGTTTTTTAGTGCTGAATCCATAGGATCTTTTACTGTAAGGCATGAAGCACTGCTTCACTCTGTATTTTGTAACGTTGAGCACAGTGCTAAAGAAAAAGATTATTACAAAGACCATCCAGACTTTCACAAATTGATGTGTTTTCTCTCCAACATTCATAGGGTGCTGCTCTTGATGTAATATTGGTGCCAGGCACACACAAATTAAATGATCATAAAGAAGGCCATAATTAAGCCATAGAATTCTCACCACTACCAATGCAAAGATCAGTGTGCTTGCTGTTTATTTGGGATAATTAATACTTCAAATTGCTTGAAAAATCTAGGAATCACTATCACCATTTTAATCTCAACTTCTACTGAAAATTACTTGTATTAACATAGATGACTCATGCTGAAACACTGCAGAAAAATACAATATCGCCAGATTATGCAGTCTTCCAACTGCTCTCCTATAAACCTAAACTCCCCATATGCTAGCCCCTGCAGATGAAGGCCTGGCCTGAGTAGACTAAGCGATAATTAAATGAAATCAGTGTTAAAATTAATGACTAGAGGTGACAGGACTAAAAGCCTCCCACATGAAAAAGCTGGTAACTCGTTAAAGCATTCATGAATATGACTGTTCCATACTGTAGCTTTCCTACTCTGCCAAAGTGATATATTTGAAGTGTAATAATTAAAACAATAATTCCCAACAAAGTGGGAATTATGAGAGATTTGCCATCATAAAGTATTAAGCAAACTGCAGTAAAAGCCAAAAATGTTCAATTATGATATAATTATCTGAATGACATTATTACTGTTATAAAGTCTGTTAAAAGTATAAAACTCTCCTATGAGATGGATAAAATATGCATCGCAGGGAAATTACTTGAGTGTAATGCTGCTTAGTTGAACAATGTTATACATGAAGTATAAAAGCCAAAGTTAGGATTCAGGCATTGCTCCAGAATTGGGCTTGTCACTCCTAACTATTTGAGAAAAAAAAAATTATGCTTAAATCAGAAACACAAAAAAATGAAGTGCTGTGGCTTCTGAAAAGTTGAGGATGAGATTGAGACTGCTTTCACAACTACAGATATGAGATGGGAAAGCTCCTACTTGACAGGTAGCAGAAAAGGATGTAAGAATCATTTTCCTGCATGAGATCAGGGATCTGTCTGGGCCCATACTCTGTATGCAACAGCAGCAGAGATGCTTTTACAGGAGAAGCAAACAAGGAGGGATGTTTGCTGCAGCCCATTTCCATCCAAATTCCCCAATATTCATGGCTGCTGGATTGAGACTACTAGAGGCAGTCCCTGCCCTTTTCCTTTAGAAACTGCTTGTGGATCTGTTGTATATGGATTTGTCTCATCTCTCTCTCCAGCTGCTGGTAACTGCCTTGCCTCCACTGCCTCTTACTGCAACAAGTTTCAGAAGATCTGTGTGAAGACAACTTTCTTTTATTTGTTTTAATTAAACTATTAGGGAAGTTTGGGTTTAAGTGCTCCCTATATCTAGGGCTGTAGGATTTACTGAATACAGTTCTTCATTATCTACAACCTTTCAATTTTGTAAACTTTAAGCAGATCCTCCCTCAGCCTTCTCCTTCCCAAATTGAAGAGATCCAGCTTTTTCAGCCTCTCCTCATAAGGCAGCTGCTCCATCACACCACGATCATTTTAGTAGCCTTTATACCTCATTCCACAATGTCTTCCTTGAGATACAGCTAATGAGCATTGCATATGGCACCCCAGATGTAGGTCATCAGATACACAGCAATAACATACTTTCCCTTTGGGTCCCAGCCTTGCATCAGATCAAGTGAAGGGAGAAACAGCTGCAGTGCTACTGTCTCTAAGGTCTCAGAAGAAAAATCCTTGGGCACTGGTTTTCCTACAAAGGCCTGCCAAAATCCTACACTATCCCTCTGAACTTAGAAGAGGTGTGAAACATGCAAATGACTCTAAGAAACCCTCTTGCTTAATTTGCAAAATGATGAAATGGGTTGTTTGGCCTTTACCCCAGCTTCTTTTTTTTAGAGGCAAGTGAAGATATTCTAGAACAATCTGCTGAGCCCATGTTACATACCTAAGGAAAAAAACCCCAGACCTAAAGGTCCTATATAGTAAGCCTTCTGCATGTCTCTAAATATAAGGGAATACCCTCATATTTTAAAAAAAAAATCATTAATTTATATACATACATTCATATAGCCTATATAATACTTTTATTAAACTAAAGGAGAACATGAAATTTTGTGGGCTGCTTTATAGACACCATGTGGAAAGTATGTATGGTGGTTGCATTCCTGAGGTCGCCCATACCTTCATTTGTACTCTTGCTATTTTTTTTTTTAATTATTATTATTACATCCCTGTACTCACTCTGGTCTCAATGATTTTGTGACACTTGCTTTGATTTTCCAAGATCTTCTACACTGGTGTTAAGAAGTTTTCTCATTCCAAATTTGGTGAGAGGTTTGGCGACCCAGATGGGACTCTGCTTCTGAATCTCAATGGATCCACGGGATAACAGGACCTCCAGCTGGTACCTTGGGGAGAACCTCTGATCCCTGGACCAACGAGGTCTGAGCAAGACCCCTGGAAGGTAAAGGCATTCCTTTATTGGAACAGGAAAAGGGTGGTTGCCTGCCCATAAGGTGCGCAGGGTTGTGCTGTGGCTGCCCATAAGGCACACAGCGTTGTCCTGTAAAGAACGGGATCCTTGAAAAGGGGGGTTGCCTGCCCATAAGATATGGCGAAAGCTCCTCAGAGTTGGGCTATAAAGGTACCTAAAGGGAAGGTTTTAGTTCTGCTAGACGAAAGTCTGTGGAACGATTTTGTGTGCAGTTGTGGTTTTGGTTGGTATTTTGGTTGGTAATTGTGGGGTAGAGTCCTGCTGCATACAATAGTGGTTTTCATCTTGGAACGGTATTGGATATTGAGACTTGGATTATGTTTTAAGATTAAATTTTTTTATAAGAATGTATGTGTAAGTGAATTGTCTTGGATTCTTGTATTGTCCTATTTAAGGTGGGTTTTTTGTTTATTTTAATCTGTGTTTACTATCATGGGAACCGTTCAATCTGTTGAAGGAGGTATTTTAAAGAAATCTCCTTTGGGATGTTTATTGAAGCATTGGGGAAAGGTGGGGGAAAGTCCTCTCACTTGAAAAACACTCACAGAATATTGTAATCATTGGTGGCCAATGTATACCCTTAATGACCAAGAAAAAAGGCCAAAGAATGGAACTTAAAGATACAACACCATATTGCAATTGACGTTATTTTGCAGATGAGAGGGAAAATGGGATGAACTCTCATATGTACATTTATTTTTCACATTAAGAAATCATCCAGAATGGAAGAAAGAGTGTGGAATAATCCCATGAGATCCTATGGTTTTGGCTTTGGAAAAAGAAGGGGAAGGGAGGAATTTGTAACGTTGTTTGGCTTGTAGCATTGGAAAAAGATGTTTGAAATGTGATAGGGAAGAAGAGGAAGATTTAGAATTTATGGTGGCTCCTTATCAAAGATTAGGAGATCCTGATGAGAATCTAGGTAGGAACTTGGATGAAGGAGAAGGTAGGAGCAAGAGAGAGGGAGGGTATGGATCAGAATTATTTAGTCCAATAGCAGGTAGAACTAGAGAACAACAGAGGGAGAAGTTTTTCAAGATCCCCTTTGTCAAGCAGTTGGGAATAACGGGCCAGTGACAGTTAAAGTACCATTCTCAATTACCGATTTAAAATCGTGGAAGGAGACTGCAGGAATATATAGGGAGGATCCAGAAAGAGTGGAGAAAGTATTTGAAACTATAATTAGAACTCAGGATTCGGATTGGATATTTGAAACTATAATTAAAACTCAGGATTCGGATTGGATATTTGAAACTATAATTAAAACTCAGGATTCAGATTGAAATGATTTATAGGTTTTACAGATATTAGACACATTATTAGATGGAACTGAGAAGAAAATGATATTACATACCACAAGGAAGCAAGTAGAAGGGATACATGCTACTGGTAACTTACAAGGGACAGTGGATTAGAATTTCCCCTCTATAGATCCAGGGTGGGACCCAAACCAACACGGACTGCCAGAGTTAATAACAAAGTATCAAAGACGGATATTATTTAGCATTCCACATGCTATGCCAAAGGCAATCAATTGGTCCAAATTGTATGAAGTGAAACAAGAGCTGAATGGCTTTTATGAAAAGGTTAAAAATAGCTGCTATAAAATATAGTAATTTAGATCCAGAGAATCCAGATTAAGCTATTCAATTAATCTATATTTTTATAGGGCAATCATCCCCAGATATAAGAAAGAAACTTCAAAAATTAGAAGGGGCAGGTTGCCTCCTTTCACACAATCTATACAACCCCAGGTAGCAGAGGACCAATGTGCAATTTGTAAGGAAAAGGGACACTGGAAGAAGGAAAGCCCTCAGGTCAGGAACTTGTATCCTGCTTTGCAAGCCATTAAGTTGATGATATTAGATGATGAGTCCTGAAGGGGACTGAAAGAGTCATGCCCAGCTGAACCCCTGGTTATATTAATGTTGGGGAACATTGAGATAGAATTTTTGGTAGTTACAGGAGCTACTTACTCTGTACTCAATACTTGTAGAGGAGGTCTTAGTTGAGAGGCTGTAAATGTTGGTGTCACAGGGAAAAGTGAGAATTGACCCTTCCTGCAACCCTTAAAATTTAAGTTAGGAAAGCAATGGGTAACTCACCAATTTTTATATATGCCTGAATGCCCAATGCCTTTGATGGGAAGAGATTTATTGAGTAAGCTAGATGCACAGGTAGTCTTTACTAATGGGGAAACACAATTGTTAATACCTGAATCAAAAGTTGTGGAGGCAAAGATTTTTATGTTACAGACTACACAGAGATCAAAGGAAGAAATCCCTGAAGAAGTAGAAGGTGCAGTAACCCCTTTGGTATGGGCTAGTGGAATCCCAAGTTGATCCAAGTTGACTGAGCCAGTAAGAATCATTTTAAAGTCTGAAACAAAACCAGTAAGACAAAAACAGTATCCTGTTAAGTGGGAGGATAGGAAGAGTTTGGAATAGTTAATATTGAAATTTTTAAATTATGCATTGTTAGTAGAACGTGAATCAGAATATAACACTCCAATATTGCCAGTAAAGAAACCGAATGGGGAGTATAGATTAGTTCAGTATTTAAGAGCCATAAATCAGCTTGTTCAAGATATTCATCCCATGGTAGCTAACCCATATACCTTGCTGACATTCTTAGAGGAAAAACATAAGTGGTTTATGGTGCTTGATCTTAGGGATGCTTTCTTCTGCATACCTCTAGACAAAAGTAGCCAGGCAATATTTGTCTTTGAATGGGAAAGCCCATCACTGGACACAAAGCTCAACTTACTTGGACAGTATTGCCACAAGACTTCAAAACAGTCCAACAATATTTGGCAATCAGCTGGCAAAGGAATTGAAATTGTGGAAAAAAGGACAATCTGGAAGGATTCTCCTGGTTTTGGATGGGATGGAGTTACCTGTCATCTTAGTAGCTAGTACAGTGCTGTGTTTTGGCTATGATATGAGAACAATGTTGATAACACACTGATGTTTTTAGTTGTTGCTGGGTAATGTTTATACTAAATCAAGGACTTTTCAGTTTCTTGGGCCTTGCCAGCCAGAGGGCTGGAGGAGCACAAGAGACTGGGAGGGGACACAGCCAGGACAGCTGACCTGTACCAGCCAAAGAGGTATTCCATACCATGGAACGTCATGCTTGGTATATAAACTTGGAGGGTTAGCTAGGGGGAAATGGTTGCTCGGGGCCTGGCTGGGCATCAGTCAGCGGGTGGTGAGCAGTTGCACTGTGCATCACTTGTTTTCCTTTCTCCCTTTTCCTTTGGATTTTATCCTCTCCCCCACCTTTCCATTATAACTGTTGTTGTTGCTGTTGTTATTATTTTTACTGTTGTTGGTGTTATTGTCATTGTTCTTACCTTTTTATTCTGTTTAAATTATTAAATTGCTCTTATCTCAACCCTTGAGTTTTACATTCCTTTCTTATTCTCCTCTCAACCCCTCCAGGTGGGGGGGAGTGAGCTGCGTGGTGCTTGGTTGCCAGCTGGGGTTAAACCACAACAATAGTATTACAGTATGTGGATGATATTTTATTGGCTGCAGAAACCTGGGGAGAATGCTTGCAGATGACTATAAGCATGTTGAATTTCTTAGGCCAAAGAGGATATAGTGTATTGAAGGGTAAAGCCAAAGTGGGAAAAGAAAATATGCTCTATCTAGGATTTGAGATTTCCCAAGGATAGCAGAAACTGGGAACCGACAGGAAAGCGGCAATCTGCTAAACTCCAGAATCAAGAGCTGTGCAGAAGCCGAGAGAATTCATGAGCATGGTCGGATGGTGCAGACTGTGGATCCTCAACTATGGACCCTTTATGAAACCCTGAAGGGGTCAAAAAAGAACCACTTACTAGGGACCCCCAAATGCCGAGCAGACTTCAAGAACTTTAAAAGGGCTGTGATGTCAGCACCTGCATTGGGACTACCTGACTTGTCTAAGCCTTTTGAGCTATTTGTATTTGAACAACTACATTTAACCCTGGATGTGCTGACTTAGTGATTGGGAACATGGAGGAGAGCTGTGGGATATTTCTCCAAACAGTTGGACAATGTGAGCAAAGGATGGCCAGGATGTTTGCGTGCTGTGTCTGCAACTGTTCTCTTAATTCAAGAAGCAAGAAAATTAATGATGGGACAGAGAATTATGATATGTGTTCCACATATGGTGGTTTCTGGTTTAGAATAAAAGGGGGGGCATCAGTTGTTTCCAAGCTGCATGCTCAAATATCAAGTTATCTTGTTGGAGCAGGATAATGTGGAACTTAAAACCACCACAGCGGTGAACCTAGCAATGGTTTTGAATTCAGAAGTAAAGGATTCTGAATTCCTATATCATGATTGCCTACAAACTACTGAACATGTATATTCAAGCAGACAGGATCTGAGGGATGAACCATTAACTGATCCTGATTTGGAACTGTTCATTGATGGTAGTAGCTTTGTACAAGATGGAAGACAGATGGCTAGATATGCAGTGGTTGCAACCACACAGGTGATAGAGGCTGGGGCTCTACCCATCAACATGTCAGCCCAGAGGGCAGAACTGATAGCACTAAGACAAGCCTTGAAGGTTTCCAAAGGAAACAGAGTAAATATATGGATACAAAATATGCATTTGAGATAGTCCACATATGGAGTTATTTGGAAGGAAAGAGGACAAGTATGAGTGACATTGTAGGGGATGTCTGCTGCCTGACCCAGAAGAACAAGTGGATGAGGCCTTCTACAGACAGCTAGGAGCAGTCTCGCATTTACAGGCCCTCATCCTCCTGGGGGACTTTAACCACACCAATATCTGCTGGAGGGACAACACCAGCAAGGCATAAGCAATCTGGGAGGTTCCTGGAGAGCATCAATGACAACTTCCTCGCCCAAGTGACAGAAGAGCCAATGGGGAGAGGTGCTCTGCTGGACCTCCTGATCACCAAGAAGGAGGGGCTTGTTGGGGATGTGATGGTCAAAGGCAGCCTTGGCTGCAGTGACCATGAGATGGTGGAGTTCAGGATCCTGAGGGGAAGGAGGGAGGAGGGTGAAAAGCAAACTCACAACCCTGGACTTCAGGAGAACAGACTTTGGCCTTTTCAAGGATCTGCTTGGAAGAGTCCCATGGGATAAGGCCCTGGAGGAAAGAGGGGCTGAAGAAAGCTGGTTAATATTCAAGGATCACCCCCTCCAAGTTCAAGAGCGGTCCATCCCAACAAACAGGAAGTTGGGCAGAGATCCCATGAGGCCTGTGTGGATGAACAAGGAGCTCCTGGACAAACTCAAACACAAAAAGGAAGCATAAAGAGTGTGGAAGCAGGGATGGGCAACCTGGGAAGAATACAGAGATACTGTCTGAGCATGCAGAGATGCAGTTAGGAAAGCCAAAGCCCACCTGGAACTGAATCTGGGCAGGGATGTCAAAGGCAACAACAAGAGCTTCTAGAAGTACATAGGTGGAAAAAGGAAGACTAGGGAAAATGTGGCCCCACTGCTGAATGGAATAGGGGGCCTGGTGACACAGGACATGGAAAAGGCTGACGTAACAAATGCCTCCGTCTTTACTAGCGAGACCGGCCTTGGGGAATCCCAGGCCCCAGAGACCAGGGGCAAAGGCTGGAGCAAGGAAGATGTAAACATGTACCCTTGGTGGAAGAGGATCAGTTTGGGGAATATTTAAGTAAACTGGGCATATATAAGTCCATGGGCCCTGATGGGATGCACTCACGAGTACTGAGGGAACTGGCAGATGTCGTTGCAAGGCCATTCTCCATTATCGTTGAATGATCATGGTGATTGGGAGAAGTGCCTGGGGACTGGAGGAAAGCAAATGGCGCTCCTATCTTCAGGAAGGGCAAGAAGGAAGATCCAGGGAAACACAAGCCAGTCAGGCTCACCTCGATCCCTGGGAAGGTGATGGAACAGCCAGTCCTGGGAACCATTTCCAGGCACATGAAAAGCAAGGTGGTCTTTTACCAGCAACTGGTTTTAAGGAACTATAAAACAAAATACTTATGGTTGTATGTTTATGTTCCCATGTTCCTGTATTTTATTTTCTGTCAAATTAGATTCTGAATTTATGAATATTGTGATCTCTTTGTGTGTGTCACATTGAGAATTTGTATCTTGGCCTGCATGCTTGCTACCCTTAATTTTAGAGGTTCCAAAATATGTAGGCACCATTTGAACTAATTTCCCCAAATCAGTTTCATTTTTGCATTTTCTCTGAGTGTACATGTGGCTCTTATTCACATGCAAAAGCCCTATACATAATACGGAGTTATACTTACATCAATAAGTTGCTGCTGATCCTTCTCAGACATATTGGACAAACTATAGTACTTTCCAGAAAGGTCTCCTTTCAGCCCAGCTAGAGCAGTGACCACAACATTTTCCACTTCTCTTCTCTGCCCTGGTACAAGCTGGAGGAAGGCTGAGGCCCCGGATGCTACGATCAGTACGTACACATGATGAGAGGACATAGCGCTCATCAAATTGACCATGGGTGATCTGAAGGAAGAATGCTTTTTTAATTTACACACAGTCCCCCATTTTGTACACTACTATTTAAAAAACACATCATATAAAAATGGGGCATCTTTCTGACCAGGGATCATGACCTCTCCTAGATATCACGGAATATTAAGAACACCCCCCCAGTGTTTCAGATACTAAGGGCTTTTTAGGAACTCCGAAGTTCTTTTGCTGACTCAATGTGACAAACCAGCTGATCCTTCTTACCTCCAGCAAGGAATATGAAAGGATCTAAGTGGCTTTTGGAAATATGGATACGAACATAGAAAGAAGGCCAGGTATGGAAGATCTTTTGAAAGAGGAAAGTCCAAGATGATGCTAATCTACACTGTTATTGAACTATGAAGGAAATACTAAGCAATAGATTTGATTGTGTGTATGCGGGGGCGGATGCTTTCAGTCTAATCCTTAAATACATGTTTATCTCATGAACAGACTCACAGTGCCATTAGGCAGAGGCCTAAATGCTTAGTATGAGTTAGGATTAATCCCTCTGTTAAGAACAAGGTAGGGATGTAACTAGCTTGATGTTAGGGCCATGAGTGCACCAAGCTCTGCAAACCTCTTTCACCCTCTCTCCATTGGGTTTTAACCAGCTCTGATATTGCACAGCTGTGTAACCATGGAGCTGACAAATTTGAAAAGAGCTGTCTGAAAAAGATCTGTGAGAATTTTCATCTGGGGTCTTTACACCTTGGTTATAGCTGCATTTAATCTAAGGCACTCGCCCTCAATCCTTGCCTGAGATACTTTATAGGTATGCCTGTGCCTGGCCTTGTACCTTGTTTATCCTGACCCTGCCTCACTGACCTGACCTCAGACTTGCCTTGACACTATGGCTTTCTCTATCACTGGGCTGTTGGCTGAACCTGATTACTGTAACTAGACCTGTCCTGTTCTTGCTTGGGTACTGTAGAACTGTGCCTTTGGTGAGCCAAATGTTCTGTCTGTCTTGCTATCATTCTTGGCTCCTGGCTTGCTCCTCTTACACAGTCTCATGCCTCTGACATTTCTGCATGATGTCAGGGTGTAATTGAATAGAGTAGTCAGGTGAAAGAGGTCCAGTAAAGAGAGGAAATTAGAAGAGAAGAATATGGAAGAGAAAGAAAGACCATGTAGAAGCTAGCCTGGTTTGTCCTTTGTCAGATGCTGAAAACCCCAGAAAACCTAGGCTGTAAACAAACAGCCTTGCAAAAAGAAAGGACAGAACCAGGCCTCACTTCATTTAGACATACTCCCTGTGGGATGTGCCATTTCAGTCATTTGTGGCATCCCAGTTTCCTTAGCCAGTTTCCTCATTTTCTTTGGAGGTGGATCGGGGGGGGGGGGGGGGGGGGGGGGGAAAGTACTATTACGTACAATATCATCATTGTAAGAAGCAGCACTGAATCTTTATTTCTGTTGGAAGAAGGGTTTGCCGGAGTCAAGAAGACGCTCAATATGAGTTATGCATCTTGCTCAACTTTATTAGTTTCTAACACTACTTATATAGAACCAATACACATGCATATTCCCAAAGCAGAAATATAATTGGTTAGTAGTCTCTAAGCGTGCGCGGTTCTCGCACCACTAATTATCATGACTAAAATAAGCATTCTATCCATGTAGCTAATTGTGTTGCTATGCTTCAGCCTTGTAGTTTGTTACTCCCTATATTCCCATACCGCTCCCTATCTTTCTTGGCCCTGCACTTGCTTTCCCAGCAGCTGTAGCTTGTTACAGCCACGGCCTGTTGGCACAACATAATTACTTGGTCTCAGGATTCAAGAATAGCTCAAGGCTACCTTTCTTGTTAACTTCAGCACAGTAACTTCAGTACAATTCTGATTACAGGCCTATTCTAATACCAGGCCTGGATTGTGCAGAACTTAAGGTATTCTATGGCCACGCTTCCGCAGCCATTCTTCTACAATTCCCCCTTTTTTCTTTTGCACAAGACAGGCCTGATTGGTTATGTTAAAAACTACTCTCTTTAAACAAGAAAATAAACAGCTAAAAACTAAAAGCATTACAATAATGATTATAACAAAGCGTATTCCATCAATAACGTCTTTAACCAACCTGTTATGCCCAATCCTCTCAACCATTCATCAAAGGGGTTATCATCAGCAAGAATATGCTTCATGTTTCCCTGCAGTTGTGACAACTTCTTGTGGATAGATATGGAATGATCGGAAAGGTTCACACAACACATCCCTTCAAAATCCTCACAACCGTGTCCATGTGCTAATAACAAAAAATCTGTTGCAGCTCTATTTTGTAATGTAGCATGCCTAACACTATCTACGTCA
The DNA here is from genome assembly GCF_023638135.1 of Falco biarmicus. Classification (NCBI taxonomy): domain Eukaryota; kingdom Metazoa; phylum Chordata; class Aves; order Falconiformes; family Falconidae; genus Falco; species Falco biarmicus. The sequence continues at coordinate 7,478,654 of NC_079310.1, read as the reverse complement.
AGCGATAACAAACTTAAAATCTGCAATGCAATATTAAATTGCTTCTCTCCCAAACATACTAACCTTCGTATATTCTTAGAGTTTAATGCTGCCATTGCTCCTGGCATAAATATGGAGGCTAGGACATTTGTTGTTACAGACTGCAGATCGACTCGGTCATTACATGTCTCATCAAAGGTGCGCAGTGCCCTCCGTGATCTATGAAATTGTGGAGTCATTTTCAATAAGTCTTTCATATGTGGAGCAAACAAAGTTAAACGCCCTAAATAACATGGTCCACCAACAGGATACAAAGGAATCCCTGGCCACGCTATGTCCATACATATAAAAAAAAGACTCCCGGTGGCAACTGATAGCCCCCTGATACATATACATGGAAACTCCCAGATTTCAATTCACCCCAAATAGGTGAACCGGTTAGATTTTGAAACCCTGTATAAAACCCCCGTTCACCTTGACGTTTTAGCCATAACCTCCAAGGGTCACCAAACCAAATTACTCCAGTGCTAATACCAGGCCTGGATTGTGCAGATCTTCAGAGATTCTAAGGCCATGTTTCTGCAGCCATTCTTCTACATATTTCCTCATTATTTTATTTAAATCCTACCTTGGATGCATCCAAGTCTGTGTGATGCTTCATTGTGCATGGATCATAGCCATTATGTCTCACTTTAATGACAGGGTCAAAAATCTCAGCAAATACCTATGGAATCAGGAGAATCTACAAAGAGTCTTCAGTATTATAGAAACACTTTAAGGCACTAACTTCAGTCACAAGGGAAATCCTTTGGTACGGGCTCCTGGATGGCAGCCATAAATGGCAGTTTGCAAGTGCTGACAGGGATAAATATTAAGGGAAGGGTCATACGTAGGCTGTATCTTTGAAAATTGGTCTCTGAAAAAATTATCTCTCAAAATCTGATCTATTTTCAATAGATCTCTTTTTTATGTAGCAGAGGGTAGCTGCCAACAGTTTGCCATGAGTTTCTCAGTTGCTCTGAGTTTCTGCTGTACGTCTTAGAACATGGAATTTCACCCTCTCTCTCCTAATAATAAAATGGGAGATTATTGGTGGTAAGTTTCAGTCATTTTCACCTAAAAGATGCTCTGTAGTGGTTGCTCACCTTTACAACAAAAATTGCACCTTACCTTACAGTTGCACCTTACTTTAGTTGCACTTTAGTTACAAGCTTATTCTAGTTACCACAGATAGGTACTGGATGTGGGTGGCAACCAGATTAGATATCAGGATTTATTAGCAACTAAAATACATGTTTGGTTCCCAGGCAGCTTGTGTCCTGTTCTTAGGTCATATGAGAATACCGATGTCTTCACTGCCATTAGATACTGGTGCTAGTTAGAGACATTTAGCACAGGTATGTCAACACTGGTCACAATCACACCTTCATTCTATTGTACAGTAATAACTCTGGCAGAGCTTTTCAAGGCAGTCACCATGTCTAAGTAAAACAAATCACAGAAGCTGGTAGTTCAAGAATATCAGATGTATTCTTCCATCTTGAACAGCCTAACATTTGGGATACTATTAAAAGATTGTATAATAATATATACTGTTGCATGGTAGACTGAAGGAAGCAGACCACAGAGGTCAATAAAAATAAGGATTTTCTTCTTTTTCTATTCTCCTTGTTCCAGAATTACATAAACTTGTCTATCTTAATACTGTCTTTGGCTTTTGTCATGGTCCAATAGCCTGGCACTTCACAGAAGCAATTTTCTTTTCAGTTCTGCCTCAATTGTTTTACAATGTAATTTCCATATTACCTTTATTTTGATGTGTCTCATTGTTTTTCCATAAACTATGTTTAGTAGTAGGAAAGAGAGAAGCTGTTGGAGGCAAATAGAATATTGCTCCCAAGAAGACATATTTTATTATCTTTGACTGCAGTAGAGGGCTCCTTTAGCGATGCATCATATTCACTGGATTTCCTAATGTAGGATAGCATTCAAATCCTCATAAAGGGTAGAGAAAATACTGTCTTTATGCACATGGCCTCCCCCTTATATATTCTCTGGGATACAATTTCTCTTAGGAATATATATTCTACTAAGAATCTGTGTTCATATAATGAGCTCTTGTGAATTATACCATACAAACTGAAGCAAATATGATAGCGTTGTGAAAATATTTTACCTCATAGGATTCTTCATCGCCTGCAACCATGCCCACAGTTTTAATGAAAGGATGGCCAGGATTGTCAACCCCAGTTTGGATACACTGGTCTAGGGTGTAGCCATTGGGAGTCATCTTGTCCCTTAGCCTAGCATAAATTGCTGGTATGTGATGGTAAAAGACCTTGTTGCAGCTTGATAGTTTGGAGAGTGCTGTAACACTGTATTTAGCACACAATTCTAAACCTGACACCCAGAATGTTTAAATGATTTAGGGCCATAATTGAATGCTTTAGTTTGCTTCATAGTAACAATGCATTACCCAGAGACATCTTTCCACTGACCAAAAAGGTACAATATCAGAGTATTAAACAGCAGACAAAAATATTTAAAGTGAAAGGAGTAATAGGAAAGGAGGTTGGAATCTTGTGGATGTTTTGAGTCTGAGTTTTTGAGTATTTCATTATATAATCAATTATATAATGCTGACTGTAGATTGCAGGGATTTGTGGCATGGGGTAGAATAAGGTATCCAGCAAAGTCGGAAGTGTGAGCTCTAGATTTTTATTGAAAATGCTTCCAGGTGACTCTGCTGTAAGTGACTGTCTGGTCAGAAAAGTCAAACGTGGCAGGATGTGGCATTAGGTAGGTCATTCCTTTCAGTGCTATCACTTACAGAAACTCATGCGCCTTTTCCATGGTAGCCTGACCTGTTAAACATTTTGTACTTTTTATCCATGTGAATAAAGTTTAAGTAGGCCAGAACTCATCAGCCTGAAAGAGACAGTTTGGAGGAGGAACATGGTAGAGACCTAAAAATCCTGAGTGGCATGGGGAACATGGATAGAGATCAACTCTTCACTGCCTTTTCCAGTATAAGAATACACCCATCAAATGCAACTAGTGGGAGCAACATTCAAAACAAAGGTAGGTGAATCTTTACACAGTTTGTCATAGACCTATGGAACTCCTTGTCAAAGGATGATGTAGATGTAGGACATTTACATGGGTTCAACAGGAGACTGGATAAGTACTACATGGAAGAGATTCATTGTGGGCTTTAAGCAGACAAATGAAAACAGGCTAACAAAACCCCTTGATCTGAAAATAGCTGAAAGCTGTGAGAGTATCAAGGAGTATCAAATGTTTGTTCTGCTTTCTTTTCTGAGCATCAATTTATGACCATTGTTGGACAGAGTACTGGATTATGAAGATCCCTGGTCTGGATCAGTACTGTTATACTTGACATTTAGGATACTATGGAAGTATACAAGCATCTTTCAGGACAACAAATATAGCTAAAGAAAGCAAATTAAAATGACTTCTTCAAGCCACAAGGTGTCACTTTAGCAGAGGCACATCATAAGTAGCAGTTTCTGTCTCAGCCTTGAGGTACCAAACTAGGATTATGTTTGTCTCTCAAGAAATTAAGACCTTTCCTTCTTCAAGACAATCTCCTTTGCATTTATACTACATGTACAGCACAAAACTTTAAAATAAGAATGAACATAATGGATACCAAATTTAGAGGCCTTGCTGCAGTTCAAGAATGTTCTTAGTGTGAGGAGCAGGGTGAGAGAAGGGGGGCTCTTTTAAAGATGAAAATGTGTGTAGAGCTTGCTTCATTACATGTTCCTATAAAACTCCTGTAGTATGGATTTTCAGAGAGCTAGGGAAGAAAAGAGCTAGGTGTTAGGAGAGAGGAAGTCATTGTGGGCAACATTGCTCTGGGAAGACAATCCAGGCTCTTTCCAGATTTGCCATGTGGAGGCATGGAGGCTCTGCTCTCTGCCAGCCAACCAGGCCAAGGTCAGGGACAAAAGGCAATGTATGCTCTGCCCCTTCCCTTCTAACAGCAGCTACTCTGTGAGGGATAGGGTTGAAAAGTCTGGGAAAGGATTTAGCCTCTAAAGTGAAGAGGCCTGTGGGATTCCTGAATAAAAGAGAAGAGTCAGTAGGATTGAAAAAGCCTCTCCAACAGAGAAGAAATAAATATGTAGGGATTTACAAAGCACAGGAACCTTATTTTTAATATTTAATCCTTGCAAATATTACTATAATGAAGAAACATGCCTTAAGACAATAGCATGTGAGGAAGTCTTCAGCTCCCTTCCACATATCTACTAGGCTAGCTATCTTTTGTGTGTTGGCCAATATATAATTGCTCTGTAATTTTGAGTCGTATATATCATGCTTGCAGTCTATGTGCATAGGAAATTATTCCTGAACAGTGGCCCAGAGACACACAGTAACACCAGTAAGATTATCCAGGCTTAAAATACTGTCCAGGAATTTGTGCTCTATTAATTATTCCCAGAAGTATGTTCTGAGTGCAACTATGGTTTTGGGATTATGTCTAGAGTACAGATCTCTTAGACTAACAGAGAAAATGGCATGTTCTATGGAAGGCTGAAGAAGAGAATGCATATTTTTTATTCCTCAAAAGAGAATGCATTTTTTTTCTTCCTCAGAATCAGAATTTGACCTGCAAAGCACTATCTACTTTGTACTTTAGGCATGTGATATGTGAGATGAAAAACACAGGAGATGTGTTTCAAATTTGAGTCATTTATTTCATATCCTATATCTTGTTTAAATAATTTTATACATGAATTTTTTTATTCTTAACTGTCTCCTCCATACCCTCAGTATGCAATATATATCTGTCTAACTTTCTGTTCAGAGAAAAATGTTGACTGATTGAAAGAAGTTTCAATATCCTCTCATTGAAAGAATTTCCCTAAAACAGAAATAGAGAGACACCACACAGAGAGGGCAATTTTTTTCATTACGAATACATTCTGACTTCCTCAGCTATTCCAAGTCCTTGAGAAATAGTTGCGCAACACTAGAATATAATGAAATATGTATTGATACATGAATGGACAGGAGGCAGATCATTCCTTCTTGGCTCATCCATATAGCCTTATTTCTACCTTATTGGAATGGTTCCATTCCATTAATGAATTAGATTAGGTAAGTGAAAGTTGCAGGACTGGCAAAAGGATTTTTCCCTCCCAAAATGCAATGAGACAATATTTGACTGTAAACCAAACCCAAGTATCAGGTTTGTGATAGAGGTTTTGTACTCCTTTACTTTACTCCTTATTTAGAAGATGGTATTTTTTTTTTTTGCTTTTTCACAATACAGCATCCCCATCCTATACTTTGGAAATATTTGCTTATGACTAATCTGTGGAAAACTATCCTTATCATACGTGTCTCAGAAACAGTGGATGTATTTTCATAACTGCTCTATATATTTATAGTTCTGTTTCACAGATTCTACTGTTACTGCAGGGAATTGGCTGACAGTCAAAATCCTGTCCTGAAAACCAGATTTGTCAAAATCCTCTTGCAGATGATGACATTATGACTTCAACCTCCTGAGGCAATCATCAGTCTCCACCAGCTTGGATTCTTGGTAGCTTCTGAATCCTGTGTCACTTGCAGGGACAAATTTGGTCCATATATCTGATTAAAGTAGAATTGTGTGCAATATATGTTTAGAAAGCCATGTGAGGCACAACAGTATAATTATAACGCTTTAGAAATAACCAGAGCATTGTACATGTTGACCACAGGATGTACCACAGCGTAATGGGTATTTAGCAGCCTTAGGCCATTATATTTAGTTATGCCATGTATCTACTGGTAAGGATACACTTTGCTGATAGCTGTTTTTACATAACCTCCATTCCTTATATTAATGAGATGTGACATGAAAGTCCTATGCTTTGTAACAGCAGCTACTAACTGCATATTTTTCTACCTTGGAGCCTTTTCCAGTGATCAAGTATGCACAGCAGATAGAAGCAACATTTCAACAAGAAAATCACTATATATTTCAGTATGATGTTATGGTCTGTGATTGGAAGCTAATTGCAGTGTGTTCTTAGCTAAGTACTTGGAATTAATCTGTTCTTGAGGAGCTGAGAACTACAGAGGAGTTCTGTGAGTGAGAAGTATGCTAGAAGTTGCTCTCTAACATCTTTGGGGGACAAACCATGCTCACTCAAGTTGTTAAAAGCTAAAGACTCTATAGTTGCTGATTCAGTGCTTCTGTTCTTGTGTCTTTCATTTTGTCCTTGTGACATTTATTACATAAGAGAGCACCTGATCTTGAGAGCAGCAGAGCAGGGAGCAATTCTTTCACAGAATTTGATATGCAAACTATCTGCTGTGAATAGCTAGCATCCTCAACTTTTATGTTGAACTACACTGTGTACCTGAGGTATATTGTAGTCACAGAAATCTGTGTCTGTGAAAAGAAAGTAAAATAAACCACCTGGAGAAAAAAAAAAAAAAAAAAAAAGGATGAACCTGAGAGAAAAGGAGCTAGTTTAAAAAACAAAGAATTTTTTTCTGTAACTCAAATGGTGGAGGCTTTGTGCCACAGCTGTTCTAGGAAATACAGAGAAGATGTACCACTTGGTTGTACCTCATTTCTTCTGCAGAATGAGTATGAAGACCCCATCCAGCAATTCTTTATGCTTATGTTTGTCTAGATGTTCAATGCAAAGATTTAACCCCTAAGGCAGATACTCTCAGTAGTGACAGTCTTCTTCCCTTCCTCCCTTATTCAGTCAGCATAGCAGTTTTCTTGCCTGTTGAGGGCTTGATGCTTTAAATGCATCTGTAACTTTAGGAACAACATTTTGGACGCCTGATCAAAGGCAGATTTTATACACATAAAATTCTTTTCCTTTTTGAATTTTTTTTTTAAAGATCCATAACTCAAGTATATTTCTTTTTGGCAATGTTCTCTTCCATTCTAGTTGCATGCCCTGTCTCCGGGATATTTTGCCTTCTTGAATCACAGAAAAGGCTTACCTTACTGAAAGGCAGGCTCTACTTTACCTCACAGATCCTTGCCTAAGGTCTCTTTAAAGCTTCCAACACTGGAGATTCCACAGCCTGTGGAAAAATTCAGAGTAAGATGGGCTCCTTTTTGTAAAAAAACCCTAATATTGAACTAAAGGTCTCTTGTTAGAACTTAAACCCAGCAGTCCTCATCCTAACATTTACTTCCCTAAACTTTATAGTTAAATTTACTAGTAAGTGCCTCAGCTTTTTAAACTAAATTGGTCCTGTAAAAAAGGTGACTCTACTAAGAAAGTGATCTGACAAGCATCAATCATAGCATCGTGCAGTTGACACCTGTGGGAACTGGAAGATGGTATCTGGCTTGATCTTGCACTTTAGGTAGGTAGGAACTTCTGACTGGAGCCTGGCATAGCAATTTTAGGAACAAACATTCTCAAAACTGTCAAATGCAAAGGGTCTAAGAGAACATGACAGATTTATTTTTTTTTTTATGGCAAGAAAGATATCATCTGGAATTCTGTGGAATGGAGTCTGTTATGTTTCTATCAAAATGGTGAAACTCCTAATTTAATTATCACCTCTTGCCACAAGGATGGGCTACAGTTCTGAATCTAAATGCATATAATACTGCAGCACAAACTAAGCCCGTGTTATGCATTACACAGGTAGTCCACATACAATCAGAAAGTAGATTTGCACAAAAAAATGTCATTTTTAGTTCAACAACCGAAACAAAGAACTTTTAAATAAATACAGTGGGTAATGAACAAGACACATTATTTAACAGGAAACCAGACTGGTTTGTTTTTCACATTTTTCTCCTTTAAAAAATAGATTGATTTCCAAACAACATATTGTATCAAAACAAAACTTAAAAAAAAAGATTAATTCTGAAAGTGTCTAAACTTAATGTTTCTCAACCTAAAAAATTCTAATCAAAACTATTTGTCAAATATGACCACAAATTGTGAACAGTTGGCAGATGTTTTTTTCCTACAGAACATGTCAAACTGCACTAACAATAAATTTGTACCATCACCACCAGTGCAGATTCAGGGAATGGTAATTATCCCAGTCAAAGGCATAGTTAAAATATGCAAGGTTTTGTAAGAACACTTTACCAGAAATACCATGCTATGATTCAGATTTCACTGCAGTATCACTAGGTCTCCACTAAAAGTATTTCACTTTCATCGTGAACATTTACCACTGTACAGCCTTAAAAACAATAGAACATACTACTTTATATATATATAGAGAGAGAGAGAAGTTTACTAAGGGTCTTCCTTGGTGCTCATGGTGATAGAAAAAACATTTTTTCATAGGTGCTTATAATGCATCTATTGAAGGGGAAAGAAGAAATGTTTCAAGATCAGAATTTTCATGATTATCAGTTTTAGCCCTCTGAAAAATAATCTAGAGTTTTCCTAAACTAATCTGGTGTGTTGGAAGGAAAACACTTCCATCAGAAAAGCATCTATCTTGAATTTAAAACTAACCAAATATGGTCCTGAGAAGCGAAGGGAGTTCTAAAGGTTAATGGATCTCTGAGTTAAAATTAAATAAAAATCATACCTTACTTCTTGTCTGCACTTGTTTGTCTTCAATTTTGAACCATTAGCCTTTGTTATGACTTTATCAGTGTATTGTTTAATGTCTATTATCTATTTTATATAAAGCTACTTAATGACAAGCTTTGCTTTTTTTTTTCCAAAAACATATTTTTTCAAGTATTTTCAAATTTCTTAATCACTCCTTGGCTCTTCCCTAAATCCTTTCCATTTTATTTTCATTCCCTACATCCTCCTGATACTAGAACAGTCACTGGATTCCAGTAATGGCTGTACTAAGTGTAGTGATCCTGACTGGAAGACTGCTGTATATCGAGGAGTTGGTTGGTTAGTGATCCACATACATAACTGTTAACCAGAGTAGGCCCAGGCCTGTGCCGTGCTGCACATATCCCTTGGCCTCAGGATAACCTAAGCCAGCTCATTGCAAAAAAGGAGCCTGCAGCCATCTCCTGCTTGGTACCTGTGATTATGACACCTGCGTGGCCTTGCCTTTATCTAACAGTGCAGCAAGTTCTCATGAAAATATAATTTCTATTTGCCAGTAGAAATGACAAATAGATTTTTTTCCTTTTAAGAAAATCCTATAATAGCTGGAATGACCTAAATAGGGAAATCCTTTCTATGGACAGGGTCTGCAAATCATGCTGTGTGTGGGTCGGAGGCCCATTAGATGCTGCATAACTTAGGGTTCCCAGCATCTAAAGGGATGTAAAATTATCTATATTTTTCTTTCTTTCTTTATAGCATTAGTTCTAATAAATAGCATTTTAAATTATACTTTACAGAGTGCTTTTCTTAATGGGATCATAACAAACCAGCACCTTCAGGTGCAAAGCACCAAGTCCCCAAGATAGAAGCAGTGATGTCTAGCTATGAATTCAGTCCCCATTATCTTATTGTTGTCAACATGAAATGATTCACTTCTAGTCATATTAGTCGTATATCTGTAACTGCATTAATGACTGTGCCCTTGAAGAAGAACCACAAGCCTGGTAAGGGGGAATATCCTGCCCCAGGAGATGCCAACAGCCTGTTCATTGCAACAAAGACAAGTTGTCAGCAGAATGAGACTGTAACTGGGGGAAAGGTAAAGGTGGAAGGGGGAGATTGCCACCACCGACTCAATTCAGGGCTAAAAGACTCACACACCCCCACACCTCCCTCGGACATGTGTAGTAAATTAAAAATACACTGTAATTTAAATAGAAGCAAGAGCTATATAGACCAACAGAAAACTACCATGCATAACTAATTACCAAGAGTATCTTTTAGGTAGAGTTTGGAAAATGCATATATATAACTAGACTGTATAAATATTATTCTTGTTCTTCTCAGTTTTGGGCTTACTTTGTGGAATACCACCTAGCCCCCAGCTTTGCGCAAATCTGTAATAAAGAAATACCTCAACTCTCTGTGTCAATTGGCTCTTGCACATTGGGTGAACAATTCCACTTTTTTGGACAACAGCAGCAAAACATCTCTACAACTACTAAATAATTAATGTATTAAAATATCATATCAGCCCTTTGGAGCCACAGTAGATTACAGAATTTCAAGCTTTGTTAATTGCTTGAAATGTTTTGGCCCCTTTTAAGAATCACAGAATTATCCAAACTGCAACAACGGAGTAAGGACTACAGTCCTCAGCAAAGTATGACTCTGGAATGACTACAGAGCTCTGGGGGTGGTAGTCAAGGGCATGGGGGCATCAGGAGGATATTTCAGTCAATAATTGTCTGCGGAACTGGTCTTGGAACAGGGTTTTGGTTTCTATGACCATGGGACGCTGTTTGAGGATCATTGTCTGCTTGGGTAAGAAGAGACCCATGTCAATAAGTAGGTCAAATGTATCTTTGCTAGTAGGATGGCTGACATGCTAAGGAGGGTTTTAAACTAGGAATGATGGGGGACAGAGAGAGTTACCAGCAGACCTGCAAGGCAGGTTTGGACAGAGTAGATAAGCAAAGGCCCTGGGGTGATGTAAAAGGAAAGGATCACAAAACCAAAAAAATGGGGCTTACGCGGGGTCCCCTCCAGCATTTGCATGTAAGTGTCTGCAAGGAAGTGTCTACAAGACACTGTTATGGAGAAAACCCCAAAGCCCTTTCAGGGAAATTAGCAAGCTGGGGTGCCTCTCTAAAGTACCTGTACACTAATGCATGCAGCATGAAGAATAAACATGAGGCATTAGAGATCTGTGGACAGTTGCAGGGCTATGATCCCATTGGGATCATGGAGACGTGGTGGAATGGCTACCAGGACAGGAGTGTTGCAATGGAGGGATACAGGCACTTTAGGAAACACAGTTCAGGAAGACAAGGAGGGGGAGTTGCCCTTTATGTTAGAGAACTACTGGAACGTATGGAGCTCTGTCTGGAGATGGATGATGAGACTCTGAAAGCTTATGGGTAAGAATTAAAGAGCATACAGGTATGGGAGACACTGTAGAATCATCATAGAATCATAGAACAGTTTGGGTTGGGAGGGACCTTTAAAGGTCATCTAGTCCAGTCCCCTGCAATGAGCCATCTTCAACTAGATCAAGTTTCTCAGAGCCCTGTCCAACCTGACCTTGAACACTTCCAGGGATGGGGCTTCTGTCACCTCTCTGGGCAACCTGCTCCAGTGTTTCACCACCCTCATTGTAAAAAATTTCTTCCTTATATCTAGTCTGAAGCTACCCTCCTTTAGTTTGAAAACCATTATCCCTTGTCCTACCACTACAGGCCCTACAAAAAAGTTTGTCCCCATGTTTCTTATAAGCCCCCTTTAAGTATCAAAAGGCCACAATAAGGTCTCCTTGGGGCCTCCTCTTCTCCATGCTGAAGAACCCCAACTCTCTCAGCCTTTTTTCATAGGAGAGGTGCTCCAGCCCTCTGAGCATTTTTCTGGTCCTCCTCGGGACCCACTCCAACAGGTCCATGTCTTTCCTGTACTGAGGACTCCAGAGCTGGAAACAGTACTCCAGGTGGGGTCTCACCAGAGCAGAGTAGATTGGCAGAAACGCCTCCCTCGACCTGCTGGCCACGCTTCTTTTTATGCAGCCCAGGGCACGGTTGGCTTTCAGCGCTGCGAGCGCACGTTGCCAGGTCATTTTGAGCTTCTCTTTGACCAACACGCCCAAGTCCTTCTCCGCAGGGCTGTGCTCAATCCATCTCTGCCCAGCCTGTATTTGTGCTTGGGTTTGCCCTGACCCAGATGCAGGACCTTGCACTCTGCCCTGTTGAAGTTCATGAGGTTCACATGGACTCACTTCTCGAGCTTGTCCAGATCCCTCTGGATGGCATCCAGTCCCTTCAGGTGTGTCAACTGCACCACTCAGCTTGGTGTGGTCTGGAAATTTGCTGAGGGTGCACTTGATCCCACTATGTTGTTGATGAAGATATTAAACAGTGCTGGTCCCATTACGGACCCCTGAGGGACACCACTCATCACTGATCTCCATGCAGACATTGATCCGTTGACCACTAACCTCTGGATGCAACCAGCTAACCAATTCCTGATCCACCAAGCAGTCCATCCAGCAAATCCATATATCTCCAATTCAGAGTGAAGGATGTTGTGGGGGACCGTGTCAAAGGCCATGCAGAAGTCAAGGTAGGTGAAATCCGTAGCTCTTCCCTTGTCCACTGATGCAGTCGCTCCATCATAGAAGGCCACTAGGTTGATCAGGCAATACTTGGCCTTGGTGAAGCCATGTTGGCTGTCTTGAATCCCCTACCTACTCTCCATGTGCCTTAACATAGTTACTAGGACAATCTGTTCCATGGTATTCTCAGGCACAGAGGTGAGGCTGACAGGTCGGTAGTTCCCAGGAACCTCCTTTCTACCCTTTTTAAAAATGGGTGCAATCTTTCCCTTTTTCCAGGAACCGGGGACTTCACCTGACTGCCACGACTTTTCTAATATCATAGAGAGTGGACTGGCAAATACATCAGCCAGTTCCTTCAGGACTCTGGGATGCATCTCATTGAGTCTCATGGACTTTTGTATCTTCAGGTTCCTCAGGTGGTCTCAAACCGGATCTTCTCTTACAGTGGGAGGGACTTTGCTCCTCCAGGCCATGTCTTGAGGTCCACCCATTCAAGAGGTGTGGGAAGAGAGACTGACAGTGAAGATGGAGGCAAAACAGTGGTTGAGTACCTCAGCTGTCTCCTCGTCTGTTGTTACCAGTTTGCCAGTCGTGTTCATCAGAGGAGGTATGCTTTCTTTGACCTTCCTTTTCTGGCTGACATACCTATAGAAGCCCTTCTTATTATTCTTTGCATCCCTTGCCAAGTTCAGCTCCATCCTTGCCTTGGCCTTCCTGACCCCATCCCTACACATCTGGGCAGCACCCCTATGCTCTTCCCAGGATACCTGTCCTAGCTTCCACTGCCTGTGCATTACCTTCTTGCCCTTTAGTTTCACCAGCAGGTCTTGGCTCATCCATGCAGGTCTCTTGCCTTCCTTTCCTGATTTCTTACACCTGGGAACCGAGAGCTCTTGTGCTCTATGGAAAGCATCTGTCGTGGCTTAACCCCGGCCAGCAACAAAGCACCACACAGCCACTGGCTCACTCTTCCCCACCCAGATAGATGGGAAGGAGGATCGGAAAGGAATGTAAAACTCAAGGGTTGAGAGAAGAACAATTTAATAGGTAAAGCAAAAGCTGCGCACGCAAGCAAAGCAAAGCAAGGAATTCATTCACCACTTCCCATGGGCAGGCTGCTGGGGAGAAGGGTTCGCCGGAGTCAAGAAATTACTCAATATGAGTTATGCATCTTGCTCAACTTTATTAGTTTCTAACACTACTTATATAGAACCAATACACATGCATATTCCCAAAGCAAAAATACAATTGGTTATTAGCCTCTAAGCGCGTGCTGTTCTCACACCCCTAATTATCATGACTAAAATAAGCATTCTATCCATGTAGCTAATTGTGTTGCTATGCTTCAGCCTTGTAGTTTGTTACTCCCTATATTCCCATACCGCTCCCTATCTTTCTTGGCCCTGCACCTGCTTTCCCAGCAGCTGTAGCTTGTTACAGCCACGGCCTGTTGGCACAACATAATTACTTGGTCTCAGGATTCAAGAATAGCTCAAGGCTACCTTTCTTGTTAACTTCAGCACAATTCTGATTACAGGCCTATTCTAATACCAGGCCTGGATTGTGCAGAACTTAAGGTATTCTTTGGCCACGCTTCCGCAGCCATTCTTCTACAATTCCCCCTTTTTTCTTTTGCACAAGACAGGCCTGATTGGTTATGTTAAAAACTACTCTCTTTAAACAAGAAAATAAACAGCTAAAAACTAAAAGCATTACAATAATGATTATAACAAAGCGTATTCCATCAATAACGTCTTTAACCAACCTGTTATGCCCAATCCTCTCAACCATTCATCAAAGGGGTTATCATCAGCAAGAATATGCTTCATGTTTCCCTGCAGTTGTGACAACTTCTTGTGGATAGATATGGAATGATCGGAAAGGTTCACACAACACATCCCTTCAAAATCCTCACAACCGTGTCCATGTGCTAATAACAAAAAATCTGTTGCAGCTCTATTTTGTAATGTAGCATGCCTAACACTATCTACGTCAAGCGATAACAAACTTAAAATCTGCAATGCAATATTAAATTGCTTCTCTCCCAAACATACTAACCTTCGTATATTCTTAGAGTTTAATGCTGCCATTGCTCCTGGCATAAATATGGAGGCTAGGACATTTGTTGTTACAGACTGCAGATCGACTCGGTCATTACATGTTTCATCAAAGGTGCGCAGTGCCCTCTGTGATCTATGAAATTGTGGAGTCATTTTCAATAAGTCTTTCATATGTGGAGCAAACAAAGTTAAACGCCCTAAATAGCATGGTCCACCGACAGGATACAAAGGAATCCCTGGCCACGCTCTGTCCCCACATATCAAAAAGACTCCTGGTGGCAACTTATAACCCCCTGATACATATACATGGAAACTCCCAGATTTCAATTCACCCCAAATAGGTGAACCGGTTACATTTTGAAACCCTGTATAAAACCCCCGTTCACCTTGACGTTTTAGCCATAACCTCCAAGGGTCACCAAACCAAATTACTCCAGTGCTATTCACAGGTTGAAGTGGTGATGGCATGTGGGTACAGTCTGCCATACCAGTTGCAGTTACATTAACATATTCAACAGGTACAACGCTAGCCAATAGGTCTAACTCCTGCAAAGGTAAATGTGGATAACTGGCTAGCTGAAAAAGGTCTCATAGACATAGTCCAGCTGGCTGGACAAAAATGCACATTGCTCTCAGCTTATCTGAAGTAAAGCAAAAATACACTATCCTTGGCTGTTCTTGTTACACAATAACAGGAAGATTGCGGTGGGAAAAGAATGTTGCAGGTGGGAACAGATAACTACAGAAGAGAAACTAGGGGCGGGCTTGGTATTTAGGCAACTAACCAATAATGAGCTTAACTTTTGTAATATGTATGAGCTAATTATAACAAGGCATAAAAGATGACTGTAAGGCACAATAAACGAAGTCTGCTGATCACTCATATTGAGTGACTGTGTCTTCCCTCCGTCGCGACAGGACTCAGTCACTCTAAGCCGTTCTCATTTTTGCATTTTGTTTTGCAAGTAGACTTAAGGCATCTCTGGTTTTGTTTACCACTGTTTCAACTACTGCTTGTAGCCGTATAATTCTGTTTAACAAATATATCGGAGTTTGGTAGCCCCAGGATCCATCCTCTGCCCATGTAGCTGGATCATAATAGGCTATTATTCTCTCTGGAGGCCATTCATTCTCTTTCCAATTCCCAATTTGTAAATCTCTCTTGTATCTCTGAAACTCACCAGATTCTGTATATACTGGATCCCCCAATTGCTCTCCCCTACCTATTGGCAACAGGAAGAAGCTAGGTCTAATTGTACCTACTATACATGACCCAACCCAATTCTTTGGCAAAGATGCAAATGCTAATTTTCCACAAATCCAATAGCGTCCCTCCGGTGCAGGCCAACCAGTTGGTATATTGTTCCCATTTGTCCAGTTGGCCACTTGTGGATTTATCTTCATTGGGTCCCCCCATTTATCCCAGTCTTTCCTTGTTTTATTCCATATATATCCTCCTTCACAAATTAAATTTCCTACCGGTTCCCCTTTATTAGCTAGGTGTTGGAAACAGCTTCTCCCTATTACATTATTTTGTAAAATCCACTGTTATCTCCTATCTTGACTATTTACCTTCCAGATTTTATGGTCAGTTATATTGCTCTCCAAAGCTTCCCAAGGCCAGTGTTCTCCCTGATTTGTCCCACCACACACATAACAATTAGTTACGCTTAGTGCTTTTGCTATATTTTCGGCAAGGTTTACAAACAGATATTTAGCAACTGTGGGAATTTCATATTTGACTCCCGTTTCCATTTCATGTGAAACTTTATAAAACATAGACATATTTCCCCCAAAGTGTTACGACTTCTTCAGATTAATGTTTATTAATCAGATTAATAAACATACCTGCTTTACAACCTTCCACGGGTTGTGAAGTTTGTTTCCCCAGGTCACATTGAGCTTATCTTGTTATTCCGCAGCTTGACATATTTATGGTGTTTATCCCTTCTCCCAAGGCCATGTTCCGCCAACTGTCTGTAACATCCTCTGTCTTTCAGACTCTCTCCTGTTCTTCACTATAGATATTTATATATTTTGTCTAAATTTCAAGTTAAATAACAGACTGGCCTTTATTAATCACGTATCTGCAAGCTGGTCAACTACACTATAGCTGCATAGTGGTAAAGTACTAGAAGAAATAATACACAATGGGTGGAAGTGCCAACAAGTAAATGCAATTTCATTCACCAAACTCTGCTCCCACTGAAGCTGAACATTTATTAAAGGCTTACAGGAACACAGAGGCCAATGCTAACCAGCTTTTAAAAAATCCCACACATCAAAACCCTTTTTCCTTTGTACATTTAGTATTTCTTGAATTATACTTGGCAAATTCTTAATTCCAATCTCAGCTTTGTGAAACTTTATAAAAAACTTTATAAAACATAGACATATTTCCCCAAAAGTGTTACGACTTCTTCAGATTAATGAGAGCCCCATGCATGTCCACCATAATTAAAAGCAAAGCAGCCACCTCATATCAATGCATCTGGACTACCTAGTATTTTAAGTACCCCCACATGCACTTTTTATCAACCCAACACTATATTTTTGGTATTGATCCAAAGAAGCCATTTGAAGATCTCTTGATATAACATGAGTATACAAATATGACCTCAACAGCAGTATCTGGTTTTTTTTTTTGCAACAACAAATCTGCCCTGTGCAGGAATCGGCAATGAAAACAGAAGCCAGCTTTTCCTTTCATACTCAGCAAAACCAAATACTTTATGATTGTGTCATATCTTTTGCTCTGGCTATGTCATGGTTTAACCTGAGCTGGTAATTAAGTGCCACGAAGCTGCTCGCTAATTCCCCCTTGTCGTGGTTTAACCCCAGCTGTCAACAAAGCACCATGCAGCCACTTCCTCACTCCCCCTCACCCAGATAGATGGGAAGGAGGCTCAGAAAGGAATGTAAAACTCAAGGCTTGAGAGAAGAACAATTTTGTAGGTAAAGCAAAAGCCATGCACACAAGCAAAGCAAGGCAAGGAATTCATTCACCACTTCCCATGGGCAAGTAGGTGTTCGGCCATCCCCAGGAAAGCAGGGCTCCATCACGCATAACGGTTACTTGGGAAGACAGACGCCATAATGCCAGATGTCCCCCTCTTCCTTCTTCTTCCCCCAGTTTATATACTCAGCATGACGTCATATGGTATAGAATACCTCTTTGGTGAGTTTGGGTCAGCTGTCCTGGCTGTGTCCCCTCCCAGTTTCCCCTGCCCCTCCAGCCCTCTGGCTGGCAGTGCTCAGGAAACTGAAAAGTCCTTGATTTAGTATAAACATTACCCAGCAACAACTAAGAACATCAGTGTCCTATCAACATTGTTTTCACACCAAAACTGAAACACAGCACTGCACCAGCTATTAAGAAGAAAATTAACTCTATCCCAGCTGAAACCAGGACACCCCCTCACCCAGAGAGATGAGGCGGAGAGTCCGAAAGGAATGTAAAACTTAAGGGTTAAGATAAGAACAGTTTAATAACTAAAATAAAATAAAAATGAAAGAACAATAATAATAATAACAATAACTGTTATAATGAAAAAGGAGGGAGAGGGGGAAAGGAATGAGATCCAAAGGGAAGGGAGGGGAGAAAAGAAAACAAATGATGCACAATATAATTGCTCACCACCCACTGACTGATGCCTGATGCCCAGCCAGTCCCCGAGCAATGATCAGCAATCAGCAGGTAACACACCCCCCCCCCAAGTTTATATACTCAGCATGACATCCCACAGTATGGAATACCTCTTTGGCTACTTTGGGTCAGCTGGCCTGGCTGTGTCCCCTCCCAATTTCTTGTGCCCCTCCAGCCTTCTTACTGGCAGGGCATGAGAAACTGAAAAGTCCTTGACTTAGTATAAACATTACCCAGCAACAACTAAAAACATCAATATGTTATCAACACTGTTCTCACATCATAGCCAAAACACAGCACTGTACTAGCTACTAAGAAGAAAATTAACTCTATCCCAGCTGCAACCAGGACAGGCTATAATGTCCCCAGTCTGCATTAAACAGAGTTTTGTGTACTAACATTTCTTCTGTGCGGGCTGTCATCTCTTTGTTCATAATGCAATCTCCACCCACACTGTCAGACCCCAGTTCAACAACTCATGACTGAGACTCATATCTCATTTTAGATTTTTAAAAAATTGCATCCTTTTTCATAAAGTCCCTGAACACAAAGACCTTAATCTCAAAGTTCATTGGATGGTATCATGAACTTTAGCGTGTCTTGCCGACTTAAGCCGATGTTTAAGCTCTTTGCCAGATCAAATTGTAAAACAAAGATGCACACAAAACTGATCGCAAGGGACACTAGAGCAGCGAGAGGAGCACCAGCAGTGGCAGGATACATGTGGACAAGTAGAGGCTTGTCCAAACAGGGGGCGTTCCCAAAGCAACCCGACCCAGTGATTGGAAGAGACAGCAAAGGGCTGAACTTGCACCCAGCAGCCAGGAGATGTAAGCAGGCAAAAACAATCAGCCCAGCTGAGTGCAATCTACAAACATATATATCACGGAAACATGGTGAGATAACTTGCATGACCAGAGTGCTGCAATGGATGGCTACAAACTCTTCAGAAGGGATAGACAAGAAAGGAGAAGTAGTGGAGGAGTGTTTTGTTGGGGTCTGGAGAGGGACTGCAGACGAGTTAGTTGACTTTAAAGACTTAGTCGTGTACCTTTAAGACAGCCACAAATTGTCAGGTATGTAAACATGTTGTTGTTATAGTTTAATTTAAATAAATCAAGTCCAAAATGGATTTACTAAATATTTATTAAGGTAGGAAAGCAAAAGCAGCTCTGGGCAGCCGGGGAGTCGCAGCTCCACCAAGGGCTCGCAAATCCAAGCAAGTTGAGCAGCTCTTTTTATCTTCACCGAGGTCGCTTCTGACATCTTCGGTACGCCCCTCTTCTGCTTCTGTTATCGTGGTTTCTTGTCAAACAGGACGTTCCCATGTTTGGTGTAGCAAGATAGCACTGTGGACATGTCTCTTCTTGTTAAACAGGAAGTTCTCAAGACCAGCACAATGGGTCCATTCCTCTTGCTTAACTTGTTTGATCAGCAAATTACCGTTAGTTACTTATTACAGTTCCCCTCTTCTTTTATTTATAAGTGATTTGCTGATCAAACCTAGACAATACCTCACAAGCTGCATCGAATTCAGGATTTTCATTTGGTATGATTTTCATCTCCAGTTCTGATTGCTTCATCACCATTAGCTGCACTTTTTCCAACCTGCTTTTAAACAAAAGTTACAAATTTATTAATGATACAGAGTCCGAAAGTCAGAGCCAATAACATTATGACGGGTCCTGCCAAAGTAGAAATTAAAGTAGTCAGCCAGGGTGACTGTGGTTGTAAAATTCTTTACCTTTAGCTTTTTCTTTTTACCTTTTTGTTCTTTAATGACTCTGTTGGGTCCCACTGCTTGTGGCGTTTTTAGTTCATGTTTCTGAATAAATATTAAGACCCCTCTATCAGTTCCAGGTTCCCAATATCTTATTCCCCAGGTTCGTCCTAATAGCCATCCGTGGTCGTTAGGCTGCAGGATTTCTAGAATAACATGCATACAGTTGCCAAGATGGGGGCCCTCTATGTGTCCATCCCAGCTAGGAGCTGGCGGATTGCATCCTCTGGGTCCCCATGTTATATTTAAAAATCTATCTTTAATGGCTACGTCCCAGTTTGAAGCTATGGTTTCACATCCCCAATATGCACAGTAATAGTGATTAGGGAAATTAAAATAGCTTTTCCCTGGTTTCGAACTGGGGTAGAGATAAAAAGGTTTTATTGCTCTTTCTCATCGACGCAGTGGGTCTAGTTCATAAAAGACTAAATCTTCCAATTTAACTTGGAATTTTGGGGGTCTGGCTGTCACATTATACCAAACTTCTATTGAATCTTCCCATCGACCTAAGGTCCAATTGAAGGGTTGATGTTCTTTTTTTTTTTAAAGTCATGGTAATCAATACCATTAATAGGATACCAGCTTTCATTTCCCCACTGTTCAGTACCTCTCTGCCTTCCTCGTCTACTCTTTTGCAGAGAGCAACGGGATATCAATATCTTCTCAGCAGCAGCAGGTAGTCTTCTGGGGAATTTTGCTGTTATCCTGTCAATAATTTCCAAGGTCTAAAGAGTTAGTTATCTCTTAAATATAGTTCCACCTGTTTGTTTGTTGTGTCCGTTTCCAGGCAAATCTTATAGTACACTGTCTTAAAACTCTATACCAGTCTGTTTCATATACTTCCCAAAGTTCAGGTACTGACAGTTCCCATCCACAAAATAATTTACGAATTTCCACTTGATCCTCTGGTCCCCTGGTACATATCAAATCATTGTGACATTTCATACAGTAAGGTTGTCTCTTAAATGAAACACAGGACCAATCTCTATTACAATTTAGACATCGGCAAACAACCCAACATAAATGTCCGGAAGTAGGGTGTTTTAAGCAGGGTATTCCCCAGAGATCTCCTATTCTGGGTGATTCAGGTATCTCCCTCTCTGTGTTGTTTTTCGGTCAGCCAGCAATGTTGAGACAGATAGCACAGTCCCAATAACGTCCTTCACACCACCTAGTGGCTCAACATTGCTGCTCCATGGGTGGCATAGATAGAGATAGAGAAAAGATTATGTCAGCTATACAAACGAGGTTAACAATCTTTATCTAAGTATTAAAACCATTTACCATTATCAACAGGCAATAACTAAAAATGACTAACAATAACTATAAATCTCTAACAAACGTTAGCTAACAATTCAAAACTCAAACATGTCATAAGCTAATTTCAAAACATTATCATAACAAGATTACATAACAAAACAAAATAAAACATTTCTTAGCATATATAAGGTTTGTTTGTGGGGGTTAAGAATCAAGAGGCAAGAGGTGGGCATTTAAAAGGGTAAATTTTCATGCCCCTTTAAGTTTAGGCTGTGCATGCGTTTTCATTGTGCAGTTTTGGTCAGGGCGTTAGCCTGAATCTCGATCAGGAGGGTCACGGACCAATTTGTTTGTCTCGCCACAAACAATCCTTATCATTTTGGAAAAGATGGGAGCAGGAGACAACACACTTTGTACGGTTTTGCTGTTCAGCCTTTGTCTCATCGTGACTACAGTAACCATCAGAATGTGCTTTTGCGAGTGTTTTTGGTCACGCCGGTACAGAAGAGTGCGATCTCTTCCTCGCAATCTGCCTGGAGTAGTGGAACCAATGGGATACCAAAGCAGAGTGCGTGAGACTGTTATATATACAAACAAAAACTGTTGATCTCCAGCAAAGTTACCATGTGACTTGTTGTTCGTTTCTGTTCATCTTCGTTACCTCGTGAAGAAAAATACCAAGGACCAGGCATGGACTATCATGGAGGGAACAGATGGAGTTACCACCCCAACGTTATTCAGGACTGTGCTGGACTCACGAGTGAAGAAGCCTGTTTTCCACGTCACATGAGACTTTTCTGGACTGTTATTCTGTTATTCAACTTCTAGTTCATGTTTGTTAATAAATTGTTATTTGTTGTTTACTGGTTGTCAAATGATTCCTTGAATTTACTTTGTGTCCAACACACGGTTTTCAAAATAAATCAAAAGGGTTGGGTAATAATTATATTAATAACCTACAAAAACCAAAACATAAACCAATACTTATAGCTATACGTTTTGTTACCAAAATCTCGGAATGAAGAACTTATCAACACCAATGTGATGTAGATAAGCAGACACTTCTTTATTGACGGCCGGGTGCGTGAGTGAGTCCTCTCATGATCAACACACACCAAGTCTCAAAATCAGACACCATATATAGAACTTATTCATACACATTCATTAAATATTCATGCATAATCATAATATTTCCCATAAATCATTAACATATTCTCCTCCCATATCTGATTCTGCGCAG
Organism: Falco biarmicus; assembly: GCF_023638135.1. Classification (NCBI taxonomy): domain Eukaryota; kingdom Metazoa; phylum Chordata; class Aves; order Falconiformes; family Falconidae; genus Falco; species Falco biarmicus. Next base: position 7,456,542 of record NC_079310.1, on the reverse strand, counting down.
TAGAGCTTAGAAAGGTCCAGAAATGGGTCTGGGGTACGATTTGGGTAGGTGGTATATGAGTCGGTGGTCGCGATCTCCCCCTGCCGGAATTACCTTTTACTAAAGTTCACAGTTTCTTGGCAGGTAACTACAAGCTGTTCCAGTTGACTCTCCCCAGTTCCCATTAATCCTATATTCTGACATTTCAATGCAGTTTCTACATATGGAAGACTAGTTAACTACAAAGAAACCTTTCAAACCCTAAATTTATTGCCTAAGTTTTAACAATGATTCTAGCCCATTCTTCTGGCCTTGGTACGGGACTATACAGAGGATCTCATAGCAGCTTTTACTATATAACTATAAGCTTCATTAAAATATATTTCTTATCCTTCTATATTTCTATTCTATAAAATGATTTTATAAAATCAAATAATCAAATAAAGTCAATCAATCTTAACTTATTAGAAAATCTGTAACAGTTTCACTTCGGTAATAATAACAATCAATATTATTTAAATGAACTATAAACACTATAGTTTCTTAACACATTCCCTTTTTTTTTTTTTTTTTTTTTTCATGCATCACTATCATGGCTAGATTATAGGGATTTCGCATGCGCGGTCTTTCCAGATTTTTCCAACACATTCCATGGGGCTTTAAAATTGTGCATGTGCACGTTCAAAGGCATACATGGATCATTCGTGTGATAAAAGATGGCTGCTGCGTGTCCAGATGAAGTCCCGGACCCACTTCCCGAGCATACCACTCCGGTAAGTCTGTTAATAGTAACATTTATGGCACTATGGCCAAATGACAGGTCTTTGCTTTCAATGTATAATGTTTTCTCACCATCAGACTGCCACGTCACCTGCCAGGGAGGAAGGGTCTGGAGTGCACATTTTCCCGTCTGAACATCCCATAAGGTGAGTGTTTTTTAAACGTCTAACCTATATGGTTCATTATAAAGGGGAATCAAATCCCTTTGTTGTTGTTGTTGTTGTTGTTTAGGCAGAGGGTGCGTTTTTCTACTGTCACGTGTCAAGAACTTATGGCGGAGGTGGAAAAGTATAAAAGACGTTACCACATCCTCGTCTATGCGTTCCTGGCGGTTGTTTTCTTTGCTATTCTATTTTTATTTTTACTCAGCCTACATTGTTATATGAATTGTTAATAGTCGACTGTTCCCAGATTCCTGTTTGCTATTAAATTTTTATTGTGTTAACTATATAATCTGTATTTTCGACTGTACATTTCGGCATACCACTCGAATTTGTTTAACGCCATCGGGTGAAACCATAGTAGCAAATTGCATGTTAGTTATAACGTGTTGAATTAATCTTATAAAACATGGAACAGCACATGGCAAAAACAATAAGGTGGCTAATCCACATAACAAATAAAATAAAATTCATTTTACCCAGGGGCTCCCGGGAAGCCAGGAAAACAAGTCAATGTTCCAGTCTTTCCAAGTTTGGATGGGAACATGGGCTAACATTCGTATTTCAGATGTGATTTGTTTAACTACCTCACCATTGTCATCGATTTTCAAACAACATTTGGAAACATTTAATTTACCACAAACACCTCCTTCTTCGGCTAGCAGGTAATCGAGAACCATCCTGTGTTGATAAATTGCATTTCGCATTTGAGTTGCTTGGTCTGCCAGTAAGTCAAGAGCTTTAGCTGTTTGGTTAGTAATAATTTCCAAGACAGCCTGTAGCCGAATGATACGATTCGGATTGTAGATAGGTTCTCGAGCACCGCTAATGAGTTCATTGGGATTCCAAGTCACAGGTCCATAATACTGTATGATATGTTGGGGTGTCCATTCATTTTCCCCAGGATTGGCTACTTCCACTTGTCATAGAAGTATCAAAGGACCGTCGATGTCGATTTAGGTCATCATATACCTTAACTCCCAATTTGTTTCCCTTTTGGTCTGGTAATAAAAAAAGAAGGGGCGTATAAAGCCTACATAACATGTCCCACTCCAATTACTTGGTAATTTTCGATATGCATAATGACCACAAATACAATAGTGACCTTTTAAAGCCCAAATTCCATTTGCAAATGGTCCTTTCCCTTTCTGTCTTAGGTTGGAATTACAAAGAGACTCAAAATAGGTGGTGTTTTTCAAACCCAAAGGGTGTTTAATGTGACTGTTTGATTTTACTCCATTAATCCAAAGATTACATTTCCATGCTCCTATTCGACTGATATAGTTGCATTTAATGGTGACTGTTTGGCCAACTATACCACTTATGGCACAAGTTACAAAATTAGCTTCCCCCAATTTCACGATCCCTGTGAGATTGGTTCTAGACCAAAAGCTATCAAATTGGTTTTTATGCCCAGTTTCATTGACCCATGCCCACCTTGATTGTCAGGGGATGAGATTTTCGTCATAGGTGTTATAATACAAACGCCATAACATGTCACCTTCGACAGGATGGGAGGAGGAATGGTCATAAGTTGATTAATTAATGGGTCGACACCCAGGGATGATACAGGGATCCCCATATTTAAATGTCCAATTACATATACTATGACCCACAAAAACTCTATTGCTATCATTACGATTAAGACAATACTCTCCTTTTCCCGGAAACTGGATTTTCCATGGTTCCATTTCTTCATTCCAATATAGCGAATTATTGCCAATCGTGTATCACTTAAATCACTTACAAGCCATCTTGGGGATATCGGTTTTGACATCTGTGGCCAGTCCCTGAATCCTAAAGGACTCCCACATACCCAACAGTTTGTCAAATTGGAAGCATTGGCCACTTGTTGGCCTAAAGTTATAAATCCATTTTGCCACCTCTGTTCAAGGAGGGGGGTACAGGAGTTTCCCTTAGTATTAAGGGCGGCGATAACAATCAACCAAAACACTCTCTGCGATAGTATGTCACACATCCTATAAATATTAGCAAAGCAATCACCACAAAAATTAATTAAGCCTCTCTCTTCCCAAATTTTTCCAAAAGCATGTATCACCCCAAAGGCATACTTTGAATCTGTATAAATAGTTCCAATTTTATTTTTTTAAGAGTTTTAACGCTCTTAACATAGCATATAACTCACACGCTTGTGCGGACCAAGCTTTACTTAATGGTCCTGATTCTTTTATCTTAAAAGTATACCCATCCACAATAGCATATCCTGATTTACGTTGTCCTTCAACCACTCGTGAGGAGCCGTCCACAAATAATTTTTCTCCTTCGTCTAATTCATCTTCTTCTAAGTCCTCCCTTATTTTAGTCTGCAAATTTATTAGTTGGAGGCAGTCATGTGTCAAATCTTCTTTAGGTTCTCCGTATAAAAATTGGGCAGGATTCTGAATAGAAGTGGTTTCCATTTCTAGCCTAGGGGAGTTAATTAAAATTCCCTCATATTTTAGCAATCGACTATCTGTAAGCCACTTATCAGCCTGTTGTTGTAATACTCCTCGAATGTTATGAGGGGTGTATACTTTTAGTTCACCTCCTAAGGTGACTTTTCCAACTTCTTCTACCAATAATGCAGTGGCCACTATTGCTTGCAAGCAGGTGGGCCACCCGGGGCTTACAGGATCCAGTATTTTAGAATAATATCCTACAGGCTTTCTCTGTCCTGCCCATCCTTGGGTCAGAACCCCATAAGCTGTCCCGTTATCCACATTGATAAAAAGTTGAAAGGGTTTACGGATATCGGGTAAACTGAGGACAGGTGCTTCTACGAGATCTCTTTTTATATTTTCCCAACGATTCTCATCTTCAAGGGATCATTTTACCAACCCGTTTTTAGTTAATTTTTCGTATAAGAATTTTACTTTACTGCTGTAATTTTCTATCCACTGTCGACAATACCCTAATAATCCCAATAACTGTCTTATCTGTCTTTTATTAGTGGGCGCTGTTAGAGACAAAATTCCTTTTACTCTTTCGGGATCTAATTTCTTGTGTCCCTTTGTGAGCCAATGTCCCAAATATTTTACCTCTTCTTCAGTAAACTGTAATTTGGACTTAGAAACCTTTAATCCCTTGAGGCCTAAAAAGTTCAATAATTTGATGCTCTCATTTCTGACTCCTTCTTGAGTTTTTCCAGAGATCAATAAATCATCCACATATTGTATTAGAATTAGTCCCTGACTTAATTCATAAAATTCCAGTAACTGTTCCAGAGCTTGTCCAAACAAGTTTGGAGACTCTGTGAATCCCTGGGGCAAAACGCTCCACCGTAATTGTTGTTTTCTATGGGTCTTGGGGTTCTCCCACTCGAAAGCAAAATAGTCCCTACATTTTTCTTCTAAGGGACAAGCCCAAAAAGCATCTTTTAGATCTATAACACTATACCATTTACAATCTGGACTTAACTGATTAAGTATAGTGTGCTGGTTAGCCACCACAGGGAACCGGGTAATGGTTCATTCATTTACAGCTCTCAGATCTTGTACTAAACGATAAGACCCATCCGGCTTCTTTACGGGCAATATGGGAGTATTGTGGGGAGACATACAGGGTTCCAAAAGCCCTTGGGCCAAAAGTCCCTCAATTACTGGCTGCAACCCTTCTCTCCCCTCTCTAGAGATGGGATACTGTTTTATCCTAATTGGCTGGTCTGGGTCTTTTATGGAGACCGTGATCGGTTTGATATTTAATTTTCCCACCGACCCTGGGCTATACCAAGTTTCTGGATTAATCTTGGCTTCATCTTCCGTGGTTAATAAGCATAATCTTATTTTTAATTCCTCTTGATCTACTTCCAAATTGATTCCTAATTCCACCATCAGGTCTCGTCCCAGAAGGTTATATTCAGCTTCTGGGACCAATAAAAATGTTCCCACCCCATATTTATTTGGAGCTTCTATTGTTACATTCCTTTTCAGGGGCACTTTGAAAGGTTCCTCCTTTGCACCAATTACTTGGAGTTCTCTAATCCTCTGAATTATCATATCCCGGAGATCTACCATATTATTTCTATGTACGAGGTCTTGATTGTTCCAATTGGGCCTTTGCAGGGGCCATTTTTCATCTCCGGCGGGACCTTGCTGATGTCTCTGGTCCCAGTGTCTCATACCTGCTGTTCTGATCATTCCTCGTTCTTCGTTTGTAAACAAGATCTTTAAAATAGACTCCATTTCATCCCAAGTATAAATGTTAGGCCCGAGGAACTGATCAAAACGTTCGGCTACCCCTAATGGGTCCTCTAACAAGTGTCCCATTTCTTTCTTAAATTCCATCACATCCCCGGAGCTGAGGGGTACAGATACAAATCCAACTCCGGGTTGTGGTCCCCCCATAGCAGTCTCCCTTAATGGATACAATAGATTTTCCTCCCTCCTTTCTCTAGTTTGACTTCTAGACATTCTTCGATTAGGAGGGGCCTCTTCCTCAGATGGGGGGGTGCTGTTGGAAGAAGATCATGCTCAGGACCTTGTGGTAGTGGAGGAGGGGGAATATAGGGTGGGGGAGACGCTGGAGGCTCGTCTACATCCTGCCTTTTCTTTCTATCATTTTTCTTTTCTTTTAATGGGAACAAATTAGCGGTCTGAGCTATGCCCAGGATCCATAAAAAGGCATACTCGCTCTCCTCCTTATTAAATGGTCATTTGTTGTTAACATATATGTTTAATTGTTGACATATCCAATCCTCAAAAGATCCATAAATTGGCCAATATAAATCTTTTCTTATTTGTTTTTCTCCCCATACTTCCATACAATAATGAACCATTTTCTCCTTGGACTTCCCCTTTAGAGAAGGGGAAGTACCCTAACATTGGATCATTAGGCCTAACGGGCTATCTTGGGGTATAACGGGGAGCCCACCCCCACCCTGTATCTCCTGCATGGAACCAGAAGACTTACTCTTCTTCTGTCCCATCTTCTGAGAGTGCCTTCTTTCACTCAAAATTCACTCACTTCCCTCTATTCGTGGCCCATGCCCTCACGGACAATGGGAACCGCACTATTAGGAGGTCCACACTCACTTCGCCCGGTGGACTACTAAGCCCAGTGGACTTACTCACTCGCACTCCGGGTACCCAATCCCCGACCGAATGGAACCACAGTATACTCACTCACTCCCGAGTCTTCGTCTGGCTCTTCGTGCACAAAAATTACGGGGAACTGCAGTATCTCCTTTCTCTTTCTTTTTGCTTTCCTATCTCAGTTCGGAAAATCCAGGTGAGCTAAATTGGAATCTCCTCTGGGACCATCCGAAGATGGGGTGCCCTCCCAGAGCTGAATTCTGAGTCGGCTGTCTGGATCCGAGTCACGGCACCAAATTTGTTATAGTTGAATTTAAACAAATCGAGTCCGAAACGGATTCACTAAATATTTATTAAGGTAGGAAAGCAAAAGCAGCGCTGGGCAGCCGGGGAGTCGCAGCTCCACCAAGGGCTCGCAAATCCAAGCAAGTTGAGCAGCTCTTTTTATCTTCACCAAGGTCGCTTCTGACATCTTCGGTATGCCCCTCTGCTGCTTGTGTTATCGTGGTTTCTTGTCAAACAGGACGTTCCCATGTTTGGTGTAGCAAGATAACACTGTGGACATGTCTCTTCTTGTTAAACAGGAAGTTCTCAAGACCACCACAATGGGTCCATTCCTCTTGCTTAACTTGTTTGATCAGCTAATTACCATTAGTTACTTATTACATTGTGAAGAATCGGAACATAGAACCACAGCATACGGGCACCTACAGCAACTAGCAAGCAAGAAGACAGAAAGCTTATCAGGGTCTGACACATGTACTATTGTTATAAACGATAACAATTAAAATTATTTTATTTGGGTTCAATCAATTTAGGCTGAGAAACAATAAGCAAAAACAGCACTGGGTGCGCAGAGAGCCCCCTTAGCTCCACCACAAGCACCTAGAGTTCTGAAAACAGTGTCTTTTATACCAGCACCTTGACCAATCTCTTCTCAATGGATAATCGTCCTGCTCTTTCTCCACTGGGTCGTTTGTGTTACTATGTACACCTTCTCCTCCTAATGGGTCTTCTTTGGCGCGCTTTTGAGAGTCTCAGGGTCTTTGTCTTCTTGGCCCCTTTCCCTGGTGTGCTGTCTTTGTCTTCTTGGCATGCTTTTCTAAGTAGCGATTGCCTCAGGGGAAGGGGGAGTTTTCTAAGAAGTGGTTACATTGTCTTAAAGGAGAAGCACATGCGCCTATTCATTACAATTGTGATACAGGTTATAGTGGTCACAAACTATTTTAGATTTACACAGGGTACAACAATTACACTTATCACACTATATTCTATTTTGACATGAATCATGACTATGTTTATCACAATTCCCCCCCTTTTTTTTTTTTTTTTCTCATTGATTCATGTCTTGGTTTCCAATTCGATAATAGCTTTTTGTGTTGTAGTCATTCCTTATTTCTAGTTGCATAATCTGTACCGCTGATAGTATTAATCAAATAAAACATTGAATTAAACAAGGGATAAGTAACAACCCCCCCAAATATTCCCAGGAGTACAATACTCACTTCGGTAACCCAATTACATACAACAATTGGTAAGATTAAATTTCCAACAAACTCCCCCTTCCTGTGCCAACAGGTAGTCCAGTGCTATACTGGAACCCCAGTCGCTCTCTCCTACTTATTGGTAACAGGAAGAAGCTAGGTTTTATTGTACCTACTATACATAACCCAACCCAATTCTTTGGCAAAGATGTAAATGCTAATTTTCCACAAATCCAAGTGTGTCTCTCCACACACATAATAACTAGTTACTCTTTGTTATATTTTTGACAAGTTTTACAAACAGTTTTTTAGCAACTGTGGGAACTTCATATTTGACTCTCGTTTCCATCTCATGATAAAACAAGCTAAATAACAAACGATGATCTTTATCTTCTTCTTTCTTTATCCATCCCTCTGTTTTCTTAATATAAATTTGGAAGTATAAAGGGTGTCCACATGTTCTCACAGGGTTCCAATCAGGACCCATATCAAGAGAGGTCCGGTCAGGATCATAATGCTCAGCGGTCATCGCCCCAGGGGTTGTAGCCCTCGGCAGACCTTGTCAGCTGCAGCACCGATTCCCTCCAGTCTTGCCCTCTCCAGTTTTTACCAAGGTGTTTACAAAGAGTTGAAATTGTTTATTTAAATTCGGGAGGCTCAATACAGGAGCTGTTACCAGGTTATCTTTAAGGCATTGGAATTTTTCATCATCTTGTGACGACCACTTTATCACGTCTGAGGTAAGTTTTTCATATAAAAACTTCACCTTTTCACTGAATCCCTCTATCCGTTGTCGGCAGTATCCCTACAATCTCAATAATTGCCATATTTCTCTTTTAGTTTTAGGAACTGGCAAGGCAACTATCCCTGCTATCCTGTCTGGGTCTAATTTCTTTCTTCCTTTTGTGATCCAGTGTGCTAAAGTATTTTACCTCCGGCTCAGTAAATTGTAACTTAGTCCATGACACTTTTAGCCCCCTTTCTCCCAGAAAATTCAATAAACCTATAGTGATTTCCCAAACCTTCTTTTCCAATTTCCCCGCTATTAATAGATCATCTACATATTGTAGGAGCTTCACTTCACCTTTAGTTTCAAAAGACGTGAGTAATTTTTCTAGTGCTTGTCCAAACAGATTTGGAGATTCAGTGAAGCCTTGAGGTAATACTGTCCACCTTATTTGTTGTTGTTTACTGCCTGTGTCCGAATGCTCCCATTCGAATGCGAAATAATCCCTACTGGCTTCCGATAGTGGGCAGGCCCAGAAGGCATCCTTTAAATCTATTACACTGTACCATGTATGTTCAGGGGATACCTGATTCAATAAAGCGTATGGATTTGCCACTACCGGGAACCTAGTAATGGTTCTTCGGTTAACAGCTCTCAAATCCTGAACTAGTCTGTAACTACCGTCTGCTTTCTTAACTGGAAGGATGGGTGTATTATGTGGGGACATACAAGGTTCTAAAGCCCCTTTCTGGAGTAAATCTTCAATTATTGGTTTTAATCCTTTTCTCCCTTCTATCGAGATAGGATATTGCCTAATTCTAATTGGTTCTCTTGGATCCATTATTTCCACTTCCAGCGGTTCAATATTCAATTTTACTATTTCTTATTGGTTATACCAGACTGTCAGGTTTATGCATTCTTCATCTTTTTCTGTTAATTGATATAAGTTTACCGTGATTGTTCCCTTTTCCACTTCCAAGTTTATTCCTAATTGTATAATCAAATCTTGTCCTAATAAATTATTTTCTGCTTCTTCCACTAATAATAAATTTCCTACACAAAGTTTGGTTTTAGATTCAATCTTTACATTTTTAATAATAGGAACCCTGAAAGGTTCCCCTATTGCTCCTACTACTAAAGCTGTATCTCTACTTGCTCGACATCCCAAAGGGATGTGCTGAACTATATATCGTTCAGCTCCCATATCAACTAAAAACATTACTTCCTCCCGAAGAGGGTCCCCTGTGGAGAGTCGGCCAAGTCAACACAATCACACCAATATGGCTACATGCCGTGCTCACTTTATTAAATAAACAGGTCATATTTATAACTTAAACCGACCGCTCACCCGACTTTACACACAGGTGATTGGATAAAAGTCTCTGGGCCACATGGGGGTCCGTGTCACTGACTGGTGGACATGCTGCAGGTGCCTCATCAGAGTGTGCCAATGAGAGTGTGCTGATTTCGCGGTTCCCAGGGCTTGCTCTGCACCTGGCTTCTTGTTTGTGCATAGCTTGTTTTCCTTCTCCCACTGCTTGTTCCCAGGACTATTTAAAACTGCTCTGCAGCTTCAACTAACAGGCCTCGGTTGTCCAAACCGGACAATGGTAACATATGTCCTCGGTCCTTTAAAAATCCCTCTACATATCCCCCTTTTTCTTTTTGGACAACCCATGTCTGTTTCACAATAGATGTTAAACCTTTCTTCAGACAAGAAAATAAACAGCTAAAAACTAAAAGCATTACAATAATGATTATAACAAAGCATATTCCTTCCATCAATAACGTCTTTAACCAACCTGTTATGCCCAATCCTCTCAACCATTCATCAAAGGGATTATCATCAGCAAGAATATGCTTCATGTTTCCCTGCAGTTGTGACAACTTCTTGTGCATCGATATGGAATGATCGGAAAGGTTCATACAACACATCCCTTCAAAATCCTCACAACCGTGTCCATGTGCTAATAACAAAAAATCTATTGCAGCTCTATTTTGTAATGTAGCATGCCTAACACTATCTACATCAAGCGATAACGAACTTAAAATCTGTGATGCAAGATTAAATTATTTCTCTCCCCAACACACTAACCTTCGTATATTCTTAGCATTTAATGCTGCCATTGCTCCCAGCATAAATATGGAGGCTAGGACATTTGTTGTTACAGACTGCAGATCGACTCGGTCATTACATGTTTCATCAAAGGTGCGCAGTGCCCTCCGTGATCTATGAGATTGTGGAGTCATTTTCAATAAGTCTTTCATATGTGGAGCAAACAAAGTTAAACGCCCTAAATAACATGGTCCACCGACAGGATACAAAGGAATCCCTGGCCACGCTCTGTCCCCACATATCAGAAAGACTCCTGGTGGCAACTGATAACCCCCTGATACATATACATGGAAACTCCCAGATTTCAATTCACCCCAAATAGGTGAACCGGTTACATTTTGAAACCCTGTATAAAACCCCTGTTCACCTTGACGTTTTAGCCATAACCTCCAAGGGTCACCAAACCAAATTACTCCAGTGCCGTTCACGGGTTGAAGTGGTGATGACATGTGGGTACAGTCTGCCATACCAGTTGCAGTTACATTAACATATTCAACAGGTAAAATGTCGCGACGGAGGGAAGACACAGTCACTCAATATGAGTGATCAGCAGACTTCGTTTATTGTGCCTTACAGTCATCTTTTATGCCTTGTTATAATTAGCTCATACATATTACAAAAGTTAAGCTCATTATTGGTTAGTTGCCTAAATACCAAGCCCGCCCCTAGTTTCTCTTCTGTAGTTATCTGTTCCCACCTGCAACATTCTTTTCCCACCGCAATCTTCCTGTTATTGTGTAACAAGAACAGCCAAGGATAGTGTATTTTTGCTTTACTTCAGATAAGCTGAGAGCGATGTGCATTTTTGTCCAGCAAGCTGGACTATGTCTATGTGACCTTTCTGAGCTAGCCAGTTATCCACAGTACAACACTAGCCTTTCATATGTGGAGCAAACGAAGTTAAACACCCTAAGTAACATGGTACACCCACAGGATACAAAGGAATCCCTGGCCACGCTCTGTCCCCACATATCAGAAAGACTCCTGGTGGCAACTGATAACGCCCTGATACATCTACATGGAAACTCCCAGATTTCAATGCACCCCAAATAGGTGAACCAGTTACATTTTGAAACACTGTATAAAACCCCCGTTCACCTTGACGTTTTAGCCATAACTCCCACGGGTCACCAAACCAAGTTACTCCAGTGCCATTCACGGGTTGAAGTGGTGATGGCATGTGGGTACAGTCTGCCATACCAGTTGCAGTTACATTAACATATTCAACAGGTACAACACTAGACAATAGGTCTAACTTCTGCAAAGGTAAATGATGTGGCTGATTTAAATTCTCAATAACTGTCTTCTGCCACGCTGCATCATGCATAGAACACCAAACATATTGCCCATTTGGACTCATACATGTACCATTCTGATTGGAAGTCAGATCCACTGTTTTAACATTTAAAAAACCATTCAAAATTTGTTTCATTCTCTTGCAGGGGAATACCAATTAAACAAGTTCTATAGGGGTTGTCTGCTTGTTGCAGACTTAAACAGAAGTCTGTTATTTCCATGAAATTTGCCCATGTCAACCATATGTTTGTCCTAGGCAAGATGTAAAAATATTTTGGCCGATGGGTAAAAAATTCATCAAGACCGTAAACCAAGTCCACCACTTAAACATGTTTAGTCCTACAATTTCCACCTTTTTTTTTTTCTTTTTTTTTTACATTCCACCCCACAAATCTGTACTTTCACAGATTCTGATGATGTATACTGTCTCCAATCAGCATGGTATTACACTAGTTGTATGCTTTCTCTTGCTTCATGCCCGGTTACTAATCAAACACATACACTCTTTACACCATTTACATTTAAGCTTTGGCTTACAGAACCGTTTTACCCCACATAGCATACATTGGCACAATACCCGTGGTTTACATCCCTTACAACATAGACAGTTTATTCCGTCTGCTCGCTCTGAGTCTTCTCTTCCGTCTTCTGATCTTGACATACAGGTCGCACAAACTTGCTAGGGACTCATATAGGTCCTTTATCTGTGGAGATACAAAAATAACCTCTACCGATAAATAACACCGGATTAGGTCCTTCCCATACGCCTGAAGCCGTATTTTTATACAGAACATTCAGACCAGGAACTGTAGTGGTTTGGTTCCCTCGTGCTGTTTGGTGATGTATAACAACAGGTGGTCCCTCTCTACCCTCCGTAAGGGAGAGAGAGTTTAAGGTTAACAACACCTTAGACAACTGTTTAGTTACGTCTATGTCCTGCGATACTTTCTGTCTCTGAAGATAATCCTTCAGGGTACGATTTGCCCTTTCAACAACTGCTTGCCCCGTTGGGGAGTGAGGAATCCCTTTAATGTGTTTAATTCCCCAAGTTGTCACAAACCTAGAGACTCGTTGACTACTATACGCTGGACCATTGTCTGTCTGTATTTCTACAGGTACTCCCATGACAGCCAAACAAGACATTAAGTGTCTCTCCACATGTAATGCCTTTATCACCGGTTTGTGCAATGGCCCATATAAAATGAGAATAGGTGTCAATTGTGACATGCACATACTTAAGCTTCCCAAAGTCAGGTGCATGTTTTACATCCATTTGCCAAACCTGAAGTGCCTTCAGACCTTTTGGGTTAGTGCCCACCCCTAAACCAGGTCCATGATGACTACATCAGGGACAGGAGCGGACAATACCCTTTGCATCTGCTACGGGTATTTGATACTGTCGATGTAAAGACTTTGCATTCTGATGAAATATCTCGTGGCTGTTACGAGCTTCTTCAAACTTATTTGTTGGAGGAGTTATTGCCAGAGAGCTGACTGCTGCATCAGCTCTAGCATTACCTTCGCCCAAACCAACGGTCCACTGATGACTTCTAATATGCATAATACAAAATTCATGTTTTCTCTGTCGAAGAGTACTACGCAGTTGTATAAACATTTCACCAAGATGTTGGTTCTTTGTGTCTCTCAGCAAGGCATCTTCAATGCGCTGTACTACACCAACTACGTACAATGAGTCTGATACTATGTTTACAGGTGTATTGTTCCAGCTTCCCAATGCCCAACACACTGCTTTCAGTTCTAAGGTTTGAAGGTTGTCCCCTGGTTCACCGGTGATCACTTGTTTCTGCCACTGATTATCGGATTGCCAAACACACGCAGCCTTCTTCATCTTTCGTCCTGCATCTGTAAACAACCTTGGCCCGTCAACTGGTCTTTTTGAGCATAACGGTCTCGCAATCCACTGGTAATGTTCTAACATCTTCCAGAGAGGTCCTTTTGGCCTGTTGTTGTGTACAACACCTGTATAGCCCATCAAGGCTTCCTGTATGGCTGTTGAATGTCTCAGGAGCCACTCATAATCATCACCACGGACTGGAATACTGATATCTGCCGGTTCAGTCCCATCAATTTCAATAATCCTGTCTCTTCCTTTTCTCACCAAGGCCGCTACTGCTTCAGGGCGACTTAAAATACGATGTCTGGGTTGCAATGGCAAAAACAACCACTCTAAAATGATTGCCGTATTTTCCCCCTTTTTCTTTTGCCATTGCAAAATAAGGGCAAAAGGTCAAGTGGCAACATTACAAACCAAAAAAGATAACGGATGATTTGCCATTCGGCGACCACACCAGCCAGTCTGAATCTTGCGGGACACAACTTTCAGGACAGCCCGCTGCTCTGGTGAACAAGTTCGAGGCCTGTTGGCTTTGGTGCCATGCAACCAGGATCGGAACAGTTGCAAATCATCGTTAGTGAGTCTCTTTGTGTGTCATCAGGGTGTAAGGGAATCGTGAAAAAAACCCAGAACAGTCTTTCAACAATTTGCCAAATCTGAGGGATCATCATAAAAGGTGGAAGAGCAGGTTGCAACACTCCCATTGCTAAAATCTGATCATTAACCTTCCATAAATCATGTCCCAGTTATGTGCATCAAGATTATTAATCAGTACTGGACAAGCTAACGAGCTGGTCACCTGCCAGTCACCCTCCAAGATAGCATCACAAACACCACCAGACCAGCGCTGTAGAATTGAATCTTTTCTCGAGTTCAGCATCGGTGGCATAGTTGGGCTAGCCGCAGGAACTACAGGTATTGAAGTAGTAGGCAGGTTCATTTCAACTCGCTTTACCAGGTTTCTTAATTTATCTATTACCTCCCGTAAGGATTTCTCTGTATTGTTATCACAAGGCCTCTCCCCACCTTCTTCCTCAAATTCCTCCGATGATGTTTCATGAAGAGGAGGATACAACATCAGACAGTGCTTTTGCCCGCCCTGACGTGACCTATGAGTTGTCGCCACCCTCCGTTTTGGTCTTGCCCCACCCACAGCTCTGACTGGTGCAGCAGGACTCACTGCCCCGCCTTCCTGGTGAGGCTCAGCAGCCTCTTCTGGGTTGGGCTCAGTTACAACAGACCCCTGAGGAGTAACTTCCGATTTGTCCGCTGTCTTATCTAAAAGCTCCGGCACTGTTGAACACGCAGGGGCGGACATACCCTTCCTAGGACGAGCATGCCCAACTCCGAAAAATGTAGCCATGAGAGAAGGCTTAGGTGAATCACCCTTCTGCTCCACCGGCTTTTCTACCACATCTCCCCTCAACGCTTCTATAGCTGCCGCTGCTACTTTTTTTTCCGCCTTCATAGTTTCCATAGCGTTAAGTATCAACCACCACGTAGCTCCTAACACTTTAGCTTTTTTTCCTTCTTTGCCTCCCTCGATCGTAGTATCCCAGAGGCAATTTCCCACTTCTCTCCATTCCATAATACTAAACAATAATGTGGGATCGGGAATCTTATTCTTTTTTCATGCCCAGCGAACTAAAGCCTCCATTTCTGTTTCTTTAGCGCTCTCACCTCTCTTAAAGAGGGTATTAGTTAAGAGCTTAATTAACACGTCTAATTCCATTGCGGTCTTCCTTAGTGCCCTCCCCTCCCACAGAGAGGATATCAGTGGAGAGCCCTGGCACGTTTTATTCGTCGCGGTCTTACCTCCAGCGGGGGTGCGATCTGCAGCTCTACACCGAACTCTGGACTCCGCTTTTTGACTCTGACCTCCAGCTCCCTAATCGGACAACCTCCCTTCGGGTCCGATGCACGGAGACTTCCACATTTAAGCGAACAGCATTTAAGCTAAACCGCATTTAAGCATACCGCATTTAAGTGAATAAATGGGTCCCTGTTCAGGCACCAGATGAAGAGGGTCCCCTGTGGAGAGTCGGCCAAGTCAACACAATCACACCAATATGGCTACATGCCGTGCTCACTTTATTAAATAAACAGGTCATATTTATAACTTAAACCGACCGCTCACCCGACTTTACACACAGGTGATTGGATAAAAGTCTCTGGGCCACGTGGGGGTCCGTGTCGCTGACTGGTGGGCATGCTGCAGGTGCCTTATCAGAGTGTGCCAATGAGAGTGTGCTGATTTCGCGGTTCCCAGGGCTTGCTCTGCACCTGGCTTCTTGTTTGTGCATAGCTTGTTTTCCTTCTCCCACTGCTTGTTCCCAGGACTATTTAAAACTGCTCTGCAGCTTCAACTAACAGGCCTGGGTTGTCCAAACCGGACAATGGTTACATATGTCCTCGGTCCTTTAAAAATCCCTCTACATCCTCCTCTTGGCGACCAATATTTAAATTTATCAAGGGCTCAGATGTTGATTTTTTCCCCAGAATGTATATCCCCTGACACCTTTATTCATCTTCATTAAACATCTGTTTGTCCTCCATTCACTTCCAACAGTCCTTTTTGAAATGCCCCCTCTGCCCACAATAATAACATTTGGGCATTTTCCTAGGGGAATCCTTATTCCTCTTCTCTGGAATCATCAGCTGTCTTTTTACATCTTCTGATCTGGGAATCTTTGAGATCATTTTTTGCTGTTCCCTTTGCTGAGTTTCCCGGACTGCCGCTACAAGCATTTTTGCTTTCACTTTTCATTTTTCCTCATCCCTCTGTACATACACTTTCTGAGCTTCCTTCAACAATTCTTGTAATACTCGATCTTGCCAATCATCCAACTTCTCCAGTTTCTTTCTTATATACCCCCATTATCTGGCCACAAATTGGGTTTTTAATATTGCTTCTCCAAGTGAAGAGGCTGGGTCCAACCCCAAATACATTTGTAAATTTTTCCTCAGTTTCTCTAACCAGTCCATAGGGGACTCGTTCTTTCCCTGATGTTCACTAAAGGCCTTATTAATATTCTGCCCCCTTGGGACTGCGTCCCTGATTCCTTGGATAATCAGTTCTCTCAAATCTGACATATTTTGGTTACTCCAGTTCAGGTTCTGGTTAGGCCATTTCTGTTCCCCAGGAGGACCTTGTTGATGCCTTCTTTCCCACATCCATATTCCTGCCTGTCTAATCATAGATCCTTCTTTGACTGTAAATGATATTCCTAAAATAGATTGTATTTCTTCCCAGGTATAGGTATTAGGACCTAGGAACTAGTCTAATTGTTCAGAGACTCCCAAAGGATCATCTAGCAGACGACCCATTTCCTTTTTAAAGAATCTCACATCTCCTGTCATTCAAAGGTACCAATACAAATCTAATTCCTCCTATATCTCCTCCCATCGGTACCTCTTGAAGGGGAGCCAGAGTCACTGCTTCTTCTTTTTCATAAATTTTATCTCTCTCTCTCTGTACCGTTTACTCCTGGTGTGACTAGACGGAGGAGAGAGTGGGGGAGCTGAAGGAACGGGGTCAGGAGGCAGTGGGGGAGACGACGGAACGGGGTCAGGAGGCAATTTGGGATATATTCTCTCCTGATGGCCTTCCGTGTCCTGCCTTAAATAAGGCAGGGGTAAAATGTCTAATGGCTCCCACAATAACATGGTTGGTTTAGTTTCTCTTTTGTTTCCTTTTCTTTCTTTTCTCTCAAAGGAAATAATGAAACCAATCTTCCTGTCTCTGACCCTCTCCACAGTGCAGCATATTCACTTTCTTCCTGACTAAAGGGTTCTTTACTATTCACATATAAATTCAATGTCTTACAAGCCAGTCATCAAAAGATCCAAATATTGGCCAATATACATAATCGGTTTGAATTTCCTCTCTCGTCCACACTTCCATACAGTAATTGTCCTTTTTTTTCTTTGTTTTTCCCACTTGAGATGGCCAGAAACCCCAGTGCCTGAGCATTGTTCCTAAGGAACTCTCTAGGGGAATAATTTTTGGGTGTTCTTTTTCTTCCTTTGTTTCCTCTTCAAAATTTGACTCATATTGGCCCATTTTAGGAATTTTGCGGCAATTCCTATCGCCCTTAGAACCCAATAAGTGTCTTGCAGGGGGTCTGCACCCAACTACGATATCCGGGAGTGTTACACCTTTGGTTGCCAATACCAATGTCTACAGGGGGGGTTGGACCTACCACCCACCTGCGAATCCTAGGACTATTACAGTGGCTTCCTATTGCCCTTAGTTACCGGTAAGAGCATCTTGCAGGGGGTTGAACCCTTCACCCACCCACATATCCTATAGGAATCGTGCTCCCACCCACGAATCCTATAGGATCCGCTTCAGTCCTTCACCGGCCAAGTCCCTCGCGGGAGTTTGGAACCACGGTTAGAAGACCTCCACACTCGCTTCGGAACTCAAATTCTGGCTCCAAACCTAGAGTCTGTTTCCAGAATTAGGTTCTGTCTCAATCACACTCTTACACACAAGAAACCAATCCCACCCAGCTGAACAGTTTCCCTTATACTCACAACTCCATCGTCTTCATTTGGATCTTCATGCACCAGAATTACGGGTCCTTTATACTGCATTTTTTCCCTAGGAGCTCCAATCCCTTTTATTTATTGTTTCTCTCTTTTTTGTTGATCTCCGGAGACTGACTCAGACTGCTACTCCCAAGCCACAATCTGTGAGGCGCCCCTCGAGGAGTCACAGTCCAGGAAATCACAGCGAGATCACGTCAGGGTCACCAAATTGTTATAAACAATAACAATTAACATGATTTTATTTGGGTTCAATCAATTTAGGCTGAGAAACAATAAGTAAAAACAGCACTGGGTGCGCAGAGAGCCCCCTTAGCTCCACCACAAGCACCCAGAGTTCTGAAAACAGTGTTTTTTATACCAGCACCTTGACCAATCTCTTCTCGCCAGATAATTGTCCTGCTCCTTCTCCATTGGGTCGTCTGTGTTACTAGGGTACACTTTCTCCTCCTATTGGGTCTTCTTTGGCACGCTTTTGAGAGTCTCAGGGTCTTTGTCTTCTTGGCCCCTTTCCCTGGGTGTGCTGTCTTTGTCTTCTTGGCATGCTTTTCTAAGTAGCGATTGCCTCAGGGGAAGGGGGAGTTTTCTAAGAAGTGGTTACATTGTCTTAAAGGAGAAGCACATGCGCCTATTCATTACAATTGTGATACAGGTTATAGTGGTCACAAACTATTTTAGATTTACACAGGGTACAACAATTACACTTATCACACTATATTCTATTTTGACATGAATCATGACTATGTTTATCACACTATCTAAGATATATCAGAAATATGTATAAACAATAAAGGACTTTTTTGCCATTTTGTCTGAACCCAGCCACGTAGACATAGTGTTTTTCAGTCCGCCTCGATTTGCATTGCCAAATTTGGTGACTGTGACATGCCAATGTGATCCCAGTAAGGGGTATCATAAGGAGACCCTGAGACTGTGCCGATGTGACCCCGGTAAGGGGTGTCAGGAGCAGATCCTGAGACTGACCAGTGGGTTGCTGGGGAGGGGGAGCCTGGTGAAGCTATTGGAGCCTGGTGAAACTGAATAGCACAACGAAGTTCAGCCATCTCCAGGAAAGCAGGGCTCCATCATGCGTGACAGTTACTTGGGAAGACAAACACCATAATGCCATATGTCCCCACCTTCCTTCTTCCCCCAGCTTATATATACTCAGCATGTCATCATATGGAATGGAATACCTCTTTGGATAATTCAGATCAGCTGTCCTGGCTGTGTCCCCTCCCAGTTTCCCCTGCCCCTCCAGCCTTGTTGATGGCAGGGCCTGAGAAAGGTCCTTGACTTAGTATAAACATTACCCAGCAACAACTAAAACCATCACTGTGCCATCAACATTGTTCTCATACCAAATCCCAAACACATCACTGCACCAGCTACTAAGAAGAAAATTAACTCTACCCAGCTGCAACCTGGACACATGTAAACTCATGAAATAGTTAAAGAAAACTTCTTGCATATTGGTATGGTCACACATCAAATAAGTTTATTTCTTTGGTAGTGTTGTCCCGTAGGCGGGTTCATTACTCGGTGCACAGCACCAATTCACACACTGAGTTGAGGTATTCCTTACCTCTTTATTCTAGTTTGGACAAAATGGGGAGCTAGGTGGTAACCCACAAATGCCTAGCTCCCCAACTGTCAAAACTTTACACTACTTATACAGTTGAGCATACAAACACATCAGCCTTCATTGATTACAAGCTACACAACTCCTTCTTTACTTAGTACTCCGTTTCCAGTTTGTCAAATAATTCTCTCGCTTCTCATGTTAATTAGTTCGCATACTCAATTTCATCTTCTTTCGGGTCTAGGGGATTTCTTGAGTGTGGTCAACGAGTTGGTAGTCTCGATCTCCCCCTGCCGGAATTACCTTTCCCCTGGTTTTGCTGAGCTCATTGCTTGTGATGAGCTTCCTACCAGCTCATCTGTTTTGTGGGGGTGCTTCCTTTGTGAAGTTCCTTTTCTAAACAAAAGGGTTTGCCGGTGCTTAACGAAGCGCTTAACAGGACATACAAACTGTTTGTAAACTGAATTAACCCTTAAGAAGTCATTCGGTCTAATTGTCTTAAAGTAAAACTGCTAACAATACATTCAAATTTATTAATCATTTTATATCAGTAGCATCTCTATCCACTTTACTACTTTTTAGAATAGCTAGGTGGTAAAAAAAAGCTCAAGTACAATGTTATTTACTAACTTCAGTACACTTAATAAAACTTCCTTCTGTTTCAAAGTCTGTCTTGTGGTTCCTTTTTCACTCCAAGTTCCTTTTAACAATTTTCCATCTACTGGGCTTTAAATTCTGTGAAAGATAATGACATGGTTAACACCAGCATTTTATTTCCTATATGCTATTCAACTTTTTTGCAGTTAGTGAAGGATAAATTTGGTAAGAGATTAATCCCCTTGCGTTCTAGCTGGTCCTCAGAGGTTAGAAGGGCTAGGGGTGGCTGGACTTATCTCTTAATAGGTATGTCAATTACTGTCATAACTATAGGCCAGACGCTGGATGCATGAACAGTTTGCCAACTATAAGTCCAGTTGCATTCAAAAGAGGCAGTCCGGTCAGTTTATT
This sequence comes from Falco biarmicus, assembly GCF_023638135.1. Classification (NCBI taxonomy): domain Eukaryota; kingdom Metazoa; phylum Chordata; class Aves; order Falconiformes; family Falconidae; genus Falco; species Falco biarmicus. The sequence continues at coordinate 7,435,973 of NC_079310.1, read as the reverse complement.
CATATGCAACATATACGGTTCTTTAGGATTGCCAGCGATAAATGCACTAAATGGCAGAATACCTATAGCACTAAAATACTATTGCAATCACAAACTTGATTTCCTGGGGAAGCACTTGATGTAGCCTAGAATGAGAGTCTTATCAAAAGGCGTCCTTTCGGGGAGGGGGAGGGGGGGGGGGGGGGGGCGAGAAGGACAAACCAGTCGATCTTTCCCTGCAACTTGGTTTTGAATTCATCCCCAAATTAGATATGAAATTGGGGTAGATTTATATCTCATTAACTATTATTGTGAAAAGTGCATGGGTGGGATTGTAGTCAAACCTTCCTTCCGTGTGGTTGCATTGCAAACTGCTTGCACAAAATATTTTTTTTTGGTAGCACAAAACATTTCTTGGTATCAGGTGAAAGCAGGACGGAATCGCTCAGCTTCCATATCGCTCCACGTTCCTCCCCAGTGCCATGGCAACACAAACCACTGGACCTCTACCCTCCGCTTCTTGTGTCTGCTCTGGTCACCATGGGCACCACCAGCATTATTGAGTTTTGTATTTCTCCACTGTTTTGTGCATCCAACAAACTTCAAGCAGGGTTTAAATAGCCTTTAAGACAGATTAAACAGCTATATAACAAAATCTAGTACAGGATTTTCATCATGAACATACAGATGCTACAAGAACAAGCATCTTAGGGAACACACATAGCCCACCACTTATTGAATCAAAACTCATGTGTTGAAGATGCTAGAAACCTTCTTAGATAAAACCCATTTGTTCTAATTGGCCAGAAAAGCCTCAAGAAAAGACATATCAAATCAAGCCCGTGGCTTGAGAAACAATACATTTAGCTTTGCATTAGTGATGTGTAATTAAATCCCAATTAATGTTTGAACCTATATGAGCAACCATTCATGTTATATGGTTTAAGGATGTCTTGCATCCCACTTTGCCTGACTGAATGCTGGCATTCCAAGCTCTGAGTGGGCAAAGGCAGTATTGTGCACTTCTAAGCCCAGCTAACAAGTGAATTTAAGAGATCAATTCCATCCTCAAATTGATTATTACTTTGACAGAGGACTTGAAGGAAACTGAGGGTTCATATTGTTATAAACGATAACAATTAAAACAAATTTATTTTGGGTTCAATCAATTTAGGCTGAGAAACAATAAGCAAAAACAGCACTGGGTGCGCAGAGAGCCCCCTTAGCTCCACCACACACACACCTGAGTCCTAAAAGCAGCGTCTTTTATCCCCAGATCTTGACCAATCTCTTCTCGCTGGATGTTCGTCCTGCTTTTTCCCATTGGGTCGTTAGGGTACACCTTCTCCCCCATTGGCTCTCCTTTGGCGCGCTTTTTCAAATCTCAAGGTCTTTGTCTCCTTTGGCGGGCCTTCTCTGGCATGGTTTGCTTTCCTTATCTGGTTCATTGGTGGGCTTTTCCAGGCAGCGATTGCCTCAGGGGAAGGGGAAGCCATCACATAGTCTTAAAGGAGAACCACACGTGCCCACTCACCACAACTGCGATACAGGTCCCAGATTTACACAGGGTACAACAATTACACTTATCACAGTACATTCTATTTTTTTTACATGAATCATGACTGTGTTTATCACAATATCTTCCTGTCAACTTCCACAACAGAGGAAGTATTAGTTTTGATGAATGCTACAAGCAAAATTGTTCTGCTAGTGACATCTAGATGATTGCAGGTAGTTTACTGTCCTATTCCCTTACAGGTTTTAAGTATTAAATCTGTTCTTTCAATAAAAATGCTTTAGAGGAATTCCTTGAAATAAAAAGTAGATATCGAAGAGTTGGGAACAAAAGAATTCTACATAATGTTTTGTTTTGCTAACAGATTTACTCTTTTTTTTCTTAAGCTACTACCCAGAAAACATCTACTTGTTCTTTTAGGTCTCCTGCCACCATTTTGCCACAAGTTACTTTAAAGTCCTTGGCTTTCAATGTGTAAAGTAGGGTTTCCATTGTTTCTTGCGTTATTTGTACTGCTAGTCCACCTAGAAGAAGTCAGTTAAAATTCTTACTTATCTACAGAAAAAGTAGCAGAACATTTTAGTAGAATCTTGGCTTAGATCCTACTGGGAGGGACCCTCTACTACAACTCCTCAATAAACATACATGAAGTCTTAACTTGGACTCTGTCCTCCAATTACAGCATTAGATACTAAATGAAATAGAAAGTTACAAAAGCTTGTCTAGTTAGACTAATAGATCTTAACAAGATTTTGGTATTTATGTATCAAAATATGCATTTCCATCAATACAGCAATGAAAATACTTCCAGATGTATGCATCCATGAAGGAAATACTTAGATTGCCTTAATTAAGTGGAGAGTTAAAACCCAATATATATCAAAACAGGCAATGGCATTATTTTTTTGCAATAGATTTTCCACAAAGTTAAAAATCCTGAAAAGAAAAAGTTTAACTCACTGTGGAATAAAGGTCTTGTACATGACTACTAATCATATATCTATACATATACACTTTAAAATTCTTTAAGAAACTACATAGCACAACATTCTTACCTTCTGGATTTAGATAGAAATCCTGAGCATGTTTTCAAGGCTCCGTTAAACACCACAAAACTTGCACCTGCATCTAGAAAAGTAGATAAAAGTGAGTACTACCACATATCACTCAAGTTTGTAGTTAGGATTATATGAAACATAACTCTCTAAAGAGAAAAGAATGTTCAATCTGACGTGCAGAATTAGACTCTATAACTCTAAAGTTATAAAGTAGGTATGTTTATTGCGCGCAGATGCACAGGGGATCGCTCCTCCACAAGCATGCATGCCCGAAGTGACGAACCATCTCACATTTATACAATAAAACAAATGAATATTCAATTAACGCCTATACATATTCGTTACCTAAACCCGCTTACTCTCACTTCGTATGTTAATTAGCTTATCAGTCTGTTGCCTGGAATGTGGTGGTCTTGCAGGTTTGTAGGTGATTCATGTTCTTGTGACCATCCGATCTTTTTCAGCAAGGAGACTTAGCACTCCCTCCCTCTAGATAGCACTGGAATATCTCTCATCCTTTTCTCATTCTTTTTTAAAATAGCCCCTTTTGTTAGAGGAAGAAGGGCAGGTGTCTCCTCAAAACTGTAGGCGTCTCCTCAAGGCTGTGTGCCTATGTGACCAGACACCGCACCCATGACTAGTCACCATACCCACATTCCTTGAGCAGACATATACAATCACAATCGATGTCCATTGTCCCCATTTCACACTATTTCTCCATATCAATCCCCCCTTTTCTATCAAACTAAGTAAATTCTTTTACTTAAGCAGTCTTCCCTAATGATATAAAGCATCATACATAAGTGTTACCCTTTTAAACATTCTCCAAACCCACAAATATAACATAATGGTTAGTATTAAGGAAATTCCTAAACTGATCAATAAGATCACAATGGGGTGTACCATAGCGTTAAGAATTCCTGATGCAGAAGGTGACCAGCCAAAGAGAGTATCCCACCAATTATGGTTTCCATCAGGAAATCATTTACGTATTCATTACAATTCTGGGAATTCATTTACATATTTCACTCCTGCGCAATGTCCTTGAGGAGTGGTCGTCTGGGGGTCTTCAGGATGAAGATCAGGAGTCTTCTCCCAGTGAACCTTTTTTACCTTCTTGTTTCTGCGCAGACTCTGTTCCTCGATAGACTAATGAGCATGATTCAAATTCCTTGTTTAGGTAGCGTTATATACACAACAGAGACTTAGGACCAGATGGCCCTTATAAAGGTAACGAATCCAAGGACCTTGTGTCTAGTACATCCGTGGTGCTGACACTTAAGGGTCTTGGTGTATTCATCATGTTGACAATAAGGGTCCTTGAACACCTCCCAACTTTGGGTAATTATATATAAGCACATCATTTTCTAAAAAGTAGTATACCATTCATCACTCATTGTACGTAGCTCATTATTCAATCCCCCCTGTTCTAAAAACTATCATTATGCTCTCTGATCATTATGCTTTCTGATCATTCTTCGACAGCACCAAACAGAACATTGAAGTAATAAGGAGTACGTAATTGCCAATCTATTCCCAATACTGTACTCACTTGTACTATTTTGGCACAAAAGTGTGAGTCTCTATTGGAAGAGATTGTTGCCGGAACCCCAAAGCGGGGGATAATTTCATTTAACAATCCCTTCGTTACCTCTCTTGCTTCATTTGTTCGACAAGGAAAGGTTTTTGGCCAGCCTGAAAACATATCAGACATAACTAATAAATATTGGTACCCCCCTTTTCTTGGGAGTTCGGAAAATCAGCTTGCCACTGTTGTCCTGGATAATTTCCTCTACTAATGTTCCCTAGTTTTATTTTATTTGCTGTATTGGGATTATTGCGTAAACACACTTCACATTGCTGAGTCACCTGTTTTATTACAGTATACAAGTTTCGCCCTATCAATTTCTGATTTAGACTTTTATATAAAGTATCAGCTCCCCAACGCGTCTTATTAATAATAGGGCTGTGGTCCATATTAAATTGGATGGTACCACTATACGACCATCCCTTAAATAAGTCCACTTATTTATTTTTATTTTATCATTCATGTCCTGAATTACCTTTAAGTTTTCTTTAGAATAGTTTGGCTCCTGATCTGTACTTACAGTTTGGATTTTATCGTCTGGTATTAAGGATAATTCCTCCTTTCCTACCTCCTCTGTTACTTGTCTGACCTCATGGTCGGCCAGGTGGTTTCCAGTTTCCAAATCAGTGCCTCAATGGGCCATCTTATGTTCTTTCTTCCTGGATGACCCTCTTATAACAGAGGGGGCCATTCCTCACATCAAGGTCTGGCATGGCATATGTTCCCACCGCTCAACGCCTACTGGGTTGCAGCCAACAGCGGAGCTCAAGATTCTTCTTGGTGGCAAACACAGAGGCCAACCCAGTCTTGCCCTTGACTATGGTAGGAGGCACCTGACCAACCTTATTCCTTGTACTTTGTTGTCAATGCAGAGTTTCATCTGCACATCCCATAACAAGTCACTGTCATGGCAAAACGCACAGATTTACATTAGTAGATCTACTACAGAGTGTATTTTATTTCAGTTTTTCTGCCAATACCCCCCACAGCCTTGCTGACCAAGGGATATTGTTTTTATCTGAACTGGGCAAGCCTCCCCCTTATCATTTTTACTGTAACAGGTAAAGCATTTTTCACCTTTCCTGGAATTTATTTTCAGATACACCTGGTTAAAATTTTCTTTTACTTCAGGGAGGTCCTCTTTTCCTCTTTTCTGTTGAATTAAAGATAAGCTCAATATTTCAATTACTTGATCATTTTTAACTTTTAGTTTCATTTCTCCTTCTTTAAACGTCTAGATGTTCTAATAAATCTCATCCCAACAAAGATTTTGGTGAATTTGGCATTCTTATTTGTTTTCTTAGTTTGTACTTTAAAGGTTTCAGGATGTTTTCCTGGTGGCCAGTAGCTCCCACAACTGTAACAAATTATTATTTTTTTTTACTGAAGTTTAACAAATAAGTTGTTTTTGTATTCACTAAAATTCCACCTCATTTTTCCTAGTCCCTAGTTCACCAGAACCCCTTGATGGTTCTTTAGCTTAGGGCGATCTCGCTTTATATCACGCTTACCTAGTAACTCGAAACTTTATCTAGTCCTATTAGATCATCCTGACAAATCTTTCATAACCAACTTTCAAACATCTAAATTTCCCATCAAAGATTCACCTTTATTCTCATACCCATTTACTGCCCTAGAGGGGCCGTTACCGGTCCTGTTGTACTGCAAATGCTGCAGCAATTGAGTTGGCATTGTCGGGTCCATCTGCTCAATCGTCAGCAATAGCAACCCCCTCCTCCTCCCCAGCAGAAGGGTTCGGGGCAGGAGATGCTCTTCCTGCTCTGCAGGTTACACAAGCCTGCCTCTTCAACAGCATTTCTGCTTTAACTCTTTCTTACCCTGAATGCAAATCTGCTACTTGTTGCTTTAAGTCTGTGTTCTTATGTATCATGCCTTTGCAGGCAAACAGAAAACATCCTGCCATGCGTCCAGCAGGACTCAGCCGCACCGTCGAGGGGGTACGGGGGTTTGTACAAACTCACCCCAATACTTTAACACTTTCACAAGGTCTTTGATTCTCCACCCCCTCCCCCTGCCCCCTGCCTCAGGTTTTTATCTTACAACGTGTTTCATTCTGGTTGCTCCACAGAAGGAACCACAACCTGAGCATTTTAACTCAAAAATTTCAACAAGAACATCTTTCTAGTTTAGGTCTCAGGTTTTTCCTATACTTTTCTAGAGCCACAATCAAAGATCAGGTGATGTTAATCCCGCACTCTTTCTAGTGCTAGTACCATAGGATCCCGAGGGGGTACTAATCCACAGTCCTTTTGCCACTCAGGTTTGTCCTGGAGGACGAAGAACATGTCTGCATACGATACTTCGTCCCATTTTCCTTCTTTTCTCAGACACAACATTAATTGCAGGAGAGTGTTATAATCTAACGTTCCTCCCTCCTGAAGCCATTTCGCATCACTCCCCAATTTATACAAAGGCCACCAGCGATTACAATATTTAATAAATTTCCTTCTATTTTTGGTGCCACCCTGTCCTACGATATCCCTCCAATGTTTTAATATACAACCTATGGGCGATTTTTCACAGGGCTTACTCCTTCCATTTCCCATTTCGCAATTTTAATTACTTTGTTTTTCTCCGGCCGCCTTAGCCACCCAAGGTCGGAAACGCGGATAGAGCCCCTTACTCGTTTTGCACTCAAACACGTGTCTCAAGCACTCTTGCACTCACACTCAGTCAAAATAATTAAGCTATACACGGAAAATCAAAATGTGCATCTCAATCACACCATTAACACTCTCCGGGTAGCCCTCAGTCACACAAGCAGTATGTTATATGGTACCGTGCACTTATGTACAACTTTTAGGAACACTAACAGTTCACAAAGTATGCATTTCAATGAACAATTGCCAAAAAAACAAACAACAAACAAAAAACCCCAAATTTTTCCTGGTCTTAAGCAGAGTGTTAAGTTTTCCGCTATTTGCCAAGAATTACCAGAATATTATTATTTTTCAACATACATTTCATACGTCCAAGTTTTGAACATGTAACAAGACAGCACATAGAACAAACAAGACACAGAGCGCTATTTCAGTTGTTACATTCTAGGAATTCCCCAATTCTTAAGACAACCTAAAGGAAGTTTTTAGCTTCCCCCCATTTTTTTTTTTTTTTATTTTCTTCTTTTTTTTCATTTTTTTCCTACGCAAAGTTTCCCTTTTACTTTTGCTATGATGTCCCTCTTGTTACTGTGAGATTCCGCCTTATTCCGTCCCGCCCCCCGCTTTCCATCACAAGGCCTCCGGGCTTTTAGGAATGGCAGCAACCTCGGGTTTGCTCGATCTGCCCTCAAGATTGCTAGCGGCCACCCCTTGGTCAGCAAACCCTCTCCCAAGGTACCTTTCCTCCTGGGGACTACGCTGCGCGCCGGACATCTCCGTGCGTCTCACCAGCCGCCCCGTTTCTAAACATACCGTTTTATCCGTGGATCCAGGGGTTTCTCTTCTGCTCCCGGGTGAACAGCTGAGAAGAGGAGGCTCCTCCGAGGAAATCTCCCGGGGCGCGCCTAGGAGCGTCCGCTCCGCAGCTGGTCCCTCAGCCGAGCAGAAATCCTCCTGCCTGGCTCGCCAAACTGACGTGCGGAATTAAACTCTATAACTCGAAAATTATAAAGTAGGTATGTTTATTGCGCACAGATGCACGGGGGATCGCTCCTCCACAAGCATGCATGCCCGAAGTGATGAACCATCTCACATTTATACAATAAAACAAATGAATATTCAATTAACGCCTATACATATTCGTTACCTAAACCCGCTTACTCTCACTTCGTATGTTAATTAGCTTATCAGTCTGTTGCCTGGAATGTGGTGGTCTTGCAGGTTTGTAGGTGATTCATGTTCTTGTGACCATCTGATCTTCTTCAGCAAGGAGACTTAGCACTCCCTCCCTCTAGATAGCACTGGAATATCTCTCATCCTTTTCTCATTCTTTTTTAAAATAGCCCCTTTGTTAGAGGAAGAAGGGCAGGTGTCTCCTCAAAACTGTAGGCGTCTCCTCAAGGCTGTGTGCCTATGTGACCAGACACCGCACCCATGACTAGTCACCATACCCACATTCCTTGAGCAGACATATACAATCACAATCGATGTCCATTGTCCCCATTTCACACTATTTCTCCATATCAAATCAGACCTTAACAAAAAAGATCAGCTTCCCTAACTTATTTTGTGAAGGCATACAACATTCCCATAAGATGTTGGCAGATGTACAACATAGGCAAGCTGAACAAGCACAGTATGCAAAGAGGAGAAATAGTTAAAGAAAGTGTTTTTAACATGAATTACATGCTACACAACTTTTAAATTTATTTACAGAAGATATTCCTGAAGTTTAGATCAATTTCAGTGGTACTAAAAGGAGTAGAAATTCAATTATGTAATCTTTTTTTCCAGTGCTACAACCTTTTGCATAAATTTGTTAGTTTGGGATTAGTTAATCTGTATATAGTACTTCATTAAGCATATCTATTTAGCATGGTTTTGTTTGAAGCATAGAACAGAATTTCAAATACCAGTAAGACTATGATGGGAGAAAATTTAGTGAAAAACCTAAAAGTCTGCTGCAGGCAGGAGCTGCATAGATAACAAGAACCATCAACAGGCAACCAGGAGCCTCACTGTCTGGGAGAGAAGGTCTGGAGCTCGTCCACTCCACACTTCAAAAAGGGACAGTTAGTACAGATGTAGATGAACTCCACAAGAATGTAAATAAGTAGCCTTCTGACAAGGACCTGCTAACTGTTAAAAGAAAAAAACCGCTGAAGTGATAAGACTCAAGGACACTAGGGTAAAATAATTGTGGTAGTGGGAGATCGACCTCCTACTCAAATGACACCACCACACACACCCCCAAGAGAGTGAATCCCCTGCTCAGGGAGCATGGGCAGGAAATTTAAAATGAACTCTTCCTTTAAATTGAAGCGAGAAAGCAACTAACCAATAATTAGTAGGTGTAGACTTTGGGCGCAACTAACCAACTTCACTGTATAAATATGTATTGTGAGTAAAACTAAGTGTGCAAGTTAGGAGGAGCAATCCTCCTTGCACCCAGAGCTGCAATAAACATACCTGCTTTATAACTTATCCTGAGTTTAATTCTGCACGTCAACTACAGCCATATCTGTCTGGAATTCCTCTCCAACTAACAGGCCTTGCTGAGAAGCATGACCAATTGATCCAGATGCACTGCCATGTGACACAGCTGTATGCCTTTCAAAATCTCAAAGGTACCTCTGCACAGCTCTTTACTGTACATGTGGTTGTATCAGTTTGCTAGTTGTATGGAGATGCTCACTGGTACGTATTATATATTCAGTTACAAAGACTATTTGTCTATATCTACAAATATATTGCCAATTAACACTAATTTAAATTTGGAAAGGGGTAAAATAATTATTATGTCTGAAAACATAAGCATTTGGAAACAAAGAGAAAAGTATTAACCTTCATTTAATGTAACTTTTATAAAAGGTACCTAAGTGTTGATAAAAGATATCAAAATTTCATTTTATTATTTATTTATTTATTTTATTTTGTGCTTAGCTGCGAGAACACTGAAATTTTGTCCAAACTACTGGGAATACATATTTGCCCTACAACCTGAACACTAACCTTTCATTTCTACTCAAGAAATGAGATTGTTCCCCACAAGCCAAACTAGGCTGCTTATCTTTCCTAGGATGTCTGTTTGTATGTGATAGACACCATCCTTATTCTGCACACACACTGAGTATCTGCTTTAGTATTAAAACTGGCTCCTGTGCTAATTACATGTTCATTAGAAGAATTTATCACCTTCATTACCTGTCAATACAAAATTTGTCATGAAACTGACAAATCTATTTTGCAGAACTTGTTTTAAACGACATTTTTCAAAGAAGATTCTATACTAAAAAAACAGCTCAAAGCAAAAATTACTCCCTTTTAAATCAGTTCTAAAGAGTTTTTTCATCAGAATTTGCCATGATGCACATATCCCCCCACCAAGGGCAGTGGCCCAGTTGGCAACCCTGTCCCAAGACCAGCAGCACCTGCTTGTGTGTGAGGGCTGGTGAAACTTTGTTTTTTCTTTTTCAGCAAAATGTCAGCTGCCATCATTTCACCATGGTCACCCTTTCTTCTGCCATGAAAGTATCAGACAGATGGAAAGGATCCACAGCGGTTGGCGAGTACAAGGTACGTCTACAATGCATGCCTGTGTTTTTCCTACAGTGCTTGTAGTATGGACTTGAAAGTTAATATTAAGAACATGCCAACTCTCCTACTGTAGTTTTTATAGGAGGTATTTTAGCACATACTAAAAGTAAAATAAGGCCTGTTCTGGAGCATGTTATGCCTATCTATGTAAAGCTTACATTCCTCCATTTTATTTTCTCTTCCTGAAAGCATCATCTTCTATTTCTGTGTGCTTACTATTAAATGATACTGTCACCGAAATCGGGAATCAAACTTCTTAACACCAGTGTAGCATTAAGAAGCAGGCACTCCTTTATTGCAGCACTGGGTGCTCGGTGGCATCTCCACAAATCAAGCACACCTGTGTAGATTTCACCATTACATTTATACACAGAATTACAAGGTTGTACACTCCCAGTTACAACGATTGGTTAGTAATTTGCATATAATTGTAATATCTGCTGTGTCATCCTCTTCTGTTACTACACTTGTGCAGGGGAAGGATTTTCACCTGGGCAAGGGTCTTCTTGACCTGTGGGTGTGATTTTTAGTATTATAATGAAGGTAGTTCACTTCAGGACACCTTAAAAGTGAGTTTTGTTGCCAAGTTGGATGGCTGGATATCTGCCTTGCCAAGTTGTCCAATAATTCATCCTATACACAATAGAACCTAGGTGCTCTGGTTATGGTCTAGAGAGTGAGGTTATTATGGTCTATAGAATGGGGACTTCAAGTAACACGGTCTCAGATAACAAGCAGCACAGCAACTCATACATCATTGGTTAATAACTGCTAACATAATTCTAACATGGGGGTTAACTCCTTAAAATCAAGATGTTCCTGATGTACGGAATTAAACTCTATAACTCAAAAGTTATAAAGTAGGTATGTTTATTGGGCGCAGATGCACGGGGGATCGCTCCTCCACAAGCGTGCATGCCCGAAGTGATGAACCATCTCACATTTATACAATAAAACAAATGAATGTTCAATTAACGCCTATACATATTCGTTACCTAAACCCCCTTACTCTCGCTTCGTATGTTAATTAGCTTATCAGTCCTTTGCCTGGAATGTGGTGGTCTTGCAGGTTTGTAGGTGATTCATGTCCTTGTGACCATCTGATCTTTGCCAGCAAGAAGACTTAGCACTCCCTCCCTCTAGATAACATTGGAATGTCTCTCATCCTTTTCTCATTCTTTTTATAAATAGCCCCTTTGTCAGAGGAAGAAGGGTAGGTGTCTCCTCAAAGCTGTGTGGCTATGTGACCAGACACCACACCCATGACCAGTCACCATACCCACATTCCTTGAGCAGACATATACAATCACAATCGATGTCCATTGTCCCCATTTCACACTATTTCTCCATATCATTCCTATAGCTGTTTCACAAACATAAAATATAGAAATATTCAGTAAAACTTTAAGATAATCTGCAACAATACTGAAAATAATATTTTGCTAAAAGAGGAAAGAAACTAAGAGTTCAGATGTTCAGAAGAAACAGGCTTTGTTTTCATGATAAAAGCTTTATGCTTTTTCCATCTGTTGTGGTTTAACCCCAGCCAGCAACCAAGCACCATGCAGCCACTTGCTCACTCCCCTCCACCCAGAGGGACGGTAAGGAAAATCAGAAAGGAATGTAAAACTCAAGGGTTGAGATAAGAACAATTTAATAGGTAAAGCAAGAGCGGTGCATGCAAGCAAAGCAAAACAAGGAATTCATTCACTACTTCCCATGGACAGTCAGGTGTTCAGCCATCCCCAGGAAAGCAGGGCTCCATCACGCATAACGGTTACTAGGGAAAACAAATGCCATAATGCCAAATGTCCCCCTCTTCCTTCTTCTTCCCCCAGTTTATATACTCAGCACGACATCATATGGTATGGAATACCTCTTTGGCTAGCTTGGGTGTCCTGGCTGTGTCCCCTCCCAATTTCCCAGTCCCTTCCAGCCCTCTCCCTGGCAGGGCCTGAGAAACCGAAAAGTCCTTGATTCAGTATAAACATTACCCAGCAACAACTAAAAACATCAGTGTCCTATCAACATTGTTCTCACATCATAGCCAAAATACAGCACTGTAGTAACTACTAAGAAGAAAATTAACTCTATCCCAGCTGAAACCAGGACACCATCAATAAGTTTTAAAATTATCTTACAGCAGTGCTTGAAAACCTTACTGATATACTGACACCTGTAATAAAAGCAATCAAGGTCCAAGAGACATGGACAAAATGGGACAAACTGGTGTCGCTTCCATGTGTGATCCAGGCTTTCCCAAGAAGCATTAGCAGCCTCGTAACTACTGACAGTGAGTCCTGATGTGGTTTTGGTGGGTTACTGCTTTTTTCTACTTTTTTTTTTTTTTTAACCTACAGCATGTGCTTTTTTATTCCAGTTGGAAAGAGGTTTTCCAAAATGGAAATCTTTCTCATTCAAAGAAGTTGCATTTTATGAACATCAGAGTGGATCTTCAGAGATGATGTACTTGGCAGTAGCAGTCGTCAGCAGCAAGACTTTTTACTCTCATACAAAAACGTCCTTCCAAAGACCCAAGCACAGCCCGTCTTCCAAAAGCTGATGAAATCGCTGCTCTCTGGGCTCTTGGTTGTAACAGTCGAGATACCATAAAAATGTGTTCCTCTGCATGCTTCAGTACAGCCAGAAGTGTTAGGGAATCTGCCAGTCCTTTCTGGTAGTTCTGGGGATTTGACGGTTTTTTTTGTTGTTTTGTTGGTTTTTTTTTAAATAAAGTAGAACCCTATGCAGGATCTCTTCTCTCAGTGAATTTCTCTCAGAAATGAAACTTTGAAAAAATGCGCATTTGCCGGTGGGTCGCTGGGGTCGCTGAGCCCGCTGATGGTGAGGGGCCGGGGGCTCCTGGCTCTGTCCCCAGTGGGTGGGTGCCCCGCAGTGTGGCAGCGGGGACTGTCTGGGACCGGCAGTGGCCGGGGGCGTCTGTACCCTGGGGAGCCCGTCCCAGCGCGGGAATGGAGGGGAGCGTCACAGCCCTGAGGGAGAGACCTGGGGCACCCGCCCACTGGTGGGACTGGGGCAGGGGGGCTGCAACCGTTTGGAGGACTTGATAAGGAAAATAATATAGCAAGAAACCTAAAACTCTGTTGCAAGACCTAACATTCTGCCGCAGGCAGGAATTACATAGATAACAGGAACCATCAATACGCAAGCAGGAGCCCCATTGTCCAAGGAGGGGGCTGTTAGCACTGATGCAGACGAGCTCAATAGATAAGGAGCCTTCTGACAAAGACGTGCTAACTGTGAAAAGAAACAAATTGTTGAAGAGATAAGACTCAAGGATACTAGAAATAGGAGCAAAAGAAGGGTAAAGGTAGTTGTGGTAGTGGGAGATCTCGACCTCCTACTCAAATGGCCCCCCCGAAGGAGGCGGATCCCCCGCTCGGGGAGCATGCGTAGTGAATTGAAAAGGAGCTGTATCTTTAAATAGAAGCGGGAAAGAAACTGACCAATAACGAGTTAGGAGGTGTAGACTCTGGGCAGAACTAACCAACTTAATTGTATAAATGTGCACTGTGAGTTGAGCTAGGTGTGCAAGTTAGGAGGAATGATCTCCCTTGCACTCAGTGCTGCAAATAAACATACCTGCTTTACAACCTTCCACGGGTTGTGAAGTTTGTTTCCACAAGTCAGAATGCCATGGCAGAACAAGGGACAGTAGACTTGGGTTTCTGTTTGGGAGGCTCAAGTTAGACATCAACATAAGCTTGTTCAGCCAGGATGATGCCCAGAGAGGTACAATCCCCATACCTGTAGTTACACAAAACCCACCAAGAACATTTAGTGTGACCTGCCAGTCTGCTGAGAGGCTTGGCAGAAACAGCCATTCCTTCCCCGAAATGATGCTGATGTCACAAATGACGTCAGCATGAAGGCTTGGCAGGGACCAAGTAGAAATGACAGTGAAAGCTTGGTCTGATGCTGATGTCCCCCTGCTGAAGTGGATGAGGTGCCACTCTCCCAGGTCTCCAGCTAGGACTACAGGTCCCTGGCAGAAGCCCTCAGTGGTGGCTGTACTTGGGGAAACAGCACCATCTATTTGCAGCATTGCTTTACGAGTGCCTCTGTAGGGAAGACACCGTGGAGTCCACGGTTACGTGTCTGTGAACCATAAGCAGGGCTGGGGATCCCATCCTGGAGCCAAAGGCTTGGTGCAGCATCCTCTGCTGTCCTAGGTCATGTTGGGTTAGACCTTACCTCCAGGCACTTCCCTGAAGCCCAGAGGTAATGCCCAAGGTTTGCTCTGAGTTTAGGGTTATGAGTATGAGTTGCACGATGTGTGTGCAGGGGCCAGGGGAGGGCAGAAGCAGGAAGGGTCCACAGACAGGTCAGACAGCCCCAGACTAGAGTCTTCAGCTCAGACTTAGCTCTCCCTTCCCAAGGCAGGATCTGCCCTTCCACTCCCATGCATGCACATGAAAACACCCACCCTGAGGTCTGATGCCTTGTACAGGTCTCAGCCCCTGAACCCCATTTCCCCATAGCTGCCTTGGACAGATGCCAGCCCTCTGAGGTCCCAGGAAGGTGCTGGCCCCACAGGACCAAGGGGGAGAAAGGCAGCCTGACCCCAGCTTTGCTTTGGCCGGGAAAGCTGTCCCCACCCCAGCCCATCCCTACCTCTGCAGGGAGAGCAACTGGGCAAGGGGCAGGGGGATGGGGCTGCCTCCAAACCCAGCTCAGCACCCCTCAGTGTTTGATCCCCCTGAGTTCCACATACCAGAAGTGACCTAGGACCCCCGTTCCAGCTTTACCACAGGCCTGTGAGGAATGAAAAAGATCTGTTCTATTAAAGCTGCTGGAAAAAGAGCACAATGGGTGCTTTGGGGTATCCAAAGTACAACAGGTGGGTCTGGGGCATCAGAAAGTCTCGTGGAGAAACTGCTACTTCTTTCCCCTTTACTTGCTTTCAATCAGGAGCAGCCCCTGCTTCTTGGTGTCTTCCTGGGTGAGGACAAGGCCATGGGTTTCGTCGTCAGAATCAAAGGGATCTGGAGGAGAGAGTGGAGTGGGCTGTGGAGGGTCTGTGGGGCCACCTCCGCTGTGCTCGTGTCCCTGGGGAAAGCCGGCACATTTTGGAGGACTGGTGGCAGCCCAGAGAGCCCTTGTGCAAGAGCCCTCAGGCATGGGCACTGCCGACTGGCTCTTCCACCCCAGCATCCCAGGGTGACCTGCAGAACCTGGGGATGCCACCACTGTGGCCCATCTTCAGTACTGCTGGGGCTTCCCATAAAGGTCTGGAGCTAGGAGGTGGTGGGTACAGCTTTGTTAAAAAAAGGTAGTAAGCTGCCAAAAGCTCATGGTCTCCTCCAAGAGCAGCCAATAGGAGGAGGCCACAGGCAGAGTCAAGCCCTGGTTATTCTTCACAACCAGGTGATTTTGAAGACAAGGCTCTCCCTCTTTGCCCCACATCTCTGGAGGCAGCTCATGGGCTGAGCTCTGCTGGGACAGTGGGAGATAGGCAAGGATGCCCAGAAATCCCAGTGGGCAGGGGCTGGGACGGTTGCTGTGGGACATGTCCCCGCTGTGCTCTCCTACCTTGGATGCTACAGCCTGCATCCTCCAAGGAAACCTTCAGGTTCTGTGAGTCATTGGCAGTTGTTTTCTCCAGAAAATGTCTGACCTTCACAAAAATCTGTGAAAGACATACTAGGTTAATTGCTGAAGGGGAAGGGGCTGTTCCGCCCCACCTCAATGTCCCCCTGGGGGACACACCCTGCAGTGTCCAGTGCCACCTGGGGCCGAGTCGATCCATGGCCCTTCCTTGGGGCCACCTCCATCCTCCCAGCTGAGAGGATGGCTTGGGATGGGCCATATGGGGAAGCCCCATACGGGTGCCCAAGGGCCACAGCAGGGATGGAGCCCCTGCGCACCTTGTTGTCCTCATTGGGGCTGTGCCTGTTGAGGAGCATGTTGGCCACCTGCTGCACCAGGTACTGCAGCTTCTGCTCACAGTGCCAGAGTTTCTCCTCCACCCCCATGGCCTTGGCAGAATCCTCCTGGAGTCAGAGAGAGAACAACCACCTTTGTGGGGAAAATGAGCCACTTGGGGGGACAGTGACTGCACAAAGTGTCACCGTGCTGTGCCACTGCACCACCAGGCACCAGCCAGGGCCATATTCGTGCCAGTGCTGTGCGGGTACCTGGCCAGGCACAGTGATGCCAAGCAGGTGGACCAAGAGGTTGTTGATGCCATGTTCAAACTCGACCAGGAGGTCGTGGTTCCTCAGTATCTGGGCTCACATCTGCCTCAGCCGAGCCTCTTGCCACTGCAGTTTCATCCTCAGCTCCTCCTCCAGCACCCTGGAGCGAAACACATTCACATCCATACAACTGCACAGAGGTGCAGTGACACCCTAAATCTGTTGCAAAAGCTGCTCAGGTTGCCAACTGCAGAGCAGAGATGCTGCCTGCAACCCAGCTCCACACTGCTGGTACTACTTCCCATGCCAGGCAAGAAGTGGGGGTCCTCCTGCTGCAACACCAGGAGCTTTGGGTGTTTTGCCAGGCCCAGAGCTGGGGGAACCCCTTGCTCAGAAAACCTCCTGGTGCAGGAGGGGTGGGCGGCTGCAGTGGGATGGAGGAAGGGGTGCCCTATTGTGTCAGGGCACCTGGGATGCACATATCTCCCACCAAGGGCAGTGGCCCAGTTGGCACAACTGTCCCAAGACCAGCAGCACCTGTTTGTGTGTGAGGGCTGGTGAAACTTCAGTTCAGCCTGTTTCAGCTCCAGCTCCTGCAGCCTCTCCTTCAGTGCCTGCTTCTTCTCCTTGTATTCCTTGATGTACTGCTCCAGGCCCACTGAGGACTTTTGCTGTGCCACGAGCCTGCTGGGTATGTCCTGGCTAGGGGAGAGCATGAGAACTCAGCCCATGGTGCTCCTGCAGGGTACAGGATCCAGGCTGTGGCCTCGTGCAGGTTCATGTACCACGGACCAATGCAAGCTCATGTCACAGACAAGAGCAGCGCCATCCTTGCCCGCACCAGAGGGCCTTTGGGGGGCTCCTGAGGCAGAGGAGAACAGAGAGCCTCGCAATGAAACAAAGCAAGAAGAGAGGTCTCAGCTCCCTGGGGCCTGAGCAGCCATGAGTTTTACCAGAGAGGGGTTTTTACGTTACCTGGAAATTGGAGCACTGCACCACAGCCTTGGCCTTCTCCATCTTCCCGGTCACCATGGCCTCACACTCCATCTGTGCAGGAGCAAAATCATGGACTCAACGACATATCAATATGATCCTAGTTGAAGCCGCTTTACTTAAGTTTCTGCAAGCTTATATACAATTTTCATATTCATACACACGTCACACAATTCTATTGGTTACATACACTGTTCACACGCTGCTATACAGATACTAATTGGTTAAAAGCATACAAGCGGTTAGTCCCATCATTAAAATTGTTGACATCCTTGTGGTCATCAGTTCCCAGCTCAGCTCCTGTTTTTCTGCCTGCTTAACTGCCAAAGATCCTGTTTTCTTTGTTCCAGGTGTCTTTCTCACACAACCTTGTGGCCTTGCTGAGCAGATAAAGCTTTTAATCATATCAAGCTGCTAAAGCAAGAGCAATTTTTGATAGGCCACATGTCCCTTTTCTTCCAAAAACATTGCCACACATCTGGGACCTAATGGCCTCTGGCCTGGTGCCTGGTGTGGGAGGGAAGTGGCAGGGACAGCCTGCGGCTGTGTGTGCGTCCCACCCCCTTGCACCCCCACCAGGCACTCACTAGTGGGTCCTGCGGGTGCAAGGTTGGGAAGTCCACGGTGAGCTCATACCTGGCTTGCTGCAAGGATGTTCATTGTCACACCCCAAGCTGCTGGCACCTGAGGGGAGCTGGCCCTGCAGCCCCCCCACCTGTGGGGGGTTCAGCACTGATGCCTGCCATCTGCCCACAGCCTGGCCTGTGTCGGGACCCCCAGATCACTGCTCTCAGATGCCTTTTGTATGTTTCCTTGAGCCAGAGTCTGTCTACGTGCACCTTCTGGGTGGCCAGGGAGCGGTACATGCACGCTTTCTCTGCAAGGAACTGGCTTCCCCTCCTGGCCATGTCCTCGTGGAGCGTATCAGAGAAGGGAGAAGTGTTTGCCAAAGCTGGAACAGACCTTTGGAAGTCAGCTGAACTTCTGGGATGGCCAGGGTCAAAAATGACCAGCCCCCGCCCCTGTCCCCTACCATGTAAGCAGGCTGGGAAGGAAGCTGGGCAAGGAGGGCTGGAGGGTGGAGCATGCTGACTTCACCATGGCTGGTGCTTCAGGCAGGCTGTCCCCAGCCCCAGGGCAGCCTGGCCCAAGAGCAAGACCTGTGAGGAGCTATGGAGTCATTGGGGTGCTGTGGGCAAGTCCAGCTCAGTCTCTTTTGCTCTTTATTGAAGGAAGACTCACCAGCTCGGGCACATGGTGCTGTCGGTGGGCTCTGGAGGGTGGGAAAGGGCCGAAAGGTGCCCCAAGCTATCTCATCTTGGTTCCATCAGCAGCTTTGAGGGCCTCCAAGGCCATGAGCTACACATCTTCTAGTTCCCCACGCTACAGCTTGGCCATCTTGCACAGGAGGTCCAGGTGCGGAGGCAGGCGGGCCAGCTCCTGGGACACAGGGAGCTGCAGCATGTCACCCCACTGAGCCCCAGGGGTCCCCCATGCTGTGACAGCAGATGGAGGGGAGCAGGAGGACCTCTCTGATGCAGGAGGGCGTCCCACCAGCACAGCCCCTTGGGAACCTCCTTGCCTTTGCAGGGGGAGCGGGCGGGATGATAGCATAGTGGGGAGGAGCTCACCTTCCTCAGGACATCCCACACCACCAGGTACAGAGCACTCACCTTCTGTCCAGTGTGGACTTTCAGGAGCATCTTCTCAATGTTTTTCTCCAGTTGGCAAAGCACCTGGGGCAGACACAGGGGAGTACACGAGGTGACCCCGCACACCAAGCCTTGCACACAGCCAGGGGGTGCAGGGGCTAGATTAAAGCCCTCCTCAGATGCTGCCACCCCAGGAAGGGGTCCTGGGTACCTGTGTCTGTGCCTGCCGCTTGTCACACATCTTGGCATCCTGCAGCAGCTGCTGCAGCAGCTCCTCCTGGACTTGGCTCCACTGCCTCACCTGGTATAGAAGCATGTTGTAGGTGTTCACCTGGTCATAGATTTCAGCCCGGAGCTTCTCCTGGGCCACCTGGATGTGAGCGTTCATCAGGCTGGAGACAGGGCTTGCTGGGCACCCATGGGAGAAGGGGGTCCTGCCTGGAAAACTCCCACCAGGGTAGAGCCAGGGATGCCGGGACATTGCTCCGGGACATGGTCACACATGGCAGGATGGGGTCTGGGAGAGCTTTGTTCTGTAGGGCTAGTTGGGGTAAGGCAGAGGTGGGCATCTGCTGATGGCAGTGGTGGGTCGGGCTTAGGGACTCTGCATAACCCAAACCCAGGGCTGTGTCACCTTGTGGCTTATAACCGGCTCATAACCTTGGGATGGGCATTGAAGGGAAGAGACAGCATCTCTCTCCCAGGGATGCAGCTGGATCTGCAGGAACCTGGGCAGCCCCAGGGACACAGAGGGTGGGACAGCCAGGAGCTCTGCTGGGGCAACAGATCTGCTGAGGGAGCTAAAGGAGGATCTGCACAGACAGGTACCACAGTGGAAAGGGACCCATGGGACCACACACAAACACCGCCTGTCACACCACACCATCCCTGGGGGGCTGTCCTTGTGCCGGCACCAGGTCCCTCTACCATGCACTCTGCTCTTCTGAGCATCCCTGGACCCCTAGCCCCCTGCAAGCAGCCCAAGCCCGCTGGACCCTGCCGTTACCTCCACCATCTTCTTGGCCAAAGTGGCCCTCAAGTACTTCTGCGCTCTGCAGGTCTCTGAGACAGTGAGCTGCTTGTGCTGTGGGCAGGAGAGGGGCAGAGAGAACATCACCACCAGCCTGGGGACAGTCACATCCTATTGTTGCCCTGTGCAGCCCGCTCCTGAGAGGACCGGTGGAGGAGCTGGCTCTTCAGGGCCAGCACCAGGCAGGGGTACAGCAGGAGGGACCTGCTGGTACCTTCTGGATAACAACCAGGGCATGAACGTCCTCCTGCACAGCCTCACACAGGTGGGGGAGCAGCTCTCTTCTGACTGAGCTTTTCCTTACATGACTGTGTGAAAAACTTCCTCCCTTGCTCTGGGGGACATGAAGGCACTGTTGGTACTGTGCAGGACAACGTGGGGACTGAGAGCCCCCTGCCCGTCCCGGGCCATCCCCGCAACGCCAAAGGGGCAGCACCTTGCAAGGCGATGGCAGAGCACAGCTCCTGGACACGCTGGCTGAGGTTTGCCTTGTGGCCCCGCATGGTGCTGGTGCTCCTGCCTCAGCCCTCCAGCCTTGCTGCACTTGTGGCAGCTGTTGCAGCTCTACTGCCCTGTGGAAATGCCTTCATCGTGCTGTGAGGACATTGCTGGGCTGTGACACCACAGAGCTGAGCTCCCTGCACTGGCAGAACTGTCGCCATGGCACCTCCAAGTGCCGCACACCACACACCTCCTGCTCGGCCATCACCTCCTGCTCAGCTATTGCCGTCCACGGCCCCTTCCTCTCTGCTTCTGTGGGCAACAGATTAAGTAAGAACCAATTACTAAGGCAGCCAAAGGCAAGGCGGGCAGCAGGGTCCCAGCACCGTGGCTGCAATAGTTGCAACCCACCCAGCTGGGGGACCCCTCCAAGCCCCCCACCAGAAACAGCGTGAGGGCAGGTGCAGAGAAAATACATGGACATATATACCCAAACACACCACCAGCACTCTCCTGGAAGCTGCCAGCTGGTTTCAAATGGCAAGAGGAGTCTATTACTACCTGTCACGGTCCACTCAGTAGAGGAGGGAGAGTGGGAAGCTGCTTCTGCTGTTGCATGTCCGGTGCGGATGTTACCAAAATCTCGGAATGAAGAACTTATCGACACCCATGTGATGTAGATAAGCAGACACTTCTTTATTGACGTCCGGGTGCGTGAGCGAGTCCTCTCACGATCAACGCACACCAGGTCCCAAAATCAGATTCCATATATAGAACTTATTCATACATATTCATTAATTATTCATGCATAATCATAACATTTCCCGTAAATCATTTACATACTCTCCTCCTATATCTGATTATGTGCAGTAAAGCTTAGAAAGGTCCAGAAATGGGTCTAGGGTACGATTTGGGTAGGTGGTATATGAGTCGGTGGTCGCGATCTCCCCCTGCCGGAATTACCTTTTACTAAAGTTCACAGTTTCTTGGCAGGTAACTACAAGCTGTTCCAGTCGACTCTCCCCGGTTTCCATTAATCTCATATTCTGACATTTCAATACACCTCTGCGTACAGAAGACTGGTTAAATACAATGGAACCTTTCAACCCTAGAGTTATTACAATAGTTCCAGGCTCTTCTTCTAGCCTTGGTACAAGACGTACAAAAGATTCCATAACAACTCTTATTGCATAGCTGCAAGTTTCCTATAAAATTTTTTTCCCTTATCCTTCTATATTTTAATTCTATTAAATGATTTTATAAAATCAATTAATTAATCAAATAGAATCAATCAATTTTAACTTATTAACTAATCGGTAACATTTCCCCCCTTTGAAAGTGTTGAAAATCATTATTTCAATACTTTCACATTATTCATATATCTTTTGTTTCAACATATTTGGGTAATGGATCATGTCTTGGTGAAATAGTTGGTACTTCTCTCATAATCATACGACTCACTGCAATTCTATTGGTAAACTGTTTCTTCAGACATGCATATACTAGCATGCTCATCAAAAAGACAACTAGTAACAGAAACAAAATCTTAATTATAGATTGTATCCAAGAGCTCAATTTCCATCCCAGTTTGTTAAAAATTTTCCCAAGCCAATCTTCTGACATATCCTTTTGAATTGCTTCAGTTTCTTTTTCAATTTTTCCTAATAGGTCTAGATCATGTTCCACATCCTGAGTGACATTTGGAATGTGGATACAACAGTGGTCCAGTTTATCCTTAAGATATCCACACACTCCATGTTCTTTAAGTAGGAGCATATCTAGTGCCATTCTATTTTGTAAAGTCATTCTAGAAGTTGCCTGTAGTTGTATATTCAATTCCTTAAACCCCTTCTTGGTAACGTTTGCCAATTTTTCCACTTGACCAGTTAAATGATAGAGCCATGCTCTGTTTCTATATGAAGCTATAGGATTTAAAAGTGATTCCAGTGCCCAGCCAATTTTCACTCCTGTAGATGGTTCATTCCAAATATCATCATTTATCCCTGATCTCTTTATTCGTTTTAATTCTAGATTCTCTAGAGATCCTTTAAATGGTGATTTCTTCCAAATCGGACACAATGTTGGCATGCCTAATGTGATTTGTTTCACCTTAACATCTAATGGTAGGTGTGTTGTCCAGGTTCCATCACTTAATGCCCAAACTAAATGTCCTGGACTTCGAATAGTAGATTTTCTACAACTAAACAAAGTTCCTCTTCTGACTGTAAAGGCGCTGGTTAAATTGAAAGTATTCTTAAGACCTCGACAAAAACAACCATATTTCAAAGCAGCAGCCAACGGAGGAATTCTTTGAATTACTAAGTCTGCATTACTACAATCATACACTTTTTCACATTTCCACCATGGCACTATTTTATTTTCCTTCTCTCCCGATGTAGTTGACCTATCATCTACCCAGGGTAGTACTGAAAAAACCTTTCCATCCCAGGTAAAACACCAAGAAATTCTTGCTATATACTGAAAATAGGAAAATATGGACATAGACCATATAGAGTCCCACTGGTCTACTAACTGGGTGCTCTGGTCAGTTTCGTTACACTTCCATTCCATAACACTTTTGCTCACGTTAATTTTAAATTGTTCATCATAAGAACACCATCCCACAGTCTTAAATCTTCCTATTTTGGTAAAAACATAGTTTAACAATTTTTCACAATCCGCCAGACTACCTGGAGTTTTCCACTGTTTTCTAGTGACTTTTACTTGCTCATACCATTGAGTCACTGGCCTCTGTTCACAATAATTGGTTTCATTTTTATGTTCCAGGTTAGTCAAATTCATAGTTAAAATTCCCCATGGAATAGATTCACCTACTGCCCTCGATATTGGCAAACAAGCAGTGATCTGCGTGATGTTTTGTAAATTGGCAAATTCTTTAATCAATCCTACCATCAAATTTTTCTCAGCCATTTGTTTGGGAATGTCAATCACTTGTTCTGTTTCTATTTGTCTTTTGTTCCTATCCACCAACACTACCAACCAAAAGAAAATCCAAAAGCCAATCATAACCTGATATGCAAAATTAAACATGTTTCAAAGTCAATTTTAAGTCTCTGAGCTACGTTTCACAATCTTCCACGGAATAGATGCTTTCTTCACTCGAGTATAATGTATCCAAGCATCCGATTCTGCAATTTTGATAGCTGTAAAAGTGGTTAGCAGTATCTGGAAGGGTCCTCTCCAGCGCTCCTGCAAAGGTTCGGAGGTCCAATTCTTCACATAAACATAGTCTCCCGGCTGGAAATCATGCACTGAATTTTCCTGGAATAAAGGTCTATTCCAAATTACTGCACTCTGAATTGCAGTCAAAGTTTTTCCTAGAGAAAGCAAATAGTTATATACATCCTGCTTTCCTTTCACGTGTATGTTTGGATTTGGTTATGGAGACTCATACGGTTTTCCATATAATAATTCATAAGGACTGACTGAGGTTCCACTCTTTGGTTGTACTCTGATTCGTAATAACGCCAATGGAAGTGCCTGAGGCCACTTTAAACTGGTTTCTTGACAAATTTTACTTATTTGTCGTTTCAAAGTTTGATTCATCCTTTCCACTTTCCCACTAGATTGTGGTCTCCAAGACGCATGTAAATCCCAATTAATACCCAATACTTTGCTAACACTTTGGACAACTTCAGCAAAAAAGTGTGGACCTCTGTCAGAGGAAATTCCAATAGGAACTCCAAATCTCGGAATTATTTCTTGTAATAACCACTTCACAACCTCTTTTTGCTTGTGTGGTGCGACAGGGAAGGGCTTCTGGCCATCCTGTAAAAGTATCAACCCTTACCAGGATGTACCGGTACCCATTTTGTCTAGGCAGCTCTGAAAAATCTACTTGCCAGTAATCTCCAGGTTCTGTACCAGATTTCAGTCTACCCATTTGAACCTTTTTCTTAATCATTGGATTATTTTTCAAACATACTTCACACTTTGCAGTTACCATTTTGGCTATTCCTAACATCTTAACTGATATTACTTGCTTTCGTAAAAATGTTACTAAGGCTTCTGCCCCCCAATGACATTCTTGATGTCTCATTTGAATTATCTCTCTCATCAAAAGAGGTGGAATTACTACTTGCCCGTTAGGAGTTACCCACCATCCCGCTAAGTTTTTCTTAGCATTTAATAACTGACCCAATTTGTCATCTTCTTCTGAATATCTCGGTTTTTCCCTAGGAAGGGTTACTGTTTTAGAAGGAATTATTGCCATTTGCAATGCTTGTTTCTTTGCTACCCTTTTTGCAGTCCTATCAGCTAAATTATTCCCAGCTATTATTTTTGTATTCCCACTCTGATGTGCCTTACAGTGCATGATTGCTACTTGATCTGGCTTTTGAACTGCTTGTAATAATCGTAAGATCTCTGTTTGATGCTTAATATTTGATCCTTGAGAGGACAATAACCCCCTCTCTTTCCACAAAGCTCCATGGACATGCACTACCCCAAAGGCATATTTTGAATCAGTCCAGATATTTACTCTCTTGTCTTTGCTTATCTCTAAGGCTCGAATTAAAGCGATGAGTTCTGCCTTTTGGGCTGATGTGGTACTCGCCAATGCTCCTGCTTCTATAACTGTAGTCTCTGTTGTTACCGCATATCCAGCGTATCGAACTCCTTGTTCCATGAAGTTGCTTCCATCAGTATACAGTTCCCAGTCTGGTCGCTCCAATGGCACATCCTTCAGATCTTCACGACTGGAATAAACATACTCGATGGTAGCCAAGCAATCATGTTCCAGTCGTCCTTCTTCCTGTATGGAACTTAAAAACACTGCAGGATTTACCAGGTTAGTTGTCTTTAGAATCACATCATCTTGTTCAGTCAATACTATCTGGTATTTCATCATTCGGCTGGGGGACAGCCAGTGTCCCCCCTTCTGTTCTAGGACAGTTATCACCATGTGTGGAACATAGACTGTTATTGTTCTTCCCAAAGTCAATTTCCGAGCTTCTTGTATGAGCATCACTGTTGCGGCCACTGCTCGAAGGCAGTTCGGCCACCCTTTACTCACTGTGTCCAGTTGTTTAGAGAAATATCCGACTGGTCGTTTCCAACTTCCTATCCTCTGGGTTAACACGCTCAGTGCAAGGTGTTGTCTTTCATGTACAAACAGCTGGAAATCTTTGGTTAGATCCGGCGGTCCCAAGGCAGGTGCAGACATTAAGGCACGTTTCAACTCTATAAAAGCCTTTTGTTGTTGTGGGCCCCATACAAAGGGAGAGTTCTTTTGGGCCTCATACAGCGTTTTAGCTATTAGCCCATAGTTCATGATCCAAAGGCGACACCACCCAGTCATTCCCAAAAATGCTCTGAGTTCATGAATATTTCTCGGCTCAGGTATACTACAAATAGCTTCTTTGCGATTTTTTTCCTAATTGTCGTTGTCCTTTTGAAATCTCAAAGCCCAGATATATCACAGTCTGGCAGGCTATCTGGGCTTTCTTTCTGGACACTTTATATCCATTTAGTCCCAGAAAATTCAAGAGGTCAATAGTCACCTGTATACAGGTAAGTCTTTCTTCTGTAGCTATCAGTATGTCATCCACATATTGTAGGAGTAAATGTCCAGGCCTTGATTTATCCTGTTTCCAGATTTCAAGTTCCTTTGCTAATTGATTTCCAAAAATAGTTGGACTGTTTTTAAATCCTTGGGTAATCTAGTCCATGTCAGCTGCATCTTTCGCCCGGTTTGAGGATTTTCCCATTCAAAAGCAAACAGTTTTCAGCTTTCCCTTTCCAAAGGTATACAAAAGAAAGCATCTTTTAAATCAAGCACTGTAAACCACTGATAATTCTCCCTCAATGCTGTTAACAGTGTATAAGGGTTTGCTACTACAGGATAAATATCCTTAACTATTTGATTTACTGCTCTCAAGTCTTGTACCAGTCTATATTCACCCAAAGGTTTTCTGACTGGTAAAATAGGAGTATTATACTCAGATTCACATTCTTCCAAAATTTTATACTCCAAAAATTTATCAATCAATTTCTTCAATTCCTGTCTCACTTCTGATTTGATTGGATATTGTTTAATTCTCACTGTTCCTGCGCCTTCCTTCAAATCTACTTTAACCGGTTCTGCTAGTTTCGATTTGCCAGGTATATCTGTCTCCCATACAGTAGGGATCACTGCCAAATCCACCTCCGGTGGAATTTCTTGTTCCTTTACCTTTTCTTGTATCATCAAAACTTCTCCCGTTTTTGACTCGGGTATCTTCAAAAAGAATTCTCCTTCATCAAAAACAATTTGTGCATTTAATTTAGATAATAAATCTCTTCCTAACAAGGGTACCGGACATTCTGGTACATACAAAAATTCATGTGTAATTATTTTATTTCCAAATTTCAAATCTATGGGTTGTAGGAATGGCCTGTTTTCTTCTTTCCCTGTTGCTCCTTTTATATTGGCTGTTTTTGTTCCAATTTTTCCTTTAGAAGTATTTAATACTGAAAATGTCGCTCCCGTATCTACTAAAAATTCAACTTCTTTATCTCCCAGCTTAATTTTAACCAGAGGTTCAGCTGGGTTCCCCTCCGGTCCCCTTCAGTCATCTAAAACCATTACTTTGGCAAGGTCGTGAGAAACACTCCTGTTTCTGGGGCAGTCCTTTTTCCAATGTCCTTCCTCTCTACACAAGGCACACTGATTTATTCCTAAGAGGGTATTAAATTTCCGATCACCACAATTCATATACCCTCCTCTTCCATTAAATCCTCGTCCTCTTCCTCTGCCCCTTCCTCTATCTGCTGTTCCTGCCATTACTGCCAATAAATCTATTCTCCTTGTTCTTCTTTCTTCCTTTTCTCTGTTATTATATACCTTCCATGCCACTTCCAACATTGCATTTAAACTCCTTGAATTCTCTCCCTCCAGTTTCTGGAGTTTTTCCTTATATCTGGTGCCGATTGTCCCATAAAGATCAAAGCCAATTGTATCTGTGCTGCCTCTGTTTCCACTCTCAAATCAGTGTATTTTCTAGCAGCTTCCTTTAATCTTTCCAAAAATGCTGAGGGAGATTCATTTTTATCTTGTCTTACTTCATATAATTTAGACCAATTTAGAGATTTAGGCATGGCATGTCTAATCCCATATAAAACCCATTTTTGATACCGCTTCAGTCTTTCTCTATGTGCCACATTATTTGGATCCCACTGCGGATCCCCAGATGGAAAATTCTATTGTTCCACCTGTTATTCCACTCATCACATCCAACTCTGCCTGTGCTTTACCGGCTTTTAATACCATTTGCTTCTCTGTATCATCTAACAAATTAACCAGGATCACCTGTAAATCATTCCAGTCTGGATTCTGTGTTCTAATTATAGTATCTACCACCTTGCCCACTTTTTCAGGATCTTCTCTATAGTTTCCTGCTGCCTGTTTCCAAGTCATCAAATCCGTAGCTGTAAAAGGTATTTTCACATAGACTGGTCCATCACTGCCAACTCCCTGTCGCAGGGGAGCTATTGTATGGGTCTGTTGCCGAGTTCTCCGTGAAACAGGAGTATGAATTACAATCTCCGATAATCTTTCTCCCACATCTCCCGTTCCACTGCTATCCGGTTCAATCGCTGGTTCTTGTATCCTTAATTCTCGACCCTGATTCATTTCTCTCCTAGGAGGGGATATATCTAACTCTGGTCCATCGTCATTCTCAATAACAATCCTTTTCTTCAAACAACCTTTCCCAATCTCACAAGTTGAACAACACTTTTTCACTTTCTTATTATCAGCGGTTACAGCCATTACTAAATTATCTCCAATAGTTAACTTACATTCCTCCTGCCAATCTTTTCTTTGTCTCAAGTAAAAGAACAAATCCACATATGGCATTTCACTCCATTTCCCTTCTCTTTCACAATACAACATTAACTGCAAAATAGTGTTATAATTCAGTGTCCCGTTCATGGGCCACTTTTCCTGATCTTCTAATATATATAGTGGCCACCAATTATTACAATATTCAATCATCTGGCTCTTTGGCAAATCCTCATATAAATCCCCCCAATGCGCCAATAAACATCCCAATGGAGAATTTTTCGGGATTTTATCATTTAACACAAGATTACCCAAGCTTTTACTTTTAAACAACCGAGTTAACTTAGTTGCCATGGTGTAATTACCCACAGTACAATACACAATTATTCAACTCTATCACTCCGATCCGCGGATCCACACTCCACACTCGCTTTCGTTTTCAATTATACGTCTCACTGTTACAGCCACACTCACACTTTCCCACAGTTACTTTAAACAAACATATAACACAATATTATACCTCTTAATTTTCTTCTTAATACACAAACTCACAAAACAACAAAGAAAACAAACGTATAACACAATATTATACCTCTTAATTTTCTTCTTAATACACAAACTCACAAAACAACAAACACCAAAAACTTCTAACTTCTTGTTAGAGGCACTACCTTAGAGAACACTATAGCATATAGTTTCTCTTGTCTACACTTTTGTCCAACCCTGCAATAGCTTTTGCTTATGTCTTACGGGCAGACACCTAGGCTTCCACTTCCACAAGGATCCTTTTAGTCCAACCCTGCAATAGCTTTCGCTTATGTCTTACGGGCAGACTCCTAGTCCTACCCTGCGCAGCTCTTTCACCGCGTCTGACAGGTAGACTTACTCAGTGGGACTCCAACCCACTGGTGGGACTCTATCCCACTCTTTCCCATACAATTATTATAGTGCACTTACTTACTACAATTAAAAAAAAGAAGTGTCTTACCCAAAAATCCAGGGAACGTCGCGAAGAGCCTTACGGATCGGGGATCAATGGGTGTCCCCGAGAAATCCTCGGTGCCGGCCGGAACCGATCAGGTCCCCGACTCCTCCGGTCTCCTTCAGCGAGGTCCCATCTGGGTCTCCAAAACTGTTACCGAAATCTCGGAATGAAGAACTTATCGACACCCATGTGATGTAGATAAGCAGACACTTCTTTATTGACGTCCGGGTGCGTGAGCGAGTCCTCTCACGATCAACGCACACCAGGTCCCAAAATCAGATTCCATATATAGAACTTATTCATACATATTCATTAATTATTCATGCATAATCATAACATTTCCCGTAAATCATTTACATACTCTCCTCCTATATCCGATTATGGGCAGTAAAGCTTAGAAAGGTCTAGAAATGGGTCTAGGGTACGATTTGGGTAGGTGGTATATGAGTCGGTGGTCGCGATCTCCCCCTGCCGGAATTACCTTTTACTAAAGTTCACAGTTTCTTGGCAGGCACCTACAAGCTGTTCCAGTCGACTGTCCCCAGTTCCCATTAATCTCATATTCTGACATTTCAATACACCTCTGCGTACAGAAGACTGGTTAAATACAATGGAACCTTTCAACCCTAGAGTTATTACAATAGTTCCAGGCTCTTCTTCTAGCCTTGGTACAAGACGTACAAAAGATTCCATAACAACTCTTATTGCATAGCTGCAAGTTTCCTATAAAATTTTTTTTCCTTATCCTTCTATATTTTAATTCTATTAAATGATTTTATAAAATCAATTAATTAATCAAATAGAATCAATCAATTTTAACTTATTAACTTATCGGTATCACGGACTACTACTTTACCAGATGGTTCAGTGCCCACTGCGTGGAAACCTTTTGATTGGAAATTTATGCAGCAGCTACGACAAGCCGTTACACAATATGGATTACAATCTGAACCAGTCAAACACTTGTTGAATTATTTGTTTGACTCGGAAATTATGACACCCAGTGACTGTGCTTCGCTAGCTAGGTTGCTACTTACTCCGGCACAGTATTTACTTTTTGAAAAGGAATGGGAACGTCAAGTGCGTAAGACTTTGCTGCAGCCCAGGGCTCAAGGGCATCCCCTGTGTGATGTTAAAGAGGACATGCTGTTAGGTGGGGACATTTATGCCAACCCTAAGGTACAATTAACGTTTTCCATGGAAATGCATAATGCCTCTGCCCTGACTGCAAAACAAGCCCTGATGCTTGTTTGTCTGAACGTAAGGCCCCTTCCTTTACAACAGTCAAACAGGGAACAACGGAGCCATTTGATAGTTTTGTAAACCAGCTAGTGCACGCCTTGGACCAAAACCACAGTATGACCGAGGACCTTAAAGTACAAATGCTCCAGATGCTAGCTTTTGAAAATGCTAATCCAAGGGCCAGACGATTCTGTCCACCCTTCCCCGAACGGCTCCAGTGGTGGAAATGCTGGAGCGAATGGTAAACAGCGCATCTGCCCAGCAAGCCGCCTTCATCTCTGATGCTGTAAGTTCTGCTGTATCTACAGCCATGCAAAACCATACCCAGGCGCTGGCAGCTGTTCTTAAACCTGCCGTGCGACCGCGAACTACACAAAAGGCTTATACGGGACCTTGTTTTCGCTGTGGTGGGAAAGGTCATCACCGTCGTAACTGCTTGTGGAGCGCGAACGGCGGCTGCGTGCAGACAAAAGTGGTCCCGCCACCGCAGGCCCCGGTCTCCCAGCAACCCGGGGAAGCTTGGGAATCGACTTGGTGACAGCAGTAGATGTCACTCTGTTTGAATATGACAACGCAAAAGATTCCAACCACGACCTTTGGCCCGATACACTCCTCGTGTCAACAATTTGGAGCTCTCCTGATAGGCCGATCTTCAGCTGGACTAAAAGTTATCTTTGTAATTCCGGGACTAATTGATGCGGATTATACGGGACAGATTGTTATTGTGGTTTACACATTGTATCCGCCTCTCCACATACCGCGCGGAAGTAAAATTGCTCAATTAGTTCCCATGAGAAATTTCACTGATAGCGTATGTGCGCCACCTTGTGACTCTTTGCCGAATCGTGGGAATAACAACTTTGGGTCTACAAATGAACTTGTATGCTTCACTATGTCAATGAACAACTGCCCAGAAACTAGAGTCACATTACGGAGAGGAAATTAAACTTGTACTTTTGTTGCACTTTTTGACACAGGAGCTGATGTTACTATCATCACCCGACATGTGTGGCCTAGACATTGGCCTACTAGACCGGCTGCAGAAGGAGTCAGCGGCGTCGGGGGTGTCTCTCTCCCACATTCTAGCACGGAGCCGATCATTATTCAAGTGGAAGACAAAATAGCATCAGCACATGTACTGATTTTACCTTTACCAGATGGCATCTCTGCCCTCATCGGCCGCGAAATGACTCAGTTGGGAGTAGTGTTAACTACCCCTGGTACGGTTTTCTGGCAGCGGCCCCTGCGGGGCAGCCTCCCATCCTAAAACTCACCTGGATTACAGATGAGCCTGTCTGGTTGGAGAACAACTAAAAGCTCACCATATTAAGCCATCAACCAGACCTTGGAACACCCCCATCTTTGTTATTCCAAAAAAAGTCTGGTAAATTTCGCTTGCTTCATGACTTACGCAAGGTGAATGAACAAATGCAAGCCATGGGAGCGCTCCAGCTCAGATTACTGACTCCTACTATGATACCTAAAGACTGGGACTTATTAATTGTAGACCTAAAGGACTGTTTCTTTACCATACCATTACATTCTGCAGCTACACCGCGCTTCGCCTTCACCTTGCCAGCGATTAACAAGGATCGACCAGCTCAGCGTTATAAATGGGTGGTCCTTCCACAGGGAATGCGCAACAGTCCTACCATGTGTCAACTTTTCGTGGCTGCAGCATTACAACCCTTACGTCAACAGTGGCCCATGCTCTCATTTATCATTATATGGACGATATTTTAGTAGCTCAACCGCAACCCTTTACGGAACAAAACCTACAACACCTTATGCAAACACTTGGGCAGGCAGGATTACAAGTGGCACCAGAAAAGATTCAAAAGCAATCTCCATTCAGATACCTGGGATGGAAGATTAATGACAGCATCATAACGCCACAGAAAACCACCATTACCACTGACATTAAAACCCTTACTGATGCACAAATGCTGATGGGAGATTTACAATGGGTACGTCCCCTTCTGGGCATTACTAATGAAGATCTAGCTCCCCTATGGCCTCTTTTACAAGGCACAGATGCAGCTAAATCCATTCACCTCACTAATGAACAACAGAAATGTATACAGCATCTTGGTCGCCTAGTATCAGCGCGATGGGCAGCTCGATGAAACGCTACCCTCCCCCTCCAACGACTGGTGGTTTCTCGCTCTGTCTCTGTTTTTGCTGTTATCATGCAGTGGCAAAAGAAAAAAGGGGGAGATGACCTCTTCCATATCTTGGAATGGATATTTTTATCCCTTCAACCTAAGAAAACATTTCAAACTCGTATGGAAGCAATGGCCGAAGTAATTCGAAAAGGTTGTGATAGGATGATAGCTATTTTAGGGGAAGAAACATTTAATATTCACCTGCCAATGAAGGGAGCAGACCTAGAATGGGCTTTGCAAAACTCTGCTGCTTTACAATTGGCACTTTTAGGATATTCGGGACAGATATCACGAGAACAGCTAAAGGGGAAAGATATCCACTTTTTGAGAATGTATTCATGGATGGAAATACATAAGCATTCATCTGTTCCGCTTCGGGATGGTCTTACAGAGTTCACGGATGCAGGCAAGGCTACTAGAAGGGCTGCTGTGGTCTGGAAGGAAATGGAACTCTGGCAGCAACACATTATTGTTGCCCACCCTAAAGATAATTTACAGACATTGGAGCTGCTTGCAGTTTGTTGGGCTATGGCAAACTGGCACACGGTGAATATTGTCACCGATTCATTATATGTGGCAGGAGTAGCTCAAAGGATAGAGGATTCACTTTTGAGAGAGGTAACCAACCCATGACTAAATGAGTTATTCCAGCAACTTCAAAGAGCTACAAAGCAGAGGACTGTGCCATACTGTATCATCCATATCAGAAGCCACAAATGGCAGGAAGGCTTAGGAGAAGGCAATCACAGAGCAGATCAATTGGTTAGCCTGACACGAACTGCACCCGTCAATCAATTTGAAGCCGCACGAATCTCCCACACTCAGTTCCATCAAAATGCTAAGGGATTAAAAAGACAATTTTGGCTGACGTGCTGAGGCACAGGGTATTGTTAGGAGTTGCCCGCAGTGCAGTCACCATGGCCCTGGCCTAGGGATGGGGGTCAATCCCCAAGGCCTGAGGGCATTAGAGAGCTGGCAGATGGACGTCACTCATGTTTGGACGTCACTCATGTTCCTGAACTTGGCAGGTTGAAATATGTCACGGTGGACACCTATTCAAAATTTATTTGGGCAACTGTGCAACCCGGGGAAAGGGCCTTGCACGTGTGTAAACATCTAACAGCCTGTTTTGCCATCATGGGAGTTCCAGAACAGATTAAGACGGATAATGGTCCTGCCTATGTCAGTCAAGTTCTGCGGAAATTTCTTATTACGTGGGGAGTACAGCATAAGACCGGAATATCTCATTCTCCCACGGGACAAGCCATCGTTGAAAGAACAAACAGAACGTTAAAGGATTATCTGCAGAAATTTGCGGACATTACATATCCAAAGGAGCGTCTACATAGAACCTTGTTTGTTCTCAATCACTTGTGTGTGTTTGGGGACGACTCAGAGCCCCCAGCTATCATTCATGCTACTTGTGTAAATACTGGAACCCCAGGAAATGAATTATCTGTTTATTATAGAAATCCGTGGTCAGGGGAATGGGAAGGTCCTGCCCCTGTTTTGTTTAATGGTCAAGGTTATATGTGTGTTTCCACCCCTACAGGTCCAGTATGGGTACCCAGTAAATGGACACATGCTGATACCAGTAATCATAAAACTGGTACCGGAAGCTCGCCAGTGGGAGCTACATCGGTGGCATCTAGCCACACAGCCTCTGGCGTTGGAGGCATCGCTGCTGTTACAGAACAGGACAATCTGGGCCTCCCCAAGGGATGCATGTGACCAGCTACAGGCGGAACTAGAGAATAGAACTCTGTACTATTCCTTACATGCCTGTGACTGTGGACAAAGGGAATGTGGCTGGGTTCTATTACTTTGTGGCTTATGTAAACTTGTATGGTGGGTCTCTGTATATACCTTGCGAACGGGTTTAGGGTGTTTACAGTGTAAATGGAAAATTAGAGAGAGAAATCCTTTTTGGGAATTGTGAGAAGGGACTGGAGGAAACCACCGGTTTGCTTGAGATCTGTTTGCCCTGTTTGAAGCTACTGAAAGCATGAATCGAGCACAGTGGCAGCGGCGGGTTTGCAGATATTTGGACGGCCTCAGGCTGCTACGTTAGACTAAAATTATAAGTAGGGAGTGTGGTAAAGGTATTTTTATACCTCGACAATATGTTGTCCCTGCCAAAAAGTGGGGGAAGGCTCAGAATGAGTGGGCAAGGAGAGCTCACAGAAAGTAACATTTCTGTAGGATTAAACATGCTCAAATGGTGGATTCGGTTTATGGTCTTGATGAATATGTTACCTGTTGGCCAAGGTATTTTTAACATCTTGCCTAGGACAAACATATGGGTGACATGGGCGAATATTACAGGGGTAACAGACTTTTGTTTAAGTTTGCAGCAAGAAGACAACCCCTTTAGAACTTGCTTAATTGGTATTCCCCTGCAGGAGAATGAAGCGGACTTTGATGGTTTTCAGAATGTCAAAACAGTGAATCTGACTTCCAATGAAAAGGGAACATGCCTGAGTCCGAATGGGCAATTTGTTTGGCCTTCTATGCGTAATGCAGCATGGCAGAAAACAGTTATTGAGAACTTAAATCGACCATATCATTTGCCATTGCAGGAATTAGACCTATTAGGTAGCATTGCGCCCGTTAAATACGTTAACGTAACTGCAACGGGAATGCCAGAATGCGAGGACATGGTACCACCACTTCAACCTGTAAATGGCACTGGATTAATTTGGTTTGGTGAACCGTGGTGATTGTGGCTAGCACGTCAAGGTGAATGGGAGTTTGATACAAGGTTTCAAAATTTAACTGGTTCACCTAATTGGGGTGAACTGAAAGCTGGAGGCTTACATGTAAATGTATCAGGGGGCTATCACTTGCCACCAGGAGTCTTTTTGATATGTGGAGATAGAGCATGGCCAGGGATTCCTTTGTATCCTGTCGGTGGACCATGTTATTTAGGGCGTTTAACTTTGTTTCCTCCACATATGAAAGACTTATTGAAAATGACTCCACAATCACGGAGGGCACTGCGCACCTTTGATGAAACATGTAATGACCGAGTCGATCTGCAGTCTGTAACAACAAATGTCCTAGCCTCCATATTTATGCCAGGAGCAATGACTGCATTAAACGCTAAGAATATACGAAGGTTAGCGTGTTGGGGAGAGAAACAATTTAATCTTACATTGCAGATTTTAAGTTTGTTATCGCTTGACGTAGATAGTGTTAGGCATGCTACATTACAAAATAGAGCTGCAGTAGATTTTTTGTTATTAGCACATGGACACGGTTGTGAGGATTTTGAAGGGATGTGTTGTGTGAACCTTTCCGATCATTCCATATCTATCCACAAGAAGTTGTCACAACTGCAGGGAAACATGAAGCATATTCTTGTTGATGATAATCCCTTTGATGAATGGTTGAGAGGATTGGGCATAACAGGTTGGTTAAAGATGTTATTGATGGAAGGAATACACTTTGTTATAATCATTATTGTAATGGTTTTAGTTTTTAGCTGTTTATTTTCTTGTTTAAAGAGAGTAGTTTTTAACATAACCAATCAGGCCTGTCTTGTGCAAAAGAAAAAAGGGGGAATTGTAGAAGAATGGCTGCGGAAGCGTGGCCATAGAATACCTTAAGTTCTGCACAATCCAGGCCTGGTATTAGAATAGGCGTGTAATCAGAATTGTACTGAAGTTACTGTGCTGAAGATAACAAGGAAGTAGCCTTGAGCTATTCTTGAATCCTGAGACCAAGTAATTATGTTGTGCCAACAGGCCGTGGCTGTAACAAGCTACAGCTGCTGGGAAAGCAGGTGCAGGGCCAAGAAAGATAGGGAGCGGTATGGGAATATATGTAGTAACAAACTACAAGGCGGAAGCATAGCAACACAATTAGCTACATGGATAGAATGCTTATTTTAGTCATGATAATTAGGGGTGTGAGAACCCCGCGCGCTTAGAGACTAATAATCAATCATATTTCTGCTTTACAAATATGCATGTGTATCAATTCTATATAAGTAGTGTTAGAAACTAATAAAGTTGAGCAAGATGCATAACTCATATTGAGCGTCTTCTTGACTCCGGCAAACCCTTCTACCAACAGGATTCTATAATTTTGTTTTCATTGCTACATTTTCTAAGGCAATCTTCAATTGCTGTGACCAGGTTGGCTCCTAAAATTGCACAGACTATAGATTTGCCCTTACCTGATCTAACCTTAGCTTCAGCCTGTAAGGACGTCACTCGGTTCACTACATTCTGCGAGTTTGCCCAATTATCTCAAGCCCAATCTTCTCCGGGTACAGAGGGTCGAGCCCCATACTTTGCCAGAAATGTGCAAAACATGTCCCGGTCTTTCATTAACAAAGGATTTTGTTTATCAGCTTTTCCGGCCATTCTTACTACGAAGGGACCAAACCCACTTCGGGGAGGCTAGACTTAGTTACAAAACACACAGCCACTGCTGTGTCGCTCTTCTCTTCCCCAAATAGTTGAAGGGACCAAAAATCTGCTTCGGGAAGGCAGCTTATAGTTACTACAAGGTTGTCCCTTCACTTTCCCAAGCAGAGCAGACAAATTCTCATTAACATGAGGGCAACCCCCCTTTTTAGCACTTTCCCCCTTTTGCACTTCGAGCTCTTTTAGTTGGATCCTAACAGACAGAGCCCTCAATCGGAGTTTGGAGTGCTAAGTCCTAGGTGTGTGTGGTATGCGGGAAATTCGAGTCGCCCCCCTTGCTTTCTTCCTAATGTTGTAGTCTACAGTCTTCATAATATTCCCTTGAGACGAGCCCATCCCGATGTTACCAAATTCTTTGACACAATCTTTAGTCAGAATAACAGAGCCAAAAGTTTAAAACCAGAAAAATCACCTGAAAGTCCTCAAACCAGACCAGGAATCTCTGGCTTTTGCCATGTGATTCAACCAGGAGGGGTCCAACCCCTGGGGTACCCCTTAGCCCAACGTTGCAGGGCTTTTGCCACTGTTTTACAGGCAGGCAGAACCAAAAAAAACCCCCAACCAAAAAACAAAAAACCAAAACAAACAAAAAAACCCCCATAAAAAACCAAACCAGAAAAGAATGCTTTAAACCTTACCAATACTCTTGGCTCCAAGACCATTGGCTCGGGAATCAGGGAGTCTCCTCAAGAAAGCTTCTCAGTGCTGGCTGGAGGGTCCACAATTCCCCAAGCCACTGATCGTTAGCAGTGATGTCCCATCTGGGGTGCTAAAATGAACTTTCTAAGACTTGTTTTGAAGTCACTTTTGACAGCCTCTATATCTTCCTGTGTGACATCAGGCACCAGATCATGGGCTGCAAGAAGCTGAAGCCACCCCCCACGGCAGTTGTGGCACCGATATCCCCTTCCGCGAGTGCTTGCTCCTGCATCTTTTTCCAGAATTTGGCAGGATCTGGTCCCGATGCTCTAACTTGGGCTGGTTGTTGAACATGACCTGAGGTCTCCTCCAATAAATCTATCACAGGTGGCTCGGGATCACAGACAGGCAACGGGACAATGACCAGATTCCCCTGTCACCCAGAAGGGAACAGACTCCGCCCGCTCAACCCGGCGCCGCTCCGCTCCTCCTGCTCACCCCGTTAATCAGGCAATGGCGGAGAATCTGGCGGCACCGAAGGTACCTTATCGGGCATCATCCCTGCAAATGGGGATGTGGCTGCTTCAACTGCAGCCTTTGTCTCCCTGTCTGCTTTTAATTGTTCTATTGAATCTAGGACCAATCTCCACGTTGTCAATGATGCTGTATCAATTTTGTCCCTTCTTTGTGGCAGCCCCAAAAAGTAACATTCCAGCGCTTTTCCATATCTGAATGCTGGAGACGTTTTTCACCATAACTGGCAAATCACTCCTTTTACACCACCCCAGCAGAGTTCTTATTGCCGTCTCATCATATTTTATGCCTCTACTTTCAAATATGTCTGTTAGCATTGTTAATATAGGGTTTGTCTCTCCGTCCACTTCTGATTGTTCTAGCAAATCTATGATGAATCTCCACATCGTTAACGAGGCTGTGGTAATTTTGTCTCCCCTCGAGGCAGCCTCAAAAAGTAACTTTCCAACACTCTGCCATGTCTGAATGCTGAAAACCTTTTTCGTTGTAACTAGCAAATCATACTTTTTACACCACACTAGCAGAATTCTTATTGCCGTTTTATCATACTTTACAACCTCTTTTTTCAAATATATCCATAAGCATTGCAAATATAGAATTTGTCTCCTTGTCCACTTTTAATTGTTCTAGTAAGTCTAAGACTAATCTCCACATCATTAACGAGGCTGTGGCAATTTTATTTCCCCCTCAAGGCAGCCTCAAAAAGTAATTTTCCAGCATTTTGCTGTGTCTGAACACTGGAGACATTTTTCAGCGTAACTAGCACATCATTTACTTTACAACATCCTAGCAAAGTTCTTATTGCCTTCTTGTTATATTTTAGGCTTCTTTTTTCAAATATATCTATAAGCATTGTTAACATAGAATTTTCTTCTTCTGAAATCTGCGCACCCATATCGATTAGTCCCCATCCACATTGGGTGCCAAAAGTTGCAATTTGAGTTAAGATGGACAACAAATATTGCAATACACCCTTATCAATTAGTTGTCAACAACTCACCTCTCACGGTGTCTGTTATGGGTCACAGGTTCTCCCACTTGCCTCAGCTACTTTGGGCACCAGTTGTTGCAGTCTGAGTCCAAGTCAGTTAGCCTCACTCACAGA
Organism: Falco biarmicus; assembly: GCF_023638135.1. NCBI lineage: Eukaryota > Metazoa > Chordata > Aves > Falconiformes > Falconidae > Falco > Falco biarmicus. The sequence goes on along the minus strand of NC_079310.1, from coordinate 7,396,454 downwards.
GCACCAATTGTTGCAACACAAGCAAGCTATCAGGCTGCAACAAGGCTTTACAGTCGGTCAGATTCTACTTTCCATGCTGTTTCACCTTCTGATCGGGCCCAGCCAGCATGGGTTTATGAAAGGCAGGTCCTGCTTGACTGACCTGATCTCCTTTGCTGACAAGGTAACCTGTTTAGTGGATGAGGAAAACACTGTGGATGTTGTCTACCTGGACTTTACTAAAGCCTTTGACACCGTCTCCCACAGCACCCTCCTGGAGAAACTGGCTGCTCATGGCTTAGATGGGCGTACTCTTTGCTGGGTAAAAAGCTGGCTGGACAGCCGTGTCCAAGGAGTGGTGGTGAATGGACTTACATCTGGCTGGCAACTGGTCACAGGTGGGATTCCCCAGGGCTCAGTATTGGGGCCAGTTCTGTTTAATATCTTTATCAATGATCTGGAAGAGGGGATCAAGTGCACCCTCAGTAAGTTTGCAGATGACACCAAGTTGGCGGGAAGTGTTGATCTGTTTGAGGGTAGGAAGGCTCTGCAGAGGGATCTGGAAAGGCTGGATTGATGGGACAAGGCCAATTGTATGAGGTTCAACAAGGAGAAGTGCCGGGTCCTGCACTTGGGTCACAGCAACCCCACACAACGCTACAGGCTTGGGGAAGAGTGGCTGGAAAGCTGGGGATGTTGGTCAAGAGATGGCTGAATATGTGCCAGCAGTGTGCCCAGGTGGCCAAGAAGGCCAATAGCATCCTGGCTTGTATCAGAAATAGTGTGGCCAGCAGGACTAGGCAAGTCATTGTCCCCCTGTACTTGGCACCGGTGAGGCCACACTTCAAATACTGTGTTCAGGTTTGGACCTCTCGCTACAAGACAGACATTGAGGTGCTGGAGCACCCAAAGAAGGGCAATGAAGCTGGTGAAGTGTTTAGAGAACAAGTCTTATGAGGAGCAGCTGAGGGAAGTGGGATTGTTTAGTCTGGAGGAAAGGAAACTCAGGCGGGACCTTATTGCTCTCTACAAATACCTGAAAGGAGGTTGTAGTGAGGTGGGTGTTAGTCTCTTCTCTGAAGTAACAAGCAATAGGATGAGAGGAAATGGCCTCAAATTGCACCAGGGGAGGTTGAATATTAGGAAAATATTCTTCATCAAAAAGGTTGCCAAGCATTGGAACAGGCTGCCCAGGGAAGTGGTTGAGTCACCATCCCTGGAGGTATTTAAAAGCTGTGTAGATGTGGCACTTAGGGACATGGCTTAATGGTGGACTTGGCAGTGTTATGTTTAAGGGTGGACTCGATGATCTTAAATGTCTTTTCCAAGCTAAATCATTCTGTGATTCTATGATACTGGTAGTGCTCCCAGGGAGCCTTTTGTGCTGGCACTACCAAACTCAGCTTCAAAGGAGAAACCAAGCAATTCTGTAATCCAGCTGAAAAACGAACTCTATAGAAACACCCTTAGCTAGCAGCACATTAGATTCTACAAAGTCTAAAGTTGCAATTTCAAAGCAGGAAAAAAGTATATCACATCTGACTGAGGCCTAATCCAGCTCAATATCCTCTTTATAGCAGTAATAAAAAATAGATGCTGATGATTTTATACTATTCCTTATATGCCTGTGTGTCTTTCCCAGGCTATTCTGTCTTCCAGCCTTCAACAATCTGTGGTTTAGGCACTTCCTGAGCAAGAGGCTGCAGCTTAAACCAACTAAGTGAGCATCTCCATTACACCCTTCTCCCCTTCCACCCTCAAGTCCTTCATCTGCCTTTGCATTGGTACTGGTACTTTGGCAATCAAGCAGTGAGATGGCTCATGGAGAAAAATTTAAAATTCCTCTATCATGAAAAAAATCACTATCTCTCAGATGTCCAACTAGTCAGACTGATTCCCTACATAAGGACATAGATGTCAATGGTGCCTAAAAGAGAAGAGGGGCCAAAGACTACAGTTATTCTCAGCTGTAATGGGAACCACACACGTATACCTCTAAGGGGTGATTTAGTGATCACTTAAATAGTATGCTCAGCTCTCTCCATAACCTTTCAGCACTTTTCATCATTTAGTCATCTGTATTAAGGATAAGTTCTACATAAATAGTAGAAAAGGATGGTTACTGGACTGAAATACAGGTTTCCTAAAAGTTTAAATCAAGTTAACCAGGTGAATGAGGAAATACTTCCTCAGGGAATAGTATAAATTCTCGACTTGACCTATTGTAATGATTTTGCCAAAAATCAGAGCTCTTCCAATACTATACAGCACACTGGTTAAGAGTGGTAAGGTTAAGTTTTGAATTCCTGCACCACAACAATGCTCAAGAAAGAAAAATGTAGCAGAACAACAATTAGAACCAACTTCAACATTAAAATATAATATTTTACCATTTCACTTAAAGGTATTTACTACTACCAGAAGATATGCCAAAATCAATATAGTGTGGAAGGTATACATTTCCTAATTCACATTGGAATATTCTTTGGTAGGAAGGCTCCAAGTATGAGGAACAAAAAAGTTTGTGCTTTTATGTTTGCCAAAACTAGTTCAGATTTAAAGAAAGTGTTGTGAGAATAGTTCTTACAGAGGGGTGGCCTCTGTGAGAAGGCGGCAGGGGCTGCCCCATGCCAGACACTGCTGGTTCCAGCCAGCTCTGCAACAGACCCGCTGCAGACCACAGCTGAGCAAATCAGGAAAGCTAGTGGTACCTCTGTGAAAACATATTTAAGAAAGGGAAAAACATAGTACAGCAGTGGGGGAAGTGAGGGGAAAAAAGTGTGAGAAACAATCCTACAAACACTAAGGTAAAAGAATGAGGGGGAGGAGCAGGTATCCACACCCATGGAAAAGACTATTGCGGAGCAGGTGGATATTCCCTGAAAGAACTGTGGCCTGTGGAAAGTCCACACACGAACAGATTCTCCTGACAGGAACCACAGCCCATGGAGACAACTCACACAAGAGCAGGGGAAAAGTGCAAGGAGGAAGCAGCAGCAGAGAGCAACTGCTACGAACTGACTGCAGCCCTCCTCATTCCCCATTCCTCCTGCACCGCTGGGGGCAGGGGAGGAGGTAGAATGAAGGTGTTTTAGTTTGTCTGTTTCTCACCATCCAATTCCATTTTCATCACCAATAAAATAATTTTCCCCAAGCTGAGTCTGTTTTTCCCATGACGGTAATTCCTAAGTGATCTCCCTGTCTTTATCCCAACCTATGGGCTTTTTCATCTTATTTTCTGTCCCTGTCCTGTTAAGGAGGGGGAACGAGAGAGCGGCTAGGTGGGCCTGCCAAGGTCAACCCACCACACCTAAATTACAGTACAAAGGGAAGAGAACAAAATATTTGTTCACAAGTAGATTCATAATTGTATATCCTATCTCTTGGAAAAGGAATTGGCTGGATGGTTGCATCCAGAGAGTAGTGTTCAACAGCTCAATGTCTGCATGGAGATCAGTGATGAGTGGTGTCCCTCAGGGGTCTGTAATGGGACCAGCACTGTTTAATATCTTCATCAACAACATAGTGGGATCAAGTGCACCCTCAGCAAATTTCCAGACCACACCAAGCTGAGTGGTGCGGTTGACACACCTGAAGGACGGGATGCCATCCAGAGGGATCTGGACAAGCTAGGGAAGTGAGCTCATGTGAACCTCATCAGGTTCAACAAGGCAGAATGCAAGGTCCTGCACGTGGCTTGGGGCAACCCCTGGAATTGATACAGACTGGGGAATGAAGAGATGGAGAGCATCCCTGCGGGGAAGGACTTGGGGGTGTTGGTAGATGAAAAGCTGGACATGAGTGGACATTGTGCGCTCACAGCACTGGAAGCCAACCGTACCCTGGGCTGCATAAAAAGAAGCGTGGCCAGCAGGTCGAGGGAGGCGATTCTGCCAATCTGCTCTGGTGAGACCCCACCTAGAGTCCAACTCTGGAGTCCTCAGTACAGGAAAGACATGGACCTGTTGGAGTGGGTCCCGAGGAGGGCCAGAAAAATGCTCAGAGGGCTGGAGCACCTCTCCTATGAAGAAAGGCTGAGAGAGTTGGGGTTCTTCAGCCTGGATAAGAGAAGGCCCCAAGGAGACCTTATTGTGGCCTTTCAATACTTAAAGGGGGCTTATAAGAAACATGGGGACAAACTTTTTTGTAGGGCCTGTAGTGGTAGGACAAGGGATAATGGTTTTCAAACTAAAGGAGGGTAGCTTCAGACTAGATATAAGGAAGAAATTTTTTACAATGAGGGTGGTGAAACACTGGAGCAAGTTGCTTAGAGAGGTGGCAGAAGCCCCATCCCTGGAAGTGTTCAAGGTCAGGTTGGGCAGGGCTCTGAGCAACCTGATCTGGTTGAAGATGTCCCTGCTCATTGCAGAGGGTTAGACTAGATGACCTTTAAAGATCTCTTCCAACCCAAACCATTCTATGATTCTAATATCTCCATAGAGTCGCTTCCAGTGTCTGAAACTTTCTAGAGGAGTTGGATATACTAAGGTGGTAGAGGAAGAGAGGGTATATGTTTATCTGCAAACAGCTGTAGATCTTGCTAATCTAAATGTTTTTATAATCAGATATATCTTATTTTTTTAACCCCAACTATTTTTGACCACCAAAGGGACTAGACCCACTGTCTGTTTCTCTCCCATTGACTACCCTTCTGCCCACTGTGTGTTTTCCTCAACCTCAGTTATATCCTACTGCAATCTCATTTCCTGGAATCACTCCCCAAGCCGCAGCAACCATCTTGGGGCAGAGAACTGTTACTACTTTCATTTGCTTGAGCAGCTAGATTTCTTGCAGCAGGTGAGCTGGAGGGAGATATCGTGGATTTAGTCTTTGGGTCACTAGCAGAGAGAGGGGCATAATAGTTGCTTGAATATCATTAAGGTTAAGAATTGCTTTTATGTCAATGCTATAACATGAAGTACCACAAAGTACTGATAAGCAGGAGTGAAGCGAATGAGGAGGTTCATATAAATTAACATGATTTGAAGTGCTTTGAAGTCCATGGTTGGAACAGGAAACACACGCAGGCAGAAACTAGGCAAAATATAGAGATGCAGGAGAATAGAGACCACAACATAAAGAAGCTACCAGGGCAGGGTGAGAAGCAGCAAGAGAATTCCTTCCAGGAACCTTCTCCAGGGGAGCAGACCTGGACTTTCCCAATGTGCCAACTAGGCTCTGTAAGAAAGGAAAAAGTGAGTTGACCTATTCTTGGCTCAGAAAACAGGGAGCCCAAGGTTTCATTCTGTTAATAACATGGTTATTAGGGGACAGTGAAGTCCAGCGAGAGAATTCCTTCCCGGCACATTCTCCAGGGGAGCAGTGCCTTGACGTTTGCATTGAGCATTTGGGCCCCTTTTGAGTGCTAAAGCAAGGGGTCACTCTTCTCACCACAGAAAACAGGCAGCAGAACTTTTGTGGTGTCCTTCACATGGATACCAGGGCAGGGTGAGAACCAGAGAGAGAATTCCTTCATGGCACATTCTGTATGGGAGCAGTGCCTGGTCTTTCCCAATGTGCCAACTGGGCTCTGTAAGAGCGGGAAAGTGAGTCAACCTATTCCTGGCTCAGAAAACAGGGAGCCCAAGGTTTGGCTGTGTTAGCAACATGGCTACTAGGGGACAGTGAGATCCAGTGAGAGAATTCATTCCTGGCACCTTCTCCAGGGGAGCAGTGCCTGGACAGTCGCATTGAGCGTTTGGGCTCCTTTAGAGTACAAAAAGGAGGTGTCTATTTTCTTGCATCAGAAAGCAGAACTTTTCTTCAAATCACATGGCTACCAGGGCAGGGTGAGAAACAGCAAGAGAGTTCCTTTCTGACACCTTCTCCAGGGGGGGCAGTGCCTGGACAGTTCCAATGTGCTTTCGGGCTCCATGAGAGTGCAAAAGTGAGGGGTGACTTTTCCTCACCACAGAAAGCAGGTAGCAGAACTTTTGTGCTATCCCTCACATGGCTGCTAGGGCAGGGTGAGAACCAGCAAGAGAATTCCTTCCTGGTACATTCTCCAGGGGAACAGTGCCTAGACTATCCCAATGCGCAAACGGGGCTTTGTAAGAAAGGAAAGAGTGAGTTGACCTATTCTTGGCTCAGAAAAAAGGGAGGCCAAGGTTTGGTTCTGTTACTAACATGGTTAGTAGGGGACAGTGATAGCCACTGAGAGAATTCCTTCCTGGAACCTTCTCCAGGGGAGCAGTGCCTGGACAGCTCCAACGTGCTTTTGGGCTCCGTGAGAGTACAAAAGTGAGGAGTGACTTCTCACCACAGAAAGCAGGCAGCTGTCGCAACACAAGCAAGCTATCAGGCTGCAACAAGGCTTTACAGTCAGTCAGAATCTACTATCCATACTGTTTCTCCTTCCTCCAGAGGCAAGGCAAGGCAAGGCAAGGCAAGGCAAGGCAAGGCAAAGCAAGGCAAAGCAGGGCAGGGCAGGGCAGGGCAAGGCAAGGCAAGGCAGGGAAAGGCAGGGCAGGGCAGGGCAGGGCAGGGCAGGGCAGGGCAAGGCAAGGCAAGGCAAGGCAAGGCACCGCCCAGTTGGTCGAGCAAATCTTTCCCCCTGCCACCAGTTTCATCCCTAAAATTCTTCCCCCTTCCACCTGGACCATCCCAAATTCTTTCTCCTCCCCCCCAATGTCCATCTTTAGAATCTTTTCCTTTGCCTATGGTATGTACTTGTAGTCCTTCCCTGCAAACCTGACACTCTGTCCCTGAAATTCTTCCCCCAGGCCCCTAGTCCATCTGCAAGGTCCCTTCTCTCAGCCCCCCCAGGACCCCCCCTAAAATCTTTGCTCCCACCCCCAGCCCAGCCTTATAATCCTTCCCCTTGTCCTCAGTCCGTTCCTAAAATCATTCGCCTGCTCCCCTGCTCCATCCCTAAAGTAATTTTTCCAAAGCCTCCATTCCATCCCTAAAACCTGTCCCTCCTGCTCCCTTGGTCCACCCCTATAGTCCTTCCAATGAAATCCCCCAGTCAGTCCTGAAAATCCTTCCCCTTGCCCCCCGGTCCATCCCGAAAATCCTTCCGTTTGCCCTTGGTTCTTATCCCAACACCGCCACTCCACCCCTAAAATCTTTGCTCCTGTTCCCAGTCCATCTCAAAAATCCTTCCCCTTGTTCCCAGGCTGTCCCTAAATTCTTTCCCCCTGCCTCACCACTCCATCCCCAAAAGCCTGCCCCCCGCTCTAATCTTCCATCACTAATATCCTTCACCTTGACCACTGTCCATCCCTAAAGCCCTTCGCCTTTTTCCTGTTCCCTCCCCTAAACTCCTTCAATCCAAAGCCTCCAGTCTGTCCCTAAAATCCTTCCCCCCAATGCCCCTGTCTGTGCCACTAATCTTTGCTCCGCACCCCCAATCCAAACCTAAAAACATTCCTTGACCCTGGGGGTCCATCCCCAAGTCCTTTCCCCTCAGTCTCCCAGTAATCCTGAAAATCCTTTTTTTTCCTTTTTTCCCACGCTCCTTCCCTATAGTCCTTCCCTCCAAAACCCCTGCTCCGTCCCTAAAGTCCTTCCCACCAACTTCCCCAGTCCATGCTCAAATCTTTCCCCCACAACCCCCCAGTCTAGCCATAAAAGTGTTTCCCCAGACTCCACCCATCTGTCCCGAACTGCCTTCACCCCAGACCCCAGGCTTCATCCCTAAAACTCTCCAGTCTGTGCCTACAATCTTTCTCCCTGCCCCCTTGGTCCGTCCCTAGAATTCTACCTCTTGCCCACATGCCATCCCCATAGTCCTTCCCCGCAAGCCCCCAGTCCGTCCCGAAAATCCTTCCCCCAGACTCTGCCCATCTGTCCCAAACTTCCTTCCCCCTAAACCCCATAGTTCATCCTGAAAATCGTTTCCCTTGCTCCCCCTTCTCCGTGCTTAAAATCCTTCCCCTTGCCCATAGTCCTTCCCCCAACCCCCCCAGTCCATCCCTAAAATCTTTGCTCCCATCCCAATCCATCCCTTAAATCCTTCCCCTTGTCCCTGGGCCATCCCTAAAATCATTCCCCCTGCCTGCCTTGTCCATCCTTAAAAACCTTCCTTGACCCTCCCCCCCCCTTTCATTACCTAAAATCCTCCCCCTACTACAGTCCGTCCCTAAAATCCTTCCCCTCAAATGCCCCTGTTCTTTCCTAAAATACTTCCCCTTGCCCTTGGTGCATCCTTAATGTTTCCAAAGCCACCAGTCAGTCCCTAAAATCCTTCCCCTTGCCCCGAGGCCCATCCCTAAAATCCCTTCCACCAGACCCCCGCTGCATTCCTACTTTCCTCAACCCCCCCCGTGTCTGTCCTTATAATCATTTCACTTGCCCACAGTCCTTCTCCCCAACCCCTCCAGCCTGTCCATAAAATCTTTGCTCCCATCCCCAGTCCATCCCTAAAACCTTCCCCCTCCATCACCCCCCCCCTTTCTGTTCCTAAATTCTTTCCCCCTGCCCTCCCATGTTAGCCCCTAGAATCCTTCCCCCTGCTCTCCCGGTCATCCCTATAATGATTTCACTTGCCCCTCATCTGTCTCTAAACTCTTGTCCCCCGCCCCTCGTGTGTCCCTAAAAACCTTCCTCAACCCCCCTGTTCATCCCTAAAATCCTTCCCCCCAAACATAAATCTGTCCTAAAATCTGTCCCCTTCCTCCTGCTCTATCCCTAAATTCCTTCTGACCAACCCCCCCACCCCCCCCACCCCCATCCGTCCCTAAAATCTTTCTCCCTGTCCCCTCGGTCTGTCCCTAAATTCTTTACCCCCGCCTCCCCAGTCTGTCTATAGAACCCTTCACCCCATCCCCCTGGTCCTTCCCTAAATTCCTTCCCCCCAACCCGGCTAGTCTGCTCCTAAAATCCTTCCCCTTCTCTGCAGTCCATGCCTAAAATCCTTCCCTTGCACCCAGTCTGTCTCTAAAATCCTTTCCCTTGCCCATAGTCATTCCCCTCAACCCCCAGTCCATCCCTAAAATCTTTGCTCCTACCCCCCCAAACCTCCTCCCACCTCCTGTCTCCTCCCCTAAAATCCTTCCCTTTGCCCATAGTCTGTCTCTAAATTCCTTCCCCCCAAATCCCCACTCTGTCACTAAAAACCTTCATTGACTCCCCTGTGTCTTTCCCAAAATCTTCCCCCCCTACACCCGGTGCCAGTCCCATAAAAATCCTTCCCTTGTCCCCTGTCCACCCCTAAAATCCTTTCTCTTCTGCAAAGAGTCTCACAGTGTCCCACCACCAGGTCCTATGGGTACCCTCTGGGCAGCCACTCCCAGAAGCCCAGGGGTCTGTGCCCACCCTAGAACTGTCCAAGGACCATGCTGCCCCAACATCATTTTCTCCTGGCAGTAATTCAGATGTTTCTTTGTAGCCCAGAAGCTGACCCTCCCTCCCTTGACAAAGGGCCTATGTCCCCACGCACAGCTGCCACCCATGTTCTGCAAAACTGCCCCATCATACAAGCACCTCAGTGATGGGCTTTCCCCACTAGCATCCATCTCCTTGGCCTGTCCCCTGTCCATTCCTAAAATCCTTTCTGTCTCTGACATTACATCCATAAAGTCCTTCCACTCAAAACCCCTAGGTCGTCCTGAAAATCCTTCTTCCCACTGCCCTGTGTCCAGCCCTAAAATGTTTCCTCCTGCCCCTCATCCTTACTTAAAATCCTTCCCCTTGCTTCTCGTCCATCCATTCCCAAAGTCCTTTCCCCCAAACCTCCAGTCCATCCCTAAAAACCTTCCTCAATCCCCCCATGTCTGTTCCTAAAATCCTTCCCCGAAACACCCCCAATCTGTCATGACCTGAGAGACTTCCTGCCTGCTACTTAGAGTGGGGAATCCACTTCACCAGTTGTGGGCCTGGGCGGTGCAGACCAACACAAGGACTCACAGTGCAATTAATATGATTACTTTAACACCATAAATCAATGCCTGCAAGCAAACCACTATCCCTATTAATATAATGGAGGCAGTGATCATATGCTGATCACCCTCGATAGTATTATATAAAAAGAACACACAGAAAGGTAAAAAGATAGACTACAGAGTTGATTAAAACATAGTAAGCTACAAGAAAATGAAATAAATAGACATACAACCTGCTCGGAGGGAAAGCGCAGTGTGACAATGCTTGGGAATCTCAGGCCAGCAGAAAGGGAGCTCCATCGAGCGCTCTCACAGTCGAGATTTTATACCCTTGCAGTCATGTAGGCTTTTTGTATGAGTAACTTCAATAAGCAAGACTTTTTTATCAGTTTAGCTACAACACAAAGGTGTTACAACACTGGATGTGTGCTCCCCCTGAGCCGATAGATAGTTTTTGTCTTTTGGGTTTTGTTCTCTTTGAGACGGAGGGTGTGAGTGAGGCAGTGTTATCCCATATACACAGTAGGGATCAAGGCCCTCAGAAAGGAGAAACTACCTGGCCTACGCCCAGTCCTGCTCCTGTCTAATGGCTTCAATGGCAGTTTCCCTTCTTCAGCATGCTTTTTTTTTTTTTTTTCAAAGCACAGTCTGAATTTCATAGGTTGCAACTCCTTATCAGCTTGTCTTCTGTGGCCACAAGCTTCCTCACCTGAAGGCTTCTTTCTTAGATAACAGTGTTTTTTTCACCTTCTGTTCTTTGTCTCTCGTCCTTCCAAAGGCTGAATCCCTTAATTAGAAGTCCCTTCTTTCATCAATTTTGACAACTCTAGAGGGTCAGCTTGACCTACACTATGTGTTAAGCACATAAATGTTTAACATATAGCTAAACACTAAATCAGAGTTTAGCACTAAGTCAGAGTTCAATATTTTGTGAAACACTAAACAGAGTTTAGCACTAAATGAGAGTTCAATAAATCAGGATTTTAGACAACATAGACTCTGCTGCCTCCCTGTCCACCCCTGTGATCACTGCTTCAGTTTCTTTGGGTTTCCTTCCCCATTCTGTCATGGAGAAGCCAGATCCAGTAGACTTCTGAACACAGGGGGATTTCTCCTTTCAGGTCCGGTAGAGCTGAATGAGGTGGACACCTGGGAGGCTTGTCCTATCCCAGCCTGATGGATGTGGCAGCCGCTGTTCTTAGGTGTGTGTTGCTGCATTCCAAAGAGCCAGACACACAAACACACAGAGAGACTTACACAATTAATGTGAAGGGCAAAACAGATTGACATAGACAAAGCAATACCTTTACAAGCACCCATGTAGATGTAACCACTGCTTACATAAATATGAATGCAGTCCAGTCTTTTTCTGCATTGCCAGATGATCAGGATTGCATGTTTACTAGTGAAACATAAACACACCTTCACTCCCTAGATTCATAAGCACAGCATGTTCATATATTCCTCAAATAACAGTATGAAACTAGGGCTTGAAGTCAAGCTCCTTACCCAGTCATTGGTGCAAACCTTGGATCTTTCTAGATCCATGTTTCCTGGGTCATGAGAGTCCAGTTTCAAGTTCACTAGTGCATTGTATAAAAGTGCACAAGGATCCCATCAGGAGCCAGCCTAAGACATTCTGTGTTTCAAACTGCTTTACCCAAGACCTCTAGCCCCCAATGACCTGTGTTCCCTTCTTCCAGTGTACCCTCTCCCTCCTCCCTGAACAGGCAGAATTTCAGCCCTTTTCAGAGACTCTTTCCCTTTGTGCCTGACTTGTCTGCCTGCAGCCTGCCTCATTTTGCAGGTGCTAGGTGTGGAAGTCTTTGCCTTGCACAGCAGACTGAATTGGACTGAAGCATAGTTGGCTGTGAAAACTGAAAAACTTTATATCAAGAACTAAGTCAACTTGAGCATTTGTGTGCATTCAGAGGGGCGTGGACAGGACAGAGCAGGCCTTTGACACCGAGGCTGCCTTTGCATCAGCAGGCATTGCCCCAGAAGGAAATGGTGGTGGTACACTGCAGCCTGTCCTGGATCCTGTTCATCCTGCTGCTCCAACCTTTTTTTCCCCTTAGAACCTGCAGGAGCTCCTGCACCCGAGTAAAGGATTCCACCAGCTTCTGGACTGGAAACGGGCAAGAGCTAAGCCTGCCTGATTGTGTTGGTATTGGCCTTGGTATCTGAACAGGGGTTGAGGTGGTGACAAAATGACTCTATGCCTGTGCTGTTGGAGTAGCCCTTACTGCTGGGTGCAGTCCCATCTGAACTAGGATCCAGTTGTGTGATCTGAGTGCTGAGTGGAGGTGTAGACTCCAGGCTGCCTTTCTCTCGCACAACTTTTCCTCAGCTGCTCACACCAACAAGCCAGGAATAGTCAGCACTGTTATCTTCGCACACAAGAGGAACACTGCTGTCACCCTGCAGCAGCGAAGAGAGGATGAAGGGGTTGTTGGGTGGCCACCATTAGCACTCTGGCTGGCTCCTCCTCTCTCACAGCACCTGCCAGAGCTGTATGCACTGCAAAAAAAGGCTCTGTAGAACTTTTTTCTGGGAAGGGGTTGTGGGCCTGTAAGGTAGGGCTCGCTCTCATCTTTGCACGGTGATCCTGGATGTGTGGAAGACAGATGTTCCAGGCTTGGGATCTGGAGCCATGGGCTTCCAAGAGCACTAGATGGGCTTTCTGGGCAGAGTCCCAGGCCTCTGGGACAAGAGGGACAGGAGGGGCACTGGGCAAGGGCCTGCTGATGGGGAAGGGGAGGTAAGTCCCAACAGCAGTGGGGATCTGCAAGTGGGAGGGTGACTAGCCAGGAAAAGCATGTGCCAGGGTATGTTTGGGTGGTTGTAGTAGGGCTGTCTGTGCTGCTGGGGCTTTACTTGTAGCATGCTCCTACCTGGCAGGTGTCAATATCACACTGTGGACAGCCAGCACACATGTTGCGGGTGTGGATGTCCCCTCTGTACCACTCGCCGCTGTTACAGATGTTGACATCAATGAGGCAGACCTTGGCCTCCTGCAGCACATATGCTGATCCTCCAGCTGTGAGCACAGAAAGGAATTAACACCCAGATGCTCTTTGCCAGTTCTTCTCCCCTGTCTGGATGAACCCCTTCCCCTGGGTTTGGCTTTGCATCTTGAGAGGCGTTGTACTGGTGTCTCCCTTCTGCCTTGCTCTGGGTAAATGGGTCAAGCCCATCTCTCCAGAGGCATATAATCCCACAGCCTGACTCTGGCCTTCGCCTCTGCTGTCAGGAAGTGCAACCTGTCTCCCCAAGTGTGCCAAGCTTGCACTCAGGACACAAGTACTTTTTGGGAACTCACATCTTGCAGCCCTGGAACCTCAGCCCCTGATGTAGCAGGCTGTCAGCTCTGACACTCTCAGTGAGGCTTTGGACACACAGGCAAACTGTACATAGTCATTGCACTGGACAGGCTGGTCCAGTTCCAGCAACACAATGTCATTCCTCTGCGTGATATTACTGTAGCATTTGTGAACAAATAGTTGCTTGATGTTGCGCATCTGGGCCTCAGACCCCAGCTGAATCAACTGGGTGGCACCAATCACCATGTGCCACATCATGATGTGCCTGGAAGGCAGATGGAGAGAGGGGTCAGAGGGAGCAGAGCCATGTGCTTCAGTAGCCCAGCAGTTCTCCTGCCTTCTGCTTCACAAGGGAGAGAGGAAAGCAGCACTAGGGAGTGTGTGACTGCTCTAGCATGCCTTAGGCTCAAGGAATGTCAAGCTGGAGGCTTGTGGCATGAGTCCAGCCTTCTATGAGCAGTGTCTCAGCTGGGCTCTGGAGTGCCCAGGCATTGGGTGTACTGCAAGGAAACAGGATGGGAGTAGCATGTAATGCTGCAGACAGGGCACCTGCTAGTGTTGTGGGGATATCCCCATTCCCTGGTCTACCTTACCTGGACTCGATGAAGCAGTGGGCTGCTGTGAGGAACCACTGTGGGCTGATGAAGGACCCTCCACATATATGACCTGTGCCAATTTGCCAGGGATCCTGGATGCTGATGATCCAGGGCCAGGCCCCTGGCTGGGCAGCTGTGCCACTCATGATGCACAACATGCTGTAGTGAAAAGCTATGGGCTGGAGCCCACAGGTCCCTCTGTAAACAGAAACTCATTACTGTCCTGCTCAATGACTTGCACCATTCTGGCTGAAGGTCAGCCATCTTCCCTCCCCACAAGGTGTTGCGTGGCCAACAGGTCTGGGGAACCCAGCATGGGGAACCCATATTGAGCATGTAGTATCTCAATAGTTCTGAGAGCTTTAAGTCTTCGTCAGACGAAACTCTACTCTCTACCTTCCTGAGTTTCTCAAACAGCTCAGCAACTTTCAACAAGTACTTTTTGATAACTGTAGGTTCTTCTAATGCCAGGCTGTTCAAGCAAGCTGAAGTATAAATATAGTCATCTGCAACATTTTTATGAGATCTTGTCATCTTATCTGCTTTTGCACATGCATCCTTTATTCTGTTGTAGTTTCTACATTAGCCCATTTCCCCTCATTTCTACTTTAGCCCAGTAGATGAATTGCGCCAACAGCCTGCATACTGGCAAGGAACTGAGCCTCCCACACAGGGTTTGGCAACCTGTGATGTGGTCATGGGGGATATGCAGACACCCTCCAGTGAACCCCATAAGGGTTGCTCAAGCTCCCTCCCAGAGCCTCGGGCCATTTACCCACAGCTGTCCCATGTGCCATGTGCAGGACAGCACATGGCCAGCAGGATGAGGCAGAACAAACCCATCACTGCCAGTGACACAGGGCAGCTGCAAGAAAGAGGACTTGTCACCACCAGTGCAGATGCTGATGTAGTACCCACAGTAGTCATGTTGCCTAGGGTGCCCTTGGCCCCGGGGCTGATGTCACAGAGTTGCTGGTTCCAGGTGCAGGGCATAGTGGTCTCTTGGGGGAGGGGGGGGCAACATGAGGGGTTTCAAGCAGGAGGGGAGGCAGAAGCTGGGATCAGGCACCCCAAACAGAGCCCTGCTGAATGTGCTACTTGTGGGATGAGCATGTGCAGGCCCCATGGCAGGCAGCACTGGCTCTGAGCTCTGCCTGCTAACTGCTCACAGGAAAAAAGCAAACGTGGCATCACAGCTTCTTTAGGATGTTCAGTGCCGCCCTGCTCTCTGCAGCAATTTGCTGCCAGGTCCTTCCCAATAAACATTTACCAGAGAACCTAACTACTACAGGCAGTATACGCGTGTTACAGATCTGCTAATAAGTTAGAATTAATTGACTTTATTTGATTTTATAAAATAATTTGGAATAAGAAATATATTTTAATGAAACTTGTAGTTGCACAGCAAAAGCTGCTATTAAATCCTTTGTACAGCCCTGTACCAAGGCCAGAAGAATGGGCTAGAATCATTGTTTAAAACTTAGGTAATAAATTTAGGGTTTGAAAGGTTTCTTTGTATTTGACTAGTCTTCTGTATGTAGAAAGTGTATTGAAATGTCAGAATATAGAATTAATGGGAACTGGGGAGAGTCGACTGGAACAACTTGTAGTTACCTGCCAAGAAACCGTGAACTTTAGTAAAAGGTAATTCCAGCAGGGGGAGATCGCGACCACCGACTCATATACCACCTACCCAAATTGTACCCCAGACCCATTTCTGGACCTTTCTAATTTTTACTGTGCAGAATCATATATGGGAGGAGAGTATGCTAATGATTTCTGGGAAATACTATGATTATGCATGGATACTTAATGAATATGATGAATAAGTTCTATATATGGTGTATGATTTTGAAGCTTGGTGTGCGTTGATCGTGAGAGGACTCACTCACGCACCTGGCTGTCAATAAAGAAGTGTCTGCTTATCTGCATCACATTGGTGTTGATAAGTTCTTCATTCCAAGATTTCGGTAACATGCGTGTCTGGGTGTTGAAGAGCTAATCCTTTTACGGCCACAGCCAATAAGCAGTGATGTGCAAGCCAAACAAGCCAAGCATACCCAAGCAGTTTTAACCTTTCTCCACAAAGCACAGCAAAACACAGGTGCAGCACAGTCCACACTGGCTATATCAGCCACAACAACACCCTCTGGCAGGCTTTGTGTCCTTGCTGTCTGTGAGTTAGATTGCTGTTCTGGACCAATGCTGACAAAGGCAGTTGTGGCACCTGGTACACGTGGCCAAGGATATGCAATTTGAAGCTCTAGACAGAGAAGGATGCTCCTGCTCTAAAGCTCCACATGCCATCATTGCCCACGGCTTTGGTAAATCCCGTATCAGCCTCATCTTATAGTATGCCCAGCCACAGAAGCCAGCTATGTGCATTGCATTTGCTGAGCAGGGTTAGGTCCCTGGAGGGTAGAGGGCAGTGGCTTGAAGAATGGCAGCCTCAAAGCTTGTGAAAGGTGCAGGAGCTGCCTGCTGCCATCCTGGCTTGTGTGGATAGACGTAAGGCACACAGCTAAGTGAGCAACCTGGTCCCTAGGATGAGCAGGCAGGCTCTGTCTGAAAGTGGAAGACATGCTCTGAAGGCCCTTGAGGTGTAGCACGACTTCATAGGCACCAGCACTGGGACCCAAACAAACTGGACTCAAGGTTGCTTTTTTTTTTGAAAAATGACTTGAAGTTCGTGCCTCTTACCATAACCATCTTACCAAACCCTTGCATTAACTTTAGAATTCAGTTTTCATCTCTATCTGCATTAACTTTTGTGCTGCCTGATTATATTGCGAGAGACATAACCTACAACTTTATGATTCTCAATGTCAATTCAAACGTAAAGGTCCTTCTTGCCTGACAGTCCATTCTGGCGATGCGGTGAGGAGACTGAGGCATGGACTCCTGAATTTGACCAGAAGACCCTTTATTAGTCCAAAATCCACACTTATATAATCTCTTTTTTTGATCACACGCAACATACTAAAATATCATTGGTTAATCAATACTGTTCACACACTTCTTGGCTACATATAATTGGTTAATTACTAAGTTCCAAACACACTGAACTTGTTACATTTGTTTTTCCTATTTTCTTTCTTATCTCTGCAAGTTTCATGTTCTCAGCCAGCTGCCGACATGGCATCGCACATCCGCTCCAGCCTCGCTTCATATCCCGTTTGTCTTCTGGACGTCCAGCCAACCTTATCTTATTCTCTTTCTTCTTTTAGCCTTCAAGGCCCTTCACAGGCATCATGGCCTCCAGCACCTGCTATAAAGATCTCTACAATTCCCCCTTATTTATTTTAAACAGAAACAACATATAGTACAGGTTAAACTGCTTTTGAATCACAGATCTTATACAATTCAACATACAGGGAACAACCATCAATATAGCTACAATTACCAATAACAACATTCCTCCGCATACTATAAGCTCCTGCGGCCATCCAGTGATTCCCCATGACTTAAAAAGATTCCTCAACCAAATTCTCAATAGTTCATGCTATAAGTCCTTTGACATGTCCTTCAATTTTTGTAACTGACTGTGCATCTCCTCTGAATGGTCCGAAAGGTTCATACAACACATTCCTTAGTGCTGTTCACTATAGGCTACTCTCTACTGTTCATGCTGTTTCCTTATCTTCTAGAGGTGAGATCACATTCCTCCTTTCTTTCTGTCTCACCCAGGTTTCTTCTCATACTCCCTCAAAGTTATTTACCTCTTTGCTGCAGGATCACAGCTGCACATAGTCAAAGCAAGGCCACAGCTGCACATTATCAATGTTAAAACAACCCACTGTCTCCATTCTGTACAATTTCCCCTTTTTGTTTTTTTTTTGTGTTTTTTTTTTTCCAAAAGGTTGCTTTAACACGTTATGGACTGTTCATTCCTTTTTTTTTTATCATCACTTAATTACCAGTTTTAGCCTTATTTTACGTGTACATTTGTACATTTCAATCAGGTTCACAAAATGCAAAACTTTTGTTATCAGCGCATTTCATACAGAGGTCAACTTATAGGTTTATGATTATTTATAAGAACATGCAATAAGCTATGGAAATTTTATGAAAATATTTTATCAGAAACTTCTAATCAAATAAATGAGCATGAGAAATTGTGTTTAACTTGTAAATTCTATATATAAGCTGTTAAGAAACATTTTCTATCCTAAAAAAAAAAGATAAAACCTACTTAAAAGCTCTTGAAATCTTGCACTTGGGCGAGTGTTCCACTGTGCCTCCATTCTAAAGCATGGAAGTGGAAATTGTGCAGAACAAAGTTTTACTTTAAATAATTGTTCAACTGTTATTACTGCTTTTTAAAGAACCTGAAAGCATACAATGAAAACTTAGAATTAAACAAACAGCTGAACGGACACCTTTAGATTGTTACTGGAATTAAATGTAGAAGTTAACTATAGAAGTTTCTCAAAATGTTCTGGTTGCTTTGTGTTGGTTGTTGTTTTTTATAGATATAGATATATAACTATACACAAACAGGGAAATAAAAAAGTTGCTTAAAAAAAAGGAAAGATAATAGTATACAGTATTTATAGCTTAGTCACCTTTTTTTTTCTTGTGAAACCAGAGACACTTTACTGTAACAGAGAAGCCCATATTTATATCTTTTTTATGCAAAGAGAAACACTTTTACCATAACAGAGAAGCCCCTATTTACATCTCTGAGCCCGGACACAAACCGTAGCTGTATGCACCACCAGGCTCAGGGCAGAAACCATTCAAGCAGTTACATAGCTATATATCACTACAAGCATGCAGACACCTATTTATCACTACAGAACCATGTTCATCTTTCCTACTCTCCTTCACAATACCTAGCTGTTCTCTCATCTCTTGTTAGGTCAAATATTCTCCATCTTCATCTCCTATATCTCTCTTCAGACATTCTCTATCCTCCTCTTTTTTGATTGTTAATTGCGACAAGGCAAAGGTTATATGTGTGTAGCTGGGTGACCATGACCTGATTTATGTTACGATCAACTAAACACTGAATACAGGAAAAAAGACATGGGAGATATAAGGCAAACATCAATAAGGTGGTTAAGATAATTGTAATAAATCCTGTAATACTTTTGATCCACGGCCCAAAGTTTCCCAGCCGTGAGAAGAGACCAAAGGCATCCCGCCCCTGGCTCTGCTGCAGATCTTTGTTTAAGGCTTTTAAGTTTTGTATGCTTTTGTGGATTGATTCAGAGTGGTCACTCAGATTCACGTAACAAATCCTATCAAAGTCTTCACACTCATGTCCCTGTGCTAATAATAAAAATCAATAACAACTCGGTTCTGTAGCAACATATGACAGCCAGAATCACCATCTGTTAATAAGCCAGAAAAAAAATAATATTTATAGTATTACTTTGTTTAGCAAGCTAGCAGCCTAATTTACTAAGCAAGTTAAGAGCGTGTACTATTCTTACAGAAGAGATTAGAGAAGCAAAAAAAAATGTGTTATGCTGCATCCAGAACTCAACCTGAGTTACAGTCTGCTGTGAGTTCTGCGTTATAATCATTTGACAGATGTTGGGGTTGCGATTGTGAAAATTGCACGTTTACAATTTTCATTGGCATTATCATAGCTAGTTGTTTTAAAAGCAACCCTTGAGCTTCCTCATGCTCGACTTGTTGTTGCAAAATATTCTGAAGCTGATCAATCAAGTTAGTATTAAAGTTAGTGACTCTCTAGGACCCTGCAAGACTGTGGCAAGACTCCCGCATCCGGACTGCCTTAATAGCCATCTCCTTCATTTGCAAATAGTTGTCCCTGGGATACCCTGCTTGAGTCACAGAATCGGCACAATTATTTTCTCCAGCCAACTGCTCATAGTTAACAGCAATTCCCCGATTAAGGTTTTCAATCAAGGCCACTACACATAGCTCACAAAAATCAGATAACCACATCATAGACTGCATCAGAGTTAGTACTATACAAAGCAATGACTTCCAATCATGCAGTGTGAGTGTATAAGGCTCTGCCATCACTTCAAGAAGGGACATAGCAAATGTATTATGAATCCTCCCTTCCCGCACTGCTTTGCTTAACTCTTCAGCAGCCTCATATTGCACAGGCTGCCACTCTGGAGGTTGATTTGTCTGACAAAATACTGAACATGCCATAGCGACTCCCAAATCCCCTTGCTTAAGCGCTTCCCACTTGCATTCCTGCCACCAGTCCCTCAGACCCCCTTTCACCCTCCCCAAAAATACAGTCAATGCATTGCGGGGGGAGGGGTGGGAGTGGTGGTGGGAGGAAAAAGGTCTAGCTCCCTTTTCCGGCTCTATAGGACCTGGATCAAAAGGTTTATCAGTGTCAATGGAATCATTGCCCGAGTTGTTCTGTTCTCGTGCTTGGTCCTGTGCTGTGAGGGTTGCTGCAATCAGTGACAGGAGCTTTGAGGGCAGAAGAAGTGTGGATGGAGTTGCCATCATTGACAGTGTGTTGAGAAGAGTCGCGCTGTCGGTGGAATTTACAGCCTCCCCTGGTGCAGCACTGTTAGTAGAATTAGTCCACACTTGGCAAAGAGTAGTCAGAATTTGCCACCAAGATGCTAAATGCATTCCTGACGTGGAGTCCCCCTCTGCGGCAGCATCATACAATCGTCTGCTGACCGACCGCTTGCCAGGCAGGAATTTGCAAAGTGTCATCAGGTGGAAAGTCCAGCACTTTGTCACAGATCCATTCTAACAGAGTCACTAGCTGCAGACCCATCATCACATTCTCTAATAAAGTTTGTGTAAAAGGAGAATATAGTCCATTCTGCATAACCGTTTTCTATAGTTCCTTAATCATTTCCCAGTGAAACGGCTGATATTGGCCTGGGTGTCTATCTTGTAATATTACGGGAAACGTGTGCATTCCCTCTTTCATACTTTCTAAGTGCACTCTCCTCCACCCATCTTTAATCTGTCTCCCGATATAATTTTCATTATCAATACTACTTTCCTTATTAGCACTATGCCGCACCAGTTGCTTCTGCCTTACTCTCAAGTGTCCCTTTTTTAATTGCAAATCCTCCAACCATAAATTTAACAAATTTTCATCTTGACTATCATCATCTGAGTCCACTAACTCCGCTCCTGCTAGTTCATCAGAAACATGCTCAGTTGCAGCCTCAGCTGTGCTCTCATTCGGTTCCATCTGCTGAGCAACATATTGATTTGTTACAGTGGCTTCCTGCCCCTTCTCAGTCTCTGACCAAGCCTCCTTAGCAATAGCTGCAAGCTGTTTTTCTGCACGCATCTCTTTCAAAGTCTCAAACACTAATCTTCAAGTAGTCATAATTTGAGTAGCAGTTAAATCTCCTCGAGATGCCTTTTCCCAAATTTGCTCTGCTGCTGACGCCAACATTTTAATATCAAATATTCATGTTAAGGTAGCTGGGGTGCCTTAGCTCTTTAACCAGGCTACCAACAGTCTCAGATTACTTTTGTCATACACAACTTCTGTTTTTTGCAAAATATGCTGAAACATCCTCAATATACTTTTTTCCTCTGCAGACATATGGGATCCCAGTTTCTAAATTTTCTTAAAATTTTTAAGGTCTCTAAACCATCGCGGCTGCTCACCCTGCCTACCTGCCTGCCTGCCTCGGCGCGTACAGGTCTCTAAACCGTCGCGGCTGCTCATCCTGCCTGCCTGCCTTGGCGCGGACAGGTCTCTCAACCGTCGCGGCTGCTCGCCCTGCCTGCCTGCCTGCCTGCCTGCCTGAGCGAGTACAGGTCTCTAAACCATCACTGCTGATCGCCCGGCCTGCCTGTCTGCTAGCCTCGACACGGACAGGTCTCTAAACCGTCGCGGCTGCTCACCCTGCCTGCCTGCGTGCCTGCCTGGGCGAGTACAGGTCTCTAAACCGTCGCGGATGCTCGCCCTGCCTGCTTGCCCTGCCTGCCTGCCTGCCTGCCTCGGCACGTACAGGTCTCTAAACCGTGGCGGCTGCTCGCCCTGCCTGCTTGCCCTGCCTGCCTGCCTGCCTCGGCACGTACAGGTCTCTAAACCGTGGCGGCTGCTCGCCCTGCCTGCCTGCCTGCCTGCCTGCCTCGGCGCGCACAGGTGTCTAAACCGTCGCGGCTGCTCGCCCTGCCTGCCTGCCTGCCTGCCTTTCTGCCTGGGCGAGTACAGTTCTCTAAACCGTCGCAGCTTCTCGCCCTGCCTGCCTCCCTGCCTGCCTCGAAGCGTACAAGTCTCTTAACCGTCATGGCTGCTCACCCTGCCTGCCTGCCTGCCTGCCTGCCTCGGCGCATACAGGTCTCTAAACGTCGCAGATGCTCGCCCTGCCTGCCCGGGCAAGTATAGGTCTCTAGACCGTCGAGGCTGCTCGCCCTGCCTGCCTGCCTGCCTGCCTGTCTGGGTGAAGTACAGGTCTCTAAACCGTCACAGCTGCTCGCCCTGCCTGCCTGCCTGCCTGCCTGCCTGCCTCAGCGAGTACAGATATCTAAACCACCGCAGCTTCTCGCCCTGCCTGCCTCCCTGCCTGCCTTGGCGAGTACAGGTCTCTAGACAGTCGCGGCTGCTCGCCCTGCCTGCCTTCATGCCTGCCTGCCTCGGCGCATACAGGTCTCTAAACAGTCGCAGCTGTTCGCCCTGCCTTCCTGCCTGCCTGCCTGCCTGCCTTGGCGCCCACAGGTGTCTAAACAGTCTCATCTGCTCGCCCTGCCTGCCTGCCTTTCTGCCTGACTGCCTCGGCGGGTACAGGTCTCTAAACTGTTGAGGCTGCTCGCCCTGCCTACCTGCCTGCCTGCCTGCCTGGGCGAGTACACGTCTCCAAACCATGGCAGCTGTTTGCCTGCCTGCCTGGGCGAGTACATCTCTACAAACAATAGCGGCTGCTATCCTACCTGCCTGCCTGCCTGGGCGCGTACACCTCTCCAAAGCGTGGCGGCTGCTCACCTGCCTTCTTGCCTGCCTGGGTGAGTACACGTCTCCAAAGCGTGGCGGCTGCTTGCCTGCCTGCCGGCCTGGGCGAGTGCACATCTCCAAACCATGGCGGCTGCTTGCCTGCCTCCCTGCCTGCCTGCCTGGGCGAGTACACGTCTCCAAACCGTCTCACGGATGCTCGCCTGCCTTCCTGCCTGCCTGCCTGCCTAGGCGACTACACATCTCCAAACGGTTGCAACTTTTCGCCTGCCTGCCTGCCTACCTGGGCGAGTACACCTCTGCAAACCGTGGCGGCTGCTCACCTGCCTGCCTGCCTGCCTGGGCGAGTACACGTCTCCAAACCATGGCGGCTGCTTGCCTGCCTCCCTGCCTGCCTGGGCGCGTACACCTCTCCAAAGCGTGGAGGATCCTCGCTTGCCTGCCTACCTGCCTGCCTGGGCGAGTACACCTCTGAAAACCGTGGAGGCTGCTCACCTGCCTGCCTGCCTGCCTGGGCAAGTACACGTCTCCAAACTGTGGCAGCTGCTCGCCTGCCTGACTGCCTTCCTGGGTGAGTGCACCTCTCCAAACCGTGGCGGCTGCTCACCTGCCTGCCTGCCTGCCTGGGCGAGTGCACCTCTTTAAAGCATGGCGGCTGCTCGTCTGCCTGCCTGCCTGCCTGCCTGGGCGAGTACACATCTCCAAACCATCGCGGCTGCTCGCCTGCCTTCCTGCCTGCCTATGTGGGCGAGTACACATCTCCAAACCGTCCTGCCTGCTCACCTGCCTGCCTGCCTGCCTCGGCAAGTACACCTCTGAAACCGTGGCAGCTGCTCGCCTGCCTGCCTGCCTGCCTAGGCAAGTGTACGTCTCCAAACCGTTTCGGCTGCTCGCCTGCCTGCCTGCCTGCCTGCCTGGGCGAGTATACGTCTCCAAACCGTGGCGCCTGCTCAAATGCCTGCCTGCCTGCCTGCCTGGGCGAGTACACATCTCCAAACTGTCCTGCCTGCTCGCCTGCCTGCCTGCCTGCCTGGGCGATTACGCCTCTCCAAACCGTCGCGGCTGCTCGCCTACCTGCCTGCCTGCCTGCCTGCCTGCCTGGGTGATTTCACATCTCCAAAGCATGGCAGCTTCTCTCCTGCCTGCCTGCCTGGGCAAGTACACATCTCCAAACCGTGGTGGCTGCTTGCCTGCCTCACTGCCTGCCTGCCTGGGCGAGTACATGTCTCCAAAGAGTGGCGGCTGCTTGCCTGCCTGCCTGCCTGGGCGAGTACACGTCTCCAAACCGTCGCAGATGCTCGCCTGCTTGCCTGCCTGCCTGGGCGACTACACGTCTCTAAACAGTGGCGGCTGCTCGCCTCCCTGCCTTCATGCCTAGGCAAGTACACCTCTGCAAACCGTGGTGGCTGCTCGCCTGCCTGCCTGCCTGCCTGGGCGAGTACATGTCTCCAAACCTTGGCAGATATTCGCCTTCCTGCCTGGGCGAGTACATGTCTCCAAACCGTGGAGGCTGCTCGCCTGCCTGCCTGCCTGCCTGCGCAGGTACAGATCTCCAAACCATCCTGCCTGCTCGCCTGCCTGCCTCCTTGACTGGGCAAGTACACGTCTCCAAACCGTGGCGGCTGCTCGCCTGCCTGCCTGCCTGCCTGCCTGCCTGGGCGAGTACACGTCTCCAAACGGTCGCACCTTTTCACCTGCCTTCCTGTCTACCTGGGCGAGTACACCTTTCCGAAGCGTGGCAGCTCCTCGCCTGCCTGCCTGCCTACCTGCCTGCCTGCCTGGGCGAGTACACGTCTCCAAACCGTCGCGGCTGCTCGCCTGCCTGCCTGCCTGCCTGCCTAGGCAAGTACATGTCTCCAAACGGTCGCACCTTTTCGCTTGCCTGCCTTCCTGCCTGGGCGAGCACACATCTCCAAACCGTGGCAGCGACTCGCCCGCCTGCCTGCCTTCCTAGGCAAGTACACCTCTGCAAACCTTGGCGGCTGCTCGCCTACCTGCCCGCCTGCCTGGGCGAGTACACATCTCCAAACCGTCCTGCCTGCTCGCCTGCCTACCTGCCTACCTGGGCGAATACACATCTCCAAACCGTCACGGCTGCTCGCCTGCCTGCCTGCCTGCCTTCCTGGGTGAGTACAAGTCTCCAAAGCGTGGCAACTGCTCGCCTGCCTGCCTGCATGGGTGAGTACACCTCTCCAAAGCGTGGCGGCTTCTCGCCTCCCTGCCTGCCTGGGTGAGCACAAGTCTCCAAAGCGTGGCAACTGCTCGCCTGCCTCCCTGCCTGCATGCCTGGGCGAGTACACGTCTCCAAAGTGTGGCGGCTGCTCGCCTGCCTGCCTGCCTGCCTGGGCGAGTACACGTCTCCAAACCGTCGCAGATGCTCGCCTGCCTGCCTGCCTGCCTAGGCGAGTATACGTCTCTAAACCGTGGCGGGTGCTCGCCTCCCTGCCTTCATGCTTAGGCAAGTACACCTCTGCAAGCCGTGGTGGCTGCTCGCCTGCCTGCCTGCCTGCCTGGGCGACTACACGTCTCTAAACCGTGGCGGCTGCTCGCCTCCCTGCCTTCATGCCTAGGCAAGTACACCTCTGCAAACCGTGGTGGCTGCTCGCCTGCCTGCCTGCCTGCCTGGGCGAGTACATGTCTCCAAACCTTGGCAGATATTCGCCTTCCTGCCTGGGCGAGTACATGTCTCCAAACCGTGGAGGCTGCTCGCCTGCCTGCCTGCCTGCCTGCCTGCGCGGGTACAGATCTCCAAACCATCCTGCCTGCTCGCCTGCCTGCCTCCTTGACTGGGCAAGTACACGTCTCCAAACCGTGGCGGCTGCTCGCCTGCCTGCCTGCCTGCCTGCCTGGGCGAGTACACGTCTCCAAACGGTCGCACCTTTTCACCTGCCTTCCTGTCTACCTGGGCGAGTACACCTTTCCGAAGCGTGGCAGCTCCTCGCCTGCCTGCCTGCCTACCTGCCTGCCTGCCTGGGCGAGTACACGTCTCCAAACCGTCGCGGCTGCTCGCCTGCCTGCCTGCCTGCCTGCCTAGGCAAGTGCATGTCTCCAAACGGTCGCACCTTTTCGCTTGCCTGCCTTCCTGCCTGGGCGAGCACACATCTCCAAACCGTGGCAGCGACTCACCCGCCTGCCTGCCTTCCTAGGCAAGTACACCTCTGCAAACCTTGGCGGCTGCTCGCCTACCTGCCCGCCTGCCTGGGCGAGTACACATCTCCAAACCGTCCTGCCTGCTCGCCTGCCTACCTGCCTACCTGGGCGAATACACATCTCCAAACCGTCACGGCTGCTCGCCTGCCTGCCTGCCTGCCTTCCTGGGTGAGTACAAGTCTCCAAAGCGTGGCAACTGCTCGCCTGCCTGCCTGCATGGGTGAGTACACCTCTCCAAAGCGTGGCGGCTTCTCGCCTCCCTGCCTGCCTGGGTGAGCACAAGTCTCCAAAGCGTGGCAACTGCTCGCCTGCCTCCCTGCCTGCATGCCTGGGCGAGTACACGTCTCCAAAGTGTGGCGGCTGCTCGCCTGCCTGCCTGCCTGCCTGGGCGAGTACACGTCTCCAAACCGTCGCAGATGCTCGCCTGCCTGCCTGCCTGCCTAGGCGAGTATACGTCTCTAAACCGTGGCGGGTGCTCGCCTCCCTGCCTTCATGCTTAGGCAAGTACACCTCTGCAAGCCGTGGTGGCTGCTCGCCTGCCTGCCTGCCTGCCTGGGCGACTACACGTCTCTAAACCGTGGCGGCTGCTCGCCTCCCTGCCTTCATGCCTAGGCAAGTACACCTCTGCAAACCGTGGTGGCTGCTCGCCTGCCTGCCTGCCTGCCTGGGCGAGTACATGTCTCCAAACCTTGGCAGATATTCGCCTTCCTGCCTGGGCGAGTACATGTCTCCAAACCGTGGAGGCTGCTCGCCTGCCTGCCTGCCTGCCTGCCTGCGCGGGTACAGATCTCCAAACCATCCTGCCTGCTCGCCTGCCTGCCTGCCTGCCTGGGCGCGTACACCTCTGCAAAGCGTGTCAGCTGCTCGCCTGCCTGCCTGCCTGGGAGAGTACACATCTCCAAACCGTCGCGGATGCTCGCCTGCCTTCCTGCCTGCCTAGGCGACTACACATCTCCAAACGGTTGCACCTTTTCGCCTGCCTGCCTGCCTACCTGGGCGAGTACACTTCTGCAAACCGTGGAGGCTGCTCACCTGCCTGCCTGCCTGCCTGGGCGAGTACACGTCTCCAAACTGTGGCAGCTGCACGCCTGCCTGACTGCCTTCCTGGGTGAGTGCACCTCTCCAAACCGTGGCGGCTGCTCGCCTGCCTGCCAGGGTGAGTGCACCTCTTTAAAGCATGGCGGCTGCTCGTCTGCCTGCCTGCCTGCCTGCCTGGGCGAGTACACATCTCCAAACCATCGCGGCTGCTGGCCTGCCTTCCTGCCTGCCTATGTGGGCGAGTACACATCTCCAAACCGTCCTGCCTGCTCACCTGCCTGCCTGCCTGCCTCGGCAAGTACACCTCTGAAACCGTGGCAGCTGCTCGCCTGCCTGCCTGCCTGCCTAGGCAAGTGTACGTCTCCAAACCGTTTCGGCTGCTCGCCTGCCTGCCTGCCTGCCTGCCTGGGCGAGTATACGTCTCCAAACCGTGGCGCCTGCTCAAATGCCTGCCTGCCTGCCTGCCTGGGCGAGTACACATCTCCAAACTGTCCTGCCTGCTCACCTGCCTTCCTGCCTGCCTGCCTGCCTGGGCGAGTACACCTCCAAACCATTGCGGCTGCTCGCCTGCCTGCCTTCCTGCCTGCCTGACTGGGTGAGCACACGTCTCCAAAGCGTGGCGGATGCTCGCCTGCCTGCCTGCCTGGGCGAGTACAGGTCTCCAAACTGTGGTGCCTGCTCGCCTGCCTGCCTGCCTGCCTAGGCTAGTACAGGTCTCCAAACGGTCTCACCTTTTCGCCTTCCAGCCTGTCTACCTGGGTGAGTACAACTTTCCAAAGCGTGGCGGCTCGTCGCCTTCCTGCCTGCCTACCTGCCTGCCTGCCTGAGTGAGTATACGTCTCTAAACCTTGGCAGCTATTCACCTGCCTGCATGGGCGAGTACACATCTCCAAACCATCCTGCCTGCTCGCCTGCCTGCCTGCCTGCCCGCCTGGGCGAGTACACGTTTCCAAACCGTGGCGGCTGCTCGCCTGCCTGCCTTCCTGCCTGCCTGGGCGAGTACACGTCTCCAAACTGTGGCGGCTGTTCACCTGCCTACCTGGGCGAGTACAAGCCTCCAAAGCATGGCAGATGCTCGCCTGCCTGCCTGCCTGCCTGGGCTTGTACATCCCTCCAAACAATAGCGGCTGCTCGCCTGCCTGCCTGTCTGCCTGGGCGAGTACACGTCTCCAAACCATGACGGATGCTCGCCTGCCTCCCTGCCTGCCTCAGTGAGTACACGTCTCCAAAAAGTGGTGGCTGCTCGCCTCCCTGCCTGCCTACCAGGGCGAGTACATCTCTCCTAACAATAGCGGCTGCTGGCCTGCCTGCCTGCCTGCCTGGGTGAGTACACGTCTCCAAGCCATGGCGGCTGCTCGCCTGCCTCCCTGTTACCTGGGCGAGTACAAGTCTCCAAAGCGTGGCAGATGCTCGCCTGCCTGCCTGCCTGCCTGGGCTTGTACATCTCTCCAAACAATAATGGCTGCTCGCCTGCCTGCCTGCCTGGGCGAGTACACATCTACAAAGCATGGTGGCTGCTTGTCTGCCTGCCTGCCTGCCTGCCTGGGCGAGTACAACTCTCCAAACCGTGGCGGCTGCTTGCCTGCCTCCCTGCCTGCCTCCCTGGGTGAGTACACGTCTCCAAAGGGTGGCGGCTGCTTGCCTGCCTCCCTGCCTGCCTCCCTGGGTGAGTACACGTCTCCAAAGGGTGGCGGATGCTCGCCTGCCTGCCTGCCTGTCTAGGCGAGTACACGTCTCTGAACGGTCGCACCTTTTCTCCTGCCTGCCTGCCTGCCTGGGCGAGTACACCTTTCCAAAGGGTGGCGGCTGCTCGCCTGCCTGCCTGAGTGCGTACACGTCTCCAAAATGTGGCGGCTGCTCGCCTGCCTGCCTGACTGCCTAGGCGAGTACACCTCTTCAAACCGTGGCGGCTGCTCGCCTGCCTGCCTGCCTGCCTGCCTGGGTGAGTACAGGTCTCCAAACCATGGCAGCTGCTTGCCTGCCTGCCTGCCTACCTGGGCGAGTACACCTCTCCAAAGCGTGGCAGATGCTCGCCTGCCTGCCTGACTGACTGGGCTTGTACATGTCTCCAAACAATAGCGGCTGCTCAACTGCCTGCCTGTTTGCCTGGGCAAGTACACATCTCCAAACCGTCCTGCCTGCTCGCCTGCCTGCCTGCCTGCCTGGGCGAGTACAGCTCTCCATACCATCGCGACTGCTCGCCTGCCTGCTTGCCTGCCTTTCTGGGTGAGTACATGTCTCCAAAGCGTGACGGCTGCTTGCGTGCCTGCTTGCCTGCCTGCCTGGTATAGTAAATCTCTCCAAACAATAGCGGCTGCTATCCTTCCTGCCTGACTGCCTGGGTGAGTACACGTCTCCAAACCGTGGTGGTTACTTGCCTGCCTCCCTGCTTCTTGCCTGGATGAGCACACGTTTCCAAACCGTGGTGGCTGCTCGCCTGCCTGCCTACATGCCTTGGCGATTACACGTCTCCAAACCATGGCTGCTGCTCGCCTGCCTTCCTGCCTGCCTGCCTGCCTGGGCTAGTACACGTCTCCAAAACGTGGTGGCTGCTCGCCTGCCTTCCTGCCTGCCTGGGCGAGTACACGTCTCCTAACCGTTGCGGCTGCTCGCCTGCCTGCCTGCCTGCCTGGGCGAGTACACGTCTCCAAAGCGTGGCGGCTGCTCGCCTGCCTCCCTAGGAAAGTATATTTCTGCAAACAGTGGTGGCTGCTCTCCTGCCTGCCTGCCTGCCTGGGCGAGTACACCTCTCCGAACCGTGGCGGCTGCTCGCCTTCCTGCCTGCCTTCCTGTCTGCCTGCCTGGGCGAGTACAAGTCTCCAAAGCATGGCAGATGCTTGCCTGCCTGCCTGCCTGCCTGGTCTTGTACATCTCTCCAAACAATAGCAGCTGCTTGCCTGCCTGCCTGTTTGCCTGGGTGAGTACACGTCTACAAACCATCGCGGCTGCTCACCTGCCTGCCTGCCTGCCTGCCTGGGCAAGTACACATCTCCAAACCGTCCTGCCTGCTCGCCTGCCTGCCTGCCTGCCTTTCTGGGTGAGTACAACTCTCCAAACCATCGCGGCTGCTCGCCTGCCTGCCTGCCTGCCTGCCTGGGCGAGTACACATCTCCAAACCGTCCTGCCTGCTCGCCTGCCTGCCTGCCTGCCTGCCTGGGTGAGTACACGTCTCCAAACCGTGGCGGCTGCTTGCCTGCCTGCCTGTTTGCCTGGGTGAGTACACGTCTACAAACCATCGCGGCTGCTCACCTGCCTGCCTGCCTGCCTGCCTGGGCAAGTACACATCTCCAAACCGTCCTGCCTGCTCGCCTGCCTGCCTGCCTGCCTTTCTGGGTGAGTACAACTCTCCAAACCATCGCGGCTGCTCGCCTGCCTGCCTTCCTGCCTGCCTGGGTGAGTACACGTCTCCAAACCGTTGCGTCTGCTCGCCTGCCTACTGGCCTGCCCAGTCGAGTACACGTCTCCGAACGGTCGCACCTTTTTGCCTGCATGCCTGCCTACCTGGGCGAGTACACCTCTCCAAAGCGTGGCGGCTGCTTGCCTGTCTGCCTGCCTGCCTGCCTGCCTGGTATAGTAAATCTCTCCAAACAATAGAGGCTGCTATCCTTCCTGCCTGCCTGCCTGGGCGAGTACACGTCTCCAAACCATGGCGGTTGCTTGCCTGCCTCCCTGCTTCTTGCCTGAACGAGCACACGTCTCAAAACCGTGGCGGCTGCTCGCCTGCCTGCCTGCCTGGGTGAGTACACGTTTCCAAACCATGGCTGCTGCTCACCTGCCTTCCTGCCTGCCTGCCTGCCTGGGCTAGTACACGTCTCCAAAACGTGGTGGCTGCTCGCCTGCCTGCCTGCTTCCTGGGCGAGTACTCGTCTCCAAAGCGTGGCGGCTGCTCGCCTGCCTCCCTAGGAAAGTACATTTCTGCAAACAGTGGCGGCTGCTCGCCTGCCTGCCTTCCTGCCTGCCTGGGCGAGTACACGTCTCCAAACCGTGGCGGCTGCTCGCCTGCCTGCCTGCCTGCCATCCTGCCTTCCTGGGCGAGTACAATACTCCTAACCGTCGCGCTGCTCGCCTGCCTGCCTGCCTGCCTGGGCGAGTACAGGTCTCCAAACCGTGGCATCTGCTCGCCTGCCTGCCTGCCTGCCTGCTTGCCTGCCTGCCTGCCTGCCTGGGCGAGTACACCTCTCTCAAATGTGGCGGCTGCTTGCTTGCCTGCCCGCCTGCCTAGGCGACTACATCTCTCCAAAGCGGGGTGGCTGTTAGCCTGCCTGCCTGCCTGCCTGGGCGAGAACACGTCTCCAAACCGTGGCGGCTGCTCACCTGCCTGCCTTCCTGCCTGCGTTCCTGGGCGAGTACACCTCTGCAAACCGTGGCGGCTGCTCACCTGCCTGCCTGCCTGCCTGCCTGCCTGGACGAGTACACGTCTTCAAAGCGTGGCGGCTGCTCGCCTGCCTGCGTTCCTGCCTGCCTGCCTGGGCGAGTACACGTCTCCAAACCTTGGCAGCTGTTCTCCTGCCTGCCTGCCTGCCTAGGCAAGTACAAGTCTCCAAACCGTGGCGGCGGCTCACCTTCCTGCTTGCCTACCTGGGCGAGTACACCTCTCCAAAGCTTGGCGGCTGCTTGCCTGCCTGCCTGCCTGCCTGCCTGGTCTAGTACATCTCTCCAAACAATGGCAGCTCCTTGCCTGCCTGCCTGCCTTCCGGCCTGCCTGGGTGATTGCACATCTCCAAACCATCCCGGCTGCTTGCCTACCTGCCTACCTGCCTGGGCGAGTACACCTCTCCAAAGCGGGGCGGCTGTTCGCCTGCCTGCCTGCCTGCCTGCCTGGGCGAGTACATCTCTCCAAACTATAGCGGCTGCTTGCCTACCTGCCTACCTCCCTGGGTGCGTACACCTCTCTAAGCGTGGCAGCTGCTCGCCTATCTGCCTGCCTGTCTGGGCAAGTACAAGTTTCCAAAGCGTGGCGGCTGCTCGCCTGCCTGCCTGCCTGCCTGGGCGAGTACACATCTCCAAAGCGTGGCGCCTGCTCACATGCCTGCCTGCCTGCCTGCCTGTCTGCCTTGGCGAGTACACGTTTCCAAACGGTCGCACCTGCTCGCCTGCCTGCCTGCCTGCCTGCCTGCCTGGGCGAGTACACGTCTCCAAATCGTGGCGGCTGCTCGCCTGCCTGCCTGCCTGCCTGCCTGGGCGAATACACGTCTCCTAACCGTTGCGGTTGCTCGCCTGCCTGCCTGCCTGCCTGGGCGAGTACACGTCTCCAATCCTTCGCAGCTATTCGCCTGACTGCCTGGGTGAGTACACATCTCCAAACCGTGGCGTCTGCTCGCCTGCCTGCCTGCCTGCCTGCTTGGGCGAGTACACTTCTGCAAACCATTGCGGCTTCTCTCCTGCCTGCTTCCTGCCTGCCTGCCTGGGCGAGTACACCTCTCCAAAGCGTGGCGGCTGCTCGCCTGCCTGCCTGCCTGCCTGCCTGCCTGCCTGCCTGCCTGCGCGAGTACACCTCTCCCAAACGTGGCGGCTGCTCGCTTGCCTGCCTGCCTGCCTGCCTGCCTGCCTGGGCAAGTACAGGTCTCCAAACCGTCCCGGCGGCTCGCCCTTGTGCCTGCCTGGACATCAAGCACATAGGGACAGGTTGTTGCTGTCTGGCCCTCAAGGTTTTGAGCTCCCTTTCTGCTGGCCTGAGATTCCCAAGCATTGTCACACTGCGCTTTCCCTCCGAGCAGGTTGTATGTCTATTTATTTCATTTTCTTGTAGCTTACTATGTTTTAATCAACTCTGTAGTCTATCTTTTTACCTTTCTGTGTGTTCTTTTTATATAATACTATCGAGGGTGATCAGCATATGATCACTGCCTCCATTATATTAATAGGGATAGTGGTTTGCTTGCAGGCATTGATTTATGGTGTTAAAGTAATCATATTAATTGCACTGTGAGTCCTTGTGTTGGTCTGCACCGCCCAGGCCCACAACTGGTGAAGTGGATTCCCCACTCTAAGTAGCAGGCAGGAAGTCTCTCAGGTCATGACAGATTGGGGGTGTTTCGGGGAAGGATTTTAGGAACAGACATGGGGGGATTGAGGAAGGTTTTTAGGGATGGACTGGAGGTTTGGGGGAAAGGACTTTGGGAATGGATGGACGAGAAGCAAGGGGAAGGATTTTAAGTAAGGATGAGGGGCAGGAGGAAACATTTTAGGGCTGGACACAGGGCAGTGGGAAGAAGGATTTTCAGGACGACCTAGGGGTTTTGAGTGGAAGGACTTTATGGATGTAATGTCAGAGACAGAAAGGATTTTAGGAATGGACAGGGGACAGGCCAAGGAGATGGATGCTAGTGGGGAAAGCCCATCACTGAGGTGCTTGTATGATGGGGCAGTTTTGCAGAACATGGGTGGCAGCTGTGCGTGGGGACATAGGCCCTTTGTCAAGGGAGGGAGGGTCAGCTTCTGGGCTACAAAGAAACATCTGAATTACTGCCAGGAGAAAATGATGTTGGGGCAGCATGGTCCTTGGACAGTTCTAGGGTGGGCACAGACCCCTGGGCTTCTGGGAGTGGCTGCCCAGAGGGTACCCATAGGACCTGGTGGTGGGACACTGTGAGACTCTTTGCAGAAGAGAAAGGATTTTAGGGGTGGACAGGGGACAAGGGAAGGATTTTTATGGGACTGGCACCGGGTGTAGGGGGGGAAGATTTTGGGAAAGACACAGGGGAGTCAATGAAGGTTTTTAGTGACAGAGTGGGGATTTGGGGGGAAGGAATTTAGAGACAGACTATGGGCAAAGGGAAGGATTTTAGGGGAGGAGACAGGAGGTGGGAGGAGGTTTGGGGGGGTAGGAGCAAAGATTTTAGGGATGGACTGGGGGTTGAGGGGAATGACTATGGGCAAGGGAAAGGATTTTAGAGACAGACTGGGTGCAAGGGAAGGATTTTAGGCATGGACTGCAGAGAAGGGGAAGGATTTTAGGAGCAGACTAGCCGGGTTGGGGGGAAGGAATTTAGGGAAGGACCAGGGGGATGGGGTGAAGGGTTCTATAGACAGACTGGGGAGGCGGGGGGTAAAGAATTTAGGGACAGACCGAGGGGACAGGGAGAAAGATTTTAGGGACGGATGGGGGTGGGGGGGGTGGGGGGGTTGGTCAGAAGGAATTTAGGGATAGAGCAGGAGGAAGGGGACAGATTTTAGGACAGATTTATGTTTGGGGGGAAGGATTTTAGGGATGAACAGGGGGGTTGAGGAAGGTTTTTAGGGACACACGAGGGGCGGGGGACAAGAGTTTAGAGACAGATGAGGGGCAAGTGAAATCATTATAGGGATGACCGGGAGAGCAGGGGGAAGGATTCTAGGGGCTAACATGGGAGGGCAGGGGGAAAGAATTTAGGAACAGAAAGGGGGGGGGTGATGGAGGGGGAAGGTTTTAGGGATGGACTGGGGATGGGAGCAAAGATTTTATGGACAGGCTGGAGGGGTTGGGGAGAAGGACTGTGGGCAAGTGAAATGATTATAAGGACAGACACGGGGGGGGTTGAGGAAAGTAGGAATGCAGCGGGGGTCTGGTGGAAGGGATTTTAGGGATGGGCCTCGGGGCAAGGGGAAGGATTTTAGGGACTGACTGGTGGCTTTGGAAACATTAAGGATGCACCAAGGGCAAGGGGAAGTATTTTAGGAAAGAACAGGGGCATTTGAGGGGAAGGATTTTAGGGACGGACTGTAGTAGGGGGAGGATTTTAGGTAATGAAAGGGGGGGGGAGGGTCAAGGAAGGTTTTTAAGGATGGACAAGGCAGGCAGGGGGAATGATTTTAGGGATGGCCCAGGGACAAGGGGAAGGATTTAAGGGATGGATTGGGATGGGAGCAAAGATTTTAGGGATGGACTGGGGGGGTTGGGGGAAGGACTATGGGCAAGGGGAAGGATTTTAAGCACGGAGAAGGGGGAGCAAGGGAAACGATTTTCAGGATGAACTATGGGGTTTAGGGGGAAGGAAGTTTGGGACAGATGGGCAGAGTCTGGGGGAAGGATTTTCGGGACGGACTGGGGGCTTGCGGGGAAGGACTATGGGGATGGCATGTGGGCAAGAGGTAGAATTCTAGGGACGGACCAAGGGGGCAGGGAGAAAGATTGTAGGCACAGACTGGAGAGTTTTAGGGATGAAGCCTGGGGTCTGGGGTGAAGGCAGTTCGGGACAGATGGGTGGAGTCTGGGGAAACACTTTTATGGCTAGACTGGGGGGTTGTGGGGGAAAGATTTGAGCATGGACTGGGGAAGTTGGTGGGAAGGACTTTAGGGACGGAGCAGGGGTTTTGGAGGGAAGGACTATAGGGAAGGAGCGTGGGAAAAAAGGAAAAAAAAGGATTTTCAGGATTACTGGGAGACTGAGGGGAAAGGACTTGGGGATGGACCCCCAGGGTCAAGGAATGTTTTTAGGTTTGGATTGGGGGTGCGGAGCAAAGATTAGTGGCACAGACAGGGGCATTGGGGGGAAGGATTTTAGGGACAGACTGGAGGCTTTGGATTGAAGGAGTTTAGGGGAGGGAACAGGAAAAAGGCGAAGGGCTTTAGGGATGGACAGTGGTCAAGGTGAAGGATATTAGTGATGGAAGATTAGAGCGGGGGGCAGGCTTTTGGGGATGGAGTGGTGAGGCAGGGGGAAAGAATTTAGGGACAGCCTGGGAACAAGGGGAAGGATTTTTGAGATGGACTGGGAACAGGAGCAAAGATTTTAGGGGTGGAGTGGCGGTGTTGGGATAAGAACCAAGGGCAAACGGAAGGATTTTCGGGATGGACCGGGGGGCAAGGGGAAGGATTTTCAGGACTGACTGGGGGATTTCATTGGAAGGACTATAGGGGTGGACCAAGGGAGCAGGAGGGACAGGTTTTAGGGATGGAATGGAGGCTTTGGAAAAATTACTTTAGGGATGGAGCAGGGGAGCAGGCGAATGATTTTAGGAACGGACTGAGGACAAGGGGAAGGATTATAAGGCTGGGCTGGGGGTGGGAGCAAAGATTTTAGGGGGGGTCCTGGGGGGGCTGAGAGAAGGGACCTTGCAGATGGACTAGGGGCCTGGGGGAAGAATTTCAGGGACAGAGTGTCAGGTTTGCAGGGAAGGACTACAAGTACATACCATAGGCAAAGGAAAAGATTCTAAAGATGGACATTGGGGGGGAGGAGAAAGAATTTGGGATGGTCCAGGTGGAAGGGGGAAGAATTTTAGGGATGAAACTGGTGGCAGGGGGAAAGATTTGCTCGACCAACTGGGCGGTGCCTTGCCTTGCCTTGCCTTGCCTTGCCCTGCCCTGCCCTGCCCTGCCTTTCCCTGCCTTGCCTTGCCTTGCCCTGCCCTGCCCTGCCCTGCTTTGCCTTGCTTTGCCTTGCCTTGCCTTGCCTTGCCTTGCCTTGCCTTGCCTCTGGAGGAAGGAGAAACAGTATGGATAGTAGATTCTGACTGACTGTAAAGCCTTGTTGCAGCCTGATAGCTTGCTTGTGTTGCGACAGCTGCCTGCTTTCTGTGGTGAGAAGTCACTCCTCACTTTTGTACTCTCACGGAGCCCAAAAGCACGTTGGAGCTGTCCAGGCACTGCTCCCCTGGAGAAGGTTCCAGGAAGGAATTCTCTCAGTGGCTATCACTGTCCCCTACTAACCATGTTAGTAACAGAACCAAACCTTGGCCTCCCTTTTTTCTGAGCCAAGAATAGGTCAACTCACTCTTTCCTTTCTTACAAAGCCCCGTTTGCGCATTGGGATAGTCTAGGCACTGTTCCCCTGGAGAATGTACCAGGAAGGAATTCTCTTGCTGGTTCTCACCCTGCCCTAGCAGCCATGTGAGGGATAGCACAAAAGTTCTGCTACCTGCTTTCTGTGGTGAGGAAAAGTCACCCCTCACTTTTGCACTCTCATGGAGCCCGAAAGCACATTGGAACTGTCCAGGCACTGCCCCCCCTGGAGAAGGTGTCAGAAAGGAACTCTCTTGCTGTTTCTCACCCTGCCCTGGTAGCCATGTGATTTGAAGAAAAGTTCTGCTTTCTGATGCAAGAAAATAGACACCTCCTTTTTGTACTCTAAAGGAGCCCAAACGCTCAATGCGACTGTCCAGGCACTGCTCCCCTGGAGAAGGTGCCAGGAATGAATTCTCTCACTGGATCTCACTGTCCCCTAGTAGCCATGTTGCTAACACAGCCAAACCTTGGGCTCCCTGTTTTCTGAGCCAGGAATAGGTTGACTCACTTTCCCGCTCTTACAGAGCCCAGTTGGCACATTGGGAAAGACCAGGCACTGCTCCCATACAGAATGTGCCATGAAGGAATTCTCTCTCTGGTTCTCACCCTGCCCTGGTATCCATGTGAAGGACACCACAAAAGTTCTGCTGCCTGTTTTCTGTGGTGAGAAGAGTGACCCCTTGCTTTAGCACTCAAAAGGGGCCCAAATGCTCAATGCAAACGTCAAGGCACTGCTCCCCTGGAGAATGTGCCGGGAAGGAATTCTCTCGCTGGACTTCACTGTCCCCTAATAACCATGTTATTAACAGAATGAAACCTTGGGCTCCCTGTTTTCTGAGCCAAGAATAGGTCAACTCACTTTTTCCTTTCTTACAGAGCCTAGTTGGCACATTGGGAAAGTCCAGGTCTGCTCCCCTGGAGAAGGTTCCTGGAAGGAATTCTCTTGCTGCTTCTCACCCTGCCCTGGTAGCTTCTTTATGTTGTGGTCTCTATTCTCCTGCATCTCTATATTTTGCCTAGTTTCTGCCTGCGTGTGTTTCCTGTTCCAACCATGGACTTCAAAGCACTTCAAATCATGTTAATTTATATGAACCTCCTCATTCGCTTCACTCCTGCTTATCAGTACTTTGTGGTACTTCATGTTATAGCATTGACATAAAAGCAATTCTTAACCTTAATGATATTCAAGCAACTATTATGCCCCTCTCTCTGCTAGTGACCCAAAGACTAAATCCACGATATCTCCCTCCAGCTCACCTGCTGCAAGAAATCTAGCTGCTCAAGCAAATGAAAGTAGTAACAGTTCTCTGCCCCAAGATGGTTGCTGCGGCTTGGGGAGTGATTCCAGGAAATGAGATTGCAGTAGGATATAACTGAGGTTGAGGAAAACACACAGTGGGCAGAAGGGTAGTCAATGGGAGAGAAACAGACAGTGGGTCTAGTCCCTTTGGTGGTCAAAAATAGTTGGGGTTAAAAAAATAAGATATATCTGATTATAAAAACATTTAGATTAGCAAGATCTACAGCTGTTTGCAGATAAACATATACCCTCTCTTCCTCTACCACCTTAGTATATCCAACTCCTCTAGAAAGTTTCAGACACTGGAAGCGACTCTATGGAGATATTAGAATCATAGAATGGTTTGGGTTGGAAGAGATCTTTAAAGGTCATCTAGTCTAACCCTCTGCAATGAGCAGGGACATCTTCAACCAGATCAGGTTGCTCAGAGCCCTGCCCAACCTGACCTTGAACACTTCCAGGGATGGGGCTTCTGCCACCTCTCTAAGCAACTTGCTCCAGTGTTTCACCACCCTCATTGTAAAAAATTTCTTCCTTATATCTAGTCTGAAGCTACCCTCCTTTAGTTTGAAAACCATTATCCCTTGTCCTACCACTACAGGCCCTACAAAAAAGTTTGTCCCCATGTTTCTTATAAGCCCCCTTTAAGTATTGAAAGGCCACAATAAGGTCTCCTTGGGGCCTTCTCTTATCCAGGCTGAAGAACCCCAACTCTCTCAGCCTTTCTTCATAGGAGAGGTGCTCCAGCCCTCTGAGCATTTTTCTGGCCCTCCTCGGGACCCACTCCAACAGGTCCATGTCTTTCCTGTACTGAGGACTCCAGAGTTGGACTCTAGGTGGGGTCTCACCAGAGCAGATTGGCAGAATCGCCTCCCTCGACCTGCTGGCCACGCTTCTTTTTATGCAGCCCAGGGTACGGTTGGCTTCCAGTGCTGTGAGCGCACAATGTCCACTCATGTCCAGCTTTTCATCTACCAACACCCCCAAGTCCTTCCCCGCAGGGATGCTCTCCATCTCTTCATTCCCCAGTCTGTATCAATTCCAGGGGTTGCCCCAAGCCACGTGCAGGACCTTGCATTCTGCCTTGTTGAACCTGATGAGGTTCACATGAGCTCACTTCCCTAGCTTGTCCAGATCCCTCTGGATGGCATCCCGTCCTTCAGGTGTGTCAACCGCACCACTCAGCTTGGTGTGGTCTGGAAATTTGCTGAGGGTGCACTTGATCCCACTATGTTGTTGATGAAGATATTAAACAGTGCTGGTCCCATTACAGACCCCTGAGGGACACCACTCATCACTGATCTCCATGCAGACATTGAGCTGTTGAACACTACTCTCTGGATGCAACCATCCAGCCAATTCCTTTTCCAAGAGATAGGATATACAATTATGAATCTACTTGTGAACAAATATTTTGTTCTCTTCCCTTTGTACTGTAATTTAGGTGTGGTGGGTTGACCTTGGCAGGCCCACCTAGCCGCTCTCTCGTTCCCCCTCCTTAACAGGACAGGGACAGAAAATAAGATGAAAAAGCCCATAGGTTGGGATAAAGACAGGGAGATCACTTAGGAATTACCGTCATGGGAAAAACAGACTCAGCTTGGGGAAAATTATTTTATTGGTGATGAAAATGGAATTGGATGGTGAGAAACAGACAAACTAAAACACCTTCATTCTACCTCCTCCCCTGCCCCCAGCGGTGCAGGAGGAATGGGGAATGAGGAGGGCTGCAGTCAGTTCGTAGCAGTTGCTCTCTGCTGCTGCTTCCTCCTTGCACTTTTCCCCTGCTCTTGTGTGAGTTGTCTCCATGGGCTGTGGTTCCTGTCAGGAGAATCTGTTCGTGTGTGGACTTTCCACAGGCCACAGTTCTTTCAGGGAATATCCACCTGCTCCGCAATAGTCTTTTCCATGGGTGTGGATACCTGCTCCTCCCCCTCATTCTTTTACCTTAGTGTTTGTAGGATTGTTTCTCACACTTTTTTCCCCTCACTTCCCCCACTGCTGTACTATGTTTTTCCCTTTCTTAAATATGTTTTCACAGAGGTGCCACTAGCTTTCCTGATTTGCTCAGCTGTGGTCTGCAGCGGGTCTGTTGCAGAGCTGGCTGGAACCAGCAGTGTCTGGCATGGGGCAGCCCCTGCCGCCTTCTCACAGAGGCCACCCCTCTGTAAGAACTATTCTCACAACACTTTCTTTAAATCTGAACTAGTTTTGGCAAACATAAAAGCACAAACTTTTTTGTTCCTCATACTTGGAGCCTTCCTACCAAAGAATATTCCAATGTGAATTAGGAAATGTATACCTTCCACACTATATTGATTTTGGCATATCTTCTGGTAGTAGTAAATACCTTTAAGTGAAATGGTAAAATATTATATTTTAATGTTGAAGTTGGTTCTAATTGTTGTTCTGCTACATTTTTCTTTCTTGAGCA
Source organism: Falco biarmicus (assembly GCF_023638135.1). NCBI lineage: Eukaryota > Metazoa > Chordata > Aves > Falconiformes > Falconidae > Falco > Falco biarmicus. The sequence goes on along the minus strand of NC_079310.1, from coordinate 7,356,232 downwards.
TTGTTGTGGTGCAGGAATTCAAAACTTAACCTTACCACTCTTAACCAGTGTGCTGTATAGTATTGGAAGAGCTCTGATTTTTGGCAAAATCATTACAATAGGTCAAGTCGAGAATTTATACTATTCCCTGAGGAAGTATTTCCTCATTCACCTGGTTAACTTGATTTAAACTTTTAGGAAACCTGTATTTCAGTCCAGTAACCATCCTTTTCTACTATTTATGTAGAACTTATCCTTAATACAGATGACTAAATGATGAAAAGTGCTGAAAGGTTATGGAGAGAGCTGAGCATACTATTTAAGTGATCACTAAATCACCCCTTAGAGGTATACGTGTGTGGTTCCCATTACAGCTGAGAATAACTGTAGTCTTTGGCCCCTCTTCTCTTTTAGGCACCATTGACATCTATGTCCTTATGTAGGGAATCAGTCTGACTAGTTGGACATCTGAGAGATAGTGATTTTTTTCATGATAGAGGAATTTTAAATTTTTCTCCATGAGCCATCTCACTGCTTGATTGCCAAAGTACCAGTACCAATGCAAAGGCAGATGAAGGACTTGAGGGTGGAAGGGGAGAAGGGTGTAATGGAGATGCTCACTTAGTTGGTTTAAGCTGCAGCCTCTTGCTCAGGAAGTGCCTAAACCACAGATTGTTGAAGGCTGGAAGACAGAATAGCCTGGGAAAGACACACAGGCATATAAGGAATAGTATAAAATCATCAGCATCTATTTTTTATTACTGCTATAAAGAGGATATTGAGCTGGATTAGGCCTCAGTCAGATGTGATATACTTTTTTCCTGCTTTGAAATTGCAACTTTAGACTTTGTAGAATCTAATGTGCTGCTAGCTAAGGGTGTTTCTATAGAGTTCGTTTTTCAGCTGGATTACAGAATTGCTTGGTTTCTCCTTTGAAGCTGAGTTTGGTAGTGCCAGCACAAAAGGCTCCCTGGGAGCACTACCAGTATCATAGAATCACAGAATGATTTAGCTTGGAAAAGACATTTAAGATCATCGAGTCCACCCTTAAACATAACACTGCCAAGTCCACCATTAAGCCATGTCCCTAAGTGCCACATCTACACAGCTTTTAAATACCTCCAGGGATGGTGACTCAACCACTTCCCTGGGCAGCCTGTTCCAATGCTTGGCAACCTTTTTGATGAAGAATATTTTCCTAATATTCAACCTCCCCTGGTGCAATTTGAGGCCATTTCCTCTCATCCTATTGCTTGTTACTTCAGAGAAGAGACTAACACCCACCTCACTACAACCTCCTTTCAGGTATTTGTAGAGAGCAATAAGGTCCCGCCTGAGTTTCCTTTCCTCCAGACTAAACAATCCCACTTCCCTCAGCTGCTCCTCATAAGACTTGTTCTCTAAACACTTCACCAGCTTCATTGCCCTTCTTTGGGTGCTCCAGCACCTCAATGTCTGTCTTGTAGCGAGAGGTCCAAACCTGAACACAGTATTTGAAGTGTGGCCTCACCGGTGCCAAGTACAGGGGGACAATGACTTGCCTAGTCCTGCTGGCCACACTATTTCTGATACAAGCCAGGATGCTATTGGCCTTCTTGGCCACCTGGGCACACTGCTGGCACATATTCAGCCATCTCTTGACCAACATCCCCAGCTTTCCAGCCACTCTTCCCCAAGCCTGTAGCGTTGTGTGGGGTTGCTGTGACCCAAGTGCAGGACCCGGCACTTCTCCTTGTTGAACCTCATACAATTGGCCTTGTCCCATCAATCCAGCCTTTCCAGATCCCTCTGCAGAGCCTTCCTACCCTCAAACAGATCAACACTTCCCGCCAACTTGGTGTCATCTGCAAACTTACTGAGGGTGCACTTGATCCCCTCTTCCAGATCATTGATAAAGATATTAAACAGAACTGGCCCCAATACTGAGCCCTGGGGAATCCCACCTGTGACCAGTTGCCAGCCAGATGTAAGTCCATTCACCACCACTCCTTGGACACGGCTGTCCAGCCAGCTTTTTACCCAGCAAAGAGTACGCCCATCTAAGCCATGAGCAGCCAGTTTCTCCAGGAGGGTGCTGTGGGAGACGGTGTCAAAGGCTTTAGTAAAGTCCAGGTAGACAACATCCACAGTGTTTTCCTCATCCACTAAACAGGTTACCTTGTCAGCAAAGGAGATCAGGTCAGTCAAGCAGGACCTGCCTTTCATAAACCCATGCTGGCTGGGCCCGATCAGAAGGTGAAACAGCATGGAAAGTAGAATCTGACCGACTGTAAAGCCTTGTTGCAGCCTGATAGCTTGCTTGTGTTGCAACAATTGGTGCTCTGTGAGTGAGGCTAACTGACTTGGACTCAGACTGCAACAACTGGTGCCCAAAGTAGCTGAGGCAAGTGGGAGAACCTGTGACCCATAACAGACACCGTGAGAGGTGAGTTGTTGACAACTAATTGATAAGGGTGTATTGCAATATTTGTTGTCCATCTTAACTCAAATTGCAACTTTTGGCACCCAATGTGGATGGGGACTAATCGATATGGGTGCGCAGATTTCAGAAGAAGAAAATTCTATGTTAACAATGCTTATAGATATATTTGAAAAAAGAAGCCTAAAATATAACAAGAAGGCAATAAGAACTTTGCTAGGATGTTGTAAAGTAAATGATGTGCTAGTTACGCTGAAAAATGTCTCCAGTGTTCAGACACAGCAAAATGCTGGAAAATTACTTTTTGAGGCTGCCTTGAGGGGGAAATAAAATTGCCACAGCCTCGTTAATGATGTGGAGATTAGTCTTAGACTTACTAGAACAATTAAAAGTGGACAAGGAGACAAATTCTATATTTGCAATGCTTATGGATATATTTGAAAAAAGAGGTTGTAAAGTATGATAAAACGGCAATAAGAATTCTGCTAGTGTGGTGTAAAAAGTATGATTTGCTAGTTACAACGAAAAAGGTTTTCAGCATTCAGACATGGCAGAGTGTTGGAAAGTTACTTTTTGAGGCTGCCTCGAGGGGAGACAAAATTACCACAGCCTCGTTAACGATGTGGAGATTCATCATAGATTTGCTAGAACAATCAGAAGTGGACGGAGAGACAAACCCTATATTAACAATGCTAACAGACATATTTGAAAGTAGAGGCATAAAATATGATGAGACGGCAATAAGAACTCTGCTGGGGTGGTGTAAAAGGAGTGATTTGCCAGTTATGGTGAAAAACGTCTCCAGCATTCAGATATGGAAAAGCGCTGGAATGTTACTTTTTGGGGCTGCCACAAAGAAGGGACAAAATTGATACAGCATCATTGACAACGTGGAGATTGGTCCTAGATTCAATAGAACAATTAAAAGCAGACAGGGAGACAAAGGCTGCAGTTGAAGCAGCCACATCCCCATTTGCAGGGATGATGCCCGATAAGGTACCTTCGGTGCCGCCAGATTCTCCGCCATTGCCTGATTAACGGGGTGAGCAGGAGGAGCGGAGCGGCGCCGGGTTGAGCGGGCGGAGTCTGTTCCCTTCTGGGTGACAGGGGAATCTGGTCATTGTCCCGTTGCCTGTCTGTGATCCCGAGCCACCTGTGATAGATTTATTGGAGGAGACCTCAGGTCATGTTCAACAACCAGCCCAAGTTAGAGCATCGGGACCAGATCCTGCCAAATTCTGGAAAAAGATGCAGGAGCAAGCACTCGCGGAAGGGGATATCGGTGCCACAACTGCCGTGGGGGGTGGCTTCAGCTTCTTGCAGCCCATGATCTGGTGCCTGATGTCACACAGGAAGATATAGAGGCTGTCAAAAGTGACTTCAAAACAAGTCTTAGAAAGTTCATTTTAGCACCCCAGATGGGACATCACTGCTAACGATCAGTGGCTTGGGGAATTGTGGACCCTCCAGCCAGCACTGAGAAGCTTTCTTGAGGAGACTCCCTGATTCCCGAGCCAATGGTCTTGGAGCCAAGAGTATTGGTAAGGTTTAAAGCATTCTTTTCTGGTTTGGTTTTTTATGGGGGTTTTTTTGTTTGTTTTGGTTTTTTGTTTTTTGGTTGGGGGTTTTTTTTGGTTCTGCCTGCCTGTAAAACAGTGGCAAAAGCCCTGCAACGTTGGGCTAAGGGGTACCCCAGGGGTTGGACCCCTCCTGGTTGAATCACATGGCAAAAGCCAGAGATTCCTGGTCTGGTTTGAGGACTTTCAGGTGATTTTTCTGGTTTTAAACTTTTGGCTCTGTTATTCTGACTAAAGATTGTGTCAAAGAATTTGGTAACATCGGGATGGGCTCGTCTCAAGGGAATATTATGAAGACTGTAGACTACAACATTAGGAAGAAATTGGCGGGCCCCCAGGAGGGCCAGTAGATTGAGGAAGAAATTGGTTGGCCCCCAGGAGGGCCAGTAGATTGAGGAACATTAAGTATTGTCATCGATGGTGGCCTCTTTGTAAACTGGGTGATGGGGAGAAATGGCCCATTAATGGACCTTTAAATGATAATACTTTGTTGCAATTAATGATGTTTTGAAGACAGGAAGGAAAGCAGGATAAGATGATGTATGTTTGAAGAATCAATGTGCGTTTTGCAAAAGGGAAGGATGTTGGCAGGGAATATGGACAGGGAGAGTTGAAGTCAACTGAAAGAGGAGAGGTTTGACGTGTCAGGTGCAGAGGGCCTGTAGGACTAGATCCTTAGTCAAAGGCTTCATCCTGGAAGCTGATTTCTTCAGCAGTCTATTGGCATGAGCTTGTGCAAGGTTGGGTTACATTTCTTGAGTAATATTTTTGGGAGGACTGTCCACTCTAGAGTCTGAGTTTTGCTGACGGCCAGTGAGATGGAGATTCTTGAGCCATTTTATCCATTATTTTAAAATGCTTTCGCTTGCCATCAGGGTAATCTTCCGTGGTGTTTAAATGCTGCCTAGGAAAGTTTCGTGACATATGACTCTATCTGCTGTGTGGACACAGCCTCAATGGGGACATCTCTACATGCATGGACAGACTGGCAAGATTCCTTGTGTGTACAAACCCTTCACTGCTTGTCTTTCAAAGGGCCATCTCTACATGCATACTTGATGAAGCACTGAAGGTGATAATCTTGATATTTAGCTTGTCACTGGCAATTAGCGCTAACATGCAATCCATCAATCTGCAAATGAGACACTAAGAGCCTCGGATGATACTGCGTTGGTAATACTTGATTTCACAGTCCTATAATTTCTTTGTTTTCTATGTTCAGCACCTAGAGCACAATAGGATGGCTGCAGATTAAAGATCTTGAGTTACAGAAACTTAATCTAAGCTGATGTACAAACTTGGTGCTGGGAAGGCAGTTTCCCTATAGAAGGAGTCTTTTTCTGCAAATCAAATACTAAGGATTATTTTATCTGTTAGAGGGAGCTTGATTTTATTTCTCAACAAAAAAATGTACGTGCTTGCCTTTCTTGTCATGTGTGTAATTCAGCAAGAATGTAGGGTAAGCATCAAAATAAAGACCAGTCATGGTAGCTGGTTTGTTCTTGCCCGGTTCAAGAGGAGCATAACTCCCTGCACAACAGTTTCCTGACTAATGAACTGAAATTTCCGAAGGTACATATTGAGGTAGTGTAAGAGTCGGTCTAAAGAGAACAATATTGTCTCAACATTGCCAACAGAGACCTGAAGATGGAATGTGGTCCTCATGGACACCAAGACACAAAGACCCTGGGAAAGAGAAATGCACGGTACGAGGAGTACTATGCCGCTCCCTGAAACCTGGGACTGAAAGGAACAGCTACACCCTGGGAAGGAGAACTGCACGGTACGAGGAGTACTATGTACCCGGAGAAGATAGGGCTCGAGATAATTGGGCAAACTCGCAGAATGTAGTGGACCAAGCGATGTCCTTACAGGCTGAAGCTAAGGTTAGATCAGGTAAGGGCAAATCTATAGTCTGTGCAATTTTAGGAGCCAGCCTGGTCGCAGCAATTGAAGATTGCCTTAGAAAATGTAGCAATGAAAACAAAATTATAGAATCCTGTTGGAAGAAGGGATCGCCGGAGTCAAGAAGACGCTCAATATGAGTTATGAATCTTGCTCCACTTTATTAGTTTCTAACACTACTTATATAGAATCAATACACATGCATATTCGTGAAGCAGAAATATGATTGGTTATTAGTCTCTAAGCGCGCGGGGTTCTCACACCCCTAATTATCATGACTAAAATAAGCATTCTATCCATGTAGCTAATTGTGTTGCTATGCTTCAGCCTTGTAGTTTGTTACTCCATATATTCCCATACCGCTCCCTATCTTTCTTGGCCCTGCACCTGCTTTCCCAGCAGCTGTAGCTTGTTACAGCCACAGCCTGTTGGCACAACATAATTACTTGGTCTCAGGATTCAAGAATAGCTCAAGGCTACCTTTCTTGTTATCTTCAGCACAGCAACTTCAGCACAATTCTGATTACAGGCCTATTCTAATACCAGGCCTGGATTGTGCAGAACTTAAGGTATTCTTTGGCCACGCTTCCGCAGCCATTCTTCTACAATTCCCCCTTTTTTCTTTTGCACAAGCCAGGCCTGATTGGTTACGTTAAAAACTACTCTCTTTAAACAAGAAAAAGCACAGCTAAAAACTAAAAGCATTACAACAATGATTATAACAAAGCGTATTCCTTCCATCAATAATGTCTTTAACCAACCTGTTATCCCCAATCCTCTCAACCATTCATCAAAGGGATTATCATCAACAAGAATATGCTTCATGTTTCCCTGCAGTTGTGACAACTTCTTGTGGATAGATATGGAATGATCGGAAAGGTTCATACAACACATCCCTTCAAAATCCTCACAACCGTGTCCATGTGCTAGTAACAAAAAATCTACTGCAGCTCTATTTTGTAATGTAGCATGCCTAACACTATCTACGTCAAGCGATAACGAACTTAAAATCTGCAATGTAAGATTAAATTGTTTCTCTCCCCAACACGCTAACCTTTGTATATTCTTAGTGTTTAATGCAGTCATTGCTCCTGGCATAAATATGGAGGCTAAGACATTTGCTGTTACAGACTGTAGATTGACTCGGTCATTACATGTTTCATCAAAGGTGCGCAGTGCCCTCCGTGATCTATGAGACTGTGGAGTCATTTTCAATAAGTCTTTCATATGTGGGGCAAACAAAGTCAAACACCCTATAATAGCATGGTCCACTGACAGGATGTATCGGTATTCCTGGCCACGTTCTGTCCCCACATATCAAAAAGACTCCCGATGGCAACTGATAACCCCCTGATACATTTACATGGAAACTCCCAGTTTTCAATTCACCCCAAATAGGCGAACCGGTTAGATTTTGAAACCCTGTATAAAACCCCCGTTCACCTTGATGTGTTAGCCATAACTGCCACGGTTCACCAAACCAAATTACTCTAGTGCTATTCTCACGGGTTGAAGTGGTGGTGACATGTGGGTACAGTCTGCCATACCAGTTGCAGTTACATTAACATATTCAACAGGTACAATGCTACCCAATAGGTCTGACTCCTGCAAAGGTAAATGATGTGGATGATTTAAATTCTCAATAACTGTCTTCTGCCACGCTGCATCATGCATAGAAGGCCAAACATATTGCCCATTCGGACTCATACATGTACCATTCTGATTGGAAGTCAGATCCACTGTTTTAACATTCCAAAAACCATTCAAAATCTGTTTCATTCTCTTGCAGGGGAATACCAATTAAACAAGTTCTAAAGGGGATGTCAGCTTGTTGCAGACTCAAACAAATGTCTGTTACCCCCGTGATATTTGCCCATGTCACCCATATGTTTGTTCTAGGCAGGATGTCAAAAATACTTTGGCCAATGGGTAAAAAATTCATCAGGACCGTAAACCAAGTCCACCACTTAAACATGTTTAGTCCTACAATTTCCACTTTTTTTCTTTTTTCACCCTTTTTTTTTTTTTTACATTCCACCCCACAAATCTGTGCTTCCACAGATTCTGATGATGTATACTGTCTGCATGGTATTACACTAGTTGTATGCTTTCTCTTGCTTCATGCCCAGTTACTAATCAAACACATACATTCTTTACACCATTTACATTTAAGCTTTGGCTTACAGAACCGTTTTACCCCACATAGCATACATTGGCACAATACCCGCGGGTTACATCCCTTACAACATAGACAGTTTATTCCATCTGCTCGCTCTGAGTCTTCTTTTCTGTCTTCTGATCTTGACATACAGGTTGCACAAACTTGCTAGGGACCCATATAGGTCCTTTATCTGTGGAGATACAAAAATAACCTCTACCGATAAATAACACCGGATTAGGTCCTTCCCATATGCCTGAAGCCATATTTTTATACAGAACATTCAAAACAGGAACTGTAGTTGTTTGGTTCCCTTGCGCTGTTTGGTGATGTATAACAACAGGTGGTCCCTCTCTACCCTCCCTAAGGGAGAGATAGTTTAAGGTAAACAACACCTCAGTCAACTGTTTAGTTACATCTATGTCCTGCAATACTTTCTGTCTCTGAAGATAATCCTTCAGGGTATGGTTTGCCCTTTCAACAAGTGCTTGCCCCGTTGGGGAGTGAGGAATCCCTTTAATGTGTTTAATTCCCCAAGTTGTCACAAACCTAGCAACTCGTTGACTACTATACGCTGGACCATTGCCTGTCTTTATTTCTACAGGTACTCCCATGACAGCCAAAAAAGACATTAAGTGTCTCTCCACATGTAATGCCTTTTCACCGGTTTGTACAGTGTCCCATATAACATGAGAATAGGTGTCAATTGTGACATTAGGGACAGGAGCGGACAATACCCTTTGCATCTGCTACGGGTATTTGATACTGTCGATGTAAAGACTGCATTCTGATGAAACATCTCATGGCTGTTACGAGCTTCTTCAAACTTATTTGTTGGAGGAGTTATTGCCAGAGAGCTGACTGCTGCATCAGCTCTAGCATTACCTTTGCCAACCCAATGGTCCACTGATGCCTTCTAATATGCATAATACAAAATTCATGTTTTCTCTGTCGAAGAATACTACGCAGTTGTATAAACATTTCACCAAGATGTTGGTTCTTTGTGTCTCTCAGCAAGGCATCTTCAATGCGCTGTACTACACCAACTACGTACAATGAGTCTGATACTATGTTTACAGGTGTATTGTTCCAGCTTCCCAATGCCCAACACACTGCTTTCAGTTCTAAGGTTTGAAGGTTGTCCCCTGGTTCACCGGTGATCACTTGTTTCTGCCACTGATTATCGGATTGCCAAACACACGCAGCCTTCTTCATCTTTCGTCCTGCATCTATAAACACCGTTGGCCCTTCAACTGGTCTTTTTGAGCATAACGGTCTCACAATCCACTGGTAATGTTCTAACATCTTCCAGAGAGGTTCTTTTGGCCTGTTGTTGTGTACAACACCTGTATAGCCCATCAAGGCTTCCTGTATGGCTGTTGAATGTCTCAGGAGCCACTCATAATCATCACCACGGACTGGAATACTGATATCTGCCGGTTCAGTCCCATCAATTTCAACAATCCTGTCTCTTCCTTTTCTCACCAAGGCCTCTACTGCTTCAGGGTGACTTAAAATACGATGTCTGGGTTGCGATGGCAAAAACAACCACTCTAAAACGATCGCCGTATTTTCCCCCTTTTTCTTTTGCCATTGCAAAATAAGGGCAAAATGTGAAGTGGCAACAATACAAACCTAAAAAGATAACAGATGACTCACCATTCAGCGACCATACCAGCCTGTCTGAATCTTGCAGGACACAACTTCTAGGGCAGCCCGCTGTTCTGGTGAACAAGTTCAAGGACTGTTGGCTTTGGTGCCATGCAACCAGGATCGGAATGGTTGCAAATCATCATTAGTGAGTCTATTTGTGTGTCATCAGGCTATAAGGGAATCGTGAAAAAAACAGTCTTTCAAGTCTATCACAACGATTTGCCAAATCTGAGGGATCATCATAAAAGGTGGAAGAGCAGGTTGCAACACTCCCATCGCTAAAATATGATCATTAACCTTCCATAGATCATGTCCCAGTTATGTGCATCACGATTATTAATCAGTACTGGACAAGCTAACAAGCTGGTCACCTGCCAATCACCCTCCAAAATAGCATCACGAATAACACCAGACCAACGCTGTAGAATTGGATCTTTTCTCGAGTTCAGCATCGGTGGGGTAGTTGGGCTAACTGGAGGAATTACAGGTATTGAAGTAATAGGCAGGTTCATTTTAACTCGCTTTACCAGGTTTCTTAATTTATCTATTACCTCCTGTAAGGATTTCTCTGTATTGTTATCACAAAGTTTCTCCCCGCCTTCTTCCTCCAATTCGTCAGATGATGTTTCAGGATGAGGAGGGTACGACAGCCATTCTTCTACACCAGGGAAAGCCCACTGCCGAAGGAGACAAAGGCCTTTAAATTTGAAAAAGCGTGCCAATGGAGAGCCAATAGGAGGAGAAGGTGTACCCTAATGACCCAATCGGGAAAGAGCGGGGGCGAACATCCGGCGAGAAGAGATTGGTCAAGATCCAGGCATAAAAGATGTTGCTTTTAGGACTCAGGTGTGTGTGTGGTGGAACTAATTGAGTTCTCCGCGCACCCAGCACTGTTTTTGCTTATTGTTTCTCAACCTGAATTGATTGAACCCAAAATACAACTGTTTTAATTGTTATCGTTTATAACAAGTTCATCTTTTCAACTTTTGAGGTAAACCAAATCTCTCTCCTGGTTGAAACTGATGTACTGGTGAATCCAAAGGCAAAGAACATCTTTGACTTAATTATCTATGTAGGTAAAATAAGGTTCATGACAGAGAGATTAAATATCTCAACATTTCTTCACCTTTCCTCTCTTGTGATTAGCCTTTTAATTGGATTTGAATTCGTGTATAAAATTTCAAATGGGCTTACCCCTTACTTTGTTCTAGGGGCAATCCTAATTCTCATTAGGGCCACAGGTAATACCTCAATCCATTTCATATGAGTTTCCTAGCACAATTTTATTATTTGTCTCTTAAATGTTTAATTCATCATTTCTATTTTCCCACTAGATTATGGTCTCCAAGGGCTGTGCAAACCCCATTTAAACTGGGGGAATATGGGCACTCCTTGGACTATCTCTGTGGCAAAATGGGTGCATTATCAGAGGAAAATCCTTCTGGAATCCAAATCTAGGAATTATTTCCTTTAATATTACCTTAACAACTTCTCTCACCTGATTGGTATGGCAAGGGAAAGCTTCCAGCCATCCTGAAAAGGTATCTACTGAAACCAAGCAAATATACTGATTGCACCTCTGTAACTCAGAAAAATCTATTTGCCAGTGTTCCACAGGAGCAATTCCTCTCTTCACATCTCCTGTCAGTGGTTTCTTTTGGATTTTAGGATTATTCATACAACACATCTGGCATTTCTTTACAGTGATGTCCGCAAGGGTCTGCATTTTTGGTCCTACTGTATATATTTTGATGCTATCTACTAAGGCTTCAGTTCCCAAATAGGTTTCATTATGCATTTTCTGCATGAGTTTTTTCATCATTTTCAGACATTAATACTTAATGATCAGGTGTCACCCACCATCCTTCAGAATTTTTGGAACATTTTAGTATTTCGGCCAATTTATCTTCCTTTTCTGTACATTTTGGTAACTCCAAACTCATTTTTCTTTTGAGTATTTGTGCTCCTAGTATTGACCCTTTTATTGCTGCCCTTCTTGCTGCTGGTTCTGCTCGTTGATTTCCCAATATTAGGTTCTCGTTCTGGCAGGGGCAATAGGGTGGCAGGGTTTAGGGAGGTTACTGTTTTAAGACTGGTGTCATCTTGTTCCGGCAAAATGGCTTGGTATCTTGCTAGTTGACTAGGAGAGATCCAGTGATGTCCTTTCTGTTCTAGAATGGCTGTTACTGCATAAGGCACTAGGACAGTTACTGGTTGTCCCAAAGTTGATTTTCAGGCTTCTACAATTAACAATGCTGTGGCAGCTACAGCTTGCAGGCAAGCAGGCCAGCCTTTACCATCTTCATTTAATTGTTTAGAAAAGTAAGCAACTGACCACTTCCAATCACCAAGTGTCTGAGTTAACATCCCCAATGCCACTTGTTGTCTTTCATGTACATAGAGCTGAAAAGGGTTATTCATATTAGGTAAGCCTAAAGCTGGAGCTTCCATCAATTCTCTTTTTATTTCAACAATTGTAAACAATTGTTCAAAGTGTATAAAAAGTTTTACCATGTGTGAAGAGGTGTGCTAGTTTTGTGGATTACCACCTACCACCCATCTCTGCACAGACATGCAATAAACAAATCTCTCTACTGTGTGTGTGGATTGGCTCTTGCACACAGTGTGAAGAACCTGGACAAATAAACAGATATTATTCCCTCATTCCATCACACACAACCTCTCCATTGTTCATAAGAATAGGCAATGACTTGGGCTCCATCTGTCAATGTGATTGCTCAGGACAGGAGAAGGGGTGTGTTGGATTGTTGGGAGCCAAGACTCGCTTTGTGTTGGGTCACCACCACATTTACCTGGCTCCTCGTGAGGCTCATTCTCTGTTGGTTCAAGGGGTTCCTGCTGTAGCACTTCCTATAATATACAAGTCAAAGAAGGGATTATTTTTCCCTGAGGTTGAGACTTCTTCAGGCATACACCAGATCTCCCCATCCTTCTGCATTACCCACCAAGTGCACCCAGGTCCTTGAGCAAAGACAGTTCCAAGAGTGAGCTTGCCTTTTCCCAAGGGAGGAGCAACCCTCACTGCCTTTCCCAGCCACTTATCTACGTGCAGAACAGGGACATTATCTCCTCCCACATTATAGAGGGGCTTTGTGGCTTTGTTTGGGCAGAACCAGGGCGTTTAGCAGATCCCTTGGTCTTAGCCAGTGCGACAAATTCATGCCTGTTTGAACAAACTGAATTTTGGTTCAGGCAGATGCTCAGCAAGTCGGCCTAACCAAAGTTAATCCTATTGTGTGAGGCTATCAATGAGAATCCAGCACCAAAACCAAATAACCAGTTTGGCTGGACATTGGGCTGATAAGTGTCTAAAACTGCATGAAAACAGCAGAAAATCTGACTATGAATCAACCACTTTATGCTATAAATATGTGCAGCCATCAGGGTCCATTCAGCTCTCTCTCTGTAGCAGGTGGCTACATGGTGATCTCCCCTTGAGTAGGGATACTTCTCAAGGTTACCCCTCCAGGCTGAGAGATCCTTTACCTGACACCAGGCATCGATGGATTGGTGACATTATTTGCATGCATGTAACATTTAAGATACATATAGTAAGCTTACGTGATAATCTTTGTATCCCATACTAACTTTGTGTAGCAATTAGCAGAGTATTGACCACTGTGGCAATGTATTTGGAAGAAAAAGGACATGTGGACTATCAAAAGTTGCTCTTGCTTTAGCAGCTTGACATGATTAAAAGCTTTATCTGCTCAGCAAGGCCACAAGGTTGTGTGAGAAAGACACCTGGAACAAAGAAAACAGGATCTTTGGCAGTTAAGCAGGCAGAAAAACAGGAGCTGAGCTGGGAACTGATGACCGCAAGGATGTCAACAAATTTAAAGATGAGACTAACCGCTTGTATGCTTTTAACCAATTAGTATCTGTATAGCAGCGTGTGAACAGTGTATGTAACCAATAGAATTGTGACGTGTGTATGAATATGAAAATTGTATATAAGCTTGCAGAAACTTAAGTAAAGCAGCTTCAACTAGGATCATATTGATATGTCATTGAGTCCATGATTTTTGCTCTTGCAGACCACCAATCCATCTGTACTTGTTAAATATTTTACATACCTAAACTTACTGATTAGAACTCAATAAACCAACTACTAGATCAGATCTTTCTGAGTAATCTATGATTCTTCTCCTGCAACAGCCAGCCAAGTGGCTTCTGCTAAATTTATATTCCAGTGCTTTTATTCCTCAGTGACCAATGATTTCAGCATAGTCTTTAACAGTCCATTGTATCGTTCAGTCTTTCCAGAGACTTGTGGGTAACAGGGAATATGATACACCCAATCAATGCTGTGTTCCTTGGCCCAGGAGTCTACTTTGGAAATGAGTCCCCTTGTCTGACTTGATTCTTTCTGGGGTACTGTATTACCATAGAACTTGCCTTTCAAGGCCCAAAATGGTGTTCTGGGCAGTGGCATGGTTTGTTGGGCATGTTTCTAGGCATCCAGTAGTTGCTTCCACCGTTTTAAGCGTATAGCACTGTCTTGGTTTCGGCTGGGATAGACTTAATTTTCTTCTGGGTGGCTAGTGACGTGCAGAATCAAACTATACAACTCAAGGAGAGTTATAAAGCAGGTATGTTTATTGCGGCACCAGGTGCAAGGGGGATCACTCCTCCTAACTTGCACACTTAGTTTTACTCACAATACATATTTATACAGTGAAGTTCGTTAGTTCTGACCAAAGTCTACACGTACTAACTAATTATTGGTTAGTTGCTTTCTTGCTTCAATTTAAAGTTACATTTCATTTTAAATTCACTACACATGTTCCCCGAGCAGAGGATCCACCCTCTTGGGGGGGGGGGGGAGGGCATTTGAGTAGGAGGTCGGATCTCCCACTACCATAATTATTTTATCCTAGTATCCTTGAGTCTTATCATTTCAGTAGTTTGTTTTCTTTTAGCAGTTAGCAAGTCCTTGTCAGAAGGCTCCTTATTTACATTCTTCTTGAGCTCTTCTACATCTGTACTAACTGTCACTTTTTGAAGTGCTGAGTGGGCCGAGCTCCAGACCTTATCTCTCAGACAGTGAGGCTCCTGCTTGCCTGTTGGGTGGTTCCTGTTATCTATGCAACTCCTGCCTGCAGCAGAGTTTTAGGTTTCTCACTGTATTTTCTCCCATCACTACTGCAGTGCTGTGTTCCAGATTTGGTGTGGGAACAGTGCTGATAACATGCTGAAGTTTTTGGTTGTCGCTGAGTAGTGTTTGTACTGGGTTTGGGGGGTATTCCAAACCATGGGACATCATGCTCGGTATATAAACTGGGGGCGGTGGTGTTGGCTGGGACCTGCCAATTGTTGCTCGGGGACTGGCTGGGCATTGGTCAGCGGGTGGTGAGCAGTTGTATTGTGTGTCACTAGGTTTCTTTTCTCCCTTCCCTTTGGATTTCATTCCTCTCACCCTTCTCCCTCCTTTTCATTATAACTGTTATTGTGATTATTATTGTTGTTCTTTTGTTTTCATTTTATCTCAGTTATTAAACTGTTCTTATCAACCCTCTTTCTAATTCTCCTCCCCACCCCTCTGGGTGAGGGGGGAATAAGCAAGTGGCTGTGTGTCATTTATTTACCTGCTGGGGTTAAATCACAACAAGCATTTGCCTTGGCAGGTTTATGGCAATGGTCCAATACAGTCAATCTTCCAGGCCTGGCCATATTGATATCCCAGCCACCGCCCTCTATTCCAGTGATTTGAAGAATCACTTCACCAATATACAAGCAAGCAGAGGTTATCTTTATTTGGCAGCGCTGGGTGCATGGGGGGATCGCTCCACCAAAGTCATGCACCCCATGGGAACCTTTCAGCCCCCTCTTTATACAAGTCACTCATGTCTATTCATTAACTTTCCGGGAACTCATTAACATATCTCGAACCTGGACAATTAGCACATTCCCATTCAAGGACCTAGTGTATCTTCAAGTTAACAATATTAACATATCTTGTGCCTGGACAATTAGCACACTCCCTATGTCACCCATTTAAGGATTTAGTACATCCTCAAGTTAACAATAAGGGTCTCCTCAGATAAACATGAGCACACTGTTCTTTAAATAAATCATATATGGCCCATTATTCATTCCCCCCTTTTCTAATAGCTATTGTAAATTCTTTTACAACTATAAAAAATCACTATTCCCTATGATCATTCTTTGACAGTACCAAAAAAAACATTGAAGTAATACACATATTAGTATTCCTAAAACTATTACAATGAGTATTATAACAAAAGCATGCTTTAACCATTCCAGATTAGGTAACCAAAAAGTTAATTTGTCCCATATAGCCTTAAAATTCCATGATAAATAATCTTTGGTAATTTCATGTAAAATCTGAAACTTGTTCCATATCTTCTGGATATCTGTTTCAATTTGATTACTTTGTGTTGACTGCTGACTGCCGACAGACGTTGGTGTTGTGGGTTCCTTGCTGACAATTTTGGCACCACACTTGATGTTGTCGACATCGGTCATGGGTATGTCCTGGCTTCCCGCATCTATAACAGAGGAAGTCTCGGCGCGTGGTGGTCGCTGGCTTCGGGGGCGCGGTAGCCCCAGGGGGGCGCAGAGGCGCAAGCGCTGCAAAAGCCTGACTTTGGGCTTGCACTAAATCTCTCCCTACTGCTTGGATTGCTTCCACTAGCAAGGCTTGCTGACCTACTGGCACCTGACTCATTCGCTCTAGCATTGTTTCTACAGAAGAATCTAAGGGCAGGGTTACTAAAATGCCTTTGGTGTAACTGTTACTATTCTCCAAAATACATTGGCGCAATAACGGCCCTTTCATAAAGGTAGGCATATCAGCTAAGTTGATAGCATCAGTTACTCAGTCAACAAAGGATGCAAAAGACTCATCTCTCCCCTGTTTAACAGATAAATACGATGGTGAGGGTGGCGAAGTTTTTACTCTCTGCAGGGCTTCTCGGGCCAGTCTCATGGACTCGGCTGCTACCTCAGGGGTAAAGTGCAGTTGAGCGTTGACGCTTTGAAATGGCCCTGTGCCCATTAGCTGCTCAACGGTGACTCCTAATAGGGGATCACCCTGCTGCCTTGGACTATGTGCAGATACTTCACACAGCCGCTGCCAATGGGCTTGCCACAACAATTGCTGGGATTGTTTCAAAATGAGACGCATTACGTTTTTAATATCTTCGGGGCACAATATATCACTGCTCCAAATATAATTTAACATTTGTCTGGTGGGCTCACTGTGGAGGCCTGACTCATTCACTGTACTACGTAACTGACTCAATATTTTCCAATCAAAGCCTCCCAGGTTCCCTGTCTTTGGTTAGCGGCATTGATCTGATACGTTACAGGGAAAGCTTGTGGGGGGTTGACTTGCTCAGCAATATCAAATATTCCCTGAGCAGCCGCTTCCTGTGCTATTTTTTGCCAATTAATGCGCGTAGAACGCACCAGTTTGTTTACTGTATTTTTTTTTTATTATTTTTTTTTTTTTTAGAATTTTGTATTGACTGCCCACTGCTATTTTCTTCCTCAGCAGCACTTTCATCAGATGTGTCTCCGCCCTCTGGCCCCCCCGAGGCTACTGCGCCGGAAGGGGGGGGGGCGGAGGACACGAGGCTACTGCGCCGGAGTGGGGGGTGGAGGACACGAAGGGTCTGGAGGTGGTGCAGTGGGCTCTATAGGTGGTGCAGAGGGCACTGTTTGTGATAAAGGGGGTATTGGAATGTGATTTTCACATGGCATAATTATTCCTGCATTAGGATCTGCGCTTGCAAGTCGGCTTGTTACTGCTGCAGCAAGGCGCTTTTCTGCTTGATATCTTTTTATACAATTAGTTACTTCACGCCATGATTTCATTAATTTTTTTGCTGCCTTATCGTTATCTATAACTAAGTCCCACAAGCAGTCTCCAAACGCATGCCACTCCTCTACTTCAAACATTTTTTCGGGGTCTGTAAAAAACCCTTTCGCTTTTCCCATAGTAATTAATCCGGCCAGATCTTTTAAAGGGCCTACTCCCCGCTTTTCTAAAAAGCATCTTAATAATTCAAAGGCTACCTCTCTTTCCATGATGCGCGCACTCTGTAGTCTCGCCCCCCTTCTTGTCCGGCGAGGTTGGATTTCCGCAACCTCCCTATTGTCTGGTCCAGAGCAGCGATTTCACTAGGTAGCCTCCTTCTCGGCTGGCAGACCCCGCCTTATTGCCGAAGGTCCAAGCAGGGAGACAGCAAACAATGTCTTCGGAGCCAGTTCCCCGCTTCCCGGATGCTGCAACCGGGGCCTCAACGAGCACGCTGTCCACCGAAGGAGGAGTGGGGGTCCTCTCTTCACGGGAACATAATGAAGGCGTCAGTCCCTGTTCGGGCGCCACTTGTTGACGGCGAGGGAAGTCAAGCGGGCAAACTCAATATGAGTGATAAAGCAAGCTTCAATTTATTACGGCGCGATAATGTCTTATATACAGTTCCAGTTAATTATGCCTACTAGTCATCTGCTGATTGGTTAAGCTCTAAAGGGTTACATTTTCATACGTCCTCCTACTTGCGGTTTCTGCGGTTAGCTAGCTACATATATTTTTTTTTTCTCTCTTGTCTACGCGAATTCCTCAAAGTTATTTACAACATTAGGCACAAGGTCAGTGTGTTTTTCTCAACTTCCTTATCAGCATGCCTCAGCACAGCTCCAAGGCCTGCTTCAGCTAACTTACACTAACTTTGTTTCACAAAGATCTTTAAGGGAGTCATGGCCGTGATCACACAGCCATTCTGCAACAACTTTGGTCTACGTATACACCCAGTAATCATTCCATCCATCAGATTGGGAACAAGTGTTTTGCCCTGGGTTTCCAGGACATGCTCCCCCTGTCTTGCTTCGAGCTTTCCAACAACAGTTATTATCACTTTTCATAAATATTGTGGTGGTTAGGTTTAATATTTGTAAATTAAATCTGGGACCCAACTCATATGTTTTATCATCAAATAGGCAATATCCTCCACCATTGCCTGGCTTTTTCAAAAAGTCTGGCCAGGTAGGCCATTTGTCATCGAGATAATTCCAGTTTTGAGAGGCCACCCCATACAGGGGTGTTACCAGGCCTCCTTTAGGAAGAAAGGTACATATCCAGCATTCCTTAGCTTTCGTAGCATTAACAATCATTTACAATGTTTGAAGACATCCTGGTGGCCAGCAGCTCCCACAACTGTAACAAATGCTTTTCTTACTAAAGATTAACACCAAATAAGTTGCTTTTGTATTCACTAAAAATTCCACCTCATTTTTCCTAGTCCCTAGTTCACCAGAACCCCTTGCTGGTTCTTTAGCTTAGGGCAACCTCACTTCCAGTGTCCACTTTCCCTACAATATGCACAGTGATCCGATCCCATAGGAGAGGGGTTCACTCTTTCACTTCTGCCTGACATTCCTCCTCTGTCTCTGCCTCCTCTCCTCTACTGATGTACAGAATTAGACTCTATAACTCGAAAGTTATAAAGTAGGTATGTTTATTGCGCGCAGATGCACGGGGGATCGCTCCTCCACAAGCGTGCATGCCCGAAGTGACGAACCATCTCACATTTATACAATAAAACAAATGAATATTCAATTAACGCCTATACATATTCGTTACCTAAACCCGCTTACTCTCGCTTCGTATGTTAATTAGCTTATCAGTCCTTTGCCTGGAATGTGGTGGTCTTGCAGGTTTGTAGGTGATTCATGTCCTTGTGACCATCTGACCTTCTCCAGCAAGAAGACTTAGCACTCCCTCCCTCTAGATAACATTGGAATGTCTCTCATCCTTTTCTCATCCTTTTTATAAATAGCCCCTTTGTTAGAGGAAGAAGGGCAGGCGTCTCCTCAAAGCTGTGTGGCTATGTGACCAGACACCACACCCATGACCAGTCACCATACCCACATTCCTTGAGCAGACATATACAATCACAATCGATGTCCATTGTCCCCATTTCACACTATTTCTCCATATCACTACCAGTTTAGCCTCTACCCAGCTCTTCTTCTCTTACCTTCTGTACACGTTCCCTGTTCCTTCTATCAACATTTCTACATCACAATTATCTAGTAACAATCAACTCGAACCTTTATCTAGTCCTATTAGGTCATCCTGATAAGTTTTTCACTACCAACTTTCAAACATCTACATTTCCCCATCAAAGATTCACCTTTATTCTCCTCAGACCCATTGCCTGCCCTAAAGGGGCCCTTACTGGTCCTGTTGTACTGCAAATGCTGCAGCACTTGGGGTAACATTTTCAGGTCCTTCTGCTCAATTGTTAGCAACAGCAACCCCCTCCTCCTCACCAGCAGAAGGACTGGAGCAGGAGATGCTCTTCCTGCTCTGCAGGTTACACAAGCCTGCCTCTGCAACAGCACTTCTGCTGTAATTCCTTCTTACCCTGAATGCAAATCTGCTACTTGTTGCTTTAAGCCTGTGTTCTTACATATCATGCCTTTGCAGGCAAACAGCAAACACCCTGCCATGCATCCAGCATGACTCAGCCGCACCTTCGAGGGAGTACGGGGGTTTGTACAAACTCACCCCGATACTTTAACACTTTCACAGGGTCTTTGATTCTCCACCCCCCCACCCCACCCCCATTCCTTTTCCATTGCTAATATTAAAGGATCTTGTGGAGCTAGGTTAATACCACACTCCTTTTACCACTCTGGGTGATTTCTCAGAGTGAAAAACATATCTGCACACATCACTTCATCCCATTTTTCCTCTCGCCTCAAGAATAACATTAACTGTAATAAAACATTATAATTCAGTGACCCATTTAAGGGCCATTTCTCTCCGACCCCTAACTTATACAGGGGCCACCACGGATTGCAGTACCTAACCAAAGTCCTCTTATTCACATTTCCTCCAGGTTGCCCTCCTATTTCCTTCCAGTGACTTAGAACACATCCCAACGGAATCTTTCTTACTATTCCACCACTTTGTTTTCCCCCCATATTATCTCAATCGCTATCCCAGCCACAGACCACTCTAATTTCACTTACAGCTCTCTCTCTCTTATCCCAAGGCGTCCAAACCTTACAGTTAGGGCATTCAATTTCTTGTCCCCACCATACATACAATAATTCTTTACACTGATTTGAAGAATCAGTCAGCAATATACAGGCGAGCAGAGGTTATCTTTATTCGGCAGCGCTGGGTGCATGGGGGATCGCTCCACCAAAGTCATGCACACCGAGGGGACTTTTCAGTCCCCCCTTTATACAGGCTACTCATACCTATTCATTAGTTTTCCAAGAAATTGTTTACATATTCATTACAATTCTGAGAATTCATTTTCATATCTCGTGCCTGCGCAATGTCCTTGAGGAGTTGTCTCTGTGCAGACTCTATTCCTTAGCGGTCATGTTTAAAGCCTCCATCTTCGCCACGTTTCATGTACAACAGGAATCTAAGACAAAATGTCCCTTCTAAAGATAACCAACCCAAGGACTTAGCAGTCTGTACATCCGTCATGTGGCAATAAGGGTCCTTGGGCATTTCCCGACTTTTAACTAAACATAGGTGCGTCATCCTTTACATAAGTGGTACAGCATTCACTATTCAACACCATATACACTTTAAAACATATAGAGGTTCACATTCACCCCTCAAATGTTCAAGACAATAACCACATACCAACATTTATAATATACTTAATACAGAAATGTTCTCACATTTCCAGCATAAAATGAATATAACAATTATTATTAGTAACCCTATAATTATTAATCCTGTATATACAGATTGACTTCAAATTATCAAACGGTTTGTTCTTCTTTTTTTTTTTTTTTTTTTTTTTTTAGTCTCCCGACCAAAACAGAATCAGAGTTCAAATATTACCTTAATATCAGAACGAGTACCAGAACAGAATCAGAGTTCCAATATTACCTTAATATCAGAACGAGTACCAGAACAGAATCAGATGTATACCTGCGGTGCTAGCTACCCGGCATATGCCACCCTGCCTAAGCATACAATGATCTTATGGGTTACGGACAGCTTTACAGATGGACCGGTCCCAGAACAGAAATATCTGATACAGTACTGTTCAAAACATAGCAGAAAATAATATTTGAATAAAGACAGTACCTTTGCTCCACAAGATGGAGTCCTTGTCTGCTCCTGCGGTGATCCAGATGAGACAGGAGCCCTTCTGGGAAAATCCCCGGGGGTACCCTAGGGAGTCCCCGCTCTCCAAGCCTAGTAGAGGAGGTCCCATCTGGGTCGCCAAATTGATTTAAAGAATCAGTCACCAATATTTGAGCGAGCGGAGGTTATCTTTATTTGGCAGCGCTGGGTGCATGGGGGATCGCTCCACCAAAGTCATGCACACCGAGGGGACTTTTCAGTCCCCCCTTTATACAAGCTACCCATACCTATTCATTAGTTTTCCAAGAAATCGTTTACATATTCATTACAATTCTGAGAATTCATTTTCATATCTCGTGCCTGCGCAATGTCCTTGAGGAGTTGTCTCTGCGCAGACTCTATTCCTTAGTGGCCATGTTTAAAGTCTTCATCTTCGCCACGTTGCATGTACAACAGGAATCTAAGACAAAATGTCCCTTCTAAAGATAACCAACTCAAGGACTTAGCAGTCTGTACATCCGTCATGTTAACAATAAGGGTTCTTGGACATTTCCTGACTTTTAGCTAAACATAGGTGCGTCATCCTTTTAGATAAGAGGTACAGCATTCACTATTCAATATGCTGCTAGTATCTCTCTTCTGGTCAGGGTGTGGTGGGCCTTGGATCCTCTATACACTCGGTTCCAAAACCCTAGAGGTCAACCTCAAGTCTCTCCAGGTACTTTTTGCCAGAGGCTGCAGATGAGGCCATGCTCCCTAGATGCAGTGTGATGCACATTTCTTACATCTTGTCCTGTCAGGACTGGTTCAAGGGCTACCACACAAGCTATCGCCTGTCTAATCTGTTTAAAGGCTTGGAGCTGCTCAGGGCCCCACAAAAAATAGTTCTTTCAGGACCCTCAATAGAGAGGGCTCACAAGCTGACTGTAACCTGGAATATGCATTCTCCAGGAACCCACAACTCCTAGGAAGGCTTGGGTTTCTTTTTTGTTAGCTGGTGGGGACATAGTTGTTATATTATTGATCACATCCATTGGGATGTGATGACACACTTTTTGCCATTTTATTCCTAAAAACTAGGTCTGTTTAGGTCCTCTGACCTTGCTTTGTTTTACAGCAAAACCAGCTTTCAGAAGTGTCTGGATTATTCTTTTACCCTTTCTCAAACACTTCCTCTGTTGTGTCACCCCACACAATGATGTCATCATCAATATATTGCAGGTGTTCTGAAGCTTCACCTTGTTCCGGTGCAGTCTGGATCAGTCCATGACAAATGGTAGGACTGTGCTTCTACCCTGGGGTGGTCAATTCCAGGTGTATTGGACACCCCTCCACATGAAAGCAGACTGTGGCCTGCATTTTGCTGCCAAAGGAATCAAGAACACATTGGCAACATTAATTGTAGCATACCACTTGGCTGACTTGGACTCCAATTCATATTGGACCTCTAGTATGTCCAGTACAGCAGCACTCAGTGATGGTGTGACTTTGTTCAGGCCACAATAGTCTACTGTTAGCCTCTATCTTCCGTCAAGACTTTTCCACTGATCATATGGGGATTATTAAACAGTGAGTAAGTCTTGCTGATCACTCCTTGGCTCTCCAGACAATCTATCAGCTCATGGATAGGAACCAGGGAGTCTCAGTGTGATACTGCTGTCAGTGTACCATCATGGTAGCAATCAGCGCCTGCCATTCTTTAACTCACAGCAACCCCACAACAGAGGGATCCTCCAAGAGACTGGGAAAGGTATATAGCCCTTTAATCTTCTTTGTGTCCACACCAAAGTCCATCAATACCATTTTGGGTCTCTGAGAGACTGTATCCTGAAGTAGTCTATGCTGAAGATAAACAAGGCCTCCAGGCCAGTCATAGTAGGATACTTCTGCCACTTGTCTGATATTAGGCTCACCTTGGCCTCCAACACAGACAACTGCTGGGACCCCCATGTCACTTCAGAAATCCAGATGGGTTCCACCTCTTTGTGCCTTGATGGCATTAGGGTACACTGTGCACTGGGTGTCCACCAAACCTTACACTCCTGTGGGTCTGATGTGGCAGGCCATTGGATCCACACAGTCCAGTAAATTTGGTCATCCCTTTCCTCTGCCTGGCTTAAGATAGGGACCCTCTCTTCCTTGTTGGAGTCAGACCAGAAGTCTCTTCACCAAAATCAAGATGAGAGGTGTTCTTAGCCCTTCTTATAAGTCTAGGAGATTGCTGGTTGCCTTCTGTCATCTCAATAACAACTGAAGTGACAGTCTTCTTGGATGGCCCCTCTTAACAGCTGTCTTCCCCCACAAGTCACATGCATAGGCTTCTAGCTTCAAGGTAGGCTCACCATCCCACTTCCCCATATCCTTCTCCTAGTCACGCAGGGAGAACCAGAGGGTGGAATGCAGCATGTACCTGTGACTCCCTTTCCCTCCAGCAGGGGAAGGCAAACTCTGTGGGGTGCTCCTACAGCCTAGAGGGTGGCCCACACAGAATAGAAAAAAGATTCTTTTCAAATGCTGGAGCTGGCAGGACAGTCTCTCCACAGTTGGTATCTTGATGCCTGGCCAGTCCATCATCACCAGGATGGCATATAACACCAGTGCATTTCGCACAAACCTCCCTCCACATGTCCCATGTACACTGGATGCCATTTGGATCTTTGGAGACCTGGTTGTCACCCAGGTCACTGTAGATGATCTCCACCACTGCTAATTCTCTCAGATATTGGACACCTTCCTAAGTGGTGGTCTACTTTCCTCAGTCATTTACAAGATCATGCTTGAGGGTGTAAGAAACTATGCACTAGGGCATTGTTTATTAAGATTTATGTTAAGCCCAATGTAAAGATTAGGCAACAAAAGATAAGATAACCGCCAGGTGTCCAGGATGCCACTTGTGAAAGATAAGGTAACCGCCAGGTGTCCAGGATGCCGCTTGTGCATATGAATGAAGGGTCAACACCTCCACTACTTCATGAACACGAAAGTAAAAAAAGTATAAAAACGGACTGTTTGAACTGCTCAGTACGGCAGTTGGCGAAGCGCAGACTCCCCTGCCGTCCAGCGCTGTCTTTGCTCGTATTCTACTTGCTGTAATTAATAAAAATTTTAATTGGATTATGATCCATTGTGGTCTCAATTTATAACAAGGGTATACCTCACCTTTACACTCAACAGGAGCCACTGCTAAAGGCTGCATATTGTCACCTCTTATCTAATTTCTTTGTCAATCCCCCAGTCCCTAGCTAAGGATTCTGGCTGCTGGGCTTCCTTACACTCTAATTCCTGACTGTCAGCCCGAGTATCCCAGCATCAGGAGCAAACAGGAAGCAATTTGCTCACCTGGCTGGTGGTCATAATCTTTGCACAGATCTCAAAGTTCACTCAGGATTAGGAACCAGGTGGTTTCCACCTCTTGAATGACTTCTGTCACATCCTCCAGTGACACACTTCTAGTTTATCCAAACATGTGACAACTGCAGAATTAGCTTTCTCAACGGAGAGGGAAACACATTTAACAATTGTGGCCTATAAATATTTGCTAATCAACTGACCTCAAAGACTGATACAAATTCTCAACGTATTTTCCTTAACTGTTCGTAGTCCACTAAAAGTGTAATTTTAATCGATCTATTAAATGTTTAGTGTATTTCATTATGCTTTTATTGTTATCCCATGTTGCAACGGAGGGAAGACACAGTCACTCAATATGAGTGATCAGCAGACTTCATTTATTGTGCCTTACAGCCATCTTTTATACCTTATTATAATTAGCTCATACATATTACAAAAGTTAAGCTCATTATTGGTTAGTGTTGGGGCTCTTGCTGTATTGAATGATTATACTGAACTCTGAAGCAAGTGGAAAAATACTGAAGAAATAAGACGAGGTTACGGCCAGAACAGTGGGATGAAGAAAAAGGAGCAAATTGCAGATGTTTGCTCAAAAGCAAGGCCAACGGGACGTGATAAGAGGAGCTGGGAAACCGCAGAAAGGAGCCTACGTGCCAGAGAAAGCAGAAACAGAAATCTTCCCAGTAAACAATTGTTAACCAATCATATTATTATACGCTTGTAAAATAGCCAACCACATTATTGCACGCTTATAGAATGCCTTATAAAAGTCTACCTGGTTTGTACAATAAACGGATCAGATCTTGAACTCTGTGAGTATTTGAATCTGACTCCCGCTCGCCCGAAATGCCCGCAGCATCTGGTGACCCCCGACGTGATCCGATGAGGGTCGACAGGATCGGTTAAAAGTCAGGAAGATTCATTAAGGATCGTGTTCCAAGCTGCGGAGCCGGCGAGGATCCTGCTGCCAGCGGAGAGAGAGCTGGGCGCCCGAAGAAAGGCGGAACGTGCACGGCTGACCGGTGAGTCAGGAAATTTAAGCAGGATGGGAATCACTGCATCAGTGGTGGAAAAAGCAACTGTAGACAGTTTGATGAAACTGGCAGAAAAAACTGAAACGCCAGTCTCACGGCAGGCAGTAGTTGATCTGCTATGTTGGAGTCGCCGCCGTGGTTACCTTGCTTCTACGCAAGATATATATAATAATGAAACATGGAAGAAAGTAGGAGAGGACTTATGGGAATCTGTGCAAGTTGGGACTAAGGGGGTAAAGACTTTGGCTCGCACGTATCGAGCTGTACGGGGTATGGTCGCGCAATTACCACCCTGGTGTCCTGAAAAGGAACAAGCGGCGAGCGGCGGCGTGCGGCCCGGCAGGCCCCGTCCCGGCCGCGGTTTCTCTCCAAGGCGGCACCCCCCCTCCACCCCCCGCGCTCCGATCGGCGCCATGGCAGTGCAAGCGGCCAAGCGAGCTAACATCTGGCTGCCCCCAGAGGTCAATCGGATCCTTTATATTCGGAACCTGCCGTATAAAATCACAGCGGAGGAAATGTATGATTTATTTGGGAAATACGGACCTATTCGACAAATCAGAGTTGGAAACTCTCCTAAAACAAGAGGAACAGCTTAAGCTTCTCAAGGAAAAATACGGACTTGATTACAAACCCCTTCCCCCCCCCCAAAAAAAAAAAAAAAAAAAAAAAAAAAAAAAAGAAAGGAAAAAAAAAAAGGAAAAAAAAAAAAAGAAAAAAGAAAAAAAAAAAAGAAAGAAAAAAAGAGAAAAAAAAAAGAAAAAAGAAAAAAAAAGAAAGAAAAAAGAAAAAAAAAGAAAGGAAAAAAAAGAAAAAAAAAAGAAAGAAAAAAGAAAAAAAAAGAAAGGAAAAAAAAGAAAAAAAAAGAAAAAAAGAAAAAAAAAGAAAGAAAAAAAAAGAGAAAAAAAAGAAAGAAAAAAGAAAAAAAAAAGAAAGAAAAAAAAAAGAAAGAAAAAAGAAAAAAAAAAAAAGAAAAAAAAAAAGAAAAAAAAAGAAAAAAAAAGAAAAAAAAAAGGAAAAAAAAGAAAAAAAAAAAAAAAAAAAAAAGGAAAAAAAGTGCTTCAGATGTCACCTACAAGAAATGCGTTTCTGCTTTGAACTAGCTTTTGAGCCTTTGGGAGTAAACTATACGGCTATAAATCAATCATATTGGGGTTGGTTAGATAAGAAGTATAATGACACGAATTTTGGCTTTAGTGATAACTGTACCTGGTGGAATACTACACTTGTTAAAAATATGTATTTTTTGCAACAGTTGATTTACCGTTTAAATGTATCAATTTATTTACCTCAACAAGAATTGAGGGTGGTTGAGGGATTTATTGAAACAAGGTCTGTCTATATTGTTGTTTGTTATTCTTTTGTTACTTTTAGTGCCTTGCCTTTTACAATGTTTTCAGAGCTGTGTGGAACGCAGTATTAATGCTGTATTTAAAAAGAAAGGGGGAGGTGTTGGGGCTCTTGCTGTATTGAATGATTATACTGAACTCTGAAGCAAGTGGAAAAATACTGAAGAAATAAGACGAGGTTACGGCCAGAACAGTGGGATGAAGAAAAAGGAGCAAATTGCAGATGTTTGCTCAAAAGCAAGGCCAACGGGACGTGATAAGAGGAGCTGGGAAACCGCAGAAAGGAGCCTACGTGCCAGAGAAAGCAGAAACAGAAATCTTCCCAGTAAACAATTGTTAACCAATCATATTATTATACGCTTGTAAAATAGCCAACCACATTATTGCACGCTTATAGAATGCCTTATAAAAGTCTACCTGGTTTGTACAATAAACGGATCAGATCTTGAACTCTGTGAGTATTTGAATCTGACTCCCGCTCGCCCGAAATGCCCGCAGCAGGTTAGTTGCCTAAATATCAAGCCCGCCCCTAGTTTCTCTTCTGTAGTTATCTGTTCCCACCTGTAACATTCTTTTCCCACCGCGATCTTCCTGTTATTGTGTAACAAGGACAGCCAAAGACAGTGTATTTTTGCTTTACTTCAGATAAGCTGAGAGGGATGTGCATTTTTGTCCAGCCAGCTGTACTATGTTTATGTGAACTTTTTCAGCTAGCCAGTTATCCACAATCCCAAATCTGGGTTCTTCACCCAATGTGCAGGAGCCAATCCGCACACAGAGTAGAGAGATTTGTTTATTGCTGTCTGTGCAGAGATGGGTGCTAGGTGGTAAATCCACAAAGCTGGCACACCTCATAACACATAGCAGAACTTTTTATACACTTTGAACAATTGTTTACAATTACGTTTAGTCACACTTAATTCTCATTGGTAATGTAAGAACAAGGTTCGTCTCCATTTAAAGGTACAGTGTTCTGGTTTTTCACCACATGTGTTCTGTGGGGAGGGGGCTTTGTTAGTAGGGGGCTTTCTTTGCTCGAGGGTGGATCTTTTAGTATGCTAATTAGGAGAATTCCACACGTAGTTCCAGTAATTTTCTGTTTAGTCTCATTATCAATTCGGTTCTCCTTGAGCTTATCTTGTTGTGCTCCAGCTTGACATATTTATGGTGTCTATTCCTTCTCCCAAGGCCATGTTTTATTAACTGTTTGCAAGGGTTTAACTAACATCCTCTGGTTTTCAAATTCTTTGTTTTTCACTATAGATATTTACTTTTTCCCCCCCTCTCTTTTTCTTTTTTAAAGAAAATTCTTATATCAGTGCTAATCAGAGCCTCTCAAGAAATAGTTTTGGCTGAGAGGAAAACCAATAAAATTAAAAAAAAAATTAACATCTTGAGCTTCCTGTTGTGTACTGCTCATCTCCCTTCTTTTGGCAGAAAACTGCTATGTAGTTCATTGAGCAATTCCTATTAGCTTCAGGGTCTCCAAGAACAGGACTTTGGTGTCAGACAGCATCTCCACAACAGAGTTGCCTAGAAATCAGTGCATACTAACAAAGAGCTGCCCTGGAAGCAAAATGTTTTGGCCTAGGTAGACATTACCACTAAATTTCCTAGATCAGAGTAGATGTACCCTGTTCATGAGGTTGGAACCTGTTCCTGAAGCATCTTCCTATTTACTTCCATTCCCTGGGCATATCATCCATCTGCCCAGCTAAAGTGGGTGTGCGGGTTGAGTTGTTTACTTTTTTACCCAGACCAACACTTCCTAAAGTGTTGCAAGGTGGTAGACATTGATCTCTACTGGAAAGATGAACAAAGAAGCTGGACCAAGCCTGAAGTCCCATCCTGTCCCCCAGGGCACAGATGTGACAAGACAAAGAGGCCAGGAGCAAAGTTGACATTTACCACAGCTTCTGTCCAGGCTTCCATACTCCCTGCAACTAGCAGGGCTGCCTGGCTGAGGCGATAACAGTGCCTTTTGTTTACACACTGATGTCCTATTGAGTCACCAGAGATTGAAATGAGAGCAGTATGAAAGGTGGAAACTATCTTAATTCCTACTGGAAGTCCTCTAATGGACTGTTAACTTGCAAGGCTAATTCAGGATCACAGGGTTGTCAGCACAGTTAACCTCTTTATTGCTGATAAATGGAGCATGAACTTTGTCACCTTTTGGCACTTCTGCTCAGCAGGCAGGCTGTGTGCTCTGGCACACTGGCATTATTATTGCATTGGGATTATTCTTAGCTGTAGGGCTGCTTCCTCTATTTGGCCATAGACTTGTGAGTTCAGCAGCTAAAACTGGTGGGACTCCAAGCTGCAGTCCAGGGAAACCCCTGCATTTCCTCTGCAGTTGCTTAATCTGGGAGTAGTGGCTCTCTTGTAACTATTAATATCTGCAAGAATTTAGGTGAACAGAACAAGTATTAGTGATATGGAGAAATAGTGTGAAATGGGGATAATGGACATCGATTGTGATTGTATGTGTCTGCTCAAGGAATGTGGGTATGGTGACTAGTCATGGGTGCGGTGTCTGGTCACTTAGGCACACAGCTCTGAGGAGTCAACTACAGTTTTGAGGAGACGCCTGCCCCTCCTCCTCTAACAAAGGGGAGACGGGGAGACGCCTGCCCCTCTTCCTCTAACAAAGGGGAGACGCCTGCCCTTCTTTCTCTAACAAAGGGGCTATTTAAAAGAGAATGAGAAAAGATGAGAGACATTCAAATGCTATCTAGAGGGAGGGAGTGCTAAGTCTCCTTGCTGGAGAAGATTGGATGGTCACAAGGACATGAATCACCTGAAGAAGATCAGATGGTCACAAGAACATGAATCACCTACAAACCTGCAAGACCACCACATTCCAGGCAACAGACTGATAAGCTAATTAACATACGAAGCGGGGTTTAGGTAACGAATATGTATAGGCGTTAATTGAATATTCATTTGTTTCATTGTATAAATGTGAGATGGTTCGTCACTTCGGATATGCACGCTTGTGGAGGAGCGATCCTCCGTGCATCTGCGCGCAATAAACATACCTACTTTATAACTTTCGAGTTATAGAGTCTAATTCCGCACGTCATTAGAAATACAGGTTTCCATATAAAAATCAGTGCCATGGCTCATGACTTTGCTCCTGTAAAGTTCTTTTAACTTTTCTTTCTTTTTTTTCCCCCCGTGACTGCTCTTTGGTAGAGCATGGGCTAACAGTCTTCAGAACTAGCATGAGATGGAAGAAACTCCCCAGAAAGGAGTTATGGATTAATTTACTCACCCATGTTGAAAAAATTTCCTCCCGATATCCATGAAGAAGTACTTGGTTTTTGGAAAACTCTTTGCAAAACTTGAACATGTGTTAAAGGAGAGCTAATGGGCAGATCACAACTGCCTTTGATTCCCTGGAACCAGTGGGAGGAAGGGGATAGAGTGTTGAAACTTTTCCAGACTGCCTCCATGAAGACCTTTTTTCCTAGGCTTGATGACAGGTTCTCACAAGAGCCTTCATTTTGAAATGGGATTATTTCCCTGGCGGATAGCTTGATAGAAGTCGGGTGTTTGGGGTTTGTGGTTGTGGGGTTTTGTTTGTTTTATAATTTAAAATGTAATATTAAAAGACAAAGAAGCAAATTATCTGCCTTCGTGCTGATGGTACATCAAAGAGTACAAAGCCCAGGCATGCTCTTACTGTGAAGAGGATGATTTATAGAAAATTGCAGGCAGAACACATCCATGTTCTGGCAGCTGTAATGACAATCCCTCCTTAAATTCACTAAATCCAACAGTGCTCCTTCTGCCCAGAAATTATTCTTCCTCCTATTTCTTACAACCCTTCATTGAAGGGAGTGGGGAAAGATGGAAAAAGAAGGAGGAGTAAGAATTTGCTCCTGTTTAGCAATGAACTTGTACGGCTCAAAGAAAGATTTAATGTGAGAGACCCTGTTTGTGTGCTTTGTACTTGCTACAATTTGGTCTGTAACTGAGCTGGGATAGTTTTAATGTACCTGATCTCTTCTGTGGCAAATAAAATCTTGGCTCCTTTAAGATTATCTCAGCTTCAACACTCCAATAAAACTTCCTCAGACCAGAGGAGAGATCTTCCCCCTTACTGTGTGGTTCTACTCTCTCTTCTATCTATATAAATTGCAGTGCTTGAGGGCTCAAGAAATCCCAGCAGTGTTCCAATACTAGTCATGCCCTTTGTGCTCAAATTGTTGAGTCACTCCCATACATTTTTTTGGTGAGTATGTATATAACCCCTAATCCCTCCCACCCGCATGCATATGCTCTCCAGTGCTAGATGTAAAACTGGAAAGAATTTGATGGTGTTGTAGGAAGAAGTGTGTGTGTGTGTGAAGATGTGCACAAGAGGTACCTCAGGACAATGATTATTATTAATGCAAGCAACACTAAATAAAAATTCAGACTAAGGCAGCTTTGTCTTTGCTTTTTTACCTCCATCACAATGACAGCATTTCATTATGAACCTTTATTGTTACTTTCCATGGTTTTAAATGATCAGTCACAAAAGCGCAGAAATTTGGGGTTGGAAGGTTTGCTGTTTTAAATAGGATTGCTTATTTTATTTTGCAGCCAAAACATTTCACAAATCTAGGAAATATTTTTGGTGCTTGGTAGTATTCTTCTACATGCTTATGAGGAATAAAAAAAAAGAGATGACCCTGTCTTTATTTCTGGGAGAAGACTTCAAAATACATGCCAGAAATGGACAATGTGAGTTTCTTTACATGAAATGTAAGTTGGAAGGGGAATTTAAAACTGGCCACATGGTAGATCTGGTTTTATGTTTTGCAACCTCCAGTACCTGTTATGCCTCCACCCCATTTTATAGGGTAAAAAAAACTTGCTTAGGGAAGCCATTTTTTGCTATGGCTGGAAGAGAGCTATTACCTAGCATAGTGCTCCTCCCGAGCAGCTCCCCCAGCACTGCAGGAGCTGCTGCGCCCCTGTGCAGGAAGGTTTGAGAATGCAACAGCTGGGAAGGGAAAGCTCTTCAGACCTTTCCCCCTTCTTCTCCTCCTTCCTGACCTGTGAGTGACTCAGTGCCCCAAACCTTAACTTTTTGTTACTATTTTTCTCCCTTTAATCTCCTTCATTTTCGACATCTCCCATCTTCTCTTACATCTGTCTGCTCTGCCTCATAGATCTCTTCCTTGTTTTCCTACTTTCTTCCCTCCTCTCCCATTTCCTTCCTCCTTTTTATTCTTGCTCTTTCCTCTTCTGTGTTCTTTCTTTTTCCTCCTCTTTCCCTACACGTTGTTGTTAGAAAAGATTCTTGCATCCCCTGGTGCTCTTGCATTTTCTGTGATAGGAGATTGTTTTTTTTCTCTTCCCCTAGTAGATCATTATTCAGAAACACAGAATGTGAGACACGGATATCTCAGGTCATCCGCAGCAAACCAGTGAAAGAAGGGGGGGGGGGGGGAGGGGAATCAGGGAAAAGATGGCGATCCTCTATTGCCTGCCCAGGAGCACGAATCTCACAAAGCAACTTCCACAGCAATAACAAGAGCTAGACAGAGAGAAAGAGGTGGCAGTGGCGTCGGGACGCTCCTGTAAGTTCTTGCAAATAAAACTCATCTCTCGTTTGGCATGAGAGATTCTCTCATTCGTGTGTGCATGCCGTTTTTTTCCACCATGTTTCTGTGAAATCCATTCATTCAGCCAGAGAAGGAAAAGGGGGTGGGGTGGGGGGAAGAAGCAAGGAAAAAGAAAAAAAAAAAAAAAAAGCGGCGTGTTTTGTTTGAGAGAGGTCTCTTGCATGAAGGAGGAGGTGCTGGTAGTGGGAGGAGGAAAGCGGTTAATTAATTTTTGTTCTTACATTAAAGTGGGATATGGAGACATAAGTGAGATACGAGCAGAGCTTTTGGGGTGGGGGGTATTTGCGCGCGCGCGCTGTCTGGATGGTGCTCTGTGTGTGTGTGAACTTGGATCGGAGATGGGATAGCCACAGAGGCGAGAAAAGCTCCGTGCTAGCACGACTCAGGCAATCGGGTGACCTTTCTGTTTTTATCCTCGTACCCCCCTTCTCTTCCCCTCTTGCAAAGCTGGTTCCTCACACAGATATTTATTTCCCCCCGACATTGGGATGTGAGGGCTTCTGGTTCTGTCTTTGTGTGTGTGTGTGGCCGGGGGGGGCAGGGGCAGTGGTTTCTTTGAAGGACATTGTTTGGAGGAGGATGATAGCGTTCAGCTGGAGAGCTGAAGCCATTACACACGCTTTTGCTCCTTTTTCGAGAGGGAGATGAGAAGGGAAGAAAGGAAGAAGCCCACTTCTTGTTCGGTCCCCCGATGTCTCTAAGTCAGACAAGGAAGGAGTTTTCTCCTGCGCCTTTCTCCATCACCCGGAGCAGCTTTTCCTCTCTTTTCCCCTCTTTCAATTTCTTTATCTCCCTGTCCTCCGTTTGTAAGCTGTTTGCTTTGGTTTCAGTTTAGACTCCACAACACAAAGCTTCTCTCTTATGCATGCATGCGTTCTACGGTCTTTTTATGTCTTTTGAAGTTAACTTCCCCCCCTTAACATTGTGGTTTCTGTCCTACGCACAGATCATCCTGGAGTTTCCTATAGATGTGATCTGTTAAGATTCCTCACTTCCCCGGCCGCCGCCAAGGGGTGGGGGAGCTTTGCATTCGTTTTCTAGTGTTTGGGAAACAGAAAGATCTTCAAGTTTGAGTTGCTTTCTACTGCTATTTTTGTGTGACTCTGTGTGTGTATGTGTGTCCCATGAAACTGCTTGCTTGCATGTATAAGAGGAAGTGACTAATTTGGCAGAGAGCTGTGATCTGAGTCAGGTAAGCCATGTCATGTTCTCTAGCTCCACTAGAAAATGGAGGAGAGCAAGCGGGCTTCCAGTAGACAAAGCTGAGATGGGAAGTGCTCCTAACGTTATGGATCTCTCAGTTTTTTAATTTTTATTTTTTTTAAGCTTTGCTAGCAATCTCTCCACAGCACAGCCCCCCCTTCCCCCATTTATTCAGTTTTTCAATATGCAGGACTGTGATGGGTATTCTTTCTGGTTTCATGCTATCAGGAAATGAGAACTGGAGGAAATTGCCTGGATTGTCCTTCACATAGAGGAAAAAACTTTTATTTTGTTGTTTTTAACTTACGTTTCGTGTTGAGGTTACTTTTCTATATATTTTGCTTTGGTTAAAGTTATTAGGATTTAAGGGTTTGATCAGTTAGGTAAAGAAATAGCGTGTGTTTGTGTAATACACATAAAATTTGGAGAAAAGTATTTGTAGCCTGAGGCTGCTCAGGTTCTTCCAGAGAACATTGTGCAATCTCATACCTTCTGTGTGGTGACAATGGCCTGAGTTTTGGCATTTTATCTTCTGATGCTCAAAAGCATTCTTTATCTTGATGTACTTTAATATGGAACATTCTCCTTCACGCTAGGCTGCATATTTATAATACTGGAAAGCTTTCAGGAAGCTTCTCAGTACCATAAAATGTATAATTCCTTGCAGTGTGTGTGGTGGCAACTTTCATGGTGCCAACTTTTTTGGGTATCTTACAATATGCTTATATGTTTTTTGAAAAAACATAACAGGGATGTTGCTGGAAGCTTTTGTGTCATGGAAGTTGAACAGGCAGTCTTTTTTTTTTAACCTACCTTTTCATCTGATATAGTTTAGGGTGGTCTTACGGGTGGCCTTTTTTCCCCCCAATATCATAATTTTGCACATCGTTTGCATAGTAGATACAGTTCCTCAAAATTTCAAATTAAATGCTTTAGTGTGAGCACCTTAAAGTGCAACTCCATAGGGAAAGTATAAGATGGAATACTCAGAAGAGCTCAAGAGGAAATGTGAAATATGGATGGATGTATGGCAGAAATGACAGGATGAGAGAGACCAGTGAATGAATACAAGTAACCATGCTTCTATGCATGCACCAGGAATAGAAAGATGGTAGTGGTTAGTGATGAACTTTAGAATTCCAGCTGCTGCAAGGTTAAAATTAATGCTCGTTTTAGTTTATCTAGCAAGAAACCGTTCCGTATATAATGTAATGTACTTTGAAAATATATTGCTTTATCAGTTATGTATTTATTTAGTTCTGGTTGCAGATGTGCCACCCAAATTACTGAGACACTGTAGTTATCTCCATATTTTTTAAATAAAGTCCTTTGTGAGGTGGGCTGTGGAATGTATAATTTCACCTACATTTAATGTTATACTGTGACTGAGTGAAGAGGGGAAAAATTAACTTTTTTCCTGATGTGATGGTGATGGATGCAATTTGCCAACCTTAGTATGGACCTAAATCAGCACCTAGTGAGGGAAACTAA
Organism: Falco biarmicus; assembly: GCF_023638135.1. NCBI lineage: Eukaryota > Metazoa > Chordata > Aves > Falconiformes > Falconidae > Falco > Falco biarmicus. Next base: position 7,320,380 of record NC_079310.1, on the reverse strand, counting down.
AAGTTTCTCACTGAACTGTGTTGGTTTGGGTCAAATTCTAAATGCCCATCCTCTCTGTTATGTATAGAGTATTCTTAGATATGTATTTTGTATTGTGAATTGCCTCATATTTTGAGAGATCAACTCAGTACTAGTGCTATAACGTGATGTACAGATGCATTGCACTTGAACATGAAATGTTATCCAAGAGCAAATGAGATTTAAGATTAAGGTCTTTATGGGAGGGCCTATATATTCCTCGCACCTGGTGACAGACACTCTAGTAAACCAAAGGTCATCACAACTGATATAATGTTTGAGTTGTGGTCAATGTGGTTTCATTTCCATGATGGTACTCTTCATTGTTCTCTAAAGAGATTTAAGTCTCATAATTTCTGCTAATGATGTTTCTTGCAGTAATTGTACCCAGACTGAAATTGAAGTTTACCTTGCTGCCAGAAGACTGGCTAAGAAACCTTTTTTTTTTTTTTTTTTTTTTAATTTACACACCAGTGAGCTAAAGGAACATTGGAAAAATTGTACTGAAAAATGCTAGTCACCGTTAACTCATGAATCTTGCAATTGGACATTAATTTTTTGGTTCAAACCAATGGTTTGTAATAGCTTTAGATTTGTGGGCATTCAGAAACTTTCCACAGTGCTAGCCCTTCTAGAAACTTTGCATTCATAATTTATTCTATAGTATATTAACTTGAAATTCTTGATTACCTTTTTTAGGCCCATTAGAAATAGTCCACAGATCACCACTTAAAAAAAGAGTACTTTAAACATTTGATTTCCTTATATGTTACTATTAGACTCGTAATTAATTGTATTGTTGAGAAATGTCAGATTTAACAGGTTGCATTTAACATTTATTTCTTTCATCAATTTGAAGTTATATTTTGATATGTGAGGGAAAGTAAAAAATGTTGTGTATGGGTGATTAAGATATGAAGAATATGAGTACATAATTGGGTGATGGATGGGAAGTAGAGCTACAGAGCTACTGCAAGCAGAAGTGTTGGGGTGGTTGTTTTTTTTAAATTATTATTAGTTATCACTAAAGACAGAATCAAATTTAATAGTGTTGTGGCCTTTGACTTAAAGGAAGATTGATGGAAGCCATGAGTGGATTGTAAGATAGCTAGTTAAGAAACATTGGATGGGAACTGTAACATCTGTCAGATGTCTGAACATATATGTAGAATACGTTTGGTTGTAAGGAATGGACAAGTTGAATTTTTAGGCTTACAAAGGAAATTGGGAGCACTCCAATTTTATTATAGTATAAGCTACAGTTTGAAGAAGGTTACTTAACTCCCAGATATTTCTTAAAGTTTAGAACACCCAGGAACAAGTATAAAAACTCTATTCCTCTGATGGTTTTTGGTTTACAAATAAAACCTGTAGAATTACAATATTATTTGACACTCTTCTAATTTGCAGTAACACTTTCTCTGTGTGTTCTGGCAGATAACTTCTCAAATAAGCAAAACGGTGCTTTGTAGTATGAAACTGGGGGGAGGGGAAGGACTTAAATCTGTAAAACTGGTGAATAACTGTAATGTTCATTAGCAAGCTTTGTGCTATTATGAAACCATCACTAACCAAATGTGCAGGCAAAAAATATGGATGTATAATTTAAAAAACCCAATGCACTGAAATATTGAAAAGAATACCTTGAAATATTGTAGAGGAAGGAGATCCTCTTTTGACAGTTCAGGAACAGTCTACAAAGAACATTAAGTTGTAAAATGTTTTTGTGTCTTAGCTATTTTGTTGTTTTAGATGTTGTTTTGTACTTACAGTGCATCATAGTAAGAAGTCATATAAACGTTTAAATGGAAGATTCTCTCTATTGGACTGAAATAGTCCATTTTGTAAACTTGTTCTGGATAAAAGCTATTCTGCTAGCGACAGAACTGAATGGTTTGCTTAACACTTTGTTGTGGGTTAGCCTTGGCTAAGGGCCAGACACCCACCCAACTGCTCACTTGCTCCCCCTCCTTAGTGGGACAGGAGAAGAATAGGATGAGAAGGCTTGTGGGTCAAGAAATAGACAAGGAGATTGCTTACCAATTACAGTCATGGGCAAAACCGAATCAATTTTGGGAAAATTATTTTAAGTTATTGCCAATTAAAATAATTTGGGTAGTGAGAAACAAAAAGATACACCTTTCCTTCCCCCCTTTCCCATGTCTACCTTCATTTCTTCACTCCAGACTCCTTTACTCCCCACCAGCAGCACAAGGGTTAGGGTCAGTACATAACATTTCCTCTCTGCTGTTCCTTCCCTTTCGTACTTTGCTCCTGCTCCAGTGTGGGCTCTCCCACAGGCTGCAGTCCTTCAGGAAAAAAGTCTGCTCCAGTGTGGGTTCTCCATATGCTGCAGTTCCTTCACGAAGTATCCATCTGTTCTGGCATGGATCCTCCATGGGCTGCAGTGAATATCTGCTCTAGTGCCATGGAGATGACGACGACTCCTCACACAGAGGTGCTACAAATTCTTTATTCAGGGTGGTGTGATGATGCTGGCAGATGCAGTTGACATTATGAGTTGAATGTCAGCTTAGTACTCCTCCGAACTTGTTGACTGTTGAAAAGAAAATGTTCCAGAACACCTAGGAGAACAGGAAAAGAGAGAAAATAGCATGGTTTGTATGCCAGTACTGAAAGGAGAAAAGGGGGAGGAAGTGAGATGATTATTGTAAGTTGAGCTATCTTGTTAGTTGTAGTGAAAATGCTTTAATAGAAGTTTCTGAATGAGAGGATTTGATTTATAAGAATAATTCAGTCTTCATTTATGTCCTGAGCTTTGGAAGTATTATTCTGCCTGTTAAGCTTGTGTTTGAGAAGCTGAATACATGAGTAAATAAAGAGTCAAGTGAGATTATTTTGGATTTTGTACTGTTTTGTTGTTTGCTTTTTTTTAACTTTAGAAGCAGTAGCAAGGACTCCAAGTCTGCTACTCATGTCTTTAGTTTTATGAAGCTATCCCAGATGTCACAGTACAAACTCAACTCGGAAGGGGTTTGAAAGAGGGTGTTTGAGATGGAGAAAGGATTCTCTGTTTCCAGTTTAATCTATTTGAAACACTCAGGCTTATATGTGATTTTAAATTTTTCTGTGTTTAGCAAGAGTGCTTTATTGTTTGTGTAGTAGTTTGTTCAACTTGAGATGGTAGTGTCTAATTATTGCAGTACTTTTTAAAATATTCTTGCCTAATTGCTTATTGAAGAAACTTTAAGTAATGTTTTGGAAAAAAAATCCTCCCACCATGGGCGGTTGTATTTGCTCTGTAGTAGTTTTTGAGATGTGATGGTTAACTGAACATCAATCCTAGATACAGCAATAAAAGCCATGCTTTCTGTTTCACTTTGATCTAGAAACCTCTTTGTTTTTGAGTAGTCTTCATGATGTAATCACAGGCAGTTGGTTTCTAGAATAAATATATTAAGAGATTGACTGGGGCTAAAAGTTTATTCAGTGAAGAGGTGGGAAAGGTCTTTCAAGGAAGACAAACAGTTTGGGTCAGCATTAGTAGAAATAGAAAATAGGCCAAACTCTTCAGCAAAAAGATGACTAGGATAAGGCATGGCATAGTTAGATATGGCAGAAACCTGCTGTTAATAGTGATTGCATGGGATAGAAAGGCAGGTGAATGATTTTGCAAGAGAAAACAAAGCAGATATTACAAAGAATGATAAAGACAGATTTCAATATGCTCCTGATAATATGAAAGAGAAGATTTTGTATTGAAAGGTACTGAAAATGGAATCAGGTGTTAACTATTTCCATGGTCTTGTGGACAATAAGGGCTTCATTGCCCTGGTTCAATGAGCAAAGTCTTTACTGATGATAATAATTCTTAGGGTTCAAATAGTTTTGCTTTGGGATGATACCAGTAATCATGGGAAGAAAGCATCATAGGATAGTAGTGCTTGCTGGGAAGTAGATGCTGGAACACAATCAGTTGCCATGATTAAAGATGTGTCTTTGGGCCTCCTGTGATAAGTAACAACTGTTTCTTCTGCAAATTGCTCCCTGATCTCTGTTGGCAAAAGAAAGGAGGATGGAGGAAGGAGATAGTGAAATGTATATTACAGCAGCAAGTATGTGTTCTTTTCTGTAGCTTATTTATTAAAAAAAGGAAAATGCTAAGGGAAGGCTGTATGTGCTTGTAGATTCAGGTCAAGAGTGAGTAGTTTGACATGCAGGGTGGTGTATTTACCTTTTAATTACTTAAAAGATGGTTGGTCTGCTGAACATTTTAATTTAATGTTAAGCTGGGAAAAGAATCATTAGTAACAGGCTCACTGCAGTCAGATGACATTTGCAGATGCCATTTCAGTTGTCTGGTGATGAAGCTAAAGAAAAAGCAAGTATTTTTTTTCTTTTCTGTATTCTTCCTCTTGTTAATTTAATTCCATATTTTCTGACTTGCACTAGGCAGAAGTTCTAGAGTGACTGGTATGGTCAATTAACTCAGTGGTTGGCTAACAGTTTATTCCTCCTTTATTTGAACAAAGTGGATGTTCCAGTCCAGGCTAAACTTGTGAGACTGCTTAGAGTGATGATCTTGTGGTCTATGCTGTAAATCAGCTATGGATATTTCTCTATCGTTTCCAAAGATGACTTGTGTTGTGTTGGGCAGATTGCTTCTGTCCAGAACTTAGTGACATCTGAATATTTATTTATTTGAACTTAAATTTGAATTATTCAGGTCCTTTCAGATTCGGCTGGAATTGTGGCCATGTGAATCTTCATAATTGGGTTTTAAGGGTCTCTGACAAATTACCTAAGAGACTAACACCCTGGAGGGGGGATACAAGATTTTCCATTTGCTATGCTTCCAAGGAATCATGTTAAAACTGTTGATGTCATAACTGGAAAATGTCATTCAAGACAAAGCTTTAAGTCAGAAGTTGCTTGGTGTAGGATGTTGGTCAAACATTGGAAGAGGTTGCCCAGAAAGGTCGTGGAGTCTTCACCTTTAGAAATATTAAAAACCTGACTGGACATGGCCCTGAGAAACCTGCTTTAGCTGACCCTGCTTTGAGTAGAGGGGTTGAACTAGATGATCTCCACAGGTTGCTTCCAACCTCAACCATTCTATGGTTCTGTGACAGGTAGATTGACCAAACCTCGCATATGGTGTTTTCTTGCAAATCAATATGAAATGCTGGTTGTCCTCCATCATTCTTCAGTGCTTCCACAAGTTCACCAATATCACTTCAGTGGTTTATGTTAGTATAATTTAATTGCTGGTATTCTGGTTGTATCTGTATTTATTTTAAGAATTCATGTCTACTTAGGTTTGTTAATGTACTGTAAGATCAGATAAGCTGCAAAGATCTCAAGGGGGTGAACAATCTGTTTTTAATGTGTTTGAAGGATAGACGATGTTACCATGTAGTGAATTTTTTCTGTCTCGTGGCAGTGAAGTCCAGTCATATGATGAGGTAGTAACTTAGGGTGTGAACGTTTTCTCAGAGTAGGGTTTGTTTTTTAAGATGGATGGAGGTAAAATGTCATGCTGTCTATTTCTATACTTGCTACCTTGACATGCAGCAGAGTAAACCTCTTTACAGGTGAAATAAGCAGCCTGCTTATGGTCTGACAGCAATGCCTGCTGATCTGTTCACTTCCAAATTGGAGAGAAATTAATGTCCAAGTGATGTTTCTAATAATGGTTAAATTAAAAAAAAAAAGTATTTTTTTTTTCTTGAAATTGCCTAAGGGATGCTAAGAGGTTGATTTGTGACCTCTTTTCATGTCAGAAGTTAGCCACGTGGGTGTTGTGGTTTAGGTCAGAACAGACTAAATGCATGTATTAATTTCTACTCAGCAATTGGATCCGTGTGAAGGAGTTTGGATATTTATTGCCTCTGTGAAAGAATGATTAATAATGCAAATAACCACTTTTCTGTAGCTCTGAAGTGTTATCTCTGTTTCCCCTTTCCTTGCTAACAGGAGTGGCAATTGTCAGTAGGTGGAAAGAGCAGGGTGCTGAGCATGTCAGTTATGGCTGTATGAGCTTGGTTCCAAGTGTCACTGGAGGGCCTCCAGAGTCAGGCATCCCAGAAGGTAGAGATGTGCTGCTTCCCTTCAGGTTGAGGTAGATGAGTTTCATGAGGTGGACAGCATCTTCCAGTTAATCTGATTTTTTTTATTGGTTGGTGTGCCACTCTGAGCTGTTGCTTGTTGATTGGTGTAACAAGTCATTGGGCAGATATTATTGTATAAGCTTAACTTTACTATTTCTGCCAATTATGCTTTTTTTCTTTTCATAACTTATCTAATTATGCTTAATTACATCTCTAACAACTAGAGAGAAACATACCAAAGGTCAAACTGAGCCTCTGACATTGGCTTAATTACTTGAGTGATGTCAGCTCAGTAGGCCAACACAGCAGAGGGAACTGAATAGTAGTAGTGCTCTAATGCTTGTTTGAACATGTTTGAGAACCCAGCTCTGCAGAGATTGGGAACTTTAGGATGAGGAAACCTTGTTTAATAAATGTGTGGTTGCAACAAACTGAACAGTGAATCCAGTACTGCTTTGGAGACACTGCAGGGTAGTGGTAGCCATGAGGAGCAGAGTTTTATTATGATTAGATTTTATATGAATTGACTTCCTATTTTCTTTTGCAGTGAAACTGCAACCTCTACAGGACTCTTATGCTTCTGGGATTTTGTTTTGTGTGCAAGTGCATATGCTTTATTAAATTCTTACTACCACTGTTCGGATCATAAACAAAGACTTTTTATTAGGTCAGATCTGAGCTACTATTGTATACTCTTGTTACCATAGTACATCTGTCAGATAATAACGATAGGGGCCGAAGCCTTTATCCTGCAAGAAGTTATTTCTGTGAATAGTCCCTGTGATTTAATTGTGAGTTTTACTGCAATCAATCATGTGAGTAAACATTCAGAGGATCAGGTTCTTAGCTACATGGATTGACTATCTTGAAGTTTTCAGTGAGGCATTTGGAAATAATCTTATGTATTGAGGTGTTATTTGTTTTTAACAAGTAACACTTGTAAGTAGTTTGTGGCTGTGTGAGGGCATGGTTGTAGTTCATTTGTAAAGAGACAATGGGTGCTAATGCACTAGGTAATTCTTTCACTTCCAAACCCAAATCTTTTGCTCTCCAAATATGGAGGAATAAGTGTTCAGTCATGTGGAAGTCCTGAGCTTCAGATGAAGTTTCATTGTAGAGCCTTATGGCTTTAGCATAGAGATAGTTTGCTCAAAAGCTGTAATAATTTAAGAATCTTGCACTGCATTTATGAAAAAGAATAGTATGAAATTCCACAAGTAATACTGCATAAACTTTATAATTATGTAATTACTAAGAAACCATATAAACGTTGCAGTTGCATCTGCTTTCTTCTTAGCAGGAATGTCCTATTACTTGAATATTTTTTTTTCTATTTGATTAAAGCTAAATTAACCATGGCACCAGTTTTTATGAGCCAAATACTGGAGTGTCTAAATTTGCAGAGGAAGAGTTCATAAATAAACTTCCTAGGTCTCTCTCTCCCAACTCTTTAAGTCTTAAAAATCCAGTGATTGGTCTTCTGTCAACTTGGTGGTACATAGTGGTGGCAGCGGGTGGGGTTGCTTTTCCCCCCAAGTTCAGGGATATCTTCCTATACTTTAAGCTTGGGAAGCTCTAGTATACTAGAACTTACTCTGTGGCAGGCATGCCAGAGCTGGACTTCCTAACCAGAACTGTTGCAATTTGTTGCCTATTTGGCAGGATTTTAAAAGAATAATATTGTAGCTCCCCTTGAATGAATCCTCATCTTAAATGCTATTCTTTGATAGCTCTGCAAAAGTATGACTGTCTTCATATGCTCCTAAGAGCTTGTCGTGGTTTAATCCCGGCTGGCAACCAAGCACCATGCAGCTCACTCCCCCTCACTCAGAGGGATGGGGAGGAGAATCGGAAAAGGAATGTAAAACTCAAGGGTTTGAGATAAGAACAATTTAATAATTTAAACAGAATTAAAAGGTAAGAACAACAATAATAACAATAATAATAATAACAAAAAGGAAAGGCAGAGAATAAAGGGTAAAGCAAAAGCTGCGTACGCAAGAAAAGCAAAACAAGGAATTCATTTACTACTTCCCACGGGCAGGCAGGTGTTCAGCCATCTCCAGGAAAGCAGGGCTCCATCATGCATAACAGTTATTTGGGAAGACAAATGCCATAATGCCACATGTCACCCCCTTCCTTCTTCTTCCCCCAGTTTATATACTCAACGTGATGTCATATGGTATGGAATACCTCTTTGGCTAGCTTGGGTCACCTGTCCTGGCTGTGTCCCCTCTCAGTGTCCTGTGCCCCTCCAGCCCTCTGACTGGCAGGGCCCAAGGAACTGAAAAGTCCTTGATTCAGTATAAACAACACCCAGCAACAACTAATACCATCAGTGTCCTATCAACATTGTTCTCACATCATAGCCAAACCACAGCACTGTACTAACTACTAAGAAGAAATTTAACTCTATCCCAGCTGAAACCAGGACAGTATTCCATACCATTTATGTCATGCCACAGTTTACGATACCACCTCATTAACCACCATCACCCTTCCCATCCTTTGACATAATACACTGACATCACTCCCCTAGTCTATGCACCACCCCTGTAAAAATGTCTATAAAATGTCCACAAAATGTCCATTGAGTTCATTTAGTCCATGAAAATGATCTCTTATGGTGGTCACTCAGTAGAAGAGAGGTTGTGTGTTGTATGGGGTTATTGGGCATCAAAGCCAGCTCAGGTTGGGTCACTGCTGCACTTGCACTGCTTCTTGCAAGGCTTGTCCTCCAATGGTTCAGGTGGTTGCTGCTATAGTCTTTCCTATAACATGAAACTCAAATCATGGGTTACAAGAATTTTAAAGGTATATCCATTACAGTCTCCACCCCTGGACCCTTTGGACCAGTCTGTAGGGTTTAACATTGCAATGAACTCCTCCCCTTGCCCCTGCTCCGGCTTGGATTTACCCACAGACTGCAGTCCCTTAGGGTTGTACCTGCTCCAAGTGGAGTGTCGGCTACAAGCCACAGTCTCTCCAGAGGTATACCTGCTGCGGTATAGACTCATCCACTGATACAGTCACTTTGAGGTGCACCTGTTCCCACATGGCCTCTTCCATGGGCCATGACCATATAGACCTGCTCCTATGTGGCCTTACCCACAGCCACAGTCCCTTCAGAAGTAAATCATCTCCAGCCTGGCCTTATCCCTGGCTGCCTCCAGGGCTGTACCTGCTCTGTAGTGGGCTTATCCATGGCCACACGCTTTGAGGTGCTCCAGCATGACCTCACGCACAGCCACTGATGCTTCAAGGTGTACCTTCTCCAGCATGGACTTGTCCTTGGGCCACAATTCCTTCAGAGGCATACCTGCTGCAGCACAGACATAACTATAGCCAAAACACAGCACTGTACTAGCTACTAAGAAAATTAACTCTATCCCAGCTGAAACCAGGACACAGGGAGAGTACTCAGCAGTTACAGTCACGGGTGAAACAGAGTAATCTTGGAGAAATGAATTTAATTTATTGCTAATTAATAATGGAGGAGGATAATGAGATATAAAAGCAAATCTTAAAAACACCTTCCCTCCACCCCTCCCTTCTTCCTGGGCTCAACTGTACTCCAGGTTTCTCTACCTCCTCCCCCATGTGGGGGACAGGGAATGGGGCTTGCAGTCGGTTCATTACATGTTTCTGCCACTTCTTCCTCCTCACGTTTTTCTTCTGTTCCAGTGTGGGGTCCCACCTACAGGAGATAGTTCACAAACTTCTCCAATGTGGGCCCTTCCCACAGGCTGCAGTTCTTCATGAACTGCTCCAGCATGGCTTCCTTCCATAGGGTGCAGTCCTTCAGGAAGAGACTGCTCCAGCATGGGTCCCCCATGGGGTCACAGGTCCTGCCAGCAAACCTGCTCCAGCCTGGGCTCCTCTCCATGGGGCTACAGGTCCTGCCCCAGAAGCCTGCTCCAGTGCAATCTGCCTATGGGGTCACAGCCTCCTTCGGGCATCCACCTCCTCTGGCATGGGGCCCTCCACTGGCTGTAGGAGGATATCTGCTTCACTGTGGACCTCCATGGGCTGCAAGGGGACCACTTGCTTCACTATGGGTTGCAGGGGAATCTCTGCTCCAGTGCTTGGAGCACCTCCTCCCTCTCCTTCTTCCCTGACCTTGATGTCTGCAGAGTTGTTTCTCACATATTCTCACTCCTCTCTCCCTGCTGCTGTTGCACAGCAGATTTCCCCCCTTCTTAAATATGTTATCCCAGAGGTGCTACCACCGTTGCTGATTGTCTCAGCTTTGGGCAGTGGCAAGTCCATCTTGGAGTCAGCTGGAACTAGCTCTGTACAACATGGGGGCAGCTTCTGGCATCTTTTCACAGAGCCCACCCCCCACCCCCAGGCCAGTAGGCTGGGAATGGGCAAGAGGCCAGGAGGGGACACAGCCAGGATAGCTGACCCAAACTGACCAAAGAGATATACCATACCATATTGTACTCTGCAATAGAAGCTAAGAGAAAGGGGGGACATGATGACAATGTTGGCTATTAAAGCATTTGTTTTCCAAAGCAACTGCTATGTGTACTTGAGGCTCTGCTTCCCAGCAAGTGGCTGGACATCACCTGCTGATGGGAAGTAGAGAATAACATCTTTTTTCCTTTGCTACTGTCTGTGGCCTTTGCTTTTCTTTATTAAACTGCCTTTATCTCAAGCCATGAGTTTGTTTTTCATCTTATCATCCCCCTCCCCTCCCCTGCAGTGAATGAAGAGATGGGACATAGCTTGATGCAAGCAAGATGTCAATTTATTGTACAGAAACATGAGTTCATATATATTTTCAGAAGCTGCACATTTTAAACAGATTGGTTCTTTTGATCTAAGCATCTCATACTAGGCAATCCCTGATTGGTGGTTAACTACCATCAATTAACAGCAAGGTGTTATCTTTCCTTGGCATCATCTGTCCCCCCACTCCCCTATGCTCTGTATCATGTTAATTGTTGTCTAGACAAGCTCGAGCACATTCCCCTCAGCTAACTGATTGCCACACATGGTCCTAGTTTCCAGCCCACTCCTGCACTCCCCCTCCCCAAGTGGAGTGATAGAGTAGCTTGGTGAGCACCTGGCAGCTAGTCAAGGTCAACCTACCACAATGCCTAATAGTTTAGACTATTAACATTAGGTTAGACATGGACAGCTGTCTAGCTGTAGACAGTGAACATTGGGAAAGATGATCTTTACACCACCACTCCCCATATCCCATTTCAGGTCAGGGATAACTTGTCTCAAAGAATAGATGGTGGAAATGCCTTAATATTTGTGGAGTGAGAGGTCTAAGTAGGCAATTGAGCTTCACCAAAAACATACTAAATGCCATCTACTACTCTAGTGAGCAAGGTTTTCCTACCCAGAGAAATTGGCTGGATGGCTGTGTCCAAAGTTACAGTCAATGGCTCGATGCCCAAGTGGAAACCAGTGGTGAGTGGTATCCCTCAGGGATTTGTGCTGGGACCAGCACTATTTAATATCCTCATCAATGGCATAGTGGTATTGAGTGCACACTCAGCAAGTTTGCAGATGATACCAAGCTGAGTGGTGCAGCTGATATGCTAGAGGGAAGGGATGCCATCCAGAGGGACTTTGACAGGCTTGAGAAATGGGCACATGAACTTTTTTAAGTTCAACAAGGCCAAATGCAAGGTCCTGCACCATGGTCAGGGCAATTGCCAGTATCATTACTGACTGGGAGATGAATGGATGGAGAGCAGCCCTGCAGAGAAGGAGTTGGGGCTATTGGTGGATGAGAAATTGGACATGAGCTGGCACTGTGCATTTGCAGGCCAGAAAGCCAAGTGTGGCTAGTGGATCGAGAGAGGTGATTCTCCCCCTCTACTCCGCTCTTGTGAAACCCCACCTGGAGTACTGCATCCAGCTCTGGGGCCCACAGTACAAGGAAAAACATGGACCAGTTCGAATGGGTCTAAAGGAGGGCTGTGAAAATGATCAGAGGGATGGAACATCTCTCCTATGAAGAAAGGCTGAGAGAGTTGGGATGGTTCTGTCACAGCACTCTCCAAACTAGCCGGCTGCAAAAAGGTCTTTTACTATCTTAACAGCACACTCTTCATACCAGTCCCTCTGCTGCCTTCTCCTAGTCTCTCCTCATCCAGAGGATATGTTCTTTCTCCTCTTGCTTCTTCATCAGCTGCTCTCTCTTCATTGGCTCTCAACCACTTAAGGTGCAGGTGTGGCTGGTTCTGTTATCTACATCAGCCAACCCAATTGTATATTAGCAATGCTAATTAGCCCAGCTTCATTCCACTACACTTCCCCTTTTTTAAAAAAGTGTTTAACAATCATTACAACCTTTTTACAAATAATTTTTTCATACAGTCCTGTAACTCCTCTACAAATTTTTAACATTTCATATCTCATGTTTTTACCAACCATCACAAATTTTACAAAAACTTTTCATACAGTTCAGACAACTTTGTCCCTGAACTCATATTCCTTCTTCACCTTTATCTTGGGCTTTTCATCTTCTGCAGGTTGATCACCTTTCTTCTTATCTACTTTCTTAGCATCTGGGATTTTGATTTCTTCAGAGGGCAGTTCTGATGAACTTATAGTGCCTTGTCCTTTCACTTCTTGGATCATACTGGACAGTAACCCAAGTGAGCTTTCAGCAGCAGCAGATCTGCAATACAGCACTAACATCATTCTGTGTCCTGAAAAACTTAACATCTTTGTGGTTGCCCATTTCTTCTTCAACTGGAGACACCTTCAACAAGCACATAGACACAGACAGGAATACCACTAGGCCAAGCAGCAGCAGCGGGAGACGCTCACAGCACCACACTGCTCCCGTACCTTCCCCCAGCACAGCCATCATCACTGTCTAGCCAGACCCACTCTGGACCCACCGCTGCTGCAGGCTGCTGCCACATCTGACCACGTACTCTGCCACTTTTGCCCATTACCCTCAGTCTTTTAACTCCATAGCAGTCAGGCTTCCCCCTCTTTGATCCCAACTGCTCACCTTTACCAGTGTCCGATCTGGATCCTCAGGTTCTTCCCACCTATCTCAACATGATCTGGATCGCAGGCTATCCCTGCCTGCCTCTGCTACATTAGGTCACTGCCATTACTGTTTCAAACATGCCCTGGCACAGCTAATCACCACTGTCACTGCTTATAACACTCAGTCTCATAATCTGAGGGTCCCCACATAGGACACCAATTGTCACAGCACTCTCCAAACTATCAAGCTGCAACAAGGTCTTTTTACCACCTCATACCAGCATACTCTTCATACAGTCCCTCTGCTGTCTTCTCCTAGTCTCTTCTCATCCAGGGCATGTGTTCTCTCTCCTCTTGCTTCTTCATCTCTCCTACTTCTTCCTCAGCTGCTCTCTCTTCATTGGCTCTCAACCACTTAACAGAACCAGCCACACCTACACCTTATCTACATCGGCCAACTTGCCGCCCCTGAAGCCAACCCACAGTTGTAAATTATCAATGCTAATTAGCCCAGCTTCATTCTACCATAGGTTCAGCCTCGAGAAGAGTCCAGGTAGACCTTATAGCAGCTTTTCAGTACTTAAAGGGGGCTTATAAGAAAGGTGGAGACTTTTTACCAAGGCCTGTAGTGACAGGATAAAGTGCAATGGTTTTAAACTTGAAAGAGGGTAGATTTAGATTGGACATAAAGAAATTTCTGAAACAGCTTGCCCAGAGAAGTTGTAGATTCCTCATCATTGGATGTGTTCAAGGTTGAGTTGGATGGGGCTTTGAGCAACCTGATCTAGTGAAAGATGTCCCTGCCCAAGACAAGGGGGTTGAGCTGGATGACTTCTAAAGGTCTCTTCCGACCCAAACCATTCTATAATTCTATATCAAAGTTGAACGAAATTAGGCTAACTGCAGGCTTATGGTATCTGTTTTATGAAATCTGATTATTTCTCTACCTCCCCATGTAGGCTCAAACCTATAGAAATGATTTGTGTTTTGGTCTCAAAGTAGAATCTATTAACATGGTTAGTGAAAGCTGCCTTCTGCATGGATTTATGTGCTTTTTTGTTTTCTCAGTTTCATTATGGAAATAAGAAATAGAACAGGGTATTGGTAGTCTTAGCAGCACTACTGTAGCCTTTCAGATTGTTGTTTCCAAGGACAGTAATCCCCCAAATAGAAGAGACTTCAGGTTTCCTCAGGAGTCTGCAATCAAACACTTTGGTTATCCTGAACTTCAGTCTTGCTTTGACAGCTAGGAACTTGTGGTGGGTTTACCCTGGCTGGATGCCAGGTGCCCATGAAAGGTGGTCTATCACTCCCCTCCTCAGCTGGACAGGGGGGAGAAAATAAAATGAAAGTCTCATGGATCGAGATAAGGACAGGGTGAGTACTCAGCAATTACCATCACGGGCAAAACAGTCTTGACTTGGAGAAGTTAATTTATTGCCAATCAAATCAGAGTTAGGGTAATGAGAAAAAAACCCCAGAATCTTAAAACACCTTCCCCCCACCCCTCCCTTCTTCCCAAGTAGAACTGAGTAGTTCTGTTCTGAACTAGAGATTTTGATCCTTCAGTTATAGGTAATTGTTGCATTAAAAACTCAAGTAGAATTCAACAACATGTCAATTTCCTGGAGAGACCAAACTCTTTAAAAAAAAAAAAAGTATATGCATATTAAAAAAATCACTTCTATTATCAGAACATTTTACAGATATCTAAAAGACCTGTCAGTTCTAATGTGTTTCGCTTTTCTGTCAGACATCTCTCAAAGTCTGATACTTTTGTCTGTTATGAAAGATATGTAGGAAATGTAGGGACTGTTTTATCTGCTGTTCCTACTAATCAAGGGCTTTGAATGTGAGTTGGTTGGGTCTTCAGATCATCTCTGTTTTTTCAGTTTTGGTGTGTTTTTTTTGATGTGGGCTTTTTTGGTTTTTTTTTTTTTAGCAGCTGTTGTGCAATCAAGTCTTACTGAGACAAATGATACATTAGCATGGTTCTGGAGTTCATGCTGTAGTAAAAGCTTCACTTAGTGTGTTTGCATATGTATGTGCATGTGAATGCGTATCTATATTTTCCTTTTTATAAAGCAATTACCTCAGTAGGAGGAAAGAGGGTTATGATTCTTGAATTGACGAAATATTTTTGGTTTTTAACTCATAGTTTCAATTTTGGGAAATTGTTTTCAGGATTTGGAATGTTGTATTGCAGTAGTCTAATTGGAGGAGTTGGAAATAGGAGAACAAAGGAATTCAGGAATGAAGAAAGGGGAAGAGGTCTGAGTTTTCTTTGTCTGTCTTGGTTTGAATGAGTGATTATTTTAATTCATGAGTAATGCTTGGATCAATGGCTGTCTTCCATTGTGAAATGCAGAATAAGGTTAAGGTAAGGAAGTAAAAACTACTTTTCAACCTGTTGTCTCCCTGCTTCTCTCCAATACTTCTTATAAAATCCCTACTTCCAGAGAGAAGTTGTAAAGGAATCTCTTGTTTTTAATGTTTCCTTCTAGTATGCAAGTCTACAAACATCTCCATGTGCTCAGCTGAAAAGGAAACTCTTTCCTTTTTTTGACAGCAAAGCTTCATTGCCAAAATGTTCTTGTGCTGCAGATGGCTACAGGTATATGATACAAGCTAGTCTGTCAGCTTTGGAACACATTTGAAAGGCAGGTTCTTCAAAGAGGGTTAACTTAGCATCAGTACTATGATTAACAGGTCTGGTTCTGCCTCCTTCAGTTTCTGAGACCTGAGATCCATTGCAGATTCTACTTTGAGGTAAGGAACAACTTTTTCCTATTTTAATCCTCCACTTGACAATAAAAGGCTCTAATAAATACTGTGCCACTTTACCCCAGCCTGAGGATCTGACTTTAACTAGCAGAGCTCCATTATATTTCCAGAAATAAAAATTGGGAGAAATCTTTCAAAGCATATCAGTTACCAAGACTTGTAATAATTTTGCAGCTAATAAGGTAGAGGAGCAAGAGGATGGAATGATACTCATGGCTTAATCTTTTGGTGACCTCATATTTTTGAGGGGAAGAAATGTTTAGGAGATAATTTTGTTCTTGATCTGCTTGGTGGCGTTGGCTTGTGTGGCTTTCTTTTTCCTCTGGATACTCTACCATTTTGCAACCTTCAGGAGTGGAGCTTTGCAACAGGAGCTTAAGTTTAAAAATAAAATATCAGGCTGCCTTTCTGAAGATCCAGACATAGCATACATGCACAGATGTGATATCTTGACTGAACACAGTTATACCCATTACTGAGTTCAGAGCAATGGACAATGAAAAATGAAGAGTCTTGTTCTTCAAAACAAAAGAGGAAGAAATGTAATGCTTCTGCACCACTGGATACCAGTTTGTAAAGAGTGTGAGACCTCTCAGCAAGAGCTGAAAAAGCAGTAAAGCCACATGATTGTCAGGCATTCTTCATGCTGTTTTCTGCAGCTCCTGATGTAGGTGCTGTAATCAAGATAACATCCACTACTCTCCCTTCCTCCACCAAGCCAATCATTTTATAATAGAAGGCAATCAGGTAGGCCGGCATGACTGTTCCCAATTACCTTGTTTGTCCTGTCCTCTATATGCAAGGGCATAGCTTCCAGGAGAATTTGCTTCATAAGTTTCCCAGAATATGTAGGGTATTCCTATGAATTTAAAAAAAAAGAAAGAAGAAAAGTACCACAACCTCACCAACACAAAAACAAAACTAAAAAAACCCCAAAAGCCAACTCCTAAAGAACAAAAGGGTGGGGAGCAGTTTGGGTACAATGGTTTTGAGAGAAAAGCCTCCCAGACCCTACAATTTTTTGCATTTGTTACTAGTTGTCAGTCCTTGGTAAGAAAACTCTTTCCCCCATCCCCATTATAAAACTCCCTTTTAAAATTGTCTATCCCTTTTCCATCTTCCCCATCCCCCATGGGCTCTAATTCTAGGCTCTGCAGACATTTGGTTGAGTTGGCCTAAATTCTTTAGCAGAAGTCCTGGATTCTGTACAACACACTGAAAATGGCAACTGCATTAAAAAAAACCAAGCCAAAACCCACAAAGAACAAAAGTTGTTACCTTGTGTGTAGTGTATGATTTAACTACCTGCTGCTAAACTGTAAACTTCTAGTATGCTACAGAAGCTTCTATTTGTAATTGTTGCAATAATTTAATGTTGGGATTTTAGAGATCCAGGCACAAAAAGGTTAAGTGGTGTAACAGGGAGGGGCTGGAATCTGGAAGCCCACATTCAGTTTCTGGCTCTGCCAGGGACCAACTGTGTGATCTGGAGCCAGTCCAGTTCACCAGTCTGTGCTTCTGTCTAATTAGTTGAAGTAAGACTCTTCATGGTAAAGATGCTCACTTAGCTTGTTTTTCACACAGAGCCTAACACCAAGTGTGTGTTCAACCTATATCACTCAAATAAGTGGGTATCAACTGCACAGAATATAAATGGATATTAGATGTGCTACTTAGAATATATAATTCTGCCTTTTTGTTTCTCACGTACTACCAAGAGATTAGGTGAGTCTTCAGATTATGTTCAATAATTCGAAGCTGGCTGAAAGCCAGCTTTTGTCTTTTGTCTCTGTGACATAGCAATTTATGTTGTTTTACTGTTTTTTAAATGGTTTATTTGTAGTACATGAGTGGAATCCTGAGTTGCATCATATTGTCTTGTTTCCCTTTGGTATTCCATAAATAATTCCCTCTTCCTTACTGTCCTGGTTTTGGCTGGGATAGAGTTAATTTTCTTTTTAGTAGCTGGTACAGTGCTGTGTTTTGGATTTGGTTGAGAACAATATTGATAACACACTTATGTTTTTAGTTGTTGCTAAGTAATGTTTATACTAAGTCAAGGACTTTTCAGTTTTTCAGGCCCTGCCTGCAAGAAGGCTGGAGGGGCATGGGAAATGGGGAGGGCACACAGCCAGGACAGCTGACCTGGACTAGCCATGGAACAGTCATGCTGAGTATATAAACTGGGGGAAGTTGTCCAGGGCCTGCTGATCACTGCTCAGGGACTGGTAAGCAATTATATTGTGCATCACTTGTTTTTTTTTCCCCTACCCCTTTGGATTTTCTTCCTCTCCCATTCTCTCTCCTTTTCATTACATTTGTTGTTGTTATTTTATTTTATTTCAATTATTAAATTGTTCTTATCTCAAGCCTTGAGTTTTACCTTTTCCCGATTCTTTTCCCCATCCCTCTGTGGTGGGTGGGGAGTGAGCAGTGAGGAGTGGCTGCATGGTACTTAGTTGCCAGCTGGGATTAAACCAGGACACTGCCTTTCTCCTTCCTTCTGTCACCTGTGGGCTCCCTTTCTGCCTCTCTCCCTCCCTCTTGGCATGCTCTCACACGTTCTTGCTCTCCTGCTCTGTCTGCCTGCCCCCCCTTCTGTCAATCCAAATAAAGCCATGACTAACATGGCAGTGGAGATTGAGAACTACTGCTTAGTTTGCTTTCCAAGTATTGATGAACCTCTCTGGTGGTGGCAAACAGTATTGACAGCAAAGAGTTTATGTCCAGCAGCACTGTATCTTCTACTACATGTTTGGAGTTGCAGTAAAATAAGGAACCAAAGCTTAAGATGGCTTTTTCTTGACATTTTATATAGTGCCTCTCTTTAGACTTCACTACATTGCTTCTTCATAAATATATATAAAATCAAAATCCTGGTCAAGTTTAGGGCTTTCCTGCCTTTGGACCCTTTGACTTTTCTTGAATGTATCTAAATACCTTGATGTATTTTTGGGGCACTTTTTTTCCATCTTTTGAGAAGTTCCCATTGTCAAGTAAGGATATTCATGTGCTTTCCAAAAAGTCCTTCTTCCTGGGACTCATTCTTTCAGCCTCTCTTCTTAGGCCTGGAAAAATGAAAATCTCTTCATGTGTTTACCTTCCTTTAAGACTAAGCACTCTCTGGGGAACTGCATTGGATTATTTACTCTTTCCGCCTTAAAAATATCAAGGTTTTGGGGTTAGTCTCTAGATTACACATTTCCTAAGATTAAGGAAACTTAATCCAAGGTCTTTCTTTGAAGTTCCCTGTCCCATGATTTTATTTTTTCATAATGATGTGCCTTTCTCCTTCAGATAATTTAAATAAAACATATGAGGGCAAGGTTTGAAGTTGGTCATGGCCTGAGGTAGCTAAAATCGTTAATGATCCATTTATAAATTACAGTAAGCCATTTCTTTAATTCATAGGGTTAAGTAGAAAGTAAGAACAATATATTCTGAATTGGAGGGGGAGGGTACTTCTCTTTTGATACACTAGATCTTGACCCTCCTTGTGACAAGAAAGGTAATTTTCCTCATATGTTTGATTATTTCTACATATTACCAGGAATAAAGTTTTTGTGAAACTGCCATTAATTTTCTTTCCCAACTTTTACCCATGTTTTGAGAATGAAACCAATGTAGTCCCTGTATTCTCAAAGTGAAAGTAAGCCTAAAGCAGTAGAAAGCCATTTCTTAATTTTAAATTTATTTTTGCTTACTACTTTGGTTCAAATGCTTGAAATTTTGAGGTATTCATAATGGCAGGAAAAATAAAATTTATGCAATGAATTTGTAAAAAGGGGAAAATAGCCACAATATATTTCTAGTGTCTACATGTAGGAAGTGTAGCTTTTTTAAAGACACAATTGGATATTATTTCTGTCCCCCTAGTTATGGGCCTCATTTCATTTACATGAAGAAAGTTTTAGTTGTCTTCTTCCCCCCCCCCCCCCCCCCCTTGTGATCCATTTCCTGTTTGGTATTTCTCAGGAGGAAAAAAAAAGAAATTGTATCTTGGTGATTAACCCTCAAAGAGCTTGTTTAAGGCAAGAAGTAATGAACTGGGACAGAACACCACCATTAGAAACTTTAACATCTTGCCGCTATTGATATAACTCAGCTTTAATAAAAGATCTCGCCTTAATTTGAATGTTGGAATAGGGGAAAGAGCAGCAGCCACAAGTTTAGTATGTTAACTATTTGAGATGAGATGCAAGGTTAACGGAGGGTTTGTTTGTTTCCTGCATTAAAATAAATAAATAAAAAAAACCCATGCTGCTTTTATAGACAGGACTTTTTCTTGAAGTGCATTGTGTCCATTTAGTTTCTGCTAGATATGAGTATTTATGTATTGCATAAATGATGACAGTTGAGCCAATATACTTGCCTTATTTTAAATATTTTATATTTAGGCTTGTCAAAACCTACAGAAAATAGTGTTTCTTGAAAAGAAGCAAGTGGGAGGAGACAGAAATTGAGGGGGAGGAGAAAGAAGCAAGGTTCTTATTTCTTCCCAATGTATTGTATTTCATTGTGTGTATATATGAAATTAAAATATGGGACTAAGTAAAGTGTTTTGGACAACATATAAATGTTAGTGACAAAGTACTGTTCCTTCCATTCAGGGATGTCATTGTTCAGCAAAGTTGTGACCAGTACATTGCTATCATTGTCCCAAATGGACAGAAGCCTTGCATTTATGCAGGAGGAGAGGATCTTTTGGTAGTGAGAAGATATTTTTTGCAATCTAATGATAATCACTGGTGTGAGATAACTGTTAAAGGCAATTTGTCAAATGCTGCAGAAGTGTATATTCTCATTCCTGGGGCAAAGATGCTGGCTGCTGTTCCACCAGGGAGTCAGTGGGCAAATAATAGAATGATTTGAGTTGGAAGGGACTTTTAAAGATCATCTAGTCCAACCACCCTGCCATGGACAGGGACATTTTTCACTCTTCTTCCTTGCCTGTCCCTTCTGAAGAGTTTATAGCCATCCATTGCAGCACTGCAGTTGTGTGAGTCATCCCACCATGTTTCCGTGATGACAACTATGTCATTGTTTTCCTGCTGCACCAATGGCTTCCAGTTCCTCCTGTTTGTTGTCCATGCTTTGGGCATTTGCATAGATGCACTTCAGTTGTGCTATCGATCTTGCCTCCAACACTGGCATGCCACCTCCAGGCTCATGTCTAGCAAGCCTGGTTTTAATCCTCTTCCCCGTTTGAATCAAGTTTAGAGCTCTCTTAATGAACCCTGCTAACTCATGACCTAGAATCCTTTTCCCCCCTTTGGGACAGGTGAACCCCATCTGTTGCCAGCAAGCCTGGTGCCATGTAAACTGACCCATGATCAAAAAAATCAAAGTTCAGCAGGTGACACCAGGCCTGAAGCCAGGTATTGATCTTTGTGATCTTCCGGTTACATGCACCATCATTCCCTGCGACTGGCACGATAGACAAAAACACTACTTGAGCTACTGATCTCTCAAGCAGTCACCCCAAGGTCCTTGAGGTCTCTCTTGATTGCTCTCAGGCTTCTTGTTGTTTAGACTTCATTGCTGCCCACCTGGAAAACCAGTATTGGATAATAATCAGAGGGCCGTACTAGACAAGAGAGTTTTCTACTAACATCCCTTACCCAGGCCCCAGGGAGGCAGCAGACTTCCCTATGGGTTGAGTCCAGTCAAAATATCGGGCCCTCTGTTCCTCTCAGAGTGGAGTCACCACTGACAACCACCTTTTTTTCTTAGCAGATGCAGTCATGATGTGTGGACTTCATTGACTCACCCTAGGCAACCCCTCCAACCTGGACGGGACTTTGTCCACATCATCATTTTCCTGGCCCTCAGGTTCCAGAGCGTCATACCTATTGTATAGGGGTACCTGGTGTCATGGTTTAACCTAAGCCAGCGACTAAGCACCACGCAGCTGCTCACTCCCTCCTCCTTCCAGTGGGATGGGGGGGGGAGAATCAGAAGGGTAAAAGTGAGAAAACTTGTGACGGTTGAGATAAAGACGGTTTAATAGGAAAATAAAAGCTGCGTGCGCAAGAAAAGCAAAACAAGGAATTCATTCACCACTTCCCATGGGCAGGCAGGTGTTCAGCCATCCCCAGGAAAGCAGGGCTCCACCTCACATAACGGTTACTTGGGAAGACAATCACCATCACTCCAAACGTCCCCCCCTTCCTTCTTCTTCCCAAAGCTTTTATTGCTGAGCACAACATCGTATGGTCTGGAATATCCCTTTGGTCAGTTGTGGGGCCAGCTGTCCTGCCTGTGTCCCCTCCTGACTTCTTGTGCACCCCAGCCTACTCACTGGTGGGGCAGCATGAGAAGCAGAAAAGGCCTTGACGCTGTGTAAGTGTGGCTGAGCAATAGCTAAAACATCTCTGTATTAATAACACTGTTTTCAGCAGAAATCCAAAACATAGCCCCATACAAGCTACTATGAAGAAAATTAATCCTGTCCCAGCCAAAACTAGTTCAGAGAGACTAAAGTCCAGGTAGACAATATCAACTGCCGACTACACCAAGGAAGAAGGAGGAAGACAGGGACATTTATCTACCAGTCCAGTCCCTTCATCATAGAAGGTTATCAAGTTGGTCAAGCATAACTTCCCCTTAGTGAATCCATGCTGGCTACTCCAGATCACCTTCTTGCCCTTGATGTGCCTGGAAATGATTTTCAGGATTAACTGCTCCATCACCTTCCCAGGAATCGAGGTGAGGCTGATTATGCTGTAGTTCCTTGTATCCTTCTTGCCCTACCTGAAGACAGGAGTGACATTTGCTTTCCTCCAGTCTAAGGGCACTTCTCCCTATCACCATGATTGATTAAATACTATCTGGAGTGGCCTTGCATTGCCATCAGCCAGCCCCCTCAGCACTCATGAGTGCACCCTATCAGGGCCCATGGATTTATGTATGTCCAGTTTGCTTAAGTATTCTCTGACCTGATCCTCTTCCACCAAGCGTACATCAACCTTTCTCTACGTTTTCCCCTGGTCTCTGGGACCTGGAATTCCTGAAGGTTGGTCTTGCTAGTAAAGCCTGAGGCAAAGAAAGCATTCAGTACCTCAGTTTTTTCCATGTACTGTGTCACCAGGTCCCCTGTCTCATTCAGTAAGGGGCCCACATTTTCCCTAGCCTTCCTTTTGTCACCTGTGTTCTTAGAGAAGCCCTTCTTGTTGTCTTTGACATCCCTGGCCAGATTCAATTAGATTTGAATTTTAGCTTTCCTAACTTTGTCCCTGGATGCTCAGATAGCATTTCTGTATTCCTCCCCTGTTACCCATTCTTGCTTCTACCCTCTGTATGCTTCCTTATTGTGTTTTGAGTTTGACCAGGAGCTCCTTCTTCATCCAAACAGGCCTCCTGGCATTTTTGCCTGACTTCTTACTCCTTGGGGTGGAGCTCTCTTGAGCTTGGAGGAGGTGATCCTTGAATATTAAGCAGCTTTCGTGGACCCCTCTTCCTTCCAGGGCCTTATGCCACTGGTATCTTCCAAGCAGAACCTTGAAGAGGCCTAAGTCTGCTCTCCTTAAGTCCAGGTCCGTGAGCTTACTTTTCACCCTCCTCCCTGCCCTCAGGATCCTGAACTCCACCATCTCATGGTCACTGCAGACAAGGCTGCCTTTGACCTTCACATCCCCAGCAAGCCCCTCCTTGTTGGCGAGTATGAGGTCCAGCAGAACACCTTTCCTCATTGGCTCCTCTGTCACTTGGAGGAGGTAGTTATCATCAATGCATTCCAGGAACCTTCTGGATTGCTTATGCCCTGCTGTGTTATCCCTCCAGCAGATAATGAGGTGGTGGAAGTCCCCCATGAGGACCAGGGCCTGTGAATGTGAGGCTGCTCCTAGCTGTCTGCAGAAGGCCTCATCCACTTGTTCTTCCTGGTCAGGGGACCTGTAGCAGACCCCTCACTATGTGCTAGGGAGGTAATTTGATCTACATTTCAGTGGAGGTGTAGGGGATGGAGATCCACTCAGCAACACAGATACAAGGGTTGCTGATCTGTTAGAAATCACAGAAGTGCCTTAGAATGGTCATGTAGAAATTAGGGCTCCTCCCCCCAAAGGGTGGCAGGATCAATAGCACAACTGAAGTGCATCTATGCCAATGTCCAAAGCATGGGCAACAAACAGGAGGAACTGGAAGCCATTGGTGCAGCAGGAAAACAATGACATAGTTGTCATCATGGAAACATGGTGGGATGACTCACACAACTGCAGTGCTGCAATGGATGGCTATAAACTCTTCAGAAGGGACAGGCAAGGAAGGAGAGGCGGTGGGATAGCTCTCTCTGTCAAGGAGTGTTCTGACTGCCTAGAGCTTAATGATGGTAACGAGAAGGTTGAATGTCTATGGGTAAGGATCAGGGGAAAGGCCAACAAGGCAGACATCCTGGTGGGAGTCTATTATAGACAACCCAACCAGGATGAAGAGACAGATGAAATATTTTACAAGCAGCTGGGAGAAGTCTCACAATTGCTAGCCCATGTTCTCATGGGGTCTTCAACTTACTGGATGTCTGCTGGAAATACAATACAGCAGAGAGGAAACAGTCTAAAAGGTTCATGGAGTGTGTGGAAGATGACTTCCTGACACAGCTGGTGAGTGAGCCAACCAGGGGAGATGCCTCGCTGGACCTGCTCTTTACAAACAGAGAAGGACTTGTGGGTGATGTGGTAATCAGAGGCCATCTTGGGAATAGCAATCACGAGATGATAAGAGTTTTCAATTTTTGGAGAAGTAAGGAGGGAGATCAGCAGAACCATTACCTTAGACTTCCGGAGGGCAGACTTTGGCCTGTTTAGGGGCCTGCTTGGCAGAGTGCCTTCGGAGTCAGTCCTGAAGGGCATAGGAGCCCAGGAAGGCAGGACATTCTTTAAGAATGAAGTCTTAAAAGTGCAGGAGCAGGCCGTCCCAATGTGCTGAATGATGAGCCGGTGGGGAAGAAGACTGGCCTGGCTGAACAGAGAGCTTTGGCTGGAACTCAGGGGAAAAAAAAGACAATTTATGGCCTTTGGGGGAAGGGGCAAGTGACTCAGGAGGAGTACAAAGATGTTGTGAGGTTATGCTGGGAGAAAACTAGAAGGGCCAAAGCTCAGCTAGAACTTAACCTGGCTACTGCCATACAAGACAATTAAAAATGTTTCTATAAATACATTAGCAAAAAAAGGAGGGCTAAGGAGAATCTCGATCCTTTATGGAATGTGAGGGGAAACAAAGTGACAGAGGCTGAGGAAAAGGCTGAGGTACTTAATGCCGCCTTTGCCTCAGTCTTTAAAAGTAAGACCAGTTGTTCTCTGGGTATCCAGCCCCCTGAGCTGGAAGAGAGAGGTGAGGAGCAGAATGAAGCCCCCATAGTAAAGGAAGAAATAGTTAGTGACCTGATGCTCCACTTAGACATGTACAAGTCTATGGGGCCAGATGGGATCCAGACAATGGTGCTGAGTGAGCTGGTGGAAGAGCTTGCCAAGCCACTCTCCATGATTTATCACCACTCCTGGCTAACCAGGGAGGTCCCAGAAGACTGGAGGTTAGTCAACATGATGTCCATCCACAAGAAGTGCTAGAAGGAGGATCCAGGGAACTACAGGCCTGTCAGTCTGACCTTGGTGCCCGGGAAGGTTATGGAGCCCATCATCTTGAGTGCCATCAATGCGGCACGTACAGGACAACCAGGTGATCAGGCCCAGTCAGCAAGGGTTTATGAGAGGCAGGTCCTCTTGACTAACCTGATCTCCTTCTATGACAAGGCAACCCACTTAGCGGATGAGGGAAAGGCTGTGGATGTTGTTTACCTGGACTTTAGTAAAGCCTTTGAGACTGTCTCCCACAGCATTCTCCTGGAGAAACCGTCTGTTCATGGCTTGGACGGGTGTACTCTGCGCTGGGTAAAAAGCTGGCTGGGCAGCCAAGCCCAAAGCATGGTGGTGAATGGAGTTACATCCAGCTGGTGGCCGGTCACATGTGATATTCCCCAGGGCTCAGTAGTGGGGCCAGTTCTGTTTCATATCTTTATCAACGATCTGGATGAAGGAATTGAGTGCACCCTCAGTAAGTTTGCAGATGACGCAAAGATGGGGGGGGGGGGGGGGGGGGGGGGGGGGGAGTGTTGATCTCCTTGAGGGTAGGAAGGCTCTACAGAGGGATCTGGACAGGCTGGATCGATGGGCCGAGGCCAACTGTATGAGGTTCAACAAGGCTAAGCGCCGGGTCCTGCACTTGCTTGGGTCATAACACCTCCATGCAACGCTACAGGCTTGGGGAACAGCGGCTGGAAAGCTGCCTGGCGGAAAAGGACCTGAGGGTGCTGGTTGACAGCCGGCTGAATATGAGCCAGCAGTGTGCCCAGTGGCCAAGAAGGCCAATAGCATCCTGGGCTTGTATCAGAAACAGTGTGGCCAGCAGGACTAGGGAAGTGATCGTCCCTCTGTACTCGGCACTGGTGAGGCTGCACCTCAAATACTGTGTTCAGGTTTGGGCCCCTCACTGCAAGACAGACATTGAGGTGCTGGAGCGTGTCCAAAGAAGGGCAACGAAGCTGGTGAAGGGTCTGGAGCACAAGTCCTATGAGGAGTGTCTGAGGGCGTTGGGGGTTGTTTAGTCTGGAGAAAAGGAGGCTCAGGGGAGACCTTATGCTCTCTACAACTGCCCAAAAGGAGGTTATAGCAAGGTGAGTGTTGGTCTCTTTTCCCCAGTTGCAAGCAATAGGACAAGAGGAAACAGCCTCAAATTGTGCCAGGGGATGTTTAGATTGGATATTAGGAAAAATGTCTTCACTTAAAGTGTTGTCAAGCATTGGAACAGGCTGCCCATGGAAGTGGTTGAATCACCATCCCTGGAGATATTTAACAGACATGTAGCTGCGGTGCTTGGGGACATGGTTTAGTGATGGACTTGGCAGTGTTAGGTTTATGGTTGGGCTCAATAATCTTAATGGTATTTTCCAACGTAAATGATTGTATGATTGTATAAATTGTCACCCTTACCTGTCTTCTCTTTAGTCCTAATCCATAAACTCTCAGTTGGCTCCTCATCCATCCCTAGTAGAGTTCCATGCATTCCAGCTGCTCTGTCACACAAAGGGCAGCTCCCCCTGCTGTCTTCCCAGCCTTTCCATTGTAAAGAGCCTGTATCCCTCCATTGCAGCACTCCAGTCATGGGAGCCATCCTACCATGTCTCCATGATTCCAACAAAATCATAGTCCTGCAACTGCACATGATCTCCAACTTCCACATACTGCATGCATTAGTGTATAGGGACTTCAGAGGCATGTTGACTTCTTAGAAAAGGTTTAGGTCAGTTCTCTATAATGGTGCCTTGTAGTGACTCCTTCATTTACATGCAATTGCTGGAGGTAAGCCCCCTTTTGCTGATTTTGTGTTACATTCCTGTTATATCACCAGGCCCTTTGCTTGTGGACCTTGTCCATTGCTTTCTCACAGGGCTGCTGGTTACTCTCCTTCACCTGTCATTCTTAGTTTAAAGTCTTCCTTATGAGGTCAGCCTTTTTCTTAACAAAAATATCCTTTCCCTGCTTAATGAGGTAGATCCCATCTCTCCCAAGCGGACACTGATCTGCAAACAGGGTCCCATGGACATAGAACACCAAACCATGTTGCCAACACCAGTTCTGCAGCCAGTTATTGACATGCATTATGAATGCCTCCCCCCTCACACCCTTGCCCCTGAGCAGCAGGATTGTGGAGAACACCAGGCCCCCCTATGCCTTTAATTATCGTCCCCAGAGCTCTGTAGTCACTTCTGATACTCTCTAGGTTGCCCCTAGCATTATCATTGGTGCCCACAGGGAAGAACAGGAGGGGATAGTAGTCAGAGGGCCAGATGAGCTTTGTCTCTCCACAGTGTCCTGGATCCAGGCCCCACAACAGGCAGCAAACCTCTCTAGGTGATAGTTCTGATATTAACATCTTATTTGAAAATATGCCACCATTCTCAGTTCTGTATGCCACATGGACAAAAAGGAGGGGAGAGGAAAAAAAAACAAAGGCAGGCACATGTATTTCAGTTTCTTTTGATAGTGTAGCTTGAACTAACAGTTTCTGTCTTTGATTCTCCTTTGACCAGTATCTGAATGTTACAGAAAAATGTGCAAATATTAAAGTAGAATTCCTTACAAAATGCTTCATCCCGACTTCAACGTGGTGCTTGGTAAAAACATGGAATTGAAGGCTATTCAGCTGTACCTAATATTTGTTGCTCTTAGGTGCTATAAGATTAACCTTTTCTGATTCTGCGCTACTCTTGTCGGAGAGATTGTTGTGACATTAAAGTTAGAACTCATTAGAAAGGTTCTTTTTTATAATCAGTAGCTATTGCTGGTCTCAACTCTATTTTACTTTGTAGCAGAAGGGTTAGAGATTTTTCTGAAGTTATCCTCGAGGTTGCTGGCTGTTGTCTCGACAGTGTCAGAATATTAAAGAATGCTAACTGTACACTATGATGGTTGTTTTTTAACTCTTATTTTGCCAGGCTGATGCGGTTACGTTTATCCTTTTAAAAACGTAAATTTCTTTTTTTTCCCTCTCTCCTCCTGGTTCTTATTTTGTAAATTGGCTTAAAGTTTCCCTAAAGACACACATAAAGGTTTTTGTGTTGTTTCTGAAGGGGCTGAAGTTTAAAGAGAGATTCCCTCCCTCTTCTACATAATGGAGCTTCAGGGAACCTCTTTTAAAAGGCATGGTTACAGCCTTTGCGTTGAATGGGTATCTGCTGCTGGGGTTTGCTGATGCAGACAGGCTGGCTGGTGATAAACAAAGGTCATTAGACCTTGGAATCTGGCAGGGGAGTGGAGTGTCTTCTGTGGGAAGAGAGATGACTCCCAAGGGACCTTGGGATGAGGACAGGGTAGTCTGGAGGGGGACCTTCTTTCTGCTTCCCGGTCCTCCTGCTGGGAGGTTAATGTGTTTTGATTAAGTCCGTAGAACTGTGTAAGACTGTGTTGCTGGAATTAATAAACACATTTATCATTCATGAGTGAAAAGAACTTTTGGAGATCTTTGCAAATCAGGAATTTCGGGGAGAAAAGGTGCTGTTTTGACAGCACATGAGAACACATACTATTCGTGTGTGTGTGTGTGTGAGGTAAATCATACAACAGAGAGAGAGTCCTGTTCTGAGATGATGGTTGTTATAAATTCCGAGTAAATTTTTAGTTTTATATGGTTTATTTATGGGGTTAATAAAAAGCAAGTAATCAGCACTGGGTGCACAGGGAGTCAGGGCTCCTCTAACACGCACAGGGCACTGGTTTTTGTTCCTAAGCTAATGCATATTCATCACTACTTCTAAGAAAGGCAGGGTTATTACAATTAGTTTCTGGAATTCGACCCCTTCCACTGGCCCATGCGTACCAGTTCTCGGTGGTCCCTCTGGGGGTCGTTTGGGCTGAAGGCTCGCAGTCTTCCTCCCAGGCTTTGTCCTCCAGTCGTCCTTCAGTTTCCTTTTCTTCCTTATTTGGTAATCTCTTGGCTGGATGTCAGAGACTTGTGTAGCATCCCATGCGATAGTTAACAGTCATTTTGAAACTCCTTTGTTCTCCTGTCCCCTAGATCCAGGTCCCAATGTTTACCTTTTAAACCCTCTATTGACACAAATTGCTGGACCATTTCTTACAATGGTGGTTTGGTTTGGTTTTGGCTTGGGGTTTTTTTGTATCATCCAAGGGGAAAAAAAAAATTTGTATACCCAAAATCAATCAGAGATAACTGAGGCCATGTTGTGCACAGGCAAGAAGCTATGAGCTACTGAGTGCAGTTGTCTGAGCTAAAATGGCTGCTTCCAAAGCTCAGAGGAGTAGGGCAGCTTTTAGTGAATCTTAAAGCTTCAGTGGTGCAGGGGCTCATACCTCCTGAAAGTGTAATAAACACATTCAGCAGAGCTATGGCTTGTTTGGTTGAGATGAGAAGACTAAGCTCGGGGAATAGATAGCAAAAAATGGATGATCTGCTTTTCTGTGAAGTACTCTAAATGCAAAGTCATTTGCTCCATGGGAAAAAAAATATTTTCAAGTCTAATGGACTGTGATAAAGGAGATATGGAGTGGGGCTTCACTCATTACTGTAATTTGGTCTCAGAACAGATAGTAACCTCTTCCACAGTGTTTGATATGGGGCTTGCAAATAAAAGCTCAAGTATCTTAATCATTGCATCTTTGCTAGCTGAAAAGCAGCTCTTTTTTTTGTTTGTTTGATTGGCTTTTTTTGTTGTTGTTGGAGGTGATGGGGGACACATTGCAGTGAGCACAGTAATGTAGATTAAACATGGGAGTGTCTGTGTGCTCACTGTCCAGAAATAGACTTGCCAGAAGTTTGTTTTATGTTATAAACAATAACAATTAAAACAATTTTATTTTGGGTTCAATCAATTTAGGTTGAGAAACAACAAGCAAAAACAGCGCTGGGTGCGTGGAGAACTCAATTAGTTCCACCACATGCACACCTGAGTCCTAAATGCAGCGTCTTTTATGCCCAGATCTTGACCAATCTCTTCTCGCCGGATGTTCGTCCTGCTCTTTAACCATTGGGTCGTTAGGGTACACCTTCTCCTCCTATTGGCTCTCCTTTAGCGCGCTTGTTTGAATCTCAGGGTCTTTGTCTCCTTCGGCAGCGGGCTTTCCCTGGCATGCTTTCCTTGTCTCCTTTGGCAGGCTTTTCTAAGCAGTGATTGCCTCAGAGGAAGCGGGAGCTTTTACATTGTCTCAAAGGAGAATCACACGTGCCCATTCATTACAATTGTGATACAGGTTTTAGATTTAGACAGGGTACAACAATTACACTTATCGCACTACATTCTATTTTTGACATGAATCATGACTGCGTTTATTACATTTTAGCAGGCTATAAGACAAAGCATTATTTTATGCAGTGTCCTCTCTTTGTGCCCTAGTGGTTTTGGGTTTTATACTGGGCATAAATGGCTGGGTTTTGGTAGCAAGGGGCTGCATTGTGGGAGGAGGCTGTGAACAGCCAGTTCTAAAACAAATCTAAAGAACCCGTTGTGAGCCAGACTTTCAAAGGATCAGAGTATGGTGCCTCTGCTTGAACATATTTAAGAAAGGGTGGTTGCCAATAGGGGAAGGAGGTGCTCCACATGGGAGCAGTGACACCCTTGAAAGGGACTGCAGCCCATGGTGGAACCAACACTAGAGCAGAGCAGTAAGAAGCAAGGAGCAGTGGAGGTAGATGAGTAAGAAACAAGGAGGGGTAGAAACAAACCATTATGTGCTGACCTCAATCTCCTGTGCTGCCTGTCACCTTGCTGAAGGAATTGTAACTGATTGGGTGTAATGTGTGGCAAAACCAAGGGGAGTTGAGAACTAAGGGAGTGGTGGTGGATAAGTGTCTGGCTTATAGTTGACCCTGGGGAAGAGGGAGGAAAGGTGTTTCCCTAATTGTTGGTTTCAGTTTTCTTTCTTCCTCAATATCCAAATCAGTAATTAAAAGTTCATGTTAGTTGACAATAAACTAAATTAAGTAAAATTCCCTGAGTCGAGATTGGTTTGCCTGCGACGAGTTTTCATCTTGCTTTAGAAGTAGTTTTACATTCTACAGTAAATAGATGGAATTTTCACAGTAAAATGTTTTTGTCTGCTGTTGTGTCTTGGACCTCTGGAACTCCTACGTTATCTTGGCCCCATGCGATGTGTGGGAAACTTAATAAATTAGTTATTACTTTAAAATAATAGGTTTCTTTTGTTCCCAATTGCTGTACAGGGCAAGAGGCTCTCAGCCTTTTGCATTTCTTGTATTTTGTGTCCCCTCTTGTTTATGGCAGTACATAAGCTAAGAGTCTAGTGATAAATTGCAAGTGATAGGACAAGAGGAAACAGCCTCAAATTGTGCCAAGGGATGTTTAGATTGGATATTAGGAAAAATGTCTTCACTGAAAATGTTGTCAAGCATTGGAACAGGCTGCCCATGGAAGTGGTTGAATCACCATCCCTGGAGATATTTAACAGACATGTAGCTGCAGTGCTTAGAGATGTGGTTTAGTGGTGGGCTTGGCAGTGTTAGGTTTATGGTTGGAGTCGATAATCTTTTCCAACCTAAATGATTGTATGATTCCATGAAAATATTCCAACAGCAGCCCTGATAGTACTGACATGACTTCTTACAATGCATATTCAACAAAACTTTTAAATTAATCGTTTAAATGTGAATTATATTCTAGGGGCTTATAATCTTTCTATTGTGATTACTCTCATTTATCTTTTTTGGAGTGTAAAAACAGTCAGGACATAACACACTTTTCTGTTACATCTTGTTTGCATCATCCTAGCAATGTAAAGTATCCTTAGTATAAATCAGAATTAGGTTCAAATTTAGTTTTTAAGTGTGCACCTGTTAGAACTTCTTTACACAGTATGGTTCCCTAAGCTTGCTCTTCAACATTATGTTGCATCAATCTGAATCTTGTTCTGTTCTGTATCCTCCCCTTTACCCCAGTTTAGTTTAATGTCAGAATGTTATATTTCAGGTCAGTGATGTGTGGCATAAAATGAACAAATGTATATAGTCTTGTCAGACTTTGTATGACACTCCTCTTTTTTACCTTTCGACTCTCCGAGCTGTTGCAACTCATGACTATATGCTTTCCCACCACTTTATGCGATGGTAATTTTGATCGATTGAATTTCAACAGTGATTATGCTCTGAAATCTCATAGACTACTATTAAATCTCCCCATGCTTAGCATTTTCTCATTTATTTTAAAAATTATTATTTGTAAAATCCTACTTGCTTTTGGATGTATTTTGTGGGGTTTGTGTGGTCCTTCATCTTGATTTGTCTTCACAAGCATATTTTTATCTAAAGAGGAAACCTTTTGTCTCCTGCTTTTTTCCCCTATATGTTTCTCCAACATTCTTTGTTGTGAATATCTCTTTATGTGAACCCATGCATACTAAATTAAATAGCATTCCAGATATTTTCCTTTCAGTGTCTTTAGGGCGGCTTCTCACCAATCTATAATGCGCTGGGTTTCTATTTGATATTGCATTCCCATTTTACCCCAAGAGTTTTTAAATACTCATTGAGATTTAGTGCGCTCACTCAATGTTTGCTCTGAACTCAGGAGTTAAACATCTCCTTGATGTATTTCTTTTGTCATATAGATGCTGATCTATCTAACACTGTAGTTGATATTCTATTATGGATTTACCAGGAAAGTGTGATGTATTTAATTTTATCTGCTGAGCTCCCTGTGGTCATTGAGATATTTCTTTATTAGTACTTTGCAGATATAATATGCTTACTTATCAGCGCACTCAAACCAGCAAGTCGATTGCTTTTCTTAAGTAATATTTTCCCCTCCATCCCCAACTCTGATTTTGCAAGTATTTAAATACTTGTATAATATTTGTCTAGTTATGAGAGGGTTTTAAATACTTTTTTCCCCTCTAATTTTCTGACTGCTTCTCTGTTTCTAATACTTAAACATTTACATGTGTTGTTCTGATTTGCTCTTATTGCTTGTTTTAGGTGGGCTGTTTTTAGTGTTTAGCTGTTGTGTCCATGTCCATTGATGGCTCTTAAAGTATCTACAAATAGATAGAGCATAATTTGACTTCCAAATAAGTTTTCTGTAACTGGATGAGAACCTTAATTTAAAATAATTTTTTCTTTCTGAAAGTACCACGGTTTCTCTTCTGTTAGGACTCTGGCACACATTTCATAGTTTCTATGTAGCATATAAAACTTGAATGTTCATTTCCCTTCAGCAGGGGGATTTTTTTAATATATTTTTCCCTTGTGTATGAACCTATGGTATCCAGGCATGTATGAAACCAATGTTTTCTGCATTCCGTTGTAGTGGAGACCATGAGTTCCTTTCATATATGTAGGCTCTTTTGAAAGAGATGATGACTTTCAGCAGAGTTGACAGACGGTTTGTGTAAGTTATTGTGCCTGTACTCTGGATAAATTTTTCAGAATGGCAAAATTACTTTTTAGGCACTTCTGGAAATATTGTCTCTCTCTTCCCCTTTCCGAGTCACTAAGACTTCCTTTGGCTTTCCAGTAAGCATACCAGCAAACTGCAGTAATTCATTGTTGCAGTTCGAGACCAAATTGACGGTGTGGAGACTAAATCGGCTCAGATACTAAAGCACTTTTAGTTGTAGTTATAATTAATGTTAACAAGTGATACAGCTTCCCTGTTCCATGGGAGGGACAACATAGTCCAGTAGAGAAGCTGGGTGGGTCAGCATAATGATTTCTAACATGACCTCCCTGTCCCACAGGGGAGACAGCATGATCCTGCATGAACCCAGTGGGAAGTTGGATGGGTCAGTGTAGCAGATCCAGCTGCACAATATGCAGTCTGACTGCAGGTCTGGGGGTCCCCACTCTTTGCTCTCAGGTGCTCCTAAGGCCTCTTGTGGGGTCTCTGTCAGGTCTCTCCCCGAGCAACAGCACACTATGTCAGTTATAAGATTGGGTAGAGAATGCCCAATTCTGATTGGCTAAAATTCCTGAAGTTCCTAACAATTGGCTGTTGCCTCACTGGTGCTCACTGTCTGCCCATCTGGAAGGGCAATGGTGCACATGTGGACAGTCATTTCTATTGCTTTCTGTTCAGAGAGCTACTTTCCCTTTTGGGTACGGGAACACTATTGTATTGAGATGCTGAAATCTTTTAGGTCCATAGTGCAGGCAGGACTTTAACATCTTGCTAATCTTGTTACTCTTTCTGTACAGGTAATCTCTAAGTAAGTTTTATAGTAAAAATTTCAGTAATGAGATTTGCAGCTTCCCTGTTGTTATTCTGTGTTTTTCTGCTTCAGTTATGGCTAAACTTGCCTCTTGACATATCTGTGGGTACCCTTTCTTTTACTTCAGACTGTGCCATGGTATTAGCTTGCTCAATACATTTTTGAAGTGGCCCACTAAGTTCCTCATGTTCATTCTATGTAAAATTCTTTATAAAAACAGATCTCAGTGGTATTCCTTTTCTTTGGCAATCAGCATCAAGTATTCCATTTGTTCCTCCTTGTGACAGGTTGTGGTGGGTTAACCTTGGCTGGATGCCAGGTGCCAATGAAGCTGCTTTCTCAATCCTCCTCAGCAGGGCAGGGGGAGAAAATATGATGAAAAAGCTCATAGGTTGCGATAAGGACAGGGAAATCCCTCACCAATTACTCTCACGGGCAAAACAGACTCAATTTGGGGAAGATGGATTTAATTTATTGCCAGTTACAAATAGAGTAGGATAGTGAGAAACAAAAGACAAAACTAAAAACACTTTCCCCCCATCTCTCCCTTCTTCCCAGGCTCAGCTTCACTCCTTCATTCCTGACTCTTCTTACCTCCTTCCCCCACCCCTGAGTGTTGCAGGAGGACAGGGAATGGGGACTGCCATCAGTTCATAACGCTTTGTCTCTGGTGCTCCTTCCTCATCATGATGTTCCCCTGCTCTAGTGTGGTGTCCCTCCCACAGGGTACAGTCCTTCAGGAACAGACTGCTCCAGCATACCCCCCCTCTTCCCCCCCTTTCTCCCTCCCCCCCCCCGGGCCACAGTTCCTGCTAGAAAACCTGATCCTGTGTGAGCTTCTCCATGGGCTACATCTTCCTTTAGGGAATATCCACTTGCTGCAGTATGGAGACCTCCATGGGCTGCAGTGAGGATAGCTGCTCTGGCGTGGTCCTCCATGGGCTGCAGGAGGAAAACCTGCTTCACCATGGTCTTCTTCACAGGCTGCAGGGGTATCTCTGCTCTGGCACCTGGAGCACCTCCTCCCCCTCCTTCTTCACTGACTTTGGTGTCTGCAGGGCTGTTTCCTATTTTTCTCACTCCTAACTCTCAAGGCTGCTGCACAGTGGGTTTTTACCCTTTCTTAAATATGTGATCACAGAGGCACCATCAATGCCATTGATTGTCTCAGGTTTGGGCAGCTTTGGGTCCATTTTGGAGCCAGCTGGAACTAGCTCTGTTGGACATGGGGGCAGCTCCTGGTGTCTTCTCACAGAAGCCACCCCTGCAGCACCCCTATGCTACCAAAATTTTGCCACATAAACCCAATACACCTGGCTAAAAATAAATTCTCTTATGTTCCCATACCAAATTTTTGATGGCAATTTGAGCCAAGTGGTTGGCCTGCTTATTTTGTTTCTCTTCTTGAGTTACCTTTGAATTTGGGATATGCGAGTTAATATGATGTATTAAAATAGGTCTTTGTTTCAGCTGTTGCATTGCTTTCCATTCTGCTGCTGCCCAAATTGGTTTTCCTTGCCACTACAAGTTAGCAGAATACAACCCCAATGCCCTCAGACACTCCTCATAGGACTTGTGCTCCAGACCCTTCACCAGCTTCGTTGCCCTTCTTTGGACACGCTCCAGCACCTCAATGTCTGTCTTGCAGTGAGGGGCCCAAACCTGAACACAGTATTTGAGGTGCAGCCTCACCAGTGCCGAGTACAGAGGGACGATCACTTCCCTAGTCCTGCTGGCCACACTGTTTCTGATACAAGCCCAGGATGCTATTGGCCTTCTTGGCCACTGGGCACACTGCTGGCTCATATTCAGCCGGCTGTCAACCAGCACCCTCAGGTCCTTTTCCGCCAGGCAGCTTTCCAGCCGCTGTTCCCCAAGCCTGTAGC
Source organism: Falco biarmicus (assembly GCF_023638135.1). Taxonomy (NCBI): domain Eukaryota; kingdom Metazoa; phylum Chordata; class Aves; order Falconiformes; family Falconidae; genus Falco; species Falco biarmicus. Next base: position 7,283,921 of record NC_079310.1, on the reverse strand, counting down.
GTTGCATGGAGGTGTTATGACCCAAGCAAGTGCAGGACCCGGCGCTTAGCCTTGTTGAACCTCATACAGTTGGCCTCGGCCCATCGATCCAGCCTGTCCAGATCCCTCTGTAGAGCCTTCCTACCCTCAAGGAGATCAACACTCCCCCCCCCCCCCCCCCCCCATCTTTGCGTCATCTGCAAACTTACTGAGGGTGCACTCAATTCCTTCATCCAGATCGTTGATAAAGATATGAAACAGAACTGGCCCCACTACTGAGCCCTGGGGAATATCACATGTGACCGGCCACCAGCTGGATGTAACTCCATTCACCACCATGCTTTGGGCTTGGCTGCCCAGCCAGCTTTTTACCCAGCGCAGAGTACACCCGTCCAAGCCATGAACAGACGGTTTCTCCAGGAGAATGCTGTGGGAGACAGTCTCAAAGGCTTTACTAAAGTCCAGGTAAACAACATCCACAGCCTTTCCCTCATCCGCTAAGTGGGTTGCCTTGTCATAGAAGGAGATCAGGTTAGTCAAGAGGACCTGCCTCTCATAAACCCTTGCTGACTGGGCCTGATCACCTGGTTGTCCTGTACGTGCCGCATTGATGGCACTCAAGATGATGGGCTCCATAACCTTCCCCGGCACCAAGGTCAGACTGACAGGCCTGTAGTTCCCTGGTTACTCCTTCCGAAAACTGAAAACAGAATACAAGCATAAGTTACACTTAGCAAAACATAGCAATTGCAGTACACAGTTCAATCACAATACCAATGTGATTCCCATTACCGATCTCTATAATGTGACCACCCCCATGATTGTCAGGAAGGAAAATGTGGGTTGAAGCCAGCTCAAGCCTGTTGTTCTCTTTGACATTCTTTTGCTAGTTATTTTTTATATTTTATGATGGGATCAGCCACCCCCCCACGCCCACCCCCAGTCTGGCTAACTACAGGAGACATTCACACCCTTTTAATGAACACAACCAGTTGATTCACTCAACTGACATAGATGTTTATCTAAAACAAAGGCCACCCTCCTGTCCCCTTTATATTGAGATAAAATCAACTTCTTTGCATTAGTCTCTGAGCTTCATGGGCATGTCACCCTTGCCCATCTCCGCTGAGCCTTCTTCCATTGTAGAGGTTTATTGGTCAGTCACACGCACAGGAGCATGTTCTCAAGGCCATTACCTCTGCAAACTGATTGGAGTGTCCAGTCACTTTGTGTGATGCAGCTTCTCCTGTAGAGGGGTTCCAGGAAGTGGCTTGTCATCTCCTGTTTCCTGCTGTGATGTTACAGGATCTGCCAGTAAATGGACTCCGTTTATTTTTTACACTTAATTCATCATATGCTGGGGCATCAACTGTCCAAGGAGTTTAGTGTTCCTTCTACTGTTGATATGCTGGCCACTGACTAACAAGCTGAACTAATCCTGATCTGGAGCATGAACCAGTATGTGCCTACTGGGTAAGAGCCAGGACCCATTTTTGCCACATAGCAGTGGTTGCTCTTCCGCCAGTGGATTTTGAATCCTTAAACATAAAATTCAGGACCAGCAGTCTGGGGCATAACCACAGTGCCTGCTCTGTGCCTAATACTTCAGTGGCACACAGAACACCTCCATATGGAGCCAGGACTTCTTATTCTGGAGGGATATAATTATTTTCTACCCCTTTGTAACTCTGGCTCCAGAATCCCAATGGCCACCTTCCCATCTTGATGGGCTCATTGCCACAAGCTCCATATGATGCTGTTTTTTTTCCTGCACTAGTATATAACAAATGTTTTACATCACTACTTTCCCAGATAAGTCCTAATGCCATGGCATGGGCTATTTCCTGGTTGAGCTGCTCAAAAGCTTGCTGTTGTTCCTCTGCCTGTTCAAACTGATTCTTTCCAGGTTACTTGATATACAGATTTGGTCAGTTGGCTATAACCAGGGATGTGCATATGTCAAAACTCAGGGTATTTTGCATGAGGGCAGTGTGTGCTAGGGCATAATACTGTTGAGGTATCCAGATAGTCCAATAGATTCAGTTATCTCCCATTTTCTGCCAGGCCAGTGGTGAGGCCCCTATAATACGGTAAGTTCAGTTCAGGCACCCAAACAGTATATGGGCTGGAGGTGAGAGGAGGAGGAGGAGCTAATGGTTTAACTGAACATTGCCTTGCACTTGCAATTCCTTGACTCACAGTGCTAGATACCTAATGGGTTTTTTTCACCCCACTCAGCCATATTCTCCCCCTTTTCCTTCAGGACCATCCATAAGTCCTAGTGTGTAGGGTAGGAGCATGGAGAATTCCCATATTTTCCTGATGTTTTTTCCGAGGTCAACCAGACCACTGGTCTTTAGACATTACCAACGATGCTCTTCCTAGTACAGTACATATAGGTCACTCATTGATCAACAGGGCACCGAGCTGTCAGGTGATACTAAAAGGGCGTTAATAACTGTCTAACCATCAGAGCTATTGGGCCATGGCATCAGTGGCCACAGCCTTACTGGGGTTCCTCCTCCCCTTTGCCTGTGAACACATTCCATCAACCCAAGCAACTGCAGTTGATCACCTCCCTCTTCCCAGTCCCTCCATGGGGATATCTTATTTTTGAGAGCAGCAAGATCAGACCATTTCTTAACATATCCCTCTGTCAGCTGATCCCCAACCCCACCCCCATTACATAGGGCATAGGACACAAACCCCCAAGAGCTTTGCTCTGCTGAGCCATCAGCTATATCCCTCCTCCTCTGGTTTCTCAGTACCTCCATAGCCACTGCAAGGCAGTTTTCCCGAGTGTGTTGGCTGTAAGTTTCCCACACAGCCTTAATCTTGCTCTGAGTAAAGAACCTGTTGTGTGATCATGTTCTGGGGAACAATGCCCCTGTTTGCACAGGTCTACTTAATTACAGTAACTAGGGGCTGCCTGATAGGCTTCTGTTATTAATTCATCATTAGAGTCCCAAATATCATCATCCCAGGTTTAAGGATCCCAGTCCAGTCAACGTGTGCTTACTGACTGTTCCTGTAGTGGCTCGGTGCATTAGTCTTTAATCTGGCTAATTAGCACCACTATGTACTAAAGTCTGATTAAGGCTCTCCCTTTCGCACTGAGCATTTGCTACTGCTTCCTTTAGCAAACCGTTCCTCTGGGAGAGAATGGCAGCTTGATTTGCAACTTCTCTTGCAAATATTTTTGGAGCTCCACTTGAAGCCTACCTACAACGTGTGCTGGCATACCTTCACAGAAAGCAGCACATCTCTCTCCTAGTGTTTTATATGTATCCTCTTCTCTCTGCAAGGCCCAGGCTAATTTTCTTGGAGTCTGTACTGGGAGGTGGTCCAGGTTCCAGGCAACTAGAACATGGACATGAAGCAAGCACCATCCCATCTCCTCCCAATCATCTTCCCATACCAGTACCATTTTCTTGGGTCCCTTTGGACCCTTCTTTTCCCAGCTATTCAGTATTCACACTCACCCCCAAACACATAATGGGCCCACCACTCACACCACAGTACACCACCACAAATTCCCAATAGCAGAATCAAGGCTCCTTCTGGAGACTCAAAATCATTCCAATTATTCCAGATCCAGCCCATGACAGTTCCCAGTGTTGCCCACATTCTCTGCTAATTACCGTTGTGGGAAAAACAGTTTAAAGTTGGGAAATTTCACTTGTGTTAATTTATTGCCAACCAGCCCAAACCTCCCATCATTGATTTGGGCGTTGAGAAAAAAAGATGACACTTAGACAAACGCATAAACACCTATCCTCTCTCCTCTCCAGTCTCATCTTCCCTTATTTTCACAAGTTACACTCAGTCTGTCAAAATTCCTCTAATAAGGAATTGGGTGGTGTAGAAGGTTGAGGTGATATGTGTAACGGTTTCTGCCTTGTGTGCCTGCTCCAGCATGGGTTGCCCACACAGGCTGCATTCCCTTCAGAGGTGTATGTACCACACACACACACACACAAAGTACCTCTCCAGCCACCACTGGCTGCCTGTGTATTTCTTAAATATGTTTGAGCAGGAGTGCTGTGTACTTCTTTTATGGGATAACATTTTGGGTTTTTTCTTTCCCACAGTTTGCCTCATGGCAGGCTGGAAGCAGCTGAGAGTGACACAGGGCCTTAAGATTTGAACGGGTAGAACTCATTGTGAGCAAACCTGCTGTAGAAGTAATGAGAAGAAAGAGAATAAATATATTGTGATCCAGTCTCTGCTCATGCAACTGAGCTAGAAGAAACAAAAAAAAACCCTGAACTGTTTTACCAGAAGCTTTCATGTCTCTGCTGTATACCTGATGATGAAGCTGGGGAGCCTGGAGTCATTTTCCTCCTTAAGTTTTGGTTTTGTTTGGTACTTTTTGTTGTTGCTGTTGGCCTGTTTTTCATTTCTAAAGCATATATAGCTATCTCTATGCCAGTGAGGAAAGAAAGCAACCATTTTACTCTCTTGAAAACAGATGAAGTCCAGACACTGAGTGCTGTACAGGCCTGTTTGCCTTTTGTTTCTCTTTACTAATTGGTTAATTTCCAACAAGTATGTGTTTTAGAGAATTCATACATATGCAGCCTCAGGGAATTATACTTTGGAAATGAAGTACCTGTTAAAACATGAGGTGGCTAGTATACTTTGTATTCTGACTTTTTTTTTTAATCATCTTTTGTTTTCCTTTTCAAAAACATTAAGAAAAGAGCCTTTTGTTATCTTTTCAGGAATGTCACACTGAAATTCATCTGTGCTTTGTCTGCTTTCATTTGTACCATTCATGGGCAGTTGTGGATTAGATAGGACAAAGTAGCTGAATTCCTAACTTCCACATTCAAATCAAAGTATTGGGAAACTTCCAAGACTCACCTCCTTTTTTTTTTTTTTTTAAATAAAGTATTCTAGTTTTCAGTTTGTGTGATGAAACATATCTAGTCTGTGTTTTTTTAAATATCATTAAAATGGTGTGACAGCCTTGTGTTGGGTTGTATAAGGGCAAGGGAAATATTGTATCCATTTCCTTTTTCTTTCTGTCTTTAATAAGTTACTCTCATATATTTATCGCTCCCCAGATCAGATTTTAAAAGTCTAAGCTCAACTGACCACCTTTTACATTGTAGAATACAAATCGGGTTAGATGAAGAAATGGTAATCCACTTATTTCTTCAGAAGACTGTCTGCTGGAGCAGGCCTGGAACCTTTTTAAATTTCATTGACCCACCTGGAATGACAACCCTCCCTCTTTCTTTATAGACTCTTCATACTCGGAACCTCCTGATGTTCAGCAACAGTTGAACCATTACCAGTCTGCAGCTCTAGTGGCTACCTGATAGTCTTCTCTTATTAATTCAATATTAGAGTTCCAAATATCATCATCTCAGCTTTAAGGATCCCAGTCCACTCAATGTGTACTTAGTCACTCTTCCTCTAGTGTCTTGGTGCATTAGTCTTTAATCTGGCTAGAAGTAGTTTTACATTCTACTGTAAATAGTTGGAATTTTCACAGGAAAATGTTTTTGTCTGCTGTTACTTCTTTTACCTCTGGTACTCCTAGGTTATCTTGGCCTCATGCAATGTGTGGGAAACTTAATAAATGAGTTATTACTTTAAAATAAGAGGTTTCTTTTGTTCCCAATTGCTGTACAGGGCAAGAGGCTCTCAGCATTTCTCAAGCGTTTCTTGTATTTTGTGTCCTCTCTTTTTTATGGCAATAAATAAGCTAAGGGGGGTCTAGTGATTAATTCCTCTCCAGTGTTCTACGATGTGGGATTAATTGGTCACATACTGAACTCGATCTTACCAGATTTTGTTACTTTGTGCATTACAGTATACAGAGGTTTGAGATTAATCAATGAAGTCTTGAAGTGTTTAGGGAAGATTGCTGTTTCTTATGTTTTCATTGTACTTTTGTAGTATTCCTGTTCTTTTTACTGTCCATCCCTTCCTCAAACTCCTATTCCACCAAGGATACATCCCCAATCACAGACCATAATGTAACTCTTAGTTATTACAATGAATGGAGATGTTCTTGGTGTTTGGTGGAATTAATTCCAATGCACAGCGTTCTGTTCTGGATACAGATATTTAGATCTCACTTTCCAATTATGCTTATGTTTTCTATTGAAGTCAGGAATTATAGCATTTTGAAAAGACTGACAAGTGTTTCAGTTTTAAGGGTTTTTTTAATTGCTGGTAATGAAACTGGCAGGACTTTCTCAGCTTCCAAGAAGGTTAGAGTGGGTCTTATATAAGCAGAAACCATTGTCATCTGTTTGTAAGTTTCAGTGCATGATGAATGTTTGGGAGTAATTGTGGTGGTTCTTCTAGCATATAGCTGCTGTCTCTGAATGAGGCAAACTTCCTACCAGCTCTCTCCTGAGTAATGGAAAAGCCTAGAGGACAAAGTCCATTGAAAGAGTAGTTATTTGTCAGAAGGTTGAGTGTAGCATTGATAACAGCAACCTGCTAGTTACTTAGATAGGGCTTTCTTTGAATCAAAATGGCCTTGATGTCTCTTAAATGTTGAGTTTTAGGCTGCAGTAATTATGGAATTTCTGGAAATCATTAAGTCATGTGATAGGAAGCTTGGTGTTAGTATATTTTCAGAATTCACTGAATGGCATTTCTGTAAAAACAACAACAAAAAACAACTCCTAAAAACAACCACACAGGGAAAACAAACCCCTGTCACTTTCCTTCTCCTTTCATTGTTTTTCTTGCAGAATTTTCTAATGCAAAAGATCATTCCTGAACCATGGAGGTGCTGCAGTGTGATGGCTGTGATTTCCGAGCTCCATCCTATGAAGACCTAAAAGCTCACATTCAGGATGTTCATACTGCTTTTCTGCAGCCAACAGATGTTTCTGAGGAAAATCCTAGCCAACCAAAGTCTGGCTCCATGAGTGCTAGCAACCAGACTGAGATTGAATTTTCTTCTGTAAAGGATGAATTTACAATTGCAGATAAAATAGCAGGTAAACTTCAACCCTAAGCCCCTATCTCACATGTGACTTATTTCAGTGCATTTTAATTGGTATGTTTCAGTGTGATTTTTAAAAACTGTTATCTTTATCACTATGGTAGTGAATTGGATGATGTTTACTTATAGCCATATTTTTTGTGTAAATGCAAACGTGTGGATTCATCATCTTGCTATTTTTCACATGCTTTGTCATATTGCTTCTTTTTCTTGCTTTACACCACCGTGAGCTTTAGAAGAGTTTTGAACTTTATTAGTGTACCTTTTTATTTCAAGAAGCTTATTTTGGAAATTGTCTATCCCAAATTATGTGCCATCTGTTAGTTTTCTGAATGTTCTCATATGCACAGGTCTAATCATAAATAAGTGAGGGAATCCTGGTGTGATTAACATGTTCAAGATGTGTGTGTGTTCATATGCATACATGGAGGGTAAACTGTCTAATTTTACTTATTTATATATTTACTTTTTAATTCTTATTTTAGGGCAAAATGCAACAACTCAGATGGAGACTGGAAGTTATTATAGCCAGAGCCAAAGTTTTTGTGGTCAACATATGGCTCCAAATCCTAAACCAACCAACAAGTTTTTCCAGTGCAAATTCTGTGTGCGTTATTTCCGATCTAAAAACCTCCTCATGGAGCACACTCGCAAGGTTCATGGAGCACAAGTTGGGGGGAGCTCAGTAGGGTCACACACTGCTGGATCTTTAAATTACAACATCATGATGCACGAGGGGTTTGGCAAAGTTTTCTCTTGCCAGTTCTGCACCTACAAATCACCAAGGCGCGCAAGGATTATTAAGCACCAGAAAATGTATCACAAAAACAGTCTGAAGGAGAGTTTAACTCCTACTGCTACCTCTGCTGTATCTGAATTGACATCTGCATCTGTGCCAGTGCAGGAGCCTTGCAAGGAATTACCTGCGGAGGTGGTAGAACGGAGCATTTTGGAGTCCATGGTCAAGCCTCTAACAAAGTCCAGAGGCAACTTTTGCTGTGAATGGTGCAGTTACCAGACACCTCGAAGGGAGCGCTGGTGTGACCATATGATGAAGAAGCACCGCAGCATGGTAAAAATACTGTCAAGTTTGAGGCAGGAACAAGACAGAACCAATGCGTCTGATGTGCAGAGTAAGTGTGTCCAGAATGCCTCCCCAAACTCTAATTATATCTCTGTGAATATGACAGGACGTGATATGTTGAATGCTGATGTCTCAAACTTCAGAAGCTCTATGGGCAATTCCCTTATCAGGCCCAACTCTTCTATATCCTCTAAGTTTTTCTCTGTGTCTTATCCTCAAATGAAGTCTAAATTACCTCACAACTCGGGCATAGTTAATTTGTCTGACAGATCCCACTATGGAGTTGCTGACATGACAAATTCTTCTGCTGAATTGGAAACAAACAGTATGCTAAATGACTGCAGCTCAGACGAAGAGTTAAATGAAGTCAACAGTGAGAATGGCTTGAACTCTGTGGACCACCAGACTTCAGGAATATCTGCAGAGCAACTGATGGGATCTGATGGCAACAAGCTGTTGGAAACAAAAGGGATTCCCTTTAGAAGATACATGAACAGGTTCCAATGTCCTTTTTGCCCTTTCCTCACAATGCACCGTCGAAGCATCTCCCGTCACATTGAGAATATCCACCTGTCTGGGAAGACAACTGTATACAAATGCAATGAATGCCCTTTCACCTGTAAGAGTTCGTTAAAGCTTGGAGCTCATAGGCAATGTCATGCAAGTACAACATCAGACTGGGACACTCTGAATTCTCAGAGTGAAAACATTGTCTCCACTTTGAATGACAACACAGTTTCTTATGAAAGTGGAAATATAAATGCAAGGAAGTCAGCTGGGATGATGGAAACAGTGCAGCAGCAACAGCAGCAGTTGCCTCAACCCCATTCACAGCATCCTTATAAGTGCACAATGTGTAACTATTCTACCACTACTTTGAAAGGCCTCAGAGTTCATCAGCAGCACAAGCACTCATTTTGTGACAACTTACCAAAATATGATGGACAGTCATTCAATGTGCCACAAGAGAGCGAGGTAGATGCTCTCACCTCTGTTAGCACAGTGAAGAAAAGCCAGACCTCAATTCTTGGTCTCTCGTCTAAAAATAACTTTATTGCTAAAGTCACTCGGAAGGTGTCAAATGACTGTCCTTTGGATCTCTCACCAGTGAAGAAAAGAACTAGAATTGATGAAATAGCAAGCAACTTGCAGAGCAAAATAAACAAAAACAAACAGCAAGAAGATGCTGTGATTAATGTAGAGGATGATGAGGAAGAGGAGGAAGATGAGGTGGAGATAGAAGTGGAATTAGACAGAGAAGAAGAACAAACAGAGCCACTGGTGGAGGTTTCTAGTTCTTATGCACCCCAGCAAATGTGGGGGAGAGAGACTAATGATTCCCAGAAGGATGCAAAATTTAAAAACATGCATCATGATTATATTTCCACCAATGGAGCAGAGATTGAGCTCACTTTATCTGAAGATGAAGAAGATTATTTTTCTTCCATTAACATGAAAGATCAACAGAGTCCTAATGCCTCCATTCTGGGAAGCCAGCCAAGTATGTATGGACCTGATCAGAACAACGAAAATGTGGAGATTAATGACTCTGGCAGGCTTTACTATTGTAAACACTGTGATTTTAGCAACAAATCTGCCAGGAGTGTTAGCACCCACTACCAACGGATGCACCCCTACATAAAATTCAGCTTTAGGTATATCTTGGATCCCAATGATCACAGTGCAGTATACAGATGCCTTGAGTGTTATATTGACTATACGAACTTTGAAGACCTGCAGCAACACTATGGAGAGCATCATCCTGAAGCTATGAATGTATTGAACTCCGATCACTCTGATCTGATCTACCGCTGTCGCTTCTGTTCTTACACTAGCCCTAATGTTAGAAGCCTGATGCCGCATTACCAAAGAATGCATCCAACAGTGAAAATTAACAATGCAATGATATTTTCAAGCTATCTTGTTGAGCAGCAAGAGGGGTTAAACACAGAGTCTCAGACACTGAGAGAGATCTTGAATTCTGCTCCAAAAACTATGGCAACCCCCACCCCTGTGGCTCATGGGACTACTGTGCCAGCAAGTTTTAACAAAAGTGCCACAAAGAGTTTTAGTCCTGAATGTGAAAATCAGAAGGCACCTTCGGTCAGTTCTGTGGTTGTTTATGACTGTGATGTGTGCTCATTTGCAAGCCCTAACATGCATTCAGTTCTGGTGCATTACCAGAAAAAACACCCTGAACAAAAAGCATCATATTTCAGAATTCAGAAGACCATGCATATAGCTTCTGTTGACAGGGGCTCTGCCCTGGCTCAAATGTCTTTTGAGATGGGGGTGTCTGTCTCCTCAAAACTATCTAACTTGGCTTCTCAACCTCCACCTCCCCCATCACTGCCCCCAGACCTTGCTTCTGAACTCTACTATTGCAAACACTGTTCATACAGCAACCGTTCAGTTGTGGGAGTGCTTGTCCACTACCAGAAAAGGCATCCGGAAATAAAAGTCACTGCCAAGTACATCAGGCAGGCACCCCCTACTGCAGCAATGATGAAGGCTGGTGAGCTGCCACCTGGGATTCAGAAACTGCCAGTGTCAGTGCAGCAGTTGAGGCGGGGCAGTTCTGAGAGCTGTGTGAATTCCCCTGAGAATGAAATGTTCTTGTGCCAGCACTGTGATTATGGGAACCGGACTGTGAAAGGTGTGCTCATTCATTATCAAAAGAAGCATCGTGATTTCAAAGCCAATGCAGATGTGATTAGGCAGCATACAGCCACCATTAGAAGCCTTTGTGATCGTAACCAGAAGAAATCATCTGGCAGCCTGCCTGCTCACACCTCCAACACTGAACAGGACAAGATAAAGCTGAGAGCCCTCAAATGCAGGCAATGTAGCTACACATCACCTTACTTCTATGCGTTGAGGAAGCATATTAAGAAAGACCACCCAAATCTGAAGGCCACAGTCACGGCCATTCTGAGATGGTCATTTTTGGATGGCTTGATAGAAGCTGGCTATCACTGTGAATGGTGCATTTATTCACATACAGAACCAAGTGGTTTGCTTGTGCATTACCAAAGGAGACATCCTGAACATTATGTTGACTATACATATATGGCAACTAAACTCTGGGCAGGTCCGGATCCTTCCCCTCCTACCCCAGTGATGCCATCAGAGGCAAAAACCTATAAATGCAGAGACTGCATTTTTGAAACATCTTCCATTTGGGATATTACTAATCACTACCAGGCTTTTCACCCTTGGGCTATGAATGGGGATGAATCTGTATTGTTAGATATCATTAAGGAGAAAGATGCTGCTGAGAAAATTGGCACACAGCTTAATGAAGTTAGGGCCAGGATTAATTCTGAAAACAAGGTAACATCACAGATGGACCAGGATGTGGAGGATCCCAGCCTTTCCCAGGAAAAAACTATTATTCAACTGGCTTCTGCAAACCCTGCCATCTCTTCCATTCCATATCAGTGTACAGTTTGCCAGTCTGAGTACAATAACTTGCATGGCCTCCTGACACATTATGGCAAAAAGCATCCTGGCATGAAAGTAAAAGCTGCTGACTTTGCACAGGACATAGACATTAACCCAGGGGCTGTGTACAAGTGCAGACATTGCCCATACATTAACACACGCATTCATGGTGTCCTCACACATTACCAGAAACGGCACCCATCAGTAAAGGTCACTGCTGAAGACTTTGTGCATGATGTGGAACAGTCGAATGACATCACCCAGAATGACATAGAAGAAATGAGTAGGATTTTCAAGCAAGGCTATGGTGCATACCGGTGCAAACTATGCCCTTACACCCATGGCACACTGGAGAAGCTCAAAATTCACTATGAGAAATACCATAATCAGCCTGAATTTGATGTTTTTGCTCAGTCATCACCAAAGCTGTCTGCCTCAGTGGAGCCAGACATGGTAACTGAAATCAAGGTCTCCCCAGAAATTGCTGCTGATAGCGTTGGAGAAGTCTCTGTCTCGGTACCTCATTTCTCCAGTTCTCACTTAGTGTCTCACACAGTTTTCCGGTGTCAGCTCTGCAAATACTTCTGTTCTACCCGGAAGGGGATAGCCAGGCACTACCGCATCAAACATAATAATGTTCGAGCACAGCCAGAAGGCAAGAACAACCTCTTCAAGTGTGCTTTGTGTTCCTACACCAACCCTATCCGCAAAGGGCTTGCAGCACACTACCAGAAAAGGCATGACATTGATGCTTACTACACTCATTGTTTAGCAGCTTCCAGGACAGTAAGTGATAAACCCAATAAAGTGATCATTCCATCTCCTCCCAAAGATGATACTCCTCAGTTAAGTGAGGAGCTGAGGAGGGCTGTGGAAAAGAAGAAATGCTCGCTTTGTTCCTTTCAATCTTTTAGCAAAAAAGGTATTGTATCCCACTACATGAAGCGTCACCCTGGTGTTTTCCCTAAGAAGCAGCATGCGAGCAAGCTGGGGGGTTACTTCACTGCTGTGTATGCTGATGAACATGAAAAGTCAACTCCAGCTGAGGAAAGGAATGACTTTGAAAAGACTGAGGTGGAGAGCGAGGCTCAGGAAACTGAGTGGCTTCCCTTCAGATGCATAAAATGTTTCAAGCTGTCCTTCAGCACAGCAGAGCTGCTATGCATGCATTACACTGATCACCACAGCAAGGATTTGAAGAGAGACTTTACCATACTGGGAAGTGGCACCCCCTCTCATAATGCTGTCTATCAGTGCAAGCACTGTGATACTAAATTGCATAGCACAGCAGAGCTAACCTCACACTTGAATAGTCACAATGAAGAATTCCAGAAGCGTGCCAAACGTCAGGAGAGGAGGAAACAGCTTTTGAGCAAGCAGAAATATGCAGATGATGCTTTTACAGATTTCAAACAAGAGAGGGTAAGGATCTGTGTATCTGGTTTCCTTCTCTGCTTCCTCTCCCCAGGGAGTAAAACAAACCAAAAGCTGTTCTTCTATACCCCAAGAGGCTCCTTATTACTAATACCCACTTGCATGTTCTCTTTGACAGCCAAATGAGTGCAGGTTAATGACTCAGCGTGTCAATGGTCCCTATAGTCAGTTACACATTCTGCTTTAATTTCCTTCATTCTCCACCTATTCCTAGGCTCCATGGGAAGCTCTGCTCCTTCCAACTGTTTCCTTCAGGATTTTCCCTATCTTTCTTCCTTTCTCTCACCCTTATAGATGGCTGACAGTTATTTATTCTTCTGTTGCAAGGCTGCTGTTTGCTTCCTCATAGATTCTTTAGCAAATGTCCCATTCTACTGTTCATCAGTGTACCTTGAAATAACATACCAATTTCCTTCTCAAGCTTACCAATTTCAGTATGTTTTCTGATAAAGAACCTGATGTTTATGTGCATCTATCCAATAACTTCAAGTTTTGGGCAAGTGTTCCTGTGAACAGAAGACCAAATTCTACTACTCTTTTCTGTACCCTTCTCCTCATCTGAAGTAACTCTACTTGCTGTAAAAAAGTATACAATTGGGTGGGTGGGAACCGTGAAAGAGCATGACTTGGTCTCATAAGTTAAAAATGAATGGTTTTATAGGGGTCTACTGTTATGCAGAAATTCAAGGTTTTTCCTGTGTACATTCTGTCCACCTATTTTGAGGGCTTCTATTAAGAAGTCAGTGCAAATAGAGGTCGAAGTTTTGCACAATAGCATGTTTTAGTGGGTTGACCTTGGCTAGACGCCAGGTACCCACCAAGCCACTCTATCACTCCCCTCCTCAGCAGGATGGAGGGGAAGAAAATAAGATGGAAAAAAACTTGTGGGTCAAGATAAAGGCAGTTTTAAAAAAGCAAAAGCCGCATGGGGAAGCAAAGGAAAACAAAAGTTTTATTCTCTACTTCCCATCAGCAGGTGATGTCCAACCACTTCCTGGGAAGCAGTGGTTGCTCTGGAAGACAAATGTCATAACAACGAATCCTCCCCTTCTCTTAGTGTTTATTTCTGAGTAGATGTCATATGGTATGGAATATCCCATTGGTCACTTTGGGTCAGCTTTCCTGGCTATGTTCCCTCCCAAGATCTTACCCACGCCCAGCCTACTGGCCTTTGGTGGTGGTGGTGAAGGTTGGAGAGGCAGCCTTGATGCTGTGGGAGCATTTCTCAGCAGTAGTCAAAACGCTGGTGTGTTATCACCACCTTTCTAGCTACCAATACAAGCACAGCACTGTGAGGGCTGCTATGGGGAAAATTAACTTCATCTCAACCAGACCCAATACACATGTACACTAAATGCAATTTCCCTTAAGGTGCAAAATCTGGTCTGGATATATTCCTAAAAGTGAGATATCAGAAGCATGTTTCGCATATTATGTTAGTATAACTGATTAATACTCATGTGCTTCAATAGGCTTTTGGACACTTGGAAGATGCTTCAAAACTTGAGGAGAGGAAAGTAGTTGGCTACAAATGTAAATTTTGTGTGGAAGTTCATCCAACGCTTCGAGCCATCTGTAATCATCTCCGTAAGCATGTCCAGTATGGAAATGTTTCTTCTGTGTCAGCTACAGTAAAGGTGAGAATTCTGTGAACTGACAACATTTTTTGTTTGCTATTAAGGTCTAACTGAAAGCCTGTAGAGGGGTCCCAAGGAGTCAAATGGGTTTTGGATTGGGTATTCTGAACAGTTAAGCATGACATTCTAATCTAATTCTTCAGGTTTCTGCAGCACATTTTGTTTACTTTAAGATGTTTTACCTTTCTTCTGTTCTTCGTCTGGGGCACAAAAACTATTTAATTCTAATTTCTTATCTGCCATGTAGGAACTGATATCATGGATGACTGAAAGGCTTGATTTATGAGCAGGAGCTTCTCCCTCAGCTGTTCTGGACTACTTTTCTGCTTTCTTAGACCCCTACTGTATGGAGTGGGTTTTTTTTTCCTCCAACCCATATGCAAAAGTGAAATTATAGTGCTGCAAACACATATTCAAATAGCCAGCTGAGCCAGAGGTCCAATTCAAGTGGTTAATTGTAAATGTGCTGCTCTTTCCTCCCTATTCAAGTGGAGACCACCTAGAATGTCTCTGAGGATAGGCTGTGCTCCACAGACAGCTTTACAGGCTATCAGCAGGGGGAGTTCAGGTGCAATAAGGTTGCAAAACTGGTTATGCAGTTTTCCTCCTTTTCTTGCTGCAATGAGTACTCAGCAAAATATTATTCTGAAGTCCTCAGAATGTTAACTAAAGCATGCATATTTCATGACATCAACTGTGTGCTGTGTAAAGTATCTGAGTACTTCACAGTCTAAATTATTCTACCTAAGAGCTTTCATTCTCCTTCCACTGAACTTTCTTTAGCTTATCCAATACTACTGACAGAATAGGATGCTTATCTTCTATCAATGTCAAAACACAGCACTGCACTAGCTAGGAAGAAATATTAACTCTATCCCAGCAGAAATCAGGACAGGGTTCAATACCATCTTTTGAGCAAGTAGATACTAAACAGCAGGGAACAAAAACTAAAATACAAGACCCTAAAACCATCATATAAATAGACTTTTCATTTTCTTATTTGTGTTATGCAATTTCAGTCTATGAACAGTTTTAATGTTGCTGCAGAATGCATGCTGTGCTAGTTAACACTTAGGAAATGGACCAAGAGATGGGTTTTTTGTTTTTTTAATGTATATACATATATATATAATTAAAGACTAGGCTCTCTTTATACAAAAAGTCATTATTGTAGTATGGTAGGGATACCCTTAGAAACTGAATGCATTGGGATATATAGGAGAGATTGAGGGGCAGAAGGGAGAGAGAATTGATGGCTTTGGGGGGGTATG
The DNA here is from genome assembly GCF_023638135.1 of Falco biarmicus. Classification (NCBI taxonomy): domain Eukaryota; kingdom Metazoa; phylum Chordata; class Aves; order Falconiformes; family Falconidae; genus Falco; species Falco biarmicus. Next base: position 7,268,096 of record NC_079310.1, on the reverse strand, counting down.
TGTTTTTTAGCAGGAAGCTGAAGATTCTTCAAGCACAACTTTGGAGGGGTTTGAGGGAGCCAAAGACCCTGGCACTGTGGAATTTACAGAAGCTGAATCTGGAGCATCCTTGGAAGATGAAACCAGGCCTGGGGGCTACCACTGCAGCCAGTGTGACCGGGTTTTGATGTCTATGCAGGGTCTGCGATCTCATGAGAGGAGTCACTTGGCTCTGGCCATGTTTACCCGGGAAGACAAGTACAGCTGCCAGTATTGCTCCTTTGTCTCTGCTTTCAGGCACAAGTAAGTTACGGTTTGTTTTCAACGGCACAGACTACTAGCATGACTTTTTTATGTTGGTTGACATTGAAGGAGAGTGCATTCAATTTTATTTCAAGCCATGTTTTTATCTTTCTCAGCATTTAGGTATTTTCTATGCCCCCAAACATTTTGCCATCGTCGACTGTAAAAAGTCCCATTTTTATATCTTGAATACAAATTCTCTTTTTGTTGTGTGTAGGGGAAATGCACACCAAGCAAAAAGATGCCCACCACTTATGCAGTCTTGTTAAATGCATGAAATTAAAAAAGCCATAAAGAGGAAAAAGTATTTTTCACTAGCCTTCCATGTAACTACCTTATTTTTAAATAGTACTGTGACTTCGTTTCTAGTGTTGAACAGCTATCACAAGCCAATCTTAAAGTTAAGAGTTTTTTTCTTTTCTTATTTGTGTTATGAAATTTCAGTCTATGAACATAATCTTCAAATCAGTGTGGTATTCTTGAAATGGGTTGAGGAAATCACCCCTTATCTGATGTGACCCATGAAAAATGCATGGTCATAATAAATAATCAAATTCCTCATGACATTTCTTTGCCTACAAATAGGAAGCTTTAGAATTCTTTTATCATATTTATTCATGGCTTGCCACAAAGAAATACGGTTTATTGTTGTGGGTTTTTTTACTGGCATCCTAGACTGACAAACATATGTACATTTTTTCTGTAGCTTCTGGGGGAAGAACTGTCATGTCCCCCCATCCTGTGTCTGTCCCTCTTCACTCCAGGGAGATCCAGGTGGTTGTTTAACATAGGCATTGATAGCATTGTCAGTGACACCCTTAAATTGGGTGAAGTTGTTACTGTTCTGCAATTAAAAGTAGGTGGGAAAGAAAGCATGATATAAGAAATATTTATAAACCCTGGTGTTAGAAAAGCAGCATTTCTGTCAGTATCACAGCATGGTTCCTATGTGGATAAGCAGCAGGGGATAATAGTCCAAGGGTTGGGCAGGCCTTAGCAGTCTGTCATTAACATCCTGGATCTGAGCTGGCAAGCAGCAAACCTCCCTGTACAGCAGATTAGGTTGGTATCTCCCCTGCAGAAGGGAGTCTCCCACTACTATCACTCACCACTTCCCCCTGGTGCTGTCACATTGTTCAGGTACAGCCAACTCTGATGCTTCATTGGACAGAGCTCCCAGCTCCTCATCTGCAATCAGATGCAGAACTATAGAACCTATTCTGTAGTTGCAGATCTGCTGGTGAAGCAGGTGCCTTCCTCCCAATGCCAGATATCACAAGCTTCCAGCCTTTGCCATCTTGGTAGTCTCTATTTCCCAATCTGATAAACAGACACTGGCTGCCCTTTCTTCAGTACAATTGGGAGTTTGGACTCTTGTCTCTGCAGGATCTCTGAGAAGATCCTGTTAATTTTTTTCTCATCTCTGATGCTGTGCGGTTGTCTGATCTCCTGCAGCTTCTTTAACCTGATAACACGCCTCCTGTAGGCAAGGAGACAGTTTTCCTCTGCCCCATCCTCAGTGAGAAGCCTTAGACATTCCCTGTAGCCCCAGACATAGAATAAATTAGAATAGAACAGAACAGAACAGTTGGAAGGGACCTGCAGTGATCATCTAATCCAACTGCCTGACCAATTCAGGGCTGACCAAAAGTTAAACCATATTATTAAGGGCATTGTCCATATGTCTTTTAAACACTGACAGGCATGGGGCATCGACCATCTCTCTAGGAAGGGTGTTCCAGTGTTTGACCAGCCTCTCAATAAAGAAATGCTTCCTACTGTCAAGTCTGAACCTCCCCTGGTGCAGCTTTGAACCATTCCCACATGTCCTGTCACTGGATCCCAGGGAGAAGAGCTCAGCATCTCCCCCTCCACTTCCCCTCCTCAGGAAGCTGCAGAGAACAATGAGGTCACCCCTCAGCTTCCTTTTCTCCAAACTAGACAAACCAAGAGTCCTCAGCTGCTCTTCATAGGACATGCCTTCCAGCCCTGTCACCAACTTTGTTGCCCTCCTCTGGATGCATTCAAGTGCCTTAACATCCTTCTTAAATTGTGGGGTCCAGAACTGCACGCAGTGCTCAAGGTGAGGCTGCAGCAATGCTGAAAACAGTGGGATAATCCCCTCTCTTAACCAGCTGGTAAAGCTGTGTTTGATGCACCCCAGAATGCAGTTTGGCCTCTTGGCTGCCAGGGCACACTGCTGACTCAGACTGCTGCCAACCAGCACCCCCAGATCCCTTTCTGCAGGGCTGTTCTCCAGCCACTCTTCTCCCAATTCTATACTTGTGCCCAGCATTACTCCATCCCAGGTGCAGGATTCAGCATTCTGACTTGTCAAATTTCATCCCATTAATCATGGCCTAATGCCCCAGTCTATCTAGATCCCTCTGCAAAGCCTTCTGTCCCTCAAGAGAGTCAACAGCACCTCCCAACTTGGTATCATCAGCAAACTTGCTAATGGTGCATTCAACTCCTGCATCCAGATTGTTGATAAATATATTGAACAGGACTGGCCCTAGAATTTAACCCTGAGGAACACTGCTGGTGACTGGTTGCCAGCCAGGTGTAGCCCCATTCACTACAGCACTTTGAGCCCTGCCCTTCAGCCAGTTCTTCACCTAGTGCACCATGAACCTGCTTATCCCACAGTTGGACAACTTGTCCAGAAGGATGCTGTGAGGGACAGTATCAAAAGCCTTACTAAAATCCAGAAAAACTACATCCACTGCCTTCCCTTCATCCACTAGGTGGGTGACCTTATCACGGAAGGATAGCAAATTAGTTATACAGGACTTTCTCTTTGTGAACCCATGTTGATTGTGCCTGATGATTGCATTGTCCTTTAAATGCCTTTCAATAGTACCCAGCATAATCTTCTCCACAATTTTTCAAGGAACTGAGATTAGATTAACAGGTCCATAGTTTCCTGGGTCTTCCTGCACACCCTTCTTGTAGATTGGAATAACATTGGCTAGCATTCTGTGTGATAAAATTGGTGATAAATCTCTTTCTTACTCAGATCAGATTCTGCCTTGTTCTATAAGCAGACCTGTTGGATATAAAGAACCAGCATGAGAAGGATAGCTGAGCCTGGCTTGCTCTTATTTAAAATTTATTTTTGTTACTTGTTTTTTGGCTTGCATCTGAAGGAATAGCTAAAATGATTTACTATTTTGTTTCCTTTTTTTTTTGTCTGTCTTTTGGTCAGTCTGGATCGCCATATGCAGACTCATCATGGGCACCATAAGCCATTCCGTTGCAAGCTCTGTCCATTCAAGTCCTCTTACAATAGCCGCTTGAAAACCCATATACTCAAAGCTCATGCTGGTAAGTCAACCCTTCCTTGCTTGTGCTGTCCCTTGTCCTCTCTCAATCTCTTTTTCTTGCTGTCAGGCACATGTACTTTCTCTTGTGTGCTCCCTCTTGCTCAATCTCACACACAGTCATGCTTGTTCTCTCTCTCTGTCCCTTGTGGGCAGTTACACGTGCTCTCCGCACTCTCTTGCATGATCACAAGCTCTTGTGCGGTTGGGTGCTCTCCCTCTCTCACGTGTGGTCACATGCCCCCTCTCATTTTTGTGTGTCCCCTCTCAATCAACCTTGTGCATGGTTGCACTTGTTCTCCTGTTTTTCCTCTCTCCCTCACATGCAGTCATGCTCGCTCTCCCTCTCTATCTAGATGGTCATCTCCCTCTCTCATGTGTGGTTATGTCTGGTCTCTGTCATGTGTTATCCTCTCTTGCTCACTCTCATGATTGTGTTTGCTCTCCCTCTTCATGTGCGGCTGTGCTCTCATGAGCTGCTTCTTGCTTGCTTCCTCTCATTCTGAGTCACGTGCTCCCTGTTGCTGAAACTTGTGCGTGGTGTGCTCACTCTCCCTCTCTATGTTGTGCATTGCTGTTCCTCTCTTGGGTGTGATGGCACATGCTCTCCCTCACTCGGTCAAATATTCTTTATAAAAGACTGTGGCGCTCTCTCTCTCAGACCGTTGCATGCTCTCCCTCACCCAACAGTGATGTTTGCTTTCCCTCTCTGGGTCACGTTCTCTCTGTATCTCATGTGTGGCTGTGTATGCTCCCTTCCCCTCTCTCTGTCACAGACTTGTTCTCCCTCTCTATTGCTCCCTTCTGTGCTCTATTGTGCTTGGTCACCTGGCTCTACATTTCTCTCCAAGTCTGGCTAGGTTTCTCTTTCTTGTGGTTTCTTCCTCTCACGTGCTCCTTCTAGCGGTCATGTGTTTGGTGTTGCTAGCTTTCCCTTCCTCTCTTGGTGAAGGTCTCGTGCTCTCTTTCTCGGTCATGCACTCTGTTTCTTGCAGCACATGCTCTCTATCAGTCACATCTTCTTCCTCTCTCTGTCTCTGTCATGGTCATGCACTCTTTCTGTCTTTGGAACACAGTGTCTCAGTCTGTGTTGGTCTTTCTTCCTGTTGCTCTAGTCTGGAACTCTGTTGTGTGCACTGGCTCATTTTGTCTTGTGTCATGCTTTCTTGTTTTTGCTCTCATGCTTGCCCACTCTGGGTCACATACACTCTTGCTCATTCTTTGGGTTGTGCACTCTTGCATGCACACACTCTTCCTCTAGTTGCATCTTTGCTCCCCTCCACCCTGGGGCATGTGTGTGTGTGTGCTCTCTCTCCCTGGGTCATGCACACATGCATGCTCTCTCCCTGCATTGCATGCTTCTGTCTCGCTGCACTTTGTTCTCCCTGGGCTGCACACTCGTGCTCTCTCTCTGGGTCTTGCATGCTCTCTCTGGGCTGTACTCTCTTGGTAATTCATGTACTCTCTGGACTGTACATTTGCTCTGTGGGCTGCATGTTCTCACATACCCTCTCTGGGTCTTGTGCTCTCTCTGCCTTGTGTGATCCTCTCAATCTGTGTTGGACATGCTCTCTCTGGGGTGTACACTCTTGGTTGTACACTCCACATTGTGCACTCCTTTGGGCCCTGCTACATTTGGGCACCCACTCTGTCTCCTGGGGTTGTGTGTGTATTCTTGCATGATCTCTCAGGGTTATGTACTTGATCTGTGGGCCATGTGAGTTTTCTCTGGAATGGGCACATGCACTTGCTTTTGGTTGTGCATGTGCATTCTCACTCTGGGTCACATGTGCTCTCTCCCCTGATCACACGCACATGCTCTTGCACGTTCTCGGTTTAGGCTGTGATCTCTCTCTTGCTCTGGGTTGTGCGTGCTCATGCTTGCTATCTCTGAGTGGCAGGCACCTGCTTGGTCTATCTGGATCATGTGTGTGCTCATTTTGTCATGCATGCTTTTCTCAGTGTCACACTCTGGGGTGTGCGTCCTCTTTCACTCTCTGGGGCATTCATTCTTGTCTTTCTCTAGGTCACATAGAATCATAGAATAGTTTGGGTTGGAAGAGACTTTTAAAGGTCATCTAGTCCAAACCCCCTGCAATGAGCAAGGACATCTTCAACTAGATCAGGTTGCTCAGAGCCCTGTCCAACCTTGAATGTTTTCAGCGATTTCCATCCACAACTTCTCTGGGCAACCTGTTTCAGTGTCTCACCACCCTCACAGTAAAGAATTTCTTCCTAATATCTAATCTAAATCTACTGTCTTTCAGTTTAAAACCCTTGCACCTTGTCCTGTCGCTACAGGCCTTGGTAACAAGTCTGTCCCCATCTTTCTTATAAACCCCTTTTAAATATTGAAAGACCACAATAAGGTCTACCTAGACCCTTCTCCAGGCTAAACCACCTCAACTCTCTCAGCCTTTCTTCATAGGAGAGATGTTCCATCCCTCTGATCATTTTCACAGCCTTCCTCTGGACCCATTCTAACTGGTCCATGTCTTTCTTGTACTGTGGGCCTCAGAGCTGGATGCAGTACTCCAGGTGGGGTTTCACAAGAGCGGAGTAGAGGGGGAGAATCACCTCTCTCGACCCGCTAGCCACACTTGGCTTTCTGGTCTGCAAGCGCAAGTCATTGATGAAGATATTACAGACCCCTGAGGGACACCACTCATCACTGATCTCCATGCAGACATTGAGCTGTTGACCACTAACCTCTGGATGCAACCATGCAGCCAACCAATTCCTCACCCACTGTGAGTCCATTCATTAAATCCATATCTCTCCAATTTAGAGAGAAGGATGTTGTGGGGGATCGTGTCAAAGGCCTTACAGAAGTCCAGATAGATGACATCCATAGCTCTTCTCTTGTCCACTGATGTTTTCACTCCATCATAGAAGGCCACTAGGTTGGTCAGGCAATACTTGGCCTTGGTGAAGCCATGTTGGCTGTCTTGAATCCCCTACCTACCCTCCATGTGCCTTAACATAGGTTCTAGGACAATCTGTTCCATGGTATTCTCAGGCACAGAGGTGAGGCTGACAGGTCGGTAGTTCCCAGGATCCTCCTTTCTACCCTTTTTAAAAATGGGTGCAATCTTTCCCTTTTTCCAGGAACCAGGGACTTCACCTGACTGCCACGACTTTTTTAATATCATGGAGAGTGGATTGGCAACTACATCAGCCAGTTCCCTCTGGACTCTGGGATGCATCTCATTGGGTCCCATGGACTTTTGTATGTTCAGGTTCCTCAGTTAGTCTCAAACCGGATCTTCTCTTATAGTTGGAGGGACTTTGCTCCCCTGGGACCTGCCTTGAGGTCCATCCACTCGAGAGGTGTGGGAAGAGAGGTTGCCAGTGAAGATGGAGGCAAAAATGTTGTTGAGTACTTTAGCCTTCTCCTCATCCATTGTTACCAGTTTGCTAGTTGTGTTCATCAGGGCGCTATGCTTTCTTTGACCTTCCTTTTCTGGCTGACATACCTATAGAAGCCCTTCTTATTATTCTTTGCATCCCTTGCCCAGTTCAGCTCCATCCATGCCTTGGCCCCATCCCTACACATCTGGGCAGCATCCCTATACTCTTCCCAGGATATCTGTCCCTGCTTCCACTGCCTGTGCATTTCCTTCTTGCCCTTTAGTTTGACCAGCAGGTCTAGACTCACCCATGCTAGTCTCTTGCCTTCCTTTCCTGATTTCTTATACCTGGGAACTGAGAGCTCTTGCACTCTATGGAAAGCATCCTTAAAGATCTGCCAGCTCTGTTCTGCTCCCTTGTCCCTGAGGGCAGTTTCCCAGGGGGTCCTATTGACTAACTTCTTGAACAGCTGGAAGTTTACTTTCCTAAAATTCAGTGCCCTGACTTTTAGCCTGTCCCATATCCCTCAGGACTGCAAACTCCACCAGTGCATGATCACTGCAGCCCAGGCTGCCTCCAATCTTGACATCACTTGCATTGGTGACCATCAGGTCCAGTAACGTATCCCCTCTGGTAGGGCTGTCTATTACCTGGCTTAAGAAGTTATCCTCAATGTGCTCCATGAGTCTCCTGGATTGCCTACAGCTTACCATGCTGCTTTTCCATCAGATGTTGGGGTGGTTGAAGTCCCCCAGCAGGACAAGAGCCTGCGAGCATGATGCCTCCTCTAGCTGGAGTAAGAAGGCTTTGTCAATAGGCTCCCCTTAATTGAGCAGCCTGTAGTAAACACCGACCAAAGGTTCCCTTTGTTGCCTCGATCTCTAATTCTTACCCATAAGTTTTCAACCTGCTTGTAGCTATTCTTCAGAGAGAGCTCTTCACAGTCTATCCATTTCTTGATGTAGAGGGCAACTCCTCCATCCCTCCTTCCTCGCCTGTCCCTTCTGAACAGCCTGTAGCCATTGATAGCCACACTCCAGTCATGGGATTCGTCCCACCAGGTTTCAGTAATGGCAACTAGATCATAGCTTTCTAGCAGCACAGTAGTTTCCAACTCCTCCTGTTTGTTGCCTGTGCTGTGTGCATTGGTATAGAGCAGGGGTCCTCAAACTTTTTAAGCAGGGGGCTGGCATGCGGATGAAGTGGCAGGCAGTCATCTGCGGCTGCTTGGTTTCCCCCCCCAACCCCCAGCGGGGGGTGGTGGGGGTGTGTGTGTTCTGTAAATACCGGGGGCCGGATTGAGGACCCTGGGGGGCCGTATCCGGCCCGCGGGCCGTAGTTTGAGGACCCCTGCCCTAGCTTATCTCTGTAAGACTTCAAGTGTGCTGCAGTGTACCCAGCACATCTCAGAGCAACAGGCTGAGGGCCTTTGCTAGCACCCCATCCCTCTAAACTTGGCGTGTTGTCCAACAGCTTGTCATGGGCAAGCCTGATATTATAATTATATATTATTATGCTTGAGCTCTCCCTCAAGAGAGTGCACTCTTGCTCTCTGGGTCAAATGCTCTCTCTGAGTCATAAGCTTTGGGTTGCATGCAGTCACTCTTGCTCTCTGGGTCACATTCACATTCTTTGGGACCTGTGCAATCTCTTGCTTTTTGGGTCATGTACGTGCTTTCTCTCTCTCTCTGGGTCACACACATTGCTCACTCTGTCCTCTGGGTTATGCTCTCTTTCTCTGGGTTATGGTTCTATTTGTATCTTTGGTTTAAGTGTGCTTTCTGTCTCTGCCTCCCTCTTCCATCTCTGAGTTATTCTCTCTCTGTGTCATGCACTCTCCCTATAGGCCAGTGTCTCTGCCCCCCTTTTTCTCTCTCAGGGCAACATATTCTCTCTGATTTTCTCTTTCTGGGTCACACCCACACACCCTGTGCACACCCTGAGCACCCTCTTTCTCTTTCTGGGTTTCTTTCCCTCTGGTTTTCTTTTCTGGGTCGTGTTTGTTCATTCCCTCTGAATTGAGAGTTGCTGACTATTGGTTGCTGCCACCTCCTTTGGGCTGTCTTCTCTCTTTCTCTGGGCCAACCTCTCTTGCTTTATCTGGGCTAGCCTCTCTCTTTCTCTCTTGTTGGGTCACTCACCCCACACCCATGCTGCTGCCCCCCCCCCCCCCCCCCCCCCCCCCCCCCCATTGCTCTCTTTCTCTCTGTCTTTGGACAAACTATCTGTTTCTCTGTGTCTCTCCCTCCCGCTGGGTTACATGTGCTCTGTCTCATGTCTTCCCTCTCTCTGGGCTCACACCCCCTCTCATGCCCTCTCTCTCTCTGGGTCATGTGTGTCACACCCCACCCCCTTTCTCCTTGGGTCAACCTTTATCTGTATTTCCCTCTTGGTTGTGGCCCCCCCCCCATCTCTCTCTCTGGGTTGACACCTATTGCACCTTCTCTCTCCCTCTGGGTCGCCAGCTCTCTCCCACTTTGGTCCCCAACCCCCTTTTTGGCTCATCTTCTACACACCCACCCCACCCACTGCCAATCTGTCCATCTCTATCACATTCTTGGCCATTATCTTTCCTTCTCTCCCTCTCTGTGGGTTGCCCTGTCTCTATGGCTTGCTGCCCCTCCCCTTCCTCTTGCTCACTCTCTCTGGGCCACTCTGTCCTCTCTTTTCTCTGGGTTGATATCTCACACACAGTTTGGATGTCTCTCTCTCTTTTGACACCCCTCTGGGGTGTACCATGCTGTCTCTCTGGATTGCCTTCTCTCACACCCGCTCTCTTCCCCCCACTCCAGACCTCATCCTCTCTTACTCACCCCCTCTCCCCTTCTCTCTCCACCTCTCTTTCTGCCTCTTTGCCACCTGTGTTCTCCCTTTCTCTGCCTCTTTCTGGGTCACACTCTCTCTGTGGGTTACCCTCTCTCTTTGCACTCTCTCCTTGCATTGCTGCCACCTCATTTGGGCTGCCTTCTCACTCTTTCTCTCTGGGTCAACCTCTTTCATGTTCTCTGGGTTCACCTGTCACACCCACTCTCTCAGTGAGTTATGCTCAGTATTTCTCTCTCTGGACCACGCTCTCTGGGTCAGGTGTTCTCTCTTTTTCTCTGTGGATTGTGCTCTCTCTGTCTTTGGGTTGCCCTCTTGATTGCTCCCTATGGGTCACCCACCCTCAGTGGGTAATCCTCTCCCTCCCTCCCTCCCTCCCTCCCTCAGTCTGCCCCCCCCCCCCCCCCCCCCCCTTCTCTTTAGTTTGACCTCTATCTGTCTTTCTCTCTTGGTTGCCTGCCTTTCTCTATATCTCTGGGTTGCCCTCTCCCTCTTTCTGGGCTGCTCTCTTTCATTCTGGATCATCCTCCCTGTCCTCCCCTTTCTCTTTGGGTTAATCTGTCTCTTTTTCTCCTCAGGTCAAACCTTTATCTGTATTTACCTCTTGTATTTACCCCCCAAACTTCTCCCTCCCCCCTCCCTCTGGGTATCTCTCTCTTTCTCAGTTGACGTCTATCATGGCCACTCTCCCTCCCTCTGGGTTGCCACCTCTCCCTCTGGGTTGCCACCTCTCCCTCCCTTTGGTTCCCCACCCCCTTTTTGGCTTGTCTTCTCTCTCCCCCCATCCTTCATGCCCCCCACCCCCCCTGCTTAGCTGACCTCTCTCTCACTTTCTCTCTCTTTCTCTCCCTCTGTGTGGGTTACCCTCTCTCTGTGGGTTGCTGTACCTCTCTTTTGGGTCATCGTTCTTTGAGTCATCCTCTTGCTCTTTCTGGGTTGACTTCTCTGGCATGCTCTTTGTGTCCCTCTCTCTCTTGTATAAACTCTTTCTCTGGGTCTCATTCTGGGTCCACCCACCCCTCTCTCCCTCTCTCTCTCTGCTCTCTCTCTGGGTTGACCTCTGCCTGTCTTTCTCTTTTGGTTGCCTCTTCCCCCCCCCCGGACATCTATCTCTCTCCCTTCCCCTCCCTCTTCTGTCTTCCTTGCTCTCTCTCTCTGGGCCACCACACCACCACCCCTGCGTCATGCACACCCTCCCTCCCTTTTGTCCACATTCACCCCTCTGTCTCTCTCATATGTATTCTTGTCTGACCTCTCCCTCTCTCTCTGGCCTGCAAGCTCTCTCTTCCTATGGACACCACCCCACCCCCCACCGCGGTTTGCTCGCTCTTTTTCTGGGTTGAGCTGCGCTTCTCTCTCTTTCTGGGTCATGCAAACTCATTCTCTGTTTGAGTTGCCCCCTATGTATGAGTGGTCACTTGCTCTGGGCAGTGGTCTTTTCCCCCTCTTTTGCTCTGGATCACTTTTTCTCTCTGGGCTATGCTTGCTCTCTTGCTGGGCCATCCTCACCATCTCTCTCTCTGGGTCAAGCTCTCTTTCTCCTCTTTCTGAGTACTGTGCATTCTCCCTCCAATTCTCTCTCTCTCTCTGGGTCACACTCTCTCTCAGTCACACTAGTGCACTCTAAGTCACACACACGCTCTCCTCCCCTCACATGTTCTTTATGGTCCATTCTCTCTCTCTCTGTCACACACACTCTCTGGGTCATGCACCCCCCCCCCTCCTCTGTGTCATGCTGTCTCCCCCCCTCTAGGTCATGCTCTCTCCCCCCTCCCCCCATGTTCTCTCTGTCTCTGTGGGTGATGCTCTTGGTCACATTCTCTGTCATCACTTTCTTGGTCTTTCTGGGTCAGACACTGTCTCTTTCTCTTGGTTGCACTTGCTCTCTCTGGGTCTCTGTCTCTGTATCACACTCACTTCATATCTTTCTTTGGGTTGCACTCTATCTGGTTCACACTGCCTCTCTCTCTGGGCCACATTCATGTTCTCTCTGGGTCAGGCTTGCTCTCTGTCTCTCTTGACCACACCCACTTTCTCTGTCTGTGTCGTGCTTTCTCTCTCAGGGTCATGCACTCTCTCTTTGGGTTACAGGCTTTCTCTGCCTCTTTGGATCACATGCTCTTTCTGTCTCCTTCTCTGGGTGTCTTTTTCTTTGGCTTGTTCATGCTCTGTTTCTCTGGATCACGTGTGGTCTTTCTGGGTTGGTCACATGCTCTTTCATGGTTTCTTTGCCATGCATGCTCTTTTAGAGTATGTGCTATCTGTGTCACACATATACTTCTCTGAGTTCAAAACAGTCTCCCTCTTTGTAGTGTGCTCTCTTTCTCTGGGACTCTTTTTCCTGTTTTGTTTCCAGTAAGTTCTTTAGCAATATATCCTATTGAATAATAGCCTTGTGGATTTTTTTCACCAGTCTTCCAGTAATATAGTATTTCTATGACTTTCATTTGTTAAAGGTGTTTTTCCTCACTCTCTCTCGTAGATATTTTGTTATTTATTCTTAGAGATGTGCATAATGCCCATACATTTTTTTTGAAGTGCCTTGGTGGTTGTAAAATTCCACGTGCCTCCTCATGTCCATTATCTTTTGGGGAGTGGTCAAACTCCATTTATTATAAAACGCATTCTTACATAATAGCTAGAACTGTTAAGGGATGTTACGATCAGCTGCCTCCTCCAGCAGTTCCAGCCCAGGACTTCCTTCTGCCTGGCCACTGGGACCAGTGGCTAGTCCAGGTTGAAATTTGCTAGTGAATACACACCCACCTGGTGCACGCTCAGTTTGAGGAAGCCTGGCACCAGGCACATGGGCTGTGATCCATGCTCCAGCCACTGGCACAGAGCCTCTCACTCTCCTCACTCATACCAGTCCCTCCCAGTAGCTGGTTGTCAAGACACACACCATTCCCACCCCAGTGGCTGGAGGTTAAAGACCCCCACTCGTGCCAGTATAGTCCAGGGGCACCTACACTCCCAGTCTGACTCCAGTAGCTGGCACCAGATTCCATTCACACAGGTCTCACCGGTAGCTGGCACTTAGTCCTTGCAGCACACATGCGCACAGGACAGAGTGAGATTATGCAGAGATATTTAAGAAAAGATTTAATAAGAAGATGTAAGAAGAAAGGACAGACTGTGGTGATCAGGTGCAGGGCTCAGTCAGGCAAGCGTACCAACTGGCCCTGTTTTACATGCAACTGGTCCCTTTTATACTCCTTTCTGTCTACCACTCTTTTTGTTCCTTCCTGCTTCCCCTTTCCCTTGCATGTCACCTCATGAGTTTGTATACTTCTATAGATTCCTGCACCCCTCCCAGTCCAGTATCCAGGATATCCCCCTGGGTTTGCAGTCTTATCAGTTGCAAAGTCCAGGTTGATCTTCCTGGAAGTGGAGCCTGTGGTTTCTTGGTAGCCCATCAGTAAGTGTGACTAGTGAGGTTTGTTTCTTGTCATTGTCTCCATGTTTTTTTCTGTCAGGTTTGTTTCTGTATATTTTTGTTTCTGGTTTCCCTCTTTTTCCCTTGGTTTCCCAACTGACAAGATAACCTTGCTGGAATAAACATTCTCACACTCATAGTGTGACTAACCAGGTTTGGTTCTCATCACAGACTCCCTTATCATTTTTCAGCCAGGTTTGTGTCTATGGATGTTCTTGTTTATGTCTTCCTCCTTTTCTTATTATCCTTTTTTGTGTTTAAAAAGGTCCTTGACCAGATACCCTTAAAGGAACAGTAACTTTCCTTCCACATACCTTTACAAAGCCATTTGGTTCTTGTAAGCATCTAGCATTTGTTCTCATTCAGTATGTACTGCTTCCTTTGGCATAGAACAGAACTGTGTGTAGTATCTCTGAATGTGCTGTAATTTGTTTTCACTTTGAATCAGACTGTAACCTAGAGTTTTTGCCCAGAGTCTAAATCATCTGGGACACGATGCTTTGGATACATTTCAGGTGTTGAGACAGTCCCATAGAAAAATTGTGAAAATACACTTATTTATATATTTCAAAATAATAATTATGAGATTCAAAACTAACAGTAGAAAATTTCCTAACTTTTCTGTGGAATCACACTAATGAAAACTATAGTTTTGCCTCTGAAACCAAACACATTTTCACATGGTACTGTCCACCTGAACTGTTATTGATAAATAGGGAATACAGTTACTAGCTGTCTTCTAATTTCTTAATTTGTAGTAGTCTTCAATTTTATTTAATTTCTTATTGTGATTTTATGTTAAAACTCAACTGATGCCTGCCAGGAATCGTTTATATTTAGCAAATATTAGGGGTTTATATCTTTTTGTCTTTAGTTCATCCTTTCATGTTAATCAGTCCATCATGCATGCTTTATGAAAACTGTTTTCTTTATCTTTGTAAACCAACAATACCTCTGTGGCAATAATATTCAGGTGCAGAATGTAATTTGAAAAGAAACCATGTGTGGCATTTTGTTTCAACATTTCAGACTGATCTTTTTCAGGTACACCAATGTGTATTTCTAAGAGTCTATGGTTTGTCTCTGTGATTAGCATAGTTTTGTGGGGGGTGTGTGTGTGGTATTTTCATATAGAACGAGTGCTAATCTCTTTATGTGCTTGTATGACTGGCTGTGATACTTCTTTTTCTCTTGTTCTTTTTTTTGTTCACTTATTTCTGATGTTTGAAACCATTCTGTTCTAGAACCTTGTTTGTTAAATTTGTTGAGAAATGGAAAACATTTTTCTGTCTCTTTCCTAACCAGAGCTCTTATCCTTCCATTAATGTTCATGAATATTTCACTCTTGTATTAATTTTGTCATTTTATGTACAACTTGCATGTAGTCAGTGTGGCCCTTTTACCCGGAAGCAACACTTCCAGAATAATTACTTGCCACACATATCACATCACTTAGGTTGGACATTTCACTTTTTCTTTCAGGTGCCTCCATACTTAACACAGAACGAATCTTGTCTTGGGAATTTATTTCCTATTGTATTCTGTCTTTATGACTTGGAATGTATTTGGAACCAAATTCTCTACTGTTCATTATTTCTCTTCTTTCACTTCTTTTAATATTTTTCCATAGTATACTTTCCCATAGCCCTATAAATATGTACTGCTTTTGGTATTGCCATGTCCACTTCTTGTAGTAAACCAACTTTGACTTGGTTACTACTTCTATGGAGCTCATTCCTGCCTGGAGGCAAGTTTCATATAAGGAAAATGGGATCCTCCTCAAATTAAGTGCAGGAGGCGGCAGTGGGTGATTTGTTTGTTGTTTTGTTTTTTTTTTAAATTTTGGGTGGTTTTTTTTCAAGAACCTTAGTTAACATTTTATAGTCTTTTTCTAGTTTCTTTAGTAATGATTCTGGATGTGTTGCATGGAAAAACACAGAGGACTTCACCCTTGCTTTCCTCCCAAAGAAATTTGGAAATGCTCTAGTCTGGTAGCTCTTTTTGAATCCAAGATTCTATTTTCTTATACTGTACAACACAGACATGCTAAGAGTCTGGTCTTTGTTTTCTTGCATCAGCCATTTAACAAGGTTCTAGAGTTGTCAGAAAAAAAAAACTTTGGTCCCAAAGTGGGTGTCTGTACCTGCAGAGTCCAGACTGTTTCAACAGGGAGATGTATATAGTTTTTTCTCTTTGGAATAAGTCTCACACTGAAGGAAACGGTAGGAATTCTCCTGCTGAGTTCAGCAGGAAAAGAATGGGGATCCCATTTTGTTTCTTTTGTGAGCTGATGACTTGCCTGTATTTCACTCATCCAGGTGAACATGCCTACAAATGTTCTTCCTGCACATTTTCCACCATGACAATCGGCCAGCTGAAAGATCATTCCTTGAGAGTGCATGGGAAAGCACTGACACTACCAAGACCCCGTGTTGTCAGCCTCTCACCTTCACTTGGCTACCATACCTCCAAGAAACACATCTCTGCTGAAGCGGTGGAGGACACTAATGGTAAGAGGTGCCTTAGAGCAAAAATTTGTCTAAAATATTACTTAATATATTTATTTAAAAAAAATTTAAGGCAGCAATTAAGAAAAATCCAAAGTTCCATGAAAAGCAAGCATAAAGGTGGTGTTCTAGTATTTGACCTGCAGTTGAATCTCACCAGTTTATTCTTTACTAACTTATACTGCCAATGGTTGGCCTTCGGAATAAGTCAAGCTAACTTTACTTTTCAGCAAAGATTTACAACATGGGAAAATTTCAGTGGCAGAGATCCCATTAAGTCAGTGGGAAAGAGACCATCTAATTCCATTTGCATTTCTAAAAACACCCCTTTATCTTGTTAGCAGAGCAGTTTAGTGAAGCCACTGAGTGTTGCAGGAGGACAGGGAATGGGGACTGCCATCAGTTCATAACGCTTTGTCTCTGGTGCTCCTTCCTCATCATGATGTTCCCCTGCTCTAGTGTGGTGTCCCTCCCACAGGGTACAGTCCTTCAGGAACAGACTGCTCCAGCATACCCCCCCTCTTCCCCCCCTTTCTCCCTCCCCCCCCCCGGGCCACAGTTCCTGCTAGAAAACCTGATCCTGTGTGAGCTTCTCCATGGGCTACATCTTCCTTTAGGGAATATCCACTTGCTGCAGTATGGAGACCTCCATGGGCTGCAGTGAGGATAGCTGCTCTGGCGTGGTCCTCCATGGGCTGCAGGAGGAAAACCTGCTTCACCATGGTCTTCTTCACAGGCTGCAGGGGTATCTCTGCTCTGGCACCTGGAGCACCTCCTCCCCCTCCTTCTTCACTGACTTTGGTGTCTGCAGGGCTGTTTCCTATTTTTCTCACTCCTAACTCTCAAGGCTGCTGCACAGTGGGTTTTTACCCTTTCTTAAATATGTGATCACAGAGGCACCATCAATGCCATTGATTGTCTCAGGTTTGGGCAGCTTTGGGTCCATTTTGGAGCCAGCTGGAACTAGCTCTGTTGGACATGGGGGCAGCTCCTGGTGTCTTCTCACAGAAGCCACCCCTGCAGCACCCCTATGCTACCAAAATTTTGCCACATAAACCCAATACACCTGGCTAAAAATAAATTCTCTTATGTTCCCATACCAAATTTTTGATGGCAATTTGAGCCAAGTGGTTGGCCTGCTTATTTTGTTTCTCTTCTTGAGTTACCTTTGAATTTGGGATATGCGAGTTAATATGATGTATTAAAATAGGTCTTTGTTTCAGCTGTTGCATTGCTTTCCATTCTGCTGCTGCCCAAATTGGTTTTCCTTGCCACTACAAGTTAGCAGAATACAACCCCAATGCCCTCAGACACTCCTCATAGGACTTGTGCTCCAGACCCTTCACCAGCTTCGTTGCCCTTCTTTGGACACGCTCCAGCACCTCAATGTCTGTCTTGCAGTGAGGGGCCCAAACCTGAACACAGTATTTGAGGTGCAGCCTCACCAGTGCCGAGTACAGAGGGACGATCACTTCCCTAGTCCTGCTGGCCACACTGTTTCTGATACAAGCCCAGGATGCTATTGGCCTTCTTGGCCACTGGGCACACTGCTGGCTCATATTCAGCCGGCTGTCAACCAGCACCCTCAGGTCCTTTTCCGCCAGGCAGCTTTCCAGCCGCTGTTCCCCAAGCCTGTAGCGTTGCATGGAGGTGTTATGACCCAAGCAAGTGCAGGACCCGGCGCTTAGCCTTGTTGAACCTCATACAGTTGGCCTCGGCCCATCGATCCAGCCTGTCCAGATCCCTCTGTAGAGCCTTCCTACCCTCAAGGAGATCAACACTCCCCCCCCCCCCCCCCCCCATCTTTGCGTCATCTGCAAACTTACTGAGGGTGCACTCAATTCCTTCATCCAGATCGTTGATAAAGATATGAAACAGAACTGGCCCCACTACTGAGCCCTGGGGAATATCACATGTGACCGGCCACCAGCTGGATGTAACTCCATTCACCACCATGCTTTGGGCTTGGCTGCCCAGCCAGCTTTTTACCCAGCGCAGAGTACACCCGTCCAAGCCATGAACAGACGGTTTCTCCAGGAGAATGCTGTGGGAGACAGTCTCAAAGGCTTTACTAAAGTCCAGGTAAACAACATCCACAGCCTTTCCCTCATCCGCTAAGTGGGTTGCCTTGTCATAGAAGGAGATCAGGTTAGTCAAGAGGACCTGCCTCTCATAAACCCTTGCTGACTGGGCCTGATCACCTGGTTGTCCTGTACGTGCCGCATTGATGGCACTCAAGATGATGGGCTCCATAACCTTCCCCGGCACCAAGGTCAGACTGACAGGCCTGTAGTTCCCTGGTTACTCCTTCCGAAAACTGAAAACAGAATACAAGCATAAGTTACACTTAGCAAAACATAGCAATTGCAGTACACAGTTCAATCACAATACCAATGTGATTCCCATTACCGATCTCTATAATGTGACCACCCCCATGATTGTCAGGAAGGAAAATGTGGGTTGAAGCCAGCTCAAGCCTGTTGTTCTCTTTGACATTCTTTTGCTAGTTATTTTTTATATTTTATGATGGGATCAGCCACCCCCCCACGCCCACCCCCAGTCTGGCTAACTACAGGAGACATTCACACCCTTTTAATGAACACAACCAGTTGATTCACTCAACTGACATAGATGTTTATCTAAAACAAAGGCCACCCTCCTGTCCCCTTTATATTGAGATAAAATCAACTTCTTTGCATTAGTCTCTGAGCTTCATGGGCATGTCACCCTTGCCCATCTC
This sequence comes from Falco biarmicus, assembly GCF_023638135.1. Taxonomy (NCBI): domain Eukaryota; kingdom Metazoa; phylum Chordata; class Aves; order Falconiformes; family Falconidae; genus Falco; species Falco biarmicus. Next base: position 7,249,634 of record NC_079310.1, on the reverse strand, counting down.
CGCTGAGCCTTCTTCCATTGTAGAGGTTTATTGGTCAGTCACACGCACAGGAGCATGTTCTCAAGGCCATTACCTCTGCAAACTGATTGGAGTGTCCAGTCACTTTGTGTGATGCAGCTTCTCCTGTAGAGGGGTTCCAGGAAGTGGCTTGTCATCTCCTGTTTCCTGCTGTGATGTTACAGGATCTGCCAGTAAATGGACTCCGTTTATTTTTTACACTTAATTCATCATATGCTGGGGCATCAACTGTCCAAGGAGTTTAGTGTTCCTTCTACTGTTGATATGCTGGCCACTGACTAACAAGCTGAACTAATCCTGATCTGGAGCATGAACCAGTATGTGCCTACTGGGTAAGAGCCAGGACCCATTTTTGCCACATAGCAGTGGTTGCTCTTCCGCCAGTGGATTTTGAATCCTTAAACATAAAATTCAGGACCAGCAGTCTGGGGCATAACCACAGTGCCTGCTCTGTGCCTAATACTTCAGTGGCACACAGAACACCTCCATATGGAGCCAGGACTTCTTATTCTGGAGGGATATAATTATTTTCTACCCCTTTGTAACTCTGGCTCCAGAATCCCAATGGCCACCTTCCCATCTTGATGGGCTCATTGCCACAAGCTCCATATGATGCTGTTTTTTTTCCTGCACTAGTATATAACAAATGTTTTACATCACTACTTTCCCAGATAAGTCCTAATGCCATGGCATGGGCTATTTCCTGGTTGAGCTGCTCAAAAGCTTGCTGTTGTTCCTCTGCCTGTTCAAACTGATTCTTTCCAGGTTACTTGATATACAGATTTGGTCAGTTGGCTATAACCAGGGATGTGCATATGTCAAAACTCAGGGTATTTTGCATGAGGGCAGTGTGTGCTAGGGCATAATACTGTTGAGGTATCCAGATAGTCCAATAGATTCAGTTATCTCCCATTTTCTGCCAGGCCAGTGGTGAGGCCCCTATAATACGGTAAGTTCAGTTCAGGCACCCAAACAGTATATGGGCTGGAGGTGAGAGGAGGAGGAGGAGCTAATGGTTTAACTGAACATTGCCTTGCACTTGCAATTCCTTGACTCACAGTGCTAGATACCTAATGGGTTTTTTTCACCCCACTCAGCCATATTCTCCCCCTTTTCCTTCAGGACCATCCATAAGTCCTAGTGTGTAGGGTAGGAGCATGGAGAATTCCCATATTTTCCTGATGTTTTTTCCGAGGTCAACCAGACCACTGGTCTTTAGACATTACCAACGATGCTCTTCCTAGTACAGTACATATAGGTCACTCATTGATCAACAGGGCACCGAGCTGTCAGGTGATACCAAAAGGGCGTTAATAACTGTCTAACCATCAGAGCTATTGGGCCATGGCATCAGTGGCCACAGCCTTACTGGGGTTCCTCCTCCCCTTTGCCTGTGAACACATTCCATCAACCCAAGCAACTGCAGTTGATCACCTCCCTCTTCCCAGTCCCTCCATGGGGATATCTTATTTTTGAGAGCAGCAAGATCAGACCATTTCTTAACATATCCCTCTGTCAGCTGATCCCCAACCCCACCCCCATTACATAGGGCATAGGACACAAACCCCCAAGAGCTTTGCTCTGCTGAGCCATCAGCTATATCCCTCCTCCTCTGGTTTCTCAGTACCTCCATAGCCACTGCAAGGCAGTTTTCCCGAGTGTGTTGGCTGTAAGTTTCCCACACAGCCTTAATCTTGCTCTGAGTAAAGAACCTGTTGTGTGATCATGTTCTGGGGAACAATGCCCCTGTTTGCACAGGTCTACTTAATTACAGTAACTAGGGGCTGCCTGATAGGCTTCTGTTATTAATTCATCATTAGAGTCCCAAATATCATCATCCCAGGTTTAAGGATCCCAGTCCAGTCAACGTGTGCTTACTGACTGTTCCTGTAGTGGCTCGGTGCATTAGTCTTTAATCTGGCTAATTAGCACCACTATGTACTAAAGTCTGATTAAGGCTCTCCCTTTCGCACTGAGCATTTGCTACTGCTTCCTTTAGCAAACCGTTCCTCTGGGAGAGAATGGCAGCTTGATTTGCAACTTCTCTTGCAAATATTTTTGGAGCTCCACTTGAAGCCTACCTACAACGTGTGCTGGCATACCTTCACAGAAAGCAGCACATCTCTCTCCTAGTGTTTTATATGTATCCTCTTCTCTCTGCAAGGCCCAGGCTAATTTTCTTGGAGTCTGTACTGGGAGGTGGTCCAGGTTCCAGGCAACTAGAACATGGACATGAAGCAAGCACCATCCCATCTCCTCCCAATCATCTTCCCATACCAGTACCATTTTCTTGGGTCCCTTTGGACCCTTCTTTTCCCAGCTATTCAGTATTCACACTCACCCCCAAACACATAATGGGCCCACCACTCACACCACAGTACACCACCACAAATTCCCAATAGCAGAATCAAGGCTCCTTCTGGAGACTCAAAATCATTCCAATTATTCCAGATCCAGCCCATGACAGTTCCCGGTGTTGCCCACATTCTCTGCTAATTACCGTTGTGGGAAAAACAGTTTAAAGTTGGGAAATTTCACTTGTGTTAATTTATTGCCAACCAGCCCAAACCTCCCATCATTGATTTGGGCGTTGAGAAAAAAAGATGACACTTAGACAAACGCATAAACACCTATCCTCTCTCCTCTCCAGTCTCATCTTCCCTTATTTTCACAAGTTACACTCAGTCTGTCAAAATTCCTCTAATAAGGAATTGGGTGGTGTAGAAGGTTGAGGTGATATGTGTAACGGTTTCTGCCTTGTGTGCCTGCTCCAGCATGGGTTGCCCACACAGGCTGCATTCCCTTCAGAGGTGTATGTACCACACACACACACACACAAAGTACCTCTCCAGCCACCACTGGCTGCCTGTGTATTTCTTAAATATGTTTGAGCAGGAGTGCTGTGTACTTCTTTTATGGGATAACATTTTGGGTTTTTTCTTTCCCACAGTTTGCCTCATGGCAGGCTGGAAGCAGCTGAGAGTGACACAGGGCCTTAAGATTTGAACGGGTAGAGCTCATTGTGAGCAAACCTGCTGTAGAAGTAATGAGAAGAAAGAGAATAAATATATTGTGATCCAGTCTCTGCTCATGCAACTGAGCTAGAAGAAACAAAAAAAAACCCTGAACTGTTTTACCAGAAGCTTTCATGTCTCTGCTGTATACCTGATGATGAAGCTGGGGAGCCTGGAGTCATTTTCCTCCTTAAGTTTTGGTTTTGTTTGGTACTTTTTGTTGTTGCTGTTGGCCTGTTTTTCATTTCTAAAGCATATATAGCTATCTCTATGCCAGTGAGGAAAGAAAGCAACCATTTTACTCTCTTGAAAACAGATGAAGTCCAGACACTGAGTGCTGTACAGGCCTGTTTGCCTTTTGTTTCTCTTTACTAATTGGTTAATTTCCAACAAGTATGTGTTTTAGAGAATTCATACATATGCAGCCTCAGGGAATTATACTTTGGAAATGAAGTACCTGTTAAAACATGAGGTGGCTAGTATACTTTGTATTCTGACTTTTTTTTTTAATCATCTTTTGTTTTCCTTTTCAAAAACATTAAGAAAAGAGCCTTTTGTTATCTTTTCAGGAATGTCACACTGAAATTCATCTGTGCTTTGTCTGCTTTCATTTGTACCATTCATGGGCAGTTGTGGATTAGATAGGACAAAGTAGCTGAATTCCTAACTTCCACATTCAAATCAAAGTATTGGGAAACTTCCAAGACTCACCTCCTTTTTTTTTTTTTTTAAATAAAGTATTCTAGTTTTCAGTTTGTGTGATGAAACATATCTAGTCTGTGTTTTTTTAAATATCATTAAAATGGTGTGACAGCCTTGTGTTGGGTTGTATAAGGGCAAGGGAAATATTGTATCCATTTCCTTTTTCTTTCTGTCTTTAATAAGTTACTCTCATATATTTATCGCTCCCCAGATCAGATTTTAAAAGTCTAAGCTCAACTGACCACCTTTTACATTGTAGAATACAAATCGGGTTAGATGAAGAAATGGTAATCCACTTATTTCTTCAGAAGACTGTCTGCTGGAGCAGGCCTGGAACCTTTTTAAATTTCATTGACCCACCTGGAATGACAACCCTCCCTCTTTCTTTATAGACTCTTCATACTCGGAACCTCCTGATGTTCAGCAACAGTTGAACCATTACCAGTCTGCAGCTCTGGCCAGGAACAATATCAGCCGAATCCCACTTTCTGGGAGTGCTGCAGGAGTGGAAAAAACAGAAGCTATCCTTAACTGTGAATTTTGTGACTTCTCCTCGGGTTACATACAGAGCATTCGACGTCACTACCGTGACAAGCATGGAGGGAAGAAACTCTTCAAGTGCAAAGATTGTTCCTTTTATACAGGCTTTAAGTAAGTGTTGTGCAAAACAAACAAACTGAACTTCTAATGGTATATTTTTAGCGCTTCAAAAGACTTCTGAAATCTTTGTGTGAACTGGCTGTACCTAAGAGACACATGACCAGTGGTGACCAGGGAGAGGAACATAGGAAATGCCATACCAGATCACAGCAGCAGCCGTGTTAATTATTTTTCTTCATTCCTATAACAGCCTGTACCATCTGCTGAAGGGACAAGCATGAGAAACACTTGCAGTAGGCTGTACTCACTACAGTAAATAGTACAAAGAGTGGCGTTTTTTTCCTCCTCACAATTTGTAATTAGATGCTGGTCCTCACTATCAAGTATGAGGAGTTTTCTCTCAAAAAAATAAGGCATGTTTTTGGAACAGTTAGTATGAAGCATGGGGCAGTCAAATATTCTAGGTAGGTTATAGAATTTCTATTCCCTCTATGAAGAAAGCTCTCATAATACCTACCCCCCACAGTTTATCTGGCTGAGATATAAAGCATGCTCCAAAGTGCCTGATAGTATATAGAAACATTTCAGCAAATCCAATTAAACGTTGCATAATTTAAAGTTTCAGGTGTATGTTTAAGCCATGTTCCCTAAGGAAAAAAAGGTTTATGCAGTTGTGCTGTTTCTCAGTTTCCTTCGGATATTTTGAACCCTCAGTCATAGCCCCCTTAGCTGACATTCAAGGTCTCAAAGCTATTATGTCCTTAGGAGATTTGTGAAAACAGGTAGCGTGGTTGGATAAAGGAGACAGGTTCTGTTGAAGAGTTATGCTCAACCTTTCCTATTAGAATCATAAAATCACAGAATATCCTGAGTTGGAAGGGACCCATGAGGATCATCGAGTCCAACTCCTGTATGCTGGACGTTAGACATGAGAGACCTCATACAAGAGCAGCCTCAAGTTATACATTCATAAGGGATCAGGTTTTGTTGCTTCAGCTCCTTGCTAGTTATACGACACAACTTGCTGTTTAATTCCAATTACTATTACTATCGCTACTGCAGATTATTATTTGTTTAAGCATTTCCAACTCTTGATAGGTCCAATGTATCTTTTCACATTTTCCTATTGCCATTTTCTCCTACCAGGATTAAAAAAAAAAAGCCTTAAATCAAGCTGTAATTACATATGTTCATAGTTACATAAAGAGAGTTGTGTTCTTTATTGTGGAGTCTCAAACTTTCTGGGATTAAGTCTTTCCTCTTTAAATGTACAACATACACACATGAGCTCTTATTAAAAAAACCAACTTACAGTCACCACAGAGAATTAAAACACACAAAAGCATCCACTGAAGTTGGTAAAAAACTCACCTATTGGCTTCAATGACCATTGGATCAGGCCCAAAGCCAGTTGTGTTAGTAATCTGTTTTGCATTCAAGCCAACAGACTTTGAGAACTTTCAAAGGGGCTTTAAATTCTGTAATTTAATGCAGCCAGCAGCTTTGCTCTTGCAAGCTTTAGCACCACCTCAGGAAAAAAAATGACCTAATTCCCCCAAGTTTACAAACACCTCTCATTTTAGTATTTGACCTTATAGCTTGATAGGTGCATAGTTAATTTCCTCTGCGTGTATGTCTCTCATATCTTTTAAGTATGCAGCTAATGGTATGAGATTTGTTGTGCAAAAGTACTCTTCATTTGTACTCTTCGTTCTCAGTCTTGAGTTTTCAGGTCCTCATAATTGAGGCATCCAAACTAATCAGCTTGGTGTCAAATTTACTGTAGGTGCAAGTCTATTTCATATTGACTCTGAACATTTCAGCTGTTGTGGGGCTAGTCTTATAAAGAGAGAGACTGTTGAGGATTTTTTTTTTCCCCCCATGAGAAATAAGATTTTTTTCACCCTTCAAAGTCTAGGACAGTTGAAAGGATTTTACCCAACTTGCTAAAATGTCTCTCTTTGCCAAAGTCAAGCAAGTAACAAGCACAAAAGTTGGAAATACTTTTGCCATCTTAACTATAGCAATGTGACTATAGAGCAATCACTGCAAAAGAGTATCTTGTGCAGAATGTGTGTTCGGTTATTGGGGATATGAGCCTGCAAATGCTTATGCTCATGTAATATCCATGTGAGTAGTCCTGCTGAAATGCCATGTGGTTTTATAAAGCGAAGGCTGAGTGGTATCTGTACCATTTTATACAACGCTTCTGTAATAGAGCTGTGACACTTCAGCATTCCATACACACCTCTTCTGACTGCTTCCATGTCTCCCTCCCATTTCACAGATCTGCTTTTACTATGCACGTGGAAGCTGGACATTTGGCAGTTCCTGAGGAAGGACCCAAAGACCTTCGTTGTCCTCTTTGCCTATATCACACCAAATACAAACGTAACATGATTGATCATATAGTTCTGCACAGAGGTAAAGATGTTCCTGTATATATCTATATCTGACAAAGAGAATGCTGAACAGAACACCACTCTTTCAGATTGATCCATTAAGTTTGTTCTCTGTATGTCAGCTCAGATATGTTGACTAGATCAGGCCTAAGTACATCTTACTTTTCTGTGAAATAAAAAGTTTACCAATGTAGAAGTGGGACAGATTTAAAATTCTTTTTAAGCTTTTCCTCTAGAAGAGGTCAACAGTCGTCAAGTACCTATTTAGCAAGAGTTAGACTAAGTTACAACTCGGATCTAGGCCAAGGTTGTTTGCTATGTATGTGTTTTAAAGTGCTTGCTGTCATAAACACTGTGGTAGGAAGGTTTCAGTTAACTCTAGAGGCTTAAAAATAACCCTTGACTGCTTGCTTGAAATTTCTCTCTTCATAACATCTTCCTCACACATTTTTAAGAACAAGACAAAAATTAAAATGTTTATTTCTCTCCCCCACCCCCCCACCCCCCCTTTTTTTTCTCTTCTTTTCTTTTAATCCAGATAAAAGCAGGATTAGGGATTCCTATTCTATTAACTACAGGCAAGCTCAGAAGAGACATATTTTGTGGCACTCCGGGCTGAGATTCCTGCTGTTGTGGATTAACCCCAGTGGGCAGCTAAGTCCCATGTAGCCGCTCGCTCACTCCCCCTTCCAGTGGGATGGGGGGGAGAATCAGAAGGGTAAAAGTGAGAAAACTTGTGACGGTTGAGATAAAGACGGTTTAATAGGAAAATAAAAGCTGCGTGCGCAAGAAAAGCAAAACAAGGAATTCATTCACCACTTCCCATGGGCAGGCAGGTGTTCAGCCATCCCCAGGAAAGCAGGGCTCCATCTCGCATAACGGTTACTTGGGAAGACAATCACCATCACTCCAAACGTCCCCCCCTTCCTTCTTCTTCCCAAAGCTTTTATTGCTGAGCACAACATCGTATGGTCTGGAATATCCCTTTGGTCAGTTGTGGGGCCAGCTGTCCTGCCTGTGTCCCCTCCTGACTTCTTGTGCACCCCAGCCTACTCGCTGGTGAGGAAAGGCCTTGACGCTGTGTAAGCACTGCTCAGCAATAGCTAAAACATCTCTGTATTAATAACACCGTTTTCAGCGGAAATCCAAAACATAGCCCCATACAAGCTACTATGAAGAAAATTAATCCTGTCTCAGCCAGACTCAGTACATCTGCCCACAGCTATCACACTTGATGCTTGTAGGTCTGTCAGCAGCCAAAGTTCAAACCTGTTTGTTGGGATAGTACTCTACCAGCCTGCAGGCTGGGCTGAGTTTTTGAGCACTGTATTGCTGGTGAGCAAGCATGTTTCACATGTCATCTTTTTCTTGGAGAGCTTCTGGTATTGCAACCACTGTCATAATCCCTTGTAGCAAAACACTTTTCAATGGCAGCGAAGTAAACATATATCATTCAAACTTCTTTCTGCTGTATATGCTATTTTGAAGGGGCATTTGAGAAAAAGGCTAAGGGCTGCTCAAAGACCCAAAAGGCATATAACAAAGCTGTCTTAGTAAGTTTAAGGGTTCAAAGAGGTGCTTTTACTTAGGTGCAAGCTTGTCCTTGAAGGTATCATAGTGTTGTATTTTGCCCAGCTTCAGGGCATGCTGCAGGATTACTCCTCTGGAGAAAAGGGGGGGGGGGGGGGGGGGGGAGGAGGGGGAGGAGGGAGAGCAGGGAACAGAAACCCTGGGGCTCCAAATACTGGCTTAGGCCATATTGTGAGATCGTGTTTTCTGGTATGTGGTTGTGCCCAAGATCAAGCGGAGAAGTTCTGACAGTTTAAATGCAAATAAACAGAGAGGAAGATCTTGCTGGGCCTAGTTAGGCAAGCTTCCAGCAAAAGTAGACAATGCTATGAATGTCGAGATGCAACGGTGGAGTAGCACTTCATGGGTTCAAGCAGTTGTGCTGGTTTTACAGAGCTGTTTCTGACCAAATGCTAGGAAGCAGGGGTGGTTACCCGCGAATATGTGACACCGGATCTGTTCTTTTGTATAGCTGTGGCTTCAGTTGCACAAAGCACCCTTGAGCCCTTGTGCTGCTGAAGCAAAACTGTAATAGGAGGGTATGTGATTATACACTCACTAAAGTGTTGGGGGAGGTAAAACAGATCAAAGGCTTTAAAGCAAATGAAAATTTAGCCTTTAAAGTTTTATAGGCCCCTGAGGGAAGGGCAAGGATTTTTCTCAGGCATGTAGCACCCTGACTGTAAAGAAATTAAGGTCCTTTCTTAAAATTTTTCATTCTGGTGTATATATCCAGATTAAAACCTATTGTTGTGTCTAATTGTGGCAGCTAAAGCAGAGGATTTTGATGGGGTTTAATGTGCACAGAAAGAAGGTGCTGCTGTGCAGACAGGACTGAAGGATGTTGCACAGTCTCAGATAGCCTTCCTTACTTGTAGCCATTTGGATTGATAAAACAAGGACAGTCTCAAGCTGTGGTCTAAGCACACTTGTTCTCCAGGTAAAGGAAGCAGTATAAAGTCAGAAGACTGAAGGCTTTGATCCATTTTATCTTCTCTCCTATGCAAAAATCCCTATCCCTCCAGCAAAGTGAGAAAACACTTCTAGATCTCTAACTTACATTATAGCTTTCAAAATGGTGGCATCTCAAGTCCCTGATTTGGCAGCATGCAGTTGAAATGAAGACTATTTGCCTCTTAGTGAATAGCTACAGAAGTTGATTCTTACCAAGCTACAACATTTAAGTGTTATGGCCAGCAGGATGTTGCCAGTTTGCCACTGACAGCCTTCTGTCATGTGTCACCTACTCTGCTCAGTCAGTTCCTCAGAGTGATTTAACTTTGATTCATAGAATCATAGAAAAGTCTACATTGGAAGGGACTTCTGGAGATCATCTGGTCCAACCATCTGTTGGAAGCAGGACCTTAGATTAGGTTATCCAGGGCCCTGTCAAGCCAAGTCTTGAATATTTCCAGCAAGGGAGATTCCACTTCTTCTCTGGATAACCTATTCCAATGTCTAATTGTTTTCATGGTGAAGAATTTTCTTATATCCAGATGGAATTGCCCCTGAAGCAACTTGTGCCCATTGCCTTTTGTCCTGTCACCACACAGCCTTATGAAGGGAGTACCTCCATCTTCTCTATAACTACCTTTTAGGGATTGGTTTGCCTTCATTGTTACCAGGGCACACTGCTGTCTCATATTCAGCTTGCTGCCCATCAGGATCCCCAAGTACTTTACAGCAGAGTTCCACCCCAGCCAGTTAGACCCCAACCTGTACTGCTGCTTGGGATTATTCTGTTCCAGGTGCAGGACTTGACATTTATCTTTGTTAAACCTCAATCAATTCTTGTTGGCCCAGTCTTCCAGCCAGTCGAGGTCTCTGTAAGGTTGCTCTTCCTTCTGGTGTATCTACCTCTCCCCCCAGTTTAGTGTCATCTGCAAGCTTGGTGAGGGTGTATTCAATACTGTCATACAGATCATTTATAAAGATATTGAATAGTACCAGACCCAGAATCAACCTCTGAGGAACTCCACTCATGACTAGCTGCCAGTTTGACTTTTCTTACCTCAAAAGGTGGTAGTTAATGGCTCAGTTTATCCAGTTTTCTACCCAGCTTGTGATACATCTTTCCAGTCCAAATCTTGCCAGCTTGTCAACAAGGATGTTGTTGGAGACCATGTCAAAGACCATGCTAAAAATCAAGGTAGATGATGTCCACAGTTCTCCTCTCATCCACTGAGCAAATTATTTCATCATAGAAGGCAGTCTGGTTGGTCAAGCACAATTCATCCTTTGTGGGCTGAAGCAGGGAGTAAGTATGGAAATTACAAACTCAGTAGCTACTTTACAGGCAAACAATGAGAAGAGATTTGGCTCTTGAGTTCCTCTTGGCCTTCATAACAGGCAAATCTTGTGAGCTCTTGAAAGTTCCATAACGGAGAGTGAACTCCTGCTACGTGCCCAGCAGAGCTGTTGGCCTTTCATTTAGTCCAAGCAGTGCAATTAGTTTTTATTATCCTTGCCAGCAAATTTTCCCATCATGAAATGCCCTGATATTTTTCCAGCACTGAACACAACCCACCAAGATCAATAGTTAGGGTTTCTTGTTTATAACCCTCAAGGCATTTGTTTTTTAGTATTTATTTTACTATTTTTTCTTGGTATAAATAATTGTTTTGTCCTTCCATTTCATAGAATTGTCATCTGTTTCTCTGGAATAGTAAACTTTCATATATAAGGGCTTTAGAGTGTTAATGCTTTTTTTTTTTTTTTTTTTTTTCCTATGTTGTGAGAAAAACATATGCCTGCTTTGGCTTTACATACTATAAATATTTAGCGCATCATTCATTGCTTTTCTATTTAATCTCAGATCTGTATTACAAGTAGCCCAAATGTTTCAATCTAAGGCAGTGATTAAATTTCTTCAGAGATGATGCTGGAGGTGGGGGTGGGGCAGAGGTCCCCTTAGTCCTTTTGCTAAACTGTTCCATGGCATGTCATCTTTTTACAGCGCATACATGGTAGCCTTTGTGGGCACTGCTGAACTTTAATGAAATTTGTGTACAGAAGCCAAAGCTAAGTTTCACAGTTTCTGGATAGAACTCACCTATTTGTTGCAATTTTGCCAGTTGCTCAGATACAGTAAGTGTATAAATGAGTAGCCAAATATAGAAAATGGGGGTGGGGGTGTGATGAGAGACAGCTATTAAAGTGGTCAGAGATTATTAGAGCATCACCTTGCTAAATATGATGTTTTAAATTCAAATCACTTTGCAATTTTTAAGTTAATTGTTTGGATTAAGCTCACTGACATGAATACATGCACATTTAAGTTTACAGTCATTACTGTCATGGAGCAGCAAGTGCCAGCTGCTCCCAGGGAGTAGAGGAGGATAACATGGACAGTAGGGGTGGAGCCTTGCTGGCCAGGGCCCAGCCCCACAGTACCTGAGCAAGGCAAGCAGGACAGACCCAGAGATGATGGCCAGGTTCTACCAAGAGCCCAGATCATCAGGCAAATTTGCAGCGATGATACAGATCCAAGATCAAACCAGGAAGTTAAACCACAGGTCAGAACCAGATCCAGTGATTGCCAAGCAGGTCCATGGTGATAAGGCAAGTCCAAGATCAGGCTGGGAAGTCAGTCTATGTTGTGTTGCCTGTGATTTGGCAGATGTGTGGGTGGGTGATTGTCAGTGAGATGATGGGTTTTACTGATATGAATTAGGATGATGCATTGCTCCAAAGTGGTGGATAAAACCTTTTATACCATCCCCTGCTTTAGTGTTTTTCAAAAACATGTGTTATGTGCTAGAGAAAAATCTCATTTTCAGATGCTTTAGTGTTTCTTTTTTAAAAACTTTTAGTTGGAACTTTTTTTCACTTTTAAAAGCAGGTTACCTTATTTCAGTGAATTCAGTTGCACAGAGCTGTAAATACCTTTTAAAATATTCTTGTTATGTGTCCAAAATGACAGCTTTAACTCCTGTTATGTCTTAGAGCATGTGCACCCCCATCCCTTTTCCCACTTGATCCTGAATGGACACAACTTAGCATTTTTTTGCAACTTCTTTAGCTGGAGAGGACCCACACGTTTTCAGAGTCTCACTCAGATATAGCTTTGGGGAAAACTTCCACTTTTTAAAGTGCACAAAGAGAAAGTTCTGAGGTAGGAAAACTTCCTTGTTCAAAAAAAGGGGAGGACAGGGAGGAGAAGAAACTGAGGAGGGTGGAATATTTAGATGGGCTGTGGAAAATTAGACTCATGAGCAGTGGGGGTTATGCATTGGCCATAAACAAGTGGATGAATTATGTAGCTCTTGCCTCCCTATAGAAATTATGAGAGAGGTGTCAATGGACACAAGTCCCCTACCCTTCATGTTTACCCTCTAAGAATCAGGCCTGGGAATATTTTTGTTTGAAGATATCGTTAATGAGGAAGATCAAACTCTTCCTTTAATCTGCAGTCCATAAGGAAGAATAGTACTACATTTCAGTGTTCTACTTCAAAAGGACAGTTGAGTAACAAAAGCTGTAGTGAAGATCTTCTGGTGACCCTCTGCTGAAAGGTCAAATTTGGGATTTCCCCTTGCATGCACAGCTCAGAGAACCACAGTGGATGAATGTTACACACATCAGGATTCCGGCTCTATAGAAAGACTGAAATTAATTGTGCTGCCCTATTAAAAGTGTGTGTTTTGTATGAGAGGAAGGAAGTAGAGAGTTTAATAACTCAGTGAGAGCATTTTCAATACATGCTTGTAGCATAATCAGAATCGTGGGAAGCATGAAATTAAGTATGTGTGGATTTTGAATCTTAACTATTAAAAAGCTGAGGGTGTATTGAAAATTTCTGCCCCTGGCTGATTGCTGCACAACCAACTTCAGGAGAAGACACTGCTGTACGCAACCTCTCACTCCCACTTTGAGTAGCATTAAATGTGATGGTGAGAATACCAGCTCTGATCATCAGAAGCTGGGAGGGCGATGTATTTGGAATCACCCTACATGCTCCCTGTTTATTACAGTTCTAGCACCTTTTACTGGCTTGTGTCATGTATTGAGCCAGAATGGAGCTTGGTCTGACTGATTTATGTCTGTTTTTATATTCCTGGGCTCTGCTACTCTGTCTCACAAATTTGCCCCAACGCTCTTATCTGCCCCAAATCTCTTCTTCCCATCCTGTTCACCAATGAGTGGTTACATTTGCAAGGACACCTGCATTTGTAGTCATGTAGGATTAACTCTCTCTGTATAGAAAGGGAATTTTCTTGTATTTCTTTGTTGGTCCAGTTTTAGCTCGGCAGATGGATTGCATACACAAATAGCAGACCCTGTTTCTTGCGTGGCTGGTATGTTACAAGCTGTTGACACATTGCCTGATGGTTTTTATTTCTTAAAACTTAATAAACATTCCCCTCTCCCCACAGAAGAGCGGGTTGTTCCCATTGAAGTTTGCCGTTCCAAACTGTCAAAATACTTGCAGGGAGTTGTTTTCCGCTGTGATAAGTGTACCTTTACCTGCTCCAGTGATGAGAGTTTGCAGCAACACATAGAGAAACACAATGAACTTAAACCTTACAAATGTCAACTCTGCTACTATGAGACCAAACACACAGAGGAGCTGGGCACTCATCTTCGAGATGAGCACAAGGTAACATCCAAAGGGATTTAATTTGTAACAATCTACTTCTTGCAAATGCTATATCTACTTTATTTGCATGTCCACTCTGAATAGCCAACTTGCATTTTTTTTTCCAAAATTTGGAGAAGGCGCCTGTGCTGGGCTTCAGTTTCTCTCAAGTTCTGAATTCTTTTAGAAATTCAAGATTGTGGGTTTCTAAAGCTGTTGAGATTGACCAGAATTCACTGACTATTGAATGTAGAGTATGATTATCTGGAAAAAAGCATTTGTATATTGTGAGCTATTTTTTTAAGTTAAGAAACAACATTAAGGCTATGTGATTCAGACACTCACAGGAGCTTCCAAAGTGTAAGCTTGATCTGGCAACTTAGGCAAAGTGACATGCCATGCATATTTTAAAAACACAAGTCAGTACATTCCAGTTTACGTTTAACGAGGGAAAGATAGAACTTACTGCTTAAGTTAAGGCTGCTTTGGTGTTTGTGTGGAACCTTCTGAGTACAGACCTGATCCATACTTGGAGAAGTCAAGCTTTCCACAGGCTTTCTGTCTGCTTTGGATTTCTGTGGTTCTTAGCTGTGTTGCTGTGAGAGTAGCAAAATTCTAGAACTGAGGCATGTTTATAGAGTGGGGTTTTTTGTTAGTTTGTGGAGACAGAACTCATTGAATCCAGGTATCAGGACCTGAGCTGCCTGACTGTCACTAAAAACTTGTTCACACTTTGTTGACTGAACAACATTTTGCCCCCCCTCCTCCCCCCCAAAATAAAAAAAATATGACAAAATGAGTGTCAAGAGCACCAGCAAAACTGAATGCGTTTTTTAAATGAACACTGTGAACTTATGTTGGCTTGGTATCCTTGTCTTCCTTTATTGATCCTTATTGCTACTTGAGAATCTTTCTACAGTTTAACTGGTATCTGAAATGTTGCACATCTCCCAGTGACCACAGCAAGGGTCCTAGGAGATCCAAGAAGCACTATTCCCCACCCCTCTGACTGAGTGCATCAGGCTGGGAAGATTTTCCCTCTACTTGAGTGTAGTAGGTTTGCATGGCAAGGTTTCAGTAGCGGGGGGACTACAGGGGTGGCTTCTGTGAGAAGATGCCAAAAAGCTTCCCTCGTGTCCAATGGAGCCAATGCCAGCCAGCTCCAAGACGGACCTGCCGCTGGCCATGGCCAAGCTAATCAGCAATGGTGGTAGCGCCACTGTGATAGCATATTAAGAAGGTGGTGGTGGTGGTGGGAATTCTGCACCAGCAGGAGAGAGGAGTGAGACTATGTGAGAGCAACAACTCTGCAGACACCAAGGTCAGGGAAGAAGGAGGGGGAGGAGGTGCTCCAGGTGCTGGAGCAGAGATTCCCTTGCAGCCTGTGGTGAAGACCATGGTGAGGCAGGCTGTGCCCCTGCAGCCCATGGAGGTCCATGGTGGAGCAGATATCCACCTGCAGCCTGTGGAGGGCCCCAGGCCAGAGCAGGGGGATGCCTGAAGGAGGCTGTGACTCCGCGGAGAACCTGCGCTGGAGCAGGCTCTTGGCAGGACCTGTGGAGAGAGGAGCCCAGGCTGGAGCAGCTTTGCTGGCAGGACTTGTGACCCCACGGGGGACCCACCCTGGAGCAGTCCATTCCTGAAGGGCTACACCCCCTGGAAGGGACCCATGCTGGAGCAGCGTGTGATGAACTGCAGCCCACGGGAAGGACTCACGTTGGAGAAGTTCATGGAGAACTGTCTCCCGTGGGAGGGACCCCACGCTGGAGAAGGGGAAGAGTGTGAGGAGGAAGGAGCAGCAGAGACGTGTGATGAACTGACTGTAACCCCCATTCCCCTGTGCCGCTCGGGGGGAGGAGGTAGAGAAATTGGGAATTGAGTTAAGCCCGGGAAGTAGGGAGGGGTGGGGGGAAGGTGGGGTTTTTTTCTGATTTGAATGGTAATAAATTCAACTTAATTCCCCCAAGTTGAGTCTGTTTTGCCTGTGATGGTAATTGCTGAGTGATCTCCCTGTCCTTATCTCGACCCATGAGCCTTTCATTATATTTTCTCTCCCCTATCTGGTTGAGGAGGGGAGTGATAGAGCGGCTTTGGTGGGTACCTGGCATTCAGCCAGGGTCAAACCACCACATTGGGTCTTCCTTCTCTCCAATAAAAAACCTGAAGTGACTACTCCCAGTAGTAACGATAATTTTCTCCCTGTCTTTCTTTAATATTTTCTAAATATTATCTGGCTAATTTGTGCCCACTCTCTGGGCTTAGGTGCACGATTGGCTTACTGCATCATAAAGAGTTTCTGTGCATGAGCTGAGTCACAGTAAGTGCCATGCATGTGGCTGCCTTTGCTTAAATCTGAATATGTAACTTGTTAAGTCAGAGCACCTCAACACAGCTGTCACTTCTAGGAACATGATACTAACACACTGCTGTATTTAGGGTAGCTTCCTATTTGCTGATATGCTACTGTGTGGTGGGTTGATCTTGGCTGGCAGGGAGAAGCCCACCCAGTCACTCTCTCAACTCCCCCTCCTCAAACAGGACAGGAAGAAGGCGTTGTGGATTAACCCCAGTGGGCAGCTAAACTCCACGCAGCTGCTCACTCACTCCCCCTTCCAGTGGGATGGGGGGGAGAATCAGAAGGGTAAAAGTGAGAAAACTCGTGGGTTGAGATAAAGGTGGCTTGATAGGAAAAGCAAAAGCCGCGCGTGCAAGCAAAGCAAAACAAGGAATTTATTCACCACTTCCCATGGGCAGGCAGGTGTTCAGCCATCTCCAGGAAAGCAGGGCTCCACCTCACATAACGGTTACTTGGGAAGACAATCGCCATCACTCCAAACGTCCCCCCCTTCCTTCTTCTTCCCAAAGCTTTTATTGCTGAGCACAACATCGTATGGTCTGGAATATCCCTTTGGTCAGTTGTGGGGCCAGCTGTCCTGCCTGTGTCCCCTCCTGACTTCTTGTGCACCCCAGCCTACTCGCTGGTGGGGCAGCATGAGAAGCAGAAAAGGCCTTGACGCTGTGTAAGCACTGCTCAGCAATAGCTAAAACATCTCTGTATTAATAACACTGTTTTCAGCAGAAATCCAAAACATAGCCCCATACAAGCTACTATGAAGAAAATTAATCCTGTCCCAGCCAAAACCAGTACGGGGAGAAAATATGATGAAAAAGCTCAGGAAAAGGTCAGGATAAAGACAGGGAGATCACTTACCAATTACTGTTGGGGCAAAACAGACTTGACTTGGGAAAAATTAAGTTAATTTATAGACAATTAAAATAGAGTTGGATGGTGACAAACAAAGACAAAAACCCCTTAAACACACACACACCCCACCCCACCCCACCCCCGTGGCTATTTTTCCCAAGCTCAGTTTCACTCCTTCCTTCCCAACTCCTCTGCCTTCTCCCCCCACCCTAAATGGCACAGAATGGCACGGGGGATATGGGGAATGGAGGTTGCAGTCATTTCGTAACAGTTCCTCTCTGCCGTTCCTTCCTCCTCACACTTTTCCTCAGCTCCAGTGTAGGGTCCCTACCGCAGGGCGCACAATCCTTCACAAACTGCTCGAGCATGGGTCCTTTCCAGAGGTTGCAGTTCCTGTCAGGAGAACCTGCTTCTGCATGGACTCTCCATGGGCCGCAGTTCCTTCGGGGAATATCCACCTGCTCCGGTGTGGTCTTCTCCATGAGCTGCAGGAGAATCTATGCTCTTGTGCCTAGAGCACCTCCTCCCATTCCTTCTTCTCTGGCCTTGGTGTCTGCAGGGTTGCTTCTCACACTTTTTTTTCCTTATGCCTCACACTGCCATGCAGTGTTTTACCCTTTCTTAAGTATGTTATCATAGAGGCACCTCAAAATGAGGGAAGCTTCTCAAATAACATCATTTTGAGAAGCAAAATGGAGAAATTTAGTATAAAAAAGGAAAGAAGAATCATTAACAGTGAATGTAATTGTGTTTGAGAGGAAACGAGTATTAATTTGACTAGGTGCCTGATAAATTTCCCATTTCAGCCTATAGGTTTGTTGGTGGGTTGTTTTTTTCAGTAGTTGATGGTGGCGGTTATTGTTGACAAAACCATTTCTTTTAAGGTGAGTCGTAATTTTGAGCTGGTTGGACGGGTTAATTTGGATCAGCTGGAACAAATGAAGGGGAAAACAGAGAGCTCCAGCAGCGATGAGGAAGAAAAAGAGTTAAGCCACAAGACTGAAGGCAGAGGTTAGTATAGTTGCTTTCTCTTTTATGCTGGATACTGTAATGGACACTGCCAGTTTTATCAAGCAAGACCAACTGTTGACTCAACAGCAGATTCCTTAAGTCATGGAAGCTTGTCAGTATGGGCAAAATGGAGCTTTTGTCAAGACACATTCCTCAAGGAATTTTGTGTTTCTAATGCTTATGACAAGATTTCTGTTTAAGAAAACCAAATCATGCTCCAAAAAAAAATGTTATGAGAAAATACTGGTAACATCTGTGACTGTGCAGATAACATCTATGAGGGCTTAGAAAAATACTAAGTAAGTGGAGTATTTTAGTGGGCTGTCAGATTATTCTGTGTTGGTAACCCATGTTCAGCTTTGCTGCTCCACATTATAGCCATGAGGGATATAGTTCAGTGGCCAAGTTTATTCTGGGGCTATTGTCTGCCCAGTGCTTACAAAGCATTCCTTCCCTCCTCTTTGTGGGAGCTGACCCTTTTGCCATCACTTTGGTTGGCAACTCTGAAGCCAGGGTAGTCCCATTCCTTACCTCCAAATCACCGTTCCAACTGTGTACTTTACATTTGTGCCTAAATTCACATCTATGAATAATCCCACTGGGTTCAGTTAAGTCTTATTCATGTGTTTATTGTTCAGATGGTTAGCTGAGTAGGGATAAAGAAAGGTAGTTCTTGGTGAATTGGACTCTGAGGGTTGTTGTGTGTTTTTGTGTTTGTTTGGGGTTTTTTTTGCCTTTAATATTAAAATAATTTTAGTGCAAATATCTGGTCCTGACTGGAATACTCCATGTTTTCTCACAGTCATCTGCCCTATAGTGCATGACTTCATCAATGGAATGCAGTATGTTTGCAATTCTTGTTCAACAGTAAAAGGAGCTTGATTTGAACTAATAACTGCAGTGAGCCTCGTCATGCCTAATCATCAGGTTCCAGGGGTCATCCAACCTCCTGATGCTGACTGCAGGCTGCCAAGTTTCTATGTACTTATAACTAAAAGCAAGCTGCCATGTTTACCTTTTTCCTTCTGAAATTTCAGTTTTCAATTGAAAACTCATTTCAAGTTCATTCAAGAGTTATTCACAAAAGAAAACATGTCTCCCTAGGTATTCTCAAACCTGTAAAAGGTAAAGATTGCTAGATTCACAAGCAGTTTACAAAACATGAAGGGGCCATTAACACTTCACTTTGTGACTGGTGATATCTTTATTTAATGAGGAAGAGAGTTAGATAGGAAACAACTTTTATTGAAAAACATCCTCCACGAGATCTTTGTTAGCAGCCCTAAAGGAAATCAGGAGAGGAGCAGGAGGGATGTTGATTTCACACATGTTCCAAAGTTTGACATTATTAGCGCTGCACCCTCATGCAGAAGTTTGTTCAAGTGTCTGTTCAGCGGGGGATGTGACCCTAAGAGCTTCAGAGCTGAAAGAATGAGTCTAATGCTTTGACTAAAGGACCAGCTTCCTCTAATTTGCAGCTGTAGCAGACATTAATGTTTTGTGTAGACCAACAGCTAGAAATGGATGAAGAGTCATGCTGTCTTTGTGAGGCTTGCATCAGCACTACACACAAGCGCAGGTGCTGAAATGACCCTGGAAACCATGGTATCCAGACAGAGAAAAAGAAGGTACTATCAGCTGAGCCTCATAAATCCCTATAAACTCTACTATGGGAGAAAAAAAATAAAACTAAGATCATCATTTAAATTGGCTTCAGGATACTTGAGATTCTTGACACTTATTATGAAAATGTAAGAATACCACCTTCTAGGTTGGAGATTAAAATTTGCAGGGAGAAACAGACATAACTGTGCTTTGTGTGATCAGTAATTAAGCTAGGTATAATGTTTTAGCAATTTTTATTTGATTTTATTTTTTCACCTGCAGTCTTCTGTAATATCTGTGATTGGCTGAAAAATCTGTATTTGACTGTTCAAATGAGTGGTCTAAAAATCATGCTTATTTCCCAAATTGTATTTCACCGCTGTTCTTTCCCAGCTTCCCTTTAGAAGTGACAGTTGTTAATTTTTCTCCTTTTCAGGTAATATCAGTTCTAATTTTTAATATTTTTTTTACTAGAGCAGATAAAAATACAGAAAGTCCTTATGCCATCTACAAAAGTCCAAGTTCTACTGACTTTATCTTTTGCAAAATGGTATCTTGCACCTGGTCTTCAAGTGTCCAACTGACACAGGTGCTGAAGACATGGCTACGTGGCTTGGGTGCAGTGTCACATGTTAGCATCATCTTCTAATTGATATTCAGAAGCTGCTTCCAATTCAAAAATATGGACTTCAAGAGAGCATACTTCAGCTTATTAAGGAAGTTGGTAGGTGGAATTGTTTGGGAGTCAGCACTGAAGGTCACGTGAGTCAGTGTTGAAGGGCAAAGGAGCTCAAGCAAGCTGGGAGATATTTTAGAATAACCTCCTCCAAAGCATGAGAATGGTCCATCCCAATACTCAGCAAAATGAGTAGATATATCAGGAGATGAGCTTGACTACACAAGGGACACATGACTGAGCTGCAGTGCAAAAAGAATGTATACAGGATGTGGAAGCGAGGACAGGCTATAAACGAGGGTTATAAAAGCATTGCCTAGGCACGAAGGGATGATGTTAGGAAACCCAAAGTCCAACTCGAGTTGAAGCTGGCAAGTTATAAAAAGGGCAACAAGAATTGCTTCTACCACCAGGTCACCAATAAAAGACCATACAAGGAAAATGTGGACCCACTCCTGATTGGGGCAGGTGATTTAGTGACAGGGGGTGCAGATAATACTGAAGTACTCAATGCCCTCTTTGCCTTGGTCTTCCGCCACAAGTCCTCCCAGGCCCCTGTGCCTAGAGACAGGATTCAAGAAGTAGAGGAACTACCAATAGTGGTGAAAGACCATTTCAGGAATCTCTTGAATGCAACCCATACAAGTCCATGGGACAAGTTGCATCTCAGGGCGCTAAGAAAATCGGCTGATATTCTTACAAGCCCACTCCCTATCATCTTTGAAAGGTTGTGGAGATCAGGGAAGATCCCTGGTGACTAGAGAAAGGCAAATGTTGCACCCATCTTCATAAAGGGCAGGAAAGGGGATCTGGGGAAGCTATAGGCCAGACAGCCTCACTTTGGGCCCTGGGGAAAAAAAAAAAAAAAAAAAAAAAATCACAGAGCAAGTCCTCTAGGAAGCTGTTCTTGATCACATGAAGGAAAAGGTGAATCAGAATAGTCATCCATACTTGACCAACCCAATGTAATTTTATTGTGGAAGGTATAGGTCTATGCATGAGAGAGCAATGGATGTTGTATACCTTGACTTTAGGAAGGCTTTTTATATTGTCTCCCATAACATCTTTGTATCCATGTTGGGATGTTATGGTCCAGGTGGATGGGCTAACTGGATGAAAAATTGAGTGGATGATCAGGCTTAAAGGTGTATTGTCTAACAGGTCATACTCTACCTGGAGGAATATCCCTTTGGTCAGCTGGGGTCAGCTGTCCCAGCTGTGTCCCCTCCCAACTTCTTGCGCACCCCCAGCCTGCTCATTGGTGGGGCAGTACAAGAAGCAGAGAAGACCTTAATGCTGTGTAAGCACTGCTCAGCAATAACTAAAACATCCCTGTGTTATCAACACTGTTTTGGTTACAGATCCAAAATACAGCACCATACGAGCTACTATGAAGAAAACTTTATTCCAGCCAAAACCAGTTCAAAAAGGAAAGGAAAGATTGGTTTCTGGTAAAGGACAAAAGAAAATATTTGGACCTAGAAAAAGAAGATGAGCATGGAAATGGATATTCTTCTGAGATACTCTAGGGAAAGAGTAGCTGTTCTTGCGAGAAGTTGTATCCCAGATGGACTGTTTGTGTCTATTGACCTTTATATCTCACTTTTAAAAGAAACTTGAATCTTTTTCTCTGCTTTTTTTTTCTTCAGTACATGAAAATAAAGTGTGCATGTGTGCTTGTGTGTGTAATGTGGGAAAATGAAATGCAAGTCAGGTGTGTATGCAATATGTTACCTCTCTTTTGTAGACCCCAGGTAAGTGCACAGCCTGATTGCTCTTTCTGGGAGGCAATCTGAATTCACAGTCCAAGAAACCAAACTAATCAGGGACTCATGGGGAATATAATATATTCATATAATATATTCAGAAGGGACAGCAGTATTATTAGGGTAGTGCTTGTTAATGTGAATTATAAATTCTCCCAGTTCATTTGAGCAAAATAGGCTCTATTATGTCTGCACAGTCCTAGAATAAATTTCGTATTGTCTACTGTACTCTGGTTTTGTGTAGAGGAATGAAGGCAGTAGGTTGATTAACATTGATAATATGCAGCTGTGGCCTTGCTTCGAAGGCAGTGGGTTGATTGACATGGATGATGAGCAGCTGTAGCTTGTTCTTGCTAAGTGGTTAAATAGCTCTAAGGAGGGTGGAAGAGGGAGGTTGTATGGTGGGGGAGCTTGGAGAAGGAAGAACTTAGATGGGGCAGTGTTGTCTGGCCTTTGGAAGACAGAAAAAAAATGGTGTGGACAGTAGAATCTGATTAATGGTAAAGCTTTGTTACAGCTTGCTAGTTCAGTTTGTGCTGCAACAGTTTTGTTCTTTTACTGAAGAGGAGCTGTTGGCTCTGAAAATCTATTCTCTGTAGGTGTTGGATTAGTCATGGTATAGGGGTAATGTGTTTTGGTGTTATTTTATAAATTTGGACTGTGTATATGATATTAACTGCAGGAGTCAGATCTAGATGTAAATGGAGCCCATTGTACCCACTTTCTTTCTGTTGTTCATATCAGAAGGGAGCCTTGCTTTGTTGTTGTTTAACCATGTAGTAAATCACTGATACCAAGAAATATGAAATAAGCTTTTTTTCTTCTAGATGGAAGGTATTATATCTTTATATATGGCTATACCTAACATAGAGAAGAAAAGTGAGCACGTGGGTGGTTCTGAGTTTATAGGCTGATCTCTAATGGAGTAAACTTGAGAGTGAAGAAACCAAGTGAGCAGATATAAGAACCGAAATGAAGTAAAATCCCTTTTCTTTCATGATGTAATTTGGGAGGAGTAAGAAAGACATTCTGTTGACTTCTTAATTAAGGTAATTCCTGCTATGAAATTAATGCTCTGAGTATATGCTGTCTCCTTTCTAGTGAAAAGAATGAAGTGAGATGGTCCATGGAATTATTTTTAAAGGCTTATGTGCTGATATTTATTAGAAAATGTTTCTTCTTTTGTTAAAACTGGCTCTTTTGACATTGAGATTGGCTTTCAGAAATGCTGTTCCCTTAGCTGTCAGTAACTTTGGATGTAAAGCTAAGTGCTTGACATCTCTGCAAATGAGGCTGTAAATGTTTTGTATAAATTAGGATCAGATGAAACACCTGTGCAGTTAAGATACCATCCTTTCAGTGATACTCTCTTATTCATAAGACTTCATGTTGAAGGGATGACAATCTCTTATGAGTTTCAGATGCCAAGTATACCCAGTGTTCATTTCCTAAGATTTGTACCACTGATTTCAAAATCATATATTGACTCAGTGTTCCCTTTTGGTTTTGCTTTCAAGCTATTTCCACACTAAACTCTCAGTGCTGGTTTTAATGTAAAACCCTGCAATCTCTCTACTTGTTCAAATACAGGGAGCAATAAAACATCTCTGCAAATATAACAGACTTAAGATGAGGGATGGGATTTTTCAGATGCAGCATGTTGTGACTTTTCAGAATGGCTCTGTAGCTTCTTGGAATCTTGGTCACTTCAGAGAACCTGAGTTCACTTTTAGGTACCTACATGAACAACAAAGGTTTTGTATTAATACCTGAGTGGGAAGCACTCTGTTATTTTGAAAGTCCCACACCCCCATTTCCATATTATAGTTAATTGACCTTTTCTCATAGTGGTGGCTATAGAATTTTCACACCTTGCATTTTTCAGTAGTAAAATGAGCTCCTTCAGTTCTAGAGCCCCCAACATAAGGAGGACATGGACCTGTTGGAGGGAGTCCAGAGAAGGATAATGAACATGATCAGAGGGCTGGAGCACCTCCTCTATGAAGACAGACTGAGAGAGTTGGGGTTATTCAGCCTAGAGAAGAGAAGGCTCCAGGGACACCTTATAGTGGCTTTTCAGTATCTAAAGGGGGCTTATAAGAAAGATGGGGATAGACATTTTAGTAGGGTCTGTAGTGATAGGACAAGGGGTAATGGTTTTAAACTAAAAGAAGGTAGATTCAGACTAGATATAAGGAAGAAATTATTTACTGTGAGCGTGGTGAGGTACTGGAACAGGTTGCCTGGAGAAGTTGTGGATGCCCTATCCCTGGAAGTATTGAAGGCCAGGCTGGATGGGGCTTTGAGCAACATGGTCTAGTGGATGATGCCCCTGCCCATAGCAGGGGGGGAGGGGGGTTGGAACTAGATTATCCACCCTTCCATCCAAAACCATTCTATGACTTTTTTATTTTTTTTAGGATAGGGAGGACAAATTTCAGAAACACCTACTTAGCACAAGATTTTCCTTTTAATGCTTTGGGATATTTTTTTTTCTTCCTGAAGGGCAGCAGGGAAGATCAGAGTATAATTATAATCATAAGGGTCCCTTCTTGCCCTGATGCTCATGAATGTGCAGATAATTTTGTTCTCTCCCAGAGTCCGTGATGTATCCTGACAGTGGAGCTCCAGAGAAGCGCTTTTCATGTGAGTTCTGTGGCCGATCATTTACAGAGGGCTCTGAGTGGGAACGACATATCCTGAGGCATGGCATGTAAGTTGGTTTGTAGACTCCTTTGCATAGCAGCGAAATATAACAGCTGATCTTTGTGCATCTCCCCATCCATTCCCCCCCTCCCCCCCCAAAAAAAACACCCCACAAAACAACCTGTAATGAAAGCAAACACAGGGATATGACAAATTCTAACAAGGGAAGAATTCTGTCTAACAAACATTGTTGGATGCAATTATCAGATGTATTTACTCAGCTAAGATGTTTCTGTCTTTCCTGTTTGACCTAGGAACCCAGAAATCCAAGATAACTGTTTTTAAACCTTTACCTGAATATCTCTGTATGTCCAAACATGATTCCAGTTTCAGGTCTAGATCAGACCTCAAACTGAAGGAAACTTATCTACAGATGGCCAAGGGTTTCTGGAATACAGATCATTCCAGAAATTGCCTCTGGGAGTTAAAATCTAGTGTTATCAAATCCAAATTAGTTACATAAATGTTCTTTATGATCCTAAAGCTTAAACTTCATTTTGAGGTGAATACCAGTTGGTTGGTCTAAAATTAACATTACTTGAGTCTTATTGATGTTTTCTTGCCAGAAGAGCAACATGGAAATGACAGCAAATTATATGGAATCTGGGTTTCTTTTGGCTTTTTCTTTTCCTTATTATTTCTCTTTAGCATGCTTGCAACTAAACTTGAGGTTCCAGTGCAAAGAATTATGTACAGAGAAGTGTTAAGGGCTTCAAGTGAAGGAAAACCTCAATAAGTGTTCTCTTTCCCCAAAAAGCATACAGTGAAGTTAATAGTAAAGATCTTTTCTTCTCATGCTCATAAATCAGTCTACTGTGAAATAATAGGCATCTCTGGAACATTAATTTTCCTTCTCTTGACAAAGATCTGTTCAATAGAACGGATGTCTCTGCTGACTAGAGTTTCTTCCAAGAGGAGATCTCAGCCAGGATTACTGGCATGTGAAAGACATTTGAATGTAATATTGTAGCTAGGCTGTGGAGGGATAAAGGGTAGGAGAAAGTATTATTTCTCGTCTGTTTAAAACTTGCAACATTTGAAGTACTTCTATTTAATAAGATTTATTGGTGTTAACTGCTTGGGAGAAGTACTCTTCCTTGTATCCAAAGCATGTTTGGATTGTAAAGATTTCCATTTTCTGCTGCTTGGATTTTCAGGGCTCTGAATGTAAGTAAGGAAGGGACCAGAGAGGACAGCAAACTGAAGGAGAACACAGAAAAGACTGTTAATACACTGACAATAGAAGAAAAGGAAAGCACTGAGAAAATGGTGGTGGACTTGTCCCACAACAGTGAAACTACAGTCAGTGTTGTAGCTGCTGACAAACATCTCCAAGAGACCTCAGAGGCCAATAATGAATAAATTTGGTGTTATTTTAATCAACTTACTTGAACAGTGGTGAATTGGAAGGGATGGGCAGGTGGGGTGGGCAGAAGGAAGAAATAAAGCTGCTTTTAGGAATGAATGATCTATTTTCAAAGCACTGGTACCTATGTGAGTGTGTGTATATTAAAGTTATTTACATGATGGAATAAGTGGTTCCATTACATCACTGCATCTCTTCTTCTGGATCTTGACAATGGGAAATTACATTCATATTGGACTAATGAAACAACTCCCTGTGTCTCTACATTACACAATGTGCTTTGCAGTGGAGACTTGCATTGTTTGGAAACAGAAGTGTAATGAGCATGGTTGGGGATGGTGGTGTAACATTTCAACACAAAAATTTTTGTGTGTTTTTCTAGTTTCAATACATGATTACTTTCCAGACTGAACACAACTTTGTTTATCTAAAAAAAAAAAAAAAGATAAACTGCTTTGCTTAAAACAGCCACCTGTTTCCTAATACCTCAAAATTAACAAAGGGACATCTCTGCATTTATTAGTACTGCCTGTTGTCATTATGCTTAAAGTTGAGAGACTGCTGGGCAAGGTGGTGAAAGGCGGAAGCAACAAAGTTTTAAAGGAAAACAAATTGTGCTTAAAATCCCACTGTGGATTTAATTTCTTAAAATACTGTGATTTTTTTTAATAATAAATAAAAAGTCTTTAATTTCTAGATAATGGTTTGTGAATTGTCATCCTTTATTCCAGGTAAGCTGTTCATTAGTATTCACCTATAACT
The DNA here is from genome assembly GCF_023638135.1 of Falco biarmicus. NCBI lineage: Eukaryota > Metazoa > Chordata > Aves > Falconiformes > Falconidae > Falco > Falco biarmicus. The sequence goes on along the minus strand of NC_079310.1, from coordinate 7,222,654 downwards.
TCAGTATTTGATAGATCTAATGTGACTGTGTGGTTTTGTTTGCCATATGTTTATTTCCTATCAGCTTTAACTATTGCAAAAATGGCACAATTAACTTTCTCATGCAAAATGAGTGGTGGTAACTTTCCAAAGGGGAAGGGGACAGGGAAAAGAATTCCCATTAATATAAAACTTGTTATTTCTGTTTAGTGTTTTAAAAAATTGTATTTTTTTAACTCAAGAACCAAGCTAACAGAACAGCTATGCTGCTTATGGGCCAAACATATTGGTCCTCATAATTATATCAATATTTAAATGAGCATCTAGTCATCTCTCACCAGTACTTTCTGTCAAGATTGGTATCGTTGTCTCTTCCCACCCCCCACTCTGTGGGGTGGGTGTGCTTTTTTTTGTCTTGGTATAGTGGGAGGGAATGATGTCAGTGCTTGCATCTTTTCATGAGCAGAAATAAAATAGTTACATACTACATTGAGTCTGGAGAGTTGATGGGAGTTGCTAATTTTTCCCCCTACTCCTTAGCTTTTTAGCATGAGGGGAGCAGTATAGAATGAATAAGAATCTACATATCTTGTGGCTGATCCTGCACTTTGGAAATCCTACTCAACTCAACAGCAATCTTCCTTGAATAAGGAATACAGGATCTGGTGCTCATGGTATGTAGAACTTATTTCCAATAAGTAGGAAATACTTGACTAAAAACTAGTTCTAGAAATGCATGTGTCTTTGTCTTGGGGTTACTTTTGTTTGTTGGGGAGGGATGAAGAAGCTGCTGAGGAAATATTGCTCTAGACAGCTTCAAATAAAATTGATGGCAAAAATTGCATTATTTGAATTAGTGCTACTTGAAGCATGGTATTTTGCTTTTAAAGATCTAGCAGTTGTGGGTTTGCAGGATTTTTTTAGCTTTGTTTGGGAAGGGTTGCTTTTTTTTTTTTTGGAGGAGGGAGGGAGCATCATGTAGAAAACACAATGGAGGGAAAAGTGTAAATTTTGTGCCTGTATTTGTTTTTTAATTGGCCTCATTTCAAATGACTTTAAAAAGTTTCATACCTGGATTGAGTGTTTGTAATAGTTACCAAAAATGAAAAAAAGAAACAATTGACATGCTTTTATCACTATTTTTCAAATAACATGTAAATACTGTAATCGATTAGATTTTGTTTTGCAAACCTATTAATAAAAATACAGGACCATTATCCTTTTAACAAGCCTAGAAATGTTTTTTTCCTTCTCCTAAAAATGTGTACCTGATATATTGTGGACACATTTTAGATGCATTATGTTGACTGTAATGGTATAGAATTGAAAATAACATTTTTTCATTGTTTTATTTATACAAAAGATTTTTTCAGAGTTTGGCAGAAGGAAATAAATGGCAAAATGCTAACCCATTGTCTTCAGCACTTGGTATTTCCTGACTTTTAAATAACTAATTTTTCATGGGGAGCTGGATGCAGTCTAACAAGTGCTGAGTAGAGGGAGATAATCACTTCCCTGAGTCTACTGGCTACACTCCTTGATACAGACCAGAATACTGTTAGCCATAATCACTGCCAGGGCATACTGCTAACCCATGTTTGGCTTGCTGTTTTTCAGGTCTCTTCAGCAGAGCTGCTCCCCAGCCAGTCACTCAGTCCCTAGCCTGTATCACTGAAAGGGGCTCTTCCCAGGTGCAGGACTTAGCAGTTGTCCTTGTTAAAATTGATGAGGTGGTTGTTAGTCCATTCCTCCAGTCTGCCTAGATCCCTCTAAAAGGCAGCTTTACCCTTGGGCATATCAACTGCAGCCCCTGAGTTTGGTGTCATCCACAAATTTGATGAGGTGCATTCTGTCGCCTCAACTAGATCAACATTAGGGTCATTACACAGACAAGGTCCTAGGATAGACCCCTGCAGTAGTCCTGCAGGGCTTCCAGGTAGAGTATGACCTGTTAGACAATACACCTTTAAGCCTGATCATCCACTCAATTTTTCATCCAGTTAGCCCATCCACCTGGACCATAACATCCCAACATGGATACAAAGATGTTATGGGAGACAATATAAAAAGCCTTCCTAAAGTCAAGGTATACAACATCCATTGCTCTCTCATGCATAGACCTATACCTTCCACAATAAAATTACATTGGGTTGGTCAAGTATGGATGACTATTCTGATTCACCTTTTCCTTCATGTGATCAAGAACAGCTTCCTAGAGGACTTGCTCTGTGATTTTTTTTTTTTTTTTTTTTTTTTCCCCAGGGCCCAAAGTGAGGCTGTCTGGCCTATAGCTTCCCCAGATCCCCTTTCCTGCCCTTTATGAAGATGGGTGCAACATTTGCCTTTCTCTAGTCACCAGGGATCTTCCCTGATCTCCACAACCTTTCAAAGATGATAGGGAGTGGGCTTGTAAGAATATCAGCCGATTTTCTTAGCGCCCTGAGATGCAACTTGTCCCATGGACTTGTATGGGTTGCATTCAAGAGATTCCTGAAATGGTCTTTCACCACTATTGGTAGTTCCTCTACTTCTTGAATCCTGTCTCTAGGCACAGGGGCCTGGGAGGACTTGTGGCGGAAGACCAAGGCAAAGAGGGCATTGAGTACTTCAGTATTATCTGCACCCCCTGTCACTAAATCACCTGCCCCAATCAGGAGTGGGTCCACATTTTCCTTGTATGGTCTTTTATTGGTGACCTGGTGGTAGAAGCAATTCTTGTTGCCCTTTTTATAACTTGCCAGCTTCAACTCGAGTTGGACTTTGGGTTTCCTAACATCATCCCTTCGTGCCTAGGCAATGCTTTTATAACCCTCGTTTATAGCCTGTCCTCGCTTCCACATCCTGTATACATTCTTTTTGCACTGCAGCTCAGTCATGTGTCCCTTGTGTAGTCAAGCTCATCTCCTGATATATCTACTCATTTTGCTGAGTATTGGGATGGACCATTCTCATGCTTTGGAGGAGGTTATTCTAAAATATCTCCCAGCTTGCTTGAGCTCCTTTGCCCTTCAACACTGACTCACGTGACCTTCAGTGCTGACTCCCAAACAATTCCACCTACCAACTTCCTTAATAAGCTGAAGTATGCTCTCTTGAAGTCCATATTTTTGAATTGGAAGCAGCTTCTGAATATCAATTAGAAGATGATGCTAACATGTGACACTGCACCCAAGCCACGTAGCCATGTCTTCAGCACCTGTGTCAGTTGGACACTTGAAGACCAGGTGCAAGATACCATTTTGCAAAAGATAAAGTCAGTAGAACTTGGACTTTTGTAGATGGCATAAGGACTTTCTGTATTTTTATCTGCTCTAGTAAAAAAAATATTAAAAATTAGAACTGATATTACCTGAAAAGGAGAAAAATTAACAACTGTCACTTCTAAAGGGAAGCTGGGAAAGAACAGCGGTGAAATACAATTTGGGAAATAAGCATGATTTTTAGACCACTCATTTGAACAGTCAAATACAGATTTTTCAGCCAATCACAGATATTACAGAAGACTGCAGGTGAAAAAATAAAATCAAATAAAAATTGCTAAAACATTATACCTAGCTTAATTACTGATCACACAAAGCACAGTTATGTCTGTTTCTCCCTGCAAATTTTAATCTCCAACCTAGAAGGTGGTATTCTTACATTTTCATAATAAGTGTCAAGAATCTCAAGTATCCTGAAGCCAATTTAAATGATGATCTTAGTTTTATTTTTTTTCTCCCATAGTAGAGTTTATAGGGATTTATGAGGCTCAGCTGATAGTACCTTCTTTTTCTCTGTCTGGATACCATGGTTTCCAGGGTCATTTCAGCACCTGCGCTTGTGTGTAGTGCTGATGCAAGCCTCACAAAGACAGCATGACTCTTCATCCATTTCTAGCTGTTGGTCTACACAAAACATTAATGTCTGCTACAGCTGCAAATTAGAGGAAGCTGGTCCTTTAGTCAAAGCATTAGACTCATTCTTTCAGCTCTGAAGCTCTTAGGGTCACATCCCCCGCTGAACAGACACTTGAACAAACTTCTGCATGAGGGTGCAGCGCTAATAATGTCAAACTTTGGAACATGTGTGAAATCAACATCCCTCCTGCTCCTCTCCTGATTTCCTTTAGGGCTGCTAACAAAGATCTCGTGGAGGATGTTTTTCAATAAAAGTTGTTTCCTATCTAACTCTCTTCCTCATTAAATAAAGATATCACCAGTCACAAAGTGAAGTGTTAATGGCCCCTTCATGTTTTGTAAACTGCTTGTGAATCTAGCAATCTTTACCTTTTACAGGTTTGAGAATACCTAGGGAGACATGTTTTCTTTTGTGAATAACTCTTGAATGAACTTGAAATGAGTTTTCAATTGAAAACTGAAATTTCAGAAGGAAAAAGGTAAACATGGCAGCTTGCTTTTAGTTATAAGTACATAGAAACTTGGCAGCCTGCAGTCAGCATCAGGAGGTTGGATGACCCCTGGAACCTGATGATTAGGCATGACGAGGCTCACTGCAGTTATTAGTTCAAATCAAGCTCCTTTTACTGTTGAACAAGAATTGCAAACATACTGCATTCCATTGATGAAGTCATGCACTATAGGGCAGATGACTGTGAGAAAACATGGAGTATTCCAGTCAGGACCAGATATTTGCACTAAAATTATTTTAATATTAAAGGCAAAAAAAACCCCAAACAAACACAAAAACACACAACAACCCTCAGAGTCCAATTCACCAAGAACTACCTTTCTTTATCCCTACTCAGCTAACCATCTGAACAATAAACACATGAATAAGACTTAACTGAACCCAGTGGGATTATTCATAGATGTGAATTTAGGCACAAATGTAAAGTACACAGTTGGAACGGTGATTTGGAGGTAAGGAATGGGACTACCCTGGCTTCAGAGTTGCCAACCAAAGTGATGGCAAAAGGGTCAGCTCCCACAAAGAGGAGGGAAGGAATGCTTTGTAAGCACTGGGCAGACAATAGCCCCAGAATAAACTTGGCCACTGAACTATATCCCTCATGGCTATAATGTGGAGCAGCAAAGCTGAACATGGGTTACCAACACAGAATAATCTGACAGCCCACTAAAATACTCCACTTACTTAGTATTTTTCTAAGCCCTCATAGATGTTATCTGCACAGTCACAGATGTTACCAGTATTTTCTCATAACATTTTTTTTTGGAGCATGATTTGGTTTTCTTAAACAGAAATCTTGTCATAAGCATTAGAAACACAAAATTCCTTGAGGAATGTGTCTTGACAAAAGCTCCATTTTGCCCATACTGACAAGCTTCCATGACTTAAGGAATCTGCTGTTGAGTCAACAGTTGGTCTTGCTTGATAAAACTGGCAGTGTCCATTACAGTATCCAGCATAAAAGAGAAAGCAACTATACTAACCTCTGCCTTCAGTCTTGTGGCTTAACTCTTTTTCTTCCTCATCGCTGCTGGAGCTCTCTGTTTTCCCCTTCATTTGTTCCAGCTGATCCAAATTAACCCGTCCAACCAGCTCAAAATTACGACTCACCTTAAAAGAAATGGTTTTGTCAACAATAACCGCCACCATCAACTACTGAAAAAAACAACCCACCAACAAACCTATAGGCTGAAATGGGAAATTTATCAGGCACCTAGTCAAATTAATACTCGTTTCCTCTCAAACACAATTACATTCACTGTTAATGATTCTTCTTTCCTTTTTTATACTAAATTTCTCCATTTTGCTTCTCAAAATGATGTTATTTGAGAAGCTTCCCTCATTTTGAGGTGCCTCTATGATAACATACTTAAGAAAGGGTAAAACACTGCATGGCAGTGTGAGGCATAAGGAAAAAAAAGTGTGAGAAGCAACCCTGCAGACACCAAGGCCAGAGAAGAAGGAATGGGAGGAGGTGCTCTAGGCACAAGAGCATAGATTCTCCTGCAGCTCATGGAGAAGACCACACCGGAGCAGGTGGATATTCCCCGAAGGAACTGCGGCCCATGGAGAGTCCATGCAGAAGCAGGTTCTCCTGACAGGAACTGCAACCTCTGGAAAGGACCCATGCTCGAGCAGTTTGTGAAGGATTGTGCGCCCTGCGGTAGGGACCCTACACTGGAGCTGAGGAAAAGTGTGAGGAGGAAGGAACGGCAGAGAGGAACTGTTACGAAATGACTGCAACCTCCATTCCCCATATCCCCCGTGCCATTCTGTGCCATTTAGGGTGGGGGGAGAAGGCAGAGGAGTTGGGAAGGAAGGAGTGAAACTGAGCTTGGGAAAAATAGCCACGGGGGTGGGGTGGGGTGGGGTGTGTGTGTGTTTAAGGGGTTTTTGTCTTTGTTTGTCACCATCCAACTCTATTTTAATTGTCTATAAATTAACTTAATTTTTCCCAAGTCAAGTCTGTTTTGCCCCAACAGTAATTGGTAAGTGATCTCCCTGTCTTTATCCTGACCTTTTCCTGAGCTTTTTCATCATATTTTCTCCCCGTACTGGTTTTGGCTGGGACAGGATTAATTTTCTTCATAGTAGCTTGTATGGGGCTATGTTTTGGATTTCTGCTGAAAACAGTGTTATTAATACAGAGATGTTTTAGCTATTGCTGAGCAGTGCTTACACAGCGTCAAGGCCTTTTCTGCTTCTCATGCTGCCCCACCAGCGAGTAGGCTGGGGTGCACAAGAAGTCAGGAGGGGACACAGGCAGGACAGCTGGCCCCACAACTGACCAAAGGGATATTCCAGACCATACGATGTTGTGCTCAGCAATAAAAGCTTTGGGAAGAAGAAGGAAGGGGGGGACGTTTGGAGTGATGGCGATTGTCTTCCCAAGTAACCGTTATGTGAGGTGGAGCCCTGCTTTCCTGGAGATGGCTGAACACCTGCCTGCCCATGGGAAGTGGTGAATAAATTCCTTGTTTTGCTTTGCTTGCACGCGCGGCTTTTGCTTTTCCTATCAAGCCACCTTTATCTCAACCCACGAGTTTTCTCACTTTTACCCTTCTGATTCTCCCCCCCATCCCACTGGAAGGGGGAGTGAGCGAGCAGCTGCGTGGAGTTTAGCTGCCCACTGGGGTTAATCCACAACGCCTTCTTCCTGTCCTGTTTGAGGAGGGGGAGTTGAGAGAGTGACTGGGTGGGCTTCTCCCTGCCAGCCAAGATCAACCCACCACACAGTAGCATATCAGCAAATAGGAAGCTACCCTAAATACAGCAGTGTGTTAGTATCATGTTCCTAGAAGTGACAGCTGTGTTGAGGTGCTCTGACTTAACAAGTTACATATTCAGATTTAAGCAAAGGCAGCCACATGCATGGCACTTACTGTGACTCAGCTCATGCACAGAAACTCTTTATGATGCAGTAAGCCAATCGTGCACCTAAGCCCAGAGAGTGGGCACAAATTAGCCAGATAATATTTAGAAAATATTAAAGAAAGACAGGGAGAAAATTATCGTTACTACTGGGAGTAGTCACTTCAGGTTTTTTATTGGAGAGAAGGAAGACCCAATGTGGTGGTTTGACCCTGGCTGAATGCCAGGTACCCACCAAAGCCGCTCTATCACTCCCCTCCTCAACCAGATAGGGGAGAGAAAATATAATGAAAGGCTCATGGGTCGAGATAAGGACAGGGAGATCACTCAGCAATTACCATCACAGGCAAAACAGACTCAACTTGGGGGAATTAAGTTGAATTTATTACCATTCAAATCAGAAAAAAACCCCACCTTCCCCCCACCCCTCCCTACTTCCCGGGCTTAACTCAATTCCCAATTTCTCTACCTCCTCCCCCCGAGCGGCACAGGGGAATGGGGGTTACAGTCAGTTCATCACACGTCTCTGCTGCTCCTTCCTCCTCACACTCTTCCCCTTCTCCAGCGTGGGGTCCCTCCCACGGGAGACAGTTCTCCATGAACTTCTCCAACGTGAGTCCTTCCCGTGGGCTGCAGTTCATCACACGCTGCTCCAGCATGGGTCCCTTCCAGGGGGTGTAGCCCTTCAGGAATGGACTGCTCCAGGGTGGGTCCCCCGTGGGGTCACAAGTCCTGCCAGCAAAGCTGCTCCAGCCTGGGCTCCTCTCTCCACAGGTCCTGCCAAGAGCCTGCTCCAGCGCAGGTTCTCCGCGGAGTCACAGCCTCCTTCAGGCATCCCCCTGCTCTGGCCTGGGGCCCTCCACAGGCTGCAGGTGGATATCTGCTCCACCATGGACCTCCATGGGCTGCAGGGGCACAGCCTGCCTCACCATGGTCTTCACCACAGGCTGCAAGGGAATCTCTGCTCCAGCACCTGGAGCACCTCCTCCCCCTCCTTCTTCCCTGACCTTGGTGTCTGCAGAGTTGTTGCTCTCACATAGTCTCACTCCTCTCTCCTGCTGGTGCAGAATTCCCACCACCACCACCACCTTCTTAATATGCTATCACAGTGGCGCTACCACCATTGCTGATTAGCTTGGCCATGGCCAGCGGCAGGTCCGTCTTGGAGCTGGCTGGCATTGGCTCCATTGGACACGAGGGAAGCTTTTTGGCATCTTCTCACAGAAGCCACCCCTGTAGTCCCCCCGCTACTGAAACCTTGCCATGCAAACCTACTACACTCAAGTAGAGGGAAAATCTTCCCAGCCTGATGCACTCAGTCAGAGGGGTGGGGAATAGTGCTTCTTGGATCTCCTAGGACCCTTGCTGTGGTCACTGGGAGATGTGCAACATTTCAGATACCAGTTAAACTGTAGAAAGATTCTCAAGTAGCAATAAGGATCAATAAAGGAAGACAAGGATACCAAGCCAACATAAGTTCACAGTGTTCATTTAAAAAACGCATTCAGTTTTGCTGGTGCTCTTGACACTCATTTTGTCATATTTTTTTTATTTTGGGGGGGAGGAGGGGGGGCAAAATGTTGTTCAGTCAACAAAGTGTGAACAAGTTTTTAGTGACAGTCAGGCAGCTCAGGTCCTGATACCTGGATTCAATGAGTTCTGTCTCCACAAACTAACAAAAAACCCCACTCTATAAACATGCCTCAGTTCTAGAATTTTGCTACTCTCACAGCAACACAGCTAAGAACCACAGAAATCCAAAGCAGACAGAAAGCCTGTGGAAAGCTTGACTTCTCCAAGTATGGATCAGGTCTGTACTCAGAAGGTTCCACACAAACACCAAAGCAGCCTTAACTTAAGCAGTAAGTTCTATCTTTCCCTCGTTAAACGTAAACTGGAATGTACTGACTTGTGTTTTTAAAATATGCATGGCATGTCACTTTGCCTAAGTTGCCAGATCAAGCTTACACTTTGGAAGCTCCTGTGAGTGTCTGAATCACATAGCCTTAATGTTGTTTCTTAACTTAAAAAAATAGCTCACAATATACAAATGCTTTTTTCCAGATAATCATACTCTACATTCAATAGTCAGTGAATTCTGGTCAATCTCAACAGCTTTAGAAACCCACAATCTTGAATTTCTAAAAGAATTCAGAACTTGAGAGAAACTGAAGCCCAGCACAGGCGCCTTCTCCAAATTTTGGAAAAAAAAATGCAAGTTGGCTATTCAGAGTGGACATGCAAATAAAGTAGATATAGCATTTGCAAGAAGTAGATTGTTACAAATTAAATCCCTTTGGATGTTACCTTGTGCTCATCTCGAAGATGAGTGCCCAGCTCCTCTGTGTGTTTGGTCTCATAGTAGCAGAGTTGACATTTGTAAGGTTTAAGTTCATTGTGTTTCTCTATGTGTTGCTGCAAACTCTCATCACTGGAGCAGGTAAAGGTACACTTATCACAGCGGAAAACAACTCCCTGCAAGTATTTTGACAGTTTGGAACGGCAAACTTCAATGGGAACAACCCGCTCTTCTGTGGGGAGAGGGGAATGTTTATTAAGTTTTAAGAAATAAAAACCATCAGGCAATGTGTCAACAGCTTGTAACATACCAGCCACGCAAGAAACAGGGTCTGCTATTTGTGTATGCAATCCATCTGCCGAGCTAAAACTGGACCAACAAAGAAATACAAGAAAATTCCCTTTCTATACAGAGAGAGTTAATCCTACATGACTACAAATGCAGGTGTCCTTGCAAATGTAACCACTCATTGGTGAACAGGATGGGAAGAAGAGATTTGGGGCAGATAAGAGCGTTGGGGCAAATTTGTGAGACAGAGTAGCAGAGCCCAGGAATATAAAAACAGACATAAATCAGTCAGACCAAGCTCCATTCTGGCTCAATACATGACACAAGCCAGTAAAAGGTGCTAGAACTGTAATAAACAGGGAGCATGTAGGGTGATTCCAAATACATCGCCCTCCCAGCTTCTGATGATCAGAGCTGGTATTCTCACCATCACATTTAATGCTACTCAAAGTGGGAGTGAGAGGTTGCGTACAGCAGTGTCTTCTCCTGAAGTTGGTTGTGCAGCAATCAGCCAGGGGCAGAAATTTTCAATACACCCTCAGCTTTTTAATAGTTAAGATTCAAAATCCACACATACTTAATTTCATGCTTCCCACGATTCTGATTATGCTACAAGCATGTATTGAAAATGCTCTCACTGAGTTATTAAACTCTCTACTTCCTTCCTCTCATACAAAACACACACTTTTAATAGGGCAGCACAATTAATTTCAGTCTTTCTATAGAGCCGGAATCCTGATGTGTGTAACATTCATCCACTGTGGTTCTCTGAGCTGTGCATGCAAGGGGAAATCCCAAATTTGACCTTTCAGCAGAGGGTCACCAGAAGATCTTCACTACAGCTTTTGTTACTCAACTGTCCTTTTGAAGTAGAACACTGAAATGTAGTACTATTCTTCCTTATGGACTGCAGATTAAAGGAAGAGTTTGATCTTCCTCATTAACGATATCTTCAAACAAAAATATTCCCAGGCCTGATTCTTAGAGGGTAAACATGAAGGGTAGGGGACTTGTGTCCATTGACACCTCTCTCATAATTTCTATAGGGAGGCAAGAGCTACATAATTCATCCACTTGTTTATGGCCAATGCATAACCCCCACTGCTCATGAGTCTAATTTTCCACAGCCCATCTAAATATTCCACCCTCCTCAGTTTCTTCTCCTCCCTGTCCTCCCCTTTTTTTGAACAAGGAAGTTTTCCTACCTCAGAACTTTCTCTTTGTGCACTTTAAAAAGTGGAAGTTTTCCCCAAAGCTATATCTGAGTGAGACTCTGAAAACGTGTGGGTCCTCTCCAGCTAAAGAAGTTGCAAAAAAATGCTAAGTTGTGTCCATTCAGGATCAAGTGGGAAAAGGGATGGGGGTGCACATGCTCTAAGACATAACAGGAGTTAAAGCTGTCATTTTGGACACATAACAAGAATATTTTAAAAGGTATTTACAGCTCTGTGCAACTGAATTCACTGAAATAAGGTAACCTGCTTTTAAAAGTGAAAAAAAGTTCCAACTAAAAGTTTTTAAAAAAGAAACACTAAAGCATCTGAAAATGAGATTTTTCTCTAGCACATAACACATGTTTTTGAAAAACACTAAAGCAGGGGATGGTATAAAAGGTTTTATCCACCACTTTGGAGCAATGCATCATCCTAATTCATATCAGTAAAACCCATCATCTCACTGACAATCACCCACCCACACATCTGCCAAATCACAGGCAACACAACATAGACTGACTTCCCAGCCTGATCTTGGACTTGCCTTATCACCATGGACCTGCTTGGCAATCACTGGATCTGGTTCTGACCTGTGGTTTAACTTCCTGGTTTGATCTTGGATCTGTATCATCGCTGCAAATTTGCCTGATGATCTGGGCTCTTGGTAGAACCTGGCCATCATCTCTGGGTCTGTCCTGCTTGCCTTGCTCAGGTACTGTGGGGCTGGGCCCTGGCCAGCAAGGCTCCACCCCTACTGTCCATGTTATCCTCCTCTACTCCCTGGGAGCAGCTGGCACTTGCTGCTCCATGACAGTAATGACTGTAAACTTAAATGTGCATGTATTCATGTCAGTGAGCTTAATCCAAACAATTAACTTAAAAATTGCAAAGTGATTTGAATTTAAAACATCATATTTAGCAAGGTGATGCTCTAATAATCTCTGACCACTTTAATAGCTGTCTCTCATCACACCCCCACCCCCATTTTCTATATTTGGCTACTCATTTATACACTTACTGTATCTGAGCAACTGGCAAAATTGCAACAAATAGGTGAGTTCTATCCAGAAACTGTGAAACTTAGCTTTGGCTTCTGTACACAAATTTCATTAAAGTTCAGCAGTGCCCACAAAGGCTACCATGTATGCGCTGTAAAAAGATGACATGCCATGGAACAGTTTAGCAAAAGGACTAAGGGGACCTCTGCCCCACCCCCACCTCCAGCATCATCTCTGAAGAAATTTAATCACTGCCTTAGATTGAAACATTTGGGCTACTTGTAATACAGATCTGAGATTAAATAGAAAAGCAATGAATGATGCGCTAAATATTTATAGTATGTAAAGCCAAAGCAGGCATATGTTTTTCTCACAACATAGGAAAAAAAAAAAAAAAAAAAAAAAGCATTAACACTCTAAAGCCCTTATATATGAAAGTTTACTATTCCAGAGAAACAGATGACAATTCTATGAAATGGAAGGACAAAACAATTATTTATACCAAGAAAAAATAGTAAAATAAATACTAAAAAACAAATGCCTTGAGGGTTATAAACAAGAAACCCTAACTATTGATCTTGGTGGGTTGTGTTCAGTGCTGGAAAAATATCAGGGCATTTCATGATGGGAAAATTTGCTGGCAAGGATAATAAAAACTAATTGCACTGCTTGGACTAAATGAAAGGCCAACAGCTCTGCTGGGCACGTAGCAGGAGTTCACTCTCCGTTATGGAACTTTCAAGAGCTCACAAGATTTGCCTGTTATGAAGGCCAAGAGGAACTCAAGAGCCAAATCTCTTCTCATTGTTTGCCTGTAAAGTAGCTACTGAGTTTGTAATTTCCATACTTACTCCCTGCTTCAGCCCACAAAGGATGAATTGTGCTTGACCAACCAGACTGCCTTCTATGATGAAATAATTTGCTCAGTGGATGAGAGGAGAACTGTGGACATCATCTACCTTGATTTTTAGCATGGTCTTTGACATGGTCTCCAACAACATCCTTGTTGACAAGCTGGCAAGATTTGGACTGGAAAGATGTATCACAAGCTGGGTAGAAAACTGGATAAACTGAGCCATTAACTACCACCTTTTGAGGTAAGAAAAGTCAAACTGGCAGCTAGTCATGAGTGGAGTTCCTCAGAGGTTGATTCTGGGTCTGGTACTATTCAATATCTTTATAAATGATCTGTATGACAGTATTGAATACACCCTCACCAAGCTTGCAGATGACACTAAACTGGGGGGAGAGGTAGATACACCAGAAGGAAGAGCAACCTTACAGAGACCTCGACTGGCTGGAAGACTGGGCCAACAAGAATTGATTGAGGTTTAACAAAGATAAATGTCAAGTCCTGCACCTGGAACAGAATAATCCCAAGCAGCAGTACAGGTTGGGGTCTAACTGGCTGGGGTGGAACTCTGCTGTAAAGTACTTGGGGATCCTGATGGGCAGCAAGCTGAATATGAGACAGCAGTGTGCCCTGGTAACAATGAAGGCAAACCAATCCCTAAAAGGTAGTTATAGAGAAGATGGAGGTACTCCCTTCATAAGGCTGTGTGGTGACAGGACAAAAGGCAATGGGCACAAGTTGCTTCAGGGGCAATTCCATCTGGATATAAGAAAATTCTTCACCATGAAAACAATTAGACATTGGAATAGGTTATCCAGAGAAGAAGTGGAATCTCCCTTGCTGGAAATATTCAAGACTTGGCTTGACAGGGCCCTGGATAACCTAATCTAAGGTCCTGCTTCCAACAGATGGTTGGACCAGATGATCTCCAGAAGTCCCTTCCAATGTAGACTTTTCTATGATTCTATGAATCAAAGTTAAATCACTCTGAGGAACTGACTGAGCAGAGTAGGTGACACATGACAGAAGGCTGTCAGTGGCAAACTGGCAACATCCTGCTGGCCATAACACTTAAATGTTGTAGCTTGGTAAGAATCAACTTCTGTAGCTATTCACTAAGAGGCAAATAGTCTTCATTTCAACTGCATGCTGCCAAATCAGGGACTTGAGATGCCACCATTTTGAAAGCTATAATGTAAGTTAGAGATCTAGAAGTGTTTTCTCACTTTGCTGGAGGGATAGGGATTTTTGCATAGGAGAGAAGATAAAATGGATCAAAGCCTTCAGTCTTCTGACTTTATACTGCTTCCTTTACCTGGAGAACAAGTGTGCTTAGACCACAGCTTGAGACTGTCCTTGTTTTATCAATCCAAATGGCTACAAGTAAGGAAGGCTATCTGAGACTGTGCAACATCCTTCAGTCCTGTCTGCACAGCAGCACCTTCTTTCTGTGCACATTAAACCCCATCAAAATCCTCTGCTTTAGCTGCCACAATTAGACACAACAATAGGTTTTAATCTGGATATATACACCAGAATGAAAAATTTTAAGAAAGGACCTTAATTTCTTTACAGTCAGGGTGCTACATGCCTGAGAAAAATCCTTGCCCTTCCCTCAGGGGCCTATAAAACTTTAAAGGCTAAATTTTCATTTGCTTTAAAGCCTTTGATCTGTTTTACCTCCCCCAACACTTTAGTGAGTGTATAATCACATACCCTCCTATTACAGTTTTGCTTCAGCAGCACAAGGGCTCAAGGGTGCTTTGTGCAACTGAAGCCACAGCTATACAAAAGAACAGATCCGGTGTCACATATTCGCGGGTAACCACCCCTGCTTCCTAGCATTTGGTCAGAAACAGCTCTGTAAAACCAGCACAACTGCTTGAACCCATGAAGTGCTACTCCACCGTTGCATCTCGACATTCATAGCATTGTCTACTTTTGCTGGAAGCTTGCCTAACTAGGCCCAGCAAGATCTTCCTCTCTGTTTATTTGCATTTAAACTGTCAGAACTTCTCCGCTTGATCTTGGGCACAACCACATACCAGAAAACACGATCTCACAATATGGCCTAAGCCAGTATTTGGAGCCCCAGGGTTTCTGTTCCCTGCTCTCCCTCCTCCCCCTCCTCCCCCCCCCCCCCCCCCCCCCTTTTCTCCAGAGGAGTAATCCTGCAGCATGCCCTGAAGCTGGGCAAAATACAACACTATGATACCTTCAAGGACAAGCTTGCACCTAAGTAAAAGCACCTCTTTGAACCCTTAAACTTACTAAGACAGCTTTG
Organism: Falco biarmicus; assembly: GCF_023638135.1. NCBI lineage: Eukaryota > Metazoa > Chordata > Aves > Falconiformes > Falconidae > Falco > Falco biarmicus. Next base: position 7,207,461 of record NC_079310.1, on the reverse strand, counting down.
TTATATGCCTTTTGGGTCTTTGAGCAGCCCTTAGCCTTTTTCTCAAATGCCCCTTCAAAATAGCATATACAGCAGAAAGAAGTTTGAATGATATATGTTTACTTCGCTGCCATTGAAAAGTGTTTTGCTACAAGGGATTATGACAGTGGTTGCAATACCAGAAGCTCTCCAAGAAAAAGATGACATGTGAAACATGCTTGCTCACCAGCAATACAGTGCTCAAAAACTCAGCCCAGCCTGCAGGCTGGTAGAGTACTATCCCAACAAACAGGTTTGAACTTTGGCTGCTGACAGACCTACAAGCATCAAGTGTGATAGCTGTGGGCAGATGTACTGAGTCTGGCTGAGACAGGATTAATTTTCTTCATAGTAGCTTGTATGGGGCTATGTTTTGGATTTCCGCTGAAAACGGTGTTATTAATACAGAGATGTTTTAGCTATTGCTGAGCAGTGCTTACACAGCGTCAAGGCCTTTCCTCACCAGCGAGTAGGCTGGGGTGCACAAGAAGTCAGGAGGGGACACAGGCAGGACAGCTGGCCCCACAACTGACCAAAGGGATATTCCAGACCATACGATGTTGTGCTCAGCAATAAAAGCTTTGGGAAGAAGAAGGAAGGGGGGGACGTTTGGAGTGATGGTGATTGTCTTCCCAAGTAACCGTTATGCGAGATGGAGCCCTGCTTTCCTGGGGATGGCTGAACACCTGCCTGCCCATGGGAAGTGGTGAATGAATTCCTTGTTTTGCTTTTCTTGCGCACGCAGCTTTTATTTTCCTATTAAACCGTCTTTATCTCAACCGTCACAAGTTTTCTCACTTTTACCCTTCTGATTCTCCCCCCCATCCCACTGGAAGGGGGAGTGAGCGAGCGGCTACATGGGACTTAGCTGCCCACTGGGGTTAATCCACAACAGCAGGAATCTCAGCCCGGAGTGCCACAAAATATGTCTCTTCTGAGCTTGCCTGTAGTTAATAGAATAGGAATCCCTAATCCTGCTTTTATCTGGATTAAAAGAAAAGAAGAGAAAAAAAAGGGGGGGTGGGGGGGTGGGGGAGAGAAATAAACATTTTAATTTTTGTCTTGTTCTTAAAAATGTGTGAGGAAGATGTTATGAAGAGAGAAATTTCAAGCAAGCAGTCAAGGGTTATTTTTAAGCCTCTAGAGTTAACTGAAACCTTCCTACCACAGTGTTTATGACAGCAAGCACTTTAAAACACATACATAGCAAACAACCTTGGCCTAGATCCGAGTTGTAACTTAGTCTAACTCTTGCTAAATAGGTACTTGACGACTGTTGACCTCTTCTAGAGGAAAAGCTTAAAAAGAATTTTAAATCTGTCCCACTTCTACATTGGTAAACTTTTTATTTCACAGAAAAGTAAGATGTACTTAGGCCTGATCTAGTCAACATATCTGAGCTGACATACAGAGAACAAACTTAATGGATCAATCTGAAAGAGTGGTGTTCTGTTCAGCATTCTCTTTGTCAGATATAGATATATACAGGAACATCTTTACCTCTGTGCAGAACTATATGATCAATCATGTTACGTTTGTATTTGGTGTGATATAGGCAAAGAGGACAACGAAGGTCTTTGGGTCCTTCCTCAGGAACTGCCAAATGTCCAGCTTCCACGTGCATAGTAAAAGCAGATCTGTGAAATGGGAGGGAGACATGGAAGCAGTCAGAAGAGGTGTGTATGGAATGCTGAAGTGTCACAGCTCTATTACAGAAGCGTTGTATAAAATGGTACAGATACCACTCAGCCTTCGCTTTATAAAACCACATGGCATTTCAGCAGGACTACTCACATGGATATTACATGAGCATAAGCATTTGCAGGCTCATATCCCCAATAACCGAACACACATTCTGCACAAGATACTCTTTTGCAGTGATTGCTCTATAGTCACATTGCTATAGTTAAGATGGCAAAAGTATTTCCAACTTTTGTGCTTGTTACTTGCTTGACTTTGGCAAAGAGAGACATTTTAGCAAGTTGGGTAAAATCCTTTCAACTGTCCTAGACTTTGAAGGGTGAAAAAAATCTTATTTCTCATGGGGGGAAAAAAAAAATCCTCAACAGTCTCTCTCTTTATAAGACTAGCCCCACAACAGCTGAAATGTTCAGAGTCAATATGAAATAGACTTGCACCTACAGTAAATTTGACACCAAGCTGATTAGTTTGGATGCCTCAATTATGAGGACCTGAAAACTCAAGACTGAGAACGAAGAGTACAAATGAAGAGTACTTTTGCACAACAAATCTCATACCATTAGCTGCATACTTAAAAGATATGAGAGACATACACGCAGAGGAAATTAACTATGCACCTATCAAGCTATAAGGTCAAATACTAAAATGAGAGGTGTTTGTAAACTTGGGGGAATTAGGTCATTTTTTTTCCTGAGGTGGTGCTAAAGCTTGCAAGAGCAAAGCTGCTGGCTGCATTAAATTACAGAATTTAAAGCCCCTTTGAAAGTTCTCAAAGTCTGTTGGCTTGAATGCAAAACAGATTACTAACACAACTGGCTTTGGGCCTGATCCAATGGTCATTGAAGCCAATAGGTGAGTTTTTTACCAACTTCAGTGGATGCTTTTGTGTGTTTTAATTCTCTGTGGTGACTGTAAGTTGGTTTTTTTAATAAGAGCTCATGTGTGTATGTTGTACATTTAAAGAGGAAAGACTTAATCCCAGAAAGTTTGAGACTCCACAATAAAGAACACAACTCTCTTTATGTAACTATGAACATATGTAATTACAGCTTGATTTAAGGCTTTTTTTTTTTAATCCTGGTAGGAGAAAATGGCAATAGGAAAATGTGAAAAGATACATTGGACCTATCAAGAGTTGGAAATGCTTAAACAAATAATAATCTGCAGTAGCGATAGTAATAGTAATTGGAATTAAACAGCAAGTTGTGTCGTATAACTAGCAAGGAGCTGAAGCAACAAAACCTGATCCCTTATGAATGTATAACTTGAGGCTGCTCTTGTATGAGGTCTCTCATGTCTAACGTCCAGCATACAGGAGTTGGACTCGATGATCCTCATGGGTCCCTTCCAACTCAGGATATTCTGTGATTTTATGATTCTAATAGGAAAGGTTGAGCATAACTCTTCAACAGAACCTGTCTCCTTTATCCAACCACGCTACCTGTTTTCACAAATCTCCTAAGGACATAATAGCTTTGAGACCTTGAATGTCAGCTAAGGGGGCTATGACTGAGGGTTCAAAATATCCGAAGGAAACTGAGAAACAGCACAACTGCATAAACCTTTTTTTCCTTAGGGAACATGGCTTAAACATACACCTGAAACTTTAAATTATGCAACGTTTAATTGGATTTGCTGAAATGTTTCTATATACTATCAGGCACTTTGGAGCATGCTTTATATCTCAGCCAGATAAACTGTGGGGGGTAGGTATTATGAGAGCTTTCTTCATAGAGGGAATAGAAATTCTATAACCTACCTAGAATATTTGACTGCCCCATGCTTCATACTAACTGTTCCAAAAACATGCCTTATTTTTTTGAGAGAAAACTCCTCATACTTGATAGTGAGGACCAGCATCTAATTACAAATTGTGAGGAGGAAAAAAACGCCACTCTTTGTACTATTTACTGTAGTGAGTACAGCCTACTGCAAGTGTTTCTCATGCTTGTCCCTTCAGCAGATGGTACAGGCTGTTATAGGAATGAAGAAAAATAATTAACACGGCTGCTGCTGTGATCTGGTATGGCATTTCCTATGTTCCTCTCCCTGGTCACCACTGGTCATGTGTCTCTTAGGTACAGCCAGTTCACACAAAGATTTCAGAAGTCTTTTGAAGCGCTAAAAATATACCATTAGAAGTTCAGTTTGTTTGTTTTGCACAACACTTACTTAAAGCCTGTATAAAAGGAACAATCTTTGCACTTGAAGAGTTTCTTCCCTCCATGCTTGTCACGGTAGTGACGTCGAATGCTCTGTATGTAACCCGAGGAGAAGTCACAAAATTCACAGTTAAGGATAGCTTCTGTTTTTTCCACTCCTGCAGCACTCCCAGAAAGTGGGATTCGGCTGATATTGTTCCTGGCCAGAGCTGCAGACTGGTAATGGTTCAACTGTTGCTGAACATCAGGAGGTTCCGAGTATGAAGAGTCTATAAAGAAAGAGGGAGGGTTGTCATTCCAGGTGGGTCAATGAAATTTAAAAAGGTTCCAGGCCTGCTCCAGCAGACAGTCTTCTGAAGAAATAAGTGGATTACCATTTCTTCATCTAACCCGATTTGTATTCTACAATGTAAAAGGTGGTCAGTTGAGCTTAGACTTTTAAAATCTGATCTGGGGAGCGATAAATATATGAGAGTAACTTATTAAAGACAGAAAGAAAAAGGAAATGGATACAATATTTCCCTTGCCCTTATACAACCCAACACAAGGCTGTCACACCATTTTAATGATATTTAAAAAAACACAGACTAGATATGTTTCATCACACAAACTGAAAACTAGAATACTTTATTTAAAAAAAAAAAAAAAGGAGGTGAGTCTTGGAAGTTTCCCAATACTTTGATTTGAATGTGGAAGTTAGGAATTCAGCTACTTTGTCCTATCTAATCCACAACTGCCCATGAATGGTACAAATGAAAGCAGACAAAGCACAGATGAATTTCAGTGTGACATTCCTGAAAAGATAACAAAAGGCTCTTTTCTTAATGTTTTTGAAAAGGAAAACAAAAGATGATTAAAAAAAAAAGTCAGAATACAAAGTATACTAGCCACCTCATGTTTTAACAGGTACTTCATTTCCAAAGTATAATTCCCTGAGGCTGCATATGTATGAATTCTCTAAAACACATACTTGTTGGAAATTAACCAATTAGTAAAGAGAAACAAAAGGCAAACAGGCCTGTACAGCACTCAGTGTCTGGACTTCATCTGTTTTCAAGAGAGTAAAATGGTTGCTTTCTTTCCTCACTGGCATAGAGATAGCTATATATGCTTTAGAAATGAAAAACAGGCCAACAGCAACAACAAAAAGTACCAAACAAAACCAAAACTTAAGGAGGAAAATGACTCCAGGCTCCCCAGCTTCATCATCAGGTATACAGCAGAGACATGAAAGCTTCTGGTAAAACAGTTCAGGGTTTTTTTTTGTTTCTTCTAGCTCAGTTGCATGAGCAGAGACTGGATCACAATATATTTATTCTCTTTCTTCTCATTACTTCTACAGCAGGTTTGCTCACAATGAGCTCTACCCGTTCAAATCTTAAGGCCCTGTGTCACTCTCAGCTGCTTCCAGCCTGCCATGAGGCAAACTGTGGGAAAGAAAAAACCCAAAATGTTATCCCATAAAAGAAGTACACAGCACTCCTGCTCAAACATATTTAAGAAATACACAGGCAGCCAGTGGTGGCTGGAGAGGTACTTTGTGTGTGTGTGTGTGTGGTACATACACCTCTGAAGGGAATGCAGCCTGTGTGGGCAACCCATGCTGGAGCAGGCACACAAGGCAGAAACCGTTACACATATCACCTCAACCTTCTACACCACCCAATTCCTTATTAGAGGAATTTTGACAGACTGAGTGTAACTTGTGAAAATAAGGGAAGATGAGACTGGAGAGGAGAGAGGATAGGTGTTTATGCGTTTGTCTAAGTGTCATCTTTTTTTCTCAACGCCCAAATCAATGATGGGAGGTTTGGGCTGGTTGGCAATAAATTAACACAAGTGAAATTTCCCAACTTTAAACTGTTTTTCCCACAACGGTAATTAGCAGAGAATGTGGGCAACACCGGGAACTGTCATGGGCTGGATCTGGAATAATTGGAATGATTTTGAGTCTCCAGAAGGAGCCTTGATTCTGCTATTGGGAATTTGTGGTGGTGTACTGTGGTGTGAGTGGTGGGCCCATTATGTGTTTGGGGGTGAGTGTGAATACTGAATAGCTGGGAAAAGAAGGGTCCAAAGGGACCCAAGAAAATGGTACTGGTATGGGAAGATGATTGGGAGGAGATGGGATGGTGCTTGCTTCATGTCCATGTTCTAGTTGCCTGGAACCTGGACCACCTCCCAGTACAGACTCCAAGAAAATTAGCCTGGGCCTTGCAGAGAGAAGAGGATACATATAAAACACTAGGAGAGAGATGTGCTGCTTTCTGTGAAGGTATGCCAGCACACGTTGTAGGTAGGCTTCAAGTGGAGCTCCAAAAATATTTGCAAGAGAAGTTGCAAATCAAGCTGCCATTCTCTCCCAGAGGAACGGTTTGCTAAAGGAAGCAGTAGCAAATGCTCAGTGCGAAAGGGAGAGCCTTAATCAGACTTTAGTACATAGTGGTGCTAATTAGCCAGATTAAAGACTAATGCACCGAGCCACTACAGGAACAGTCAGTAAGCACACGTTGACTGGACTGGGATCCTTAAACCTGGGATGATGATATTTGGGACTCTAATGATGAATTAATAACAGAAGCCTATCAGGCAGCCCCTAGTTACTGTAATTAAGTAGACCTGTGCAAACAGGGGCATTGTTCCCCAGAACATGATCACACAACAGGTTCTTTACTCAGAGCAAGATTAAGGCTGTGTGGGAAACTTACAGCCAACACACTCGGGAAAACTGCCTTGCAGTGGCTATGGAGGTACTGAGAAACCAGAGGAGGAGGGATATAGCTGATGGCTCAGCAGAGCAAAGCTCTTGGGGGTTTGTGTCCTATGCCCTATGTAATGGGGGTGGGGTTGGGGATCAGCTGACAGAGGGATATGTTAAGAAATGGTCTGATCTTGCTGCTCTCAAAAATAAGATATCCCCATGGAGGGACTGGGAAGAGGGAGGTGATCAACTGCAGTTGCTTGGGTTGATGGAATGTGTTCACAGGCAAAGGGGAGGAGGAACCCCAGTAAGGCTGTGGCCACTGATGCCATGGCCCAATAGCTCTGATGGTTAGACAGTTATTAACGCCCTTTTGGTATCACCTGACAGCTCGGTGCCCTGTTGATCAATGAGTGACCTATATGTACTGTACTAGGAAGAGCATCGTTGGTAATGTCTAAAGACCAGTGGTCTGGTTGACCTCGGAAAAAACATCAGGAAAATATGGGAATTCTCCATGCTCCTACCCTACACACTAGGACTTATGGATGGTCCTGAAGGAAAAGGGGGAGAATATGGCTGAGTGGGGTGAAAAAAACCCATTAGGTATCTAGCACTGTGAGTCAAGGAATTGCAAGTGCAAGGCAATGTTCAGTTAAACCATTAGCTCCTCCTCCTCCTCTCACCTCCAGCCCATATACTGTTTGGGTGCCTGAACTGAACTTACCGTATTATAGGGGCCTCACCACTGGCCTGGCAGAAAATGGGAGATAACTGAATCTATTGGACTATCTGGATACCTCAACAGTATTATGCCCTAGCACACACTGCCCTCATGCAAAATACCCTGAGTTTTGACATATGCACATCCCTGGTTATAGCCAACTGACCAAATCTGTATATCAAGTAACCTGGAAAGAATCAGTTTGAACAGGCAGAGGAACAACAGCAAGCTTTTGAGCAGCTCAACCAGGAAATAGCCCATGCCATGGCATTAGGACTTATCTGGGAAAGTAGTGATGTAAAACATTTGTTATATACTAGTGCAGGAAAAAAAACAGCATCATATGGAGCTTGTGGCAATGAGCCCATCAAGATGGGAAGGTGGCCATTGGGATTCTGGAGCCAGAGTTACAAAGGGGTAGAAAATAATTATATCCCTCCAGAATAAGAAGTCCTGGCTCCATATGGAGGTGTTCTGTGTGCCACTGAAGTATTAGGCACAGAGCAGGCACTGTGGTTATGCCCCAGACTGCTGGTCCTGAATTTTATGTTTAAGGATTCAAAATCCACTGGCGGAAGAGCAACCACTGCTATGTGGCAAAAATGGGTCCTGGCTCTTACCCAGTAGGCACATACTGGTTCATGCTCCAGATCAGGATTAGTTCAGCTTGTTAGTCAGTGGCCAGCATATCAACAGTAGAAGGAACACTAAACTCCTTGGACAGTTGATGCCCCAGCATATGATGAATTAAGTGTAAAAAATAAACGGAGTCCATTTACTGGCAGATCCTGTAACATCACAGCAGGAAACAGGAGATGACAAGCCACTTCCTGGAACCCCTCTACAGGAGAAGCTGCATCACACAAAGTGACTGGACACTCCAATCAGTTTGCAGAGGTAATGGCCTTGAGAACATGCTCCTGTGCGTGTGACTGACCAATAAACCTCTACAATGGAAGAAGGCTCAGCGGAGATGGGCAAGGGTGACATGCCCATGAAGCTCAGAGACTAATGCAAAGAAGTTGATTTTATCTCAATATAAAGGGGACAGGAGGGTGGCCTTTGTTTTAGATAAACATCTATGTCAGTTGAGTGAATCAACTGGTTGTGTTCATTAAAAGGGTGTGAATGTCTCCTGTAGTTAGCCAGACTGGGGGTGGGCGTGGGGGGGTGGCTGATCCCATCATAAAATATAAAAAATAACTAGCAAAAGAATGTCAAAGAGAACAACAGGCTTGAGCTGGCTTCAACCCACATTTTCCTTCCTGACAATCATGGGGGTGGTCACATTATAGAGATCGGTAATGGGAATCACATTGGTATTGTGATTGAACTGTGTACTGCAATTGCTATGTTTTGCTAAGTGTAACTTATGCTTGTATTCTGTTTTCAGTTTTCGGAAGGAGTAACCAGGGAACTACAGGCCTGTCAGTCTGACCTTGGTGCCGGGGAAGGTTATGGAGCCCATCATCTTGAGTGCCATCAATGCGGCACGTACAGGACAACCAGGTGATCAGGCCCAGTCAGCAAGGGTTTATGAGAGGCAGGTCCTCTTGACTAACCTGATCTCCTTCTATGACAAGGCAACCCACTTAGCGGATGAGGGAAAGGCTGTGGATGTTGTTTACCTGGACTTTAGTAAAGCCTTTGAGACTGTCTCCCACAGCATTCTCCTGGAGAAACCGTCTGTTCATGGCTTGGACGGGTGTACTCTGCGCTGGGTAAAAAGCTGGCTGGGCAGCCAAGCCCAAAGCATGGTGGTGAATGGAGTTACATCCAGCTGGTGGCCGGTCACATGTGATATTCCCCAGGGCTCAGTAGTGGGGCCAGTTCTGTTTCATATCTTTATCAACGATCTGGATGAAGGAATTGAGTGCACCCTCAGTAAGTTTGCAGATGACGCAAAGATGGGGGGGGGGGGGGGGGGGAGTGTTGATCTCCTTGAGGGTAGGAAGGCTCTACAGAGGGATCTGGACAGGCTGGATCGATGGGCCGAGGCCAACTGTATGAGGTTCAACAAGGCTAAGCGCCGGGTCCTGCACTTGCTTGGGTCATAACACCTCCATGCAACGCTACAGGCTTGGGGAACAGCGGCTGGAAAGCTGCCTGGCGGAAAAGGACCTGAGGGTGCTGGTTGACAGCCGGCTGAATATGAGCCAGCAGTGTGCCCAGTGGCCAAGAAGGCCAATAGCATCCTGGGCTTGTATCAGAAACAGTGTGGCCAGCAGGACTAGGGAAGTGATCGTCCCTCTGTACTCGGCACTGGTGAGGCTGCACCTCAAATACTGTGTTCAGGTTTGGGCCCCTCACTGCAAGACAGACATTGAGGTGCTGGAGCGTGTCCAAAGAAGGGCAACGAAGCTGGTGAAGGGTCTGGAGCACAAGTCCTATGAGGAGTGTCTGAGGGCATTGGGGTTGTATTCTGCTAACTTGTAGTGGCAAGGAAAACCAATTTGGGCAGCAGCAGAATGGAAAGCAATGCAACAGCTGAAACAAAGACCTATTTTAATACATCATATTAACTCGCATATCCCAAATTCAAAGGTAACTCAAGAAGAGAAACAAAATAAGCAGGCCAACCACTTGGCTCAAATTGCCATCAAAAATTTGGTATGGGAACATAAGAGAATTTATTTTTAGCCAGGTGTATTGGGTTTATGTGGCAAAATTTTGGTAGCATAGGGGTGCTGCAGGGGTGGCTTCTGTGAGAAGACACCAGGAGCTGCCCCCATGTCCAACAGAGCTAGTTCCAGCTGGCTCCAAAATGGACCCAAAGCTGCCCAAACCTGAGACAATCAATGGCATTGATGGTGCCTCTGTGATCACATATTTAAGAAAGGGTAAAAACCCACTGTGCCTTGAGAGTTAGGAGTGAGAAAAATAGGAAACAGCCCTGCAGACACCAAAGTCAGTGAAGAAGGAGGGGGAGGAGGTGCTCCAGGTGCCAGAGCAGAGATACCCCTGCAGCCTGTGAAGAAGACCATGGTGAAGCAGGTTTTCCTCCTGCAGCCCATGGAGGACCACGCCAGAGCAGCTATCCTCACTGCAGCCCATGGAGGTCTCCATACTGCAGCAAGTGGATATTCCCTAAAGGAAGATGTAGCCCATGGAGAAGCTCACACAGGATCAGGTTTTCTAGCAGGAACTGTGGCCCGGGGGGGGGGGAGGGAGAAAGGGGGGGAAGAGGGGGGGTATGCTGGAGCAGTCTGTTCCTGAAGGACTGTACCCTGTGGGAGGGACACCACACTAGAGCAGGGGAACATCATGATGAGGAAGGAGCACCAGAGACAAAGCGTTATGAACTGATGGCAGTCCCCATTCCCTGTCCTCCTGCAACACTCAGGGGTGGGGGAAGGAGGTAAGAAGAGTCAGGAATGAAGGAGTGAAGCTGAGCCTGGGAAGAAGGGAGAGATGGGGGGAAAGTGTTTTTAGTTTTGTCTTTTGTTTCTCACTATCCTACTCTATTTGTAACTGGCAATAAATTAAATCCATCTTCCCCAAATTGAGTCTGTTTTGCCCGTGAGAGTAATTGGTGAGGGATTTCCCTGTCCTTATCGCAACCTATGAGCTTTTTCATCATATTTTCTCCCCCTGCCCTGCTGAGGAGGATTGAGAAAGCAGCTTCATTGGCACCTGGCATCCAGCCAAGGTTAACCCACCACAACCTGTCACAAGGAGGAACAAATGGAATACTTGATGCTGATTGCCAAAGAAAAGGAATACCACTGAGATCTGTTTTTATAAAGAATTTTACATAGAATGAACATGAGGAACTTAGTGGGCCACTTCAAAAATGTATTGAGCAAGCTAATACCATGGCACAGTCTGAAGTAAAAGAAAGGGTACCCACAGATATGTCAAGAGGCAAGTTTAGCCATAACTGAAGCAGAAAAACACAGAATAACAACAGGGAAGCTGCAAATCTCATTACTGAAATTTTTACTATAAAACTTACTTAGAGATTACCTGTACAGAAAGAGTAACAAGATTAGCAAGATGTTAAAGTCCTGCCTGCACTATGGACCTAAAAGATTTCAGCATCTCAATACAATAGTGTTCCCGTACCCAAAAGGGAAAGTAGCTCTCTGAACAGAAAGCAATAGAAATGACTGTCCACATGTGCACCATTGCCCTTCCAGATGGGCAGACAGTGAGCACCAGTGAGGCAACAGCCAATTGTTAGGAACTTCAGGAATTTTAGCCAATCAGAATTGGGCATTCTCTACCCAATCTTATAACTGACATAGTGTGCTGTTGCTCGGGGAGAGACCTGACAGAGACCCCACAAGAGGCCTTAGGAGCACCTGAGAGCAAAGAGTGGGGACCCCCAGACCTGCAGTCAGACTGCATATTGTGCAGCTGGATCTGCTACACTGACCCATCCAACTTCCCACTGGGTTCATGCAGGATCATGCTGTCTCCCCTGTGGGACAGGGAGGTCATGTTAGAAATCATTATGCTGACCCACCCAGCTTCTCTACTGGACTATGTTGTCCCTCCCATGGAACAGGGAAGCTGTATCACTTGTTAACATTAATTATAACTACAACTAAAAGTGCTTTAGTATCTGAGCCGATTTAGTCTCCACACCGTCAATTTGGTCTCGAACTGCAACAATGAATTACTGCAGTTTGCTGGTATGCTTACTGGAAAGCCAAAGGAAGTCTTAGTGACTCGGAAAGGGGAAGAGAGAGACAATATTTCCAGAAGTGCCTAAAAAGTAATTTTGCCATTCTGAAAAATTTATCCAGAGTACAGGCACAATAACTTACACAAACCGTCTGTCAACTCTGCTGAAAGTCATCATCTCTTTCAAAAGAGCCTACATATATGAAAGGAACTCATGGTCTCCACTACAACGGAATGCAGAAAACATTGGTTTCATACATGCCTGGATACCATAGGTTCATACACAAGGGAAAAATATATTAAAAAAATCCCCCTGCTGAAGGGAAATGAACATTCAAGTTTTATATGCTACATAGAAACTATGAAATGTGTGCCAGAGTCCTAACAGAAGAGAAACCGTGGTACTTTCAGAAAGAAAAAATTATTTTAAATTAAGGTTCTCATCCAGTTACAGAAAACTTATTTGGAAGTCAAATTATGCTCTATCTATTTGTAGATACTTTAAGAGCCATCAATGGACATGGACACAACAGCTAAACACTAAAAACAGCCCACCTAAAACAAGCAATAAGAGCAAATCAGAACAACACATGTAAATGTTTAAGTATTAGAAACAGAGAAGCAGTCAGAAAATTAGAGGGGAAAAAAGTATTTAAAACCCTCTCATAACTAGACAAATATTATACAAGTATTTAAATACTTGCAAAATCAGAGTTGGGGATAACAAAGAGAGGAATAAAGCCCAAGAAAAACATGTGGTGCACAATACAATTGCTCACCACCCGCTGACTGATGCCCAGCCAGTCCATGAGCAGCAATTTGTGGCCCCCAGCCAATGCCTCCTAGTTTATATACTGAGCATGATGTTCTGTGGTATGGAATGTCCCTTTGGCTAGCTCAGGTCAGCTGTCCTGGTTCTGCTCCCTCCTGGCTTCTTGTGCACCTTCTCTCTGGCAGAGCATATCAGACTGAAAAGTCATTGACTTAGGGTAAACACTACTTAGTGACAACTACAACATCAATGTCTTACCAGCTACTAGGAAGAAAATTAATTCTATCCCAGCTGAAACCAGGACAGATGTTTTCAAGACTAGACTGGATAAAATCCCTGAGCAACCTGTTTTGACCTCAACTGCCTCTGCTTTGAGCAGGAGGTCGGACTAGAGTCCTCCTGAGGTATCTTCTAACCTGAACGATTCTGTGATAACAGCAAAAACTGACAAGACATGAAGTAGCTCCTAACTTCAGAAAAGGTATGCATTTGCTTGCACATGTTTGTACCTATGTGCATGTTCCTCAAACTTTTTTTCCATACTGTCATCCATTGTCTTCCCTTGCTGCTTGCGTACGCGTCTTTCCTTCTTATTCCCTTTCCACTTCCCTCTAGTCCCCGAAGATCGTCCATTGCCTGCTGTTCCTTTCCCCTCGTCTTCATACACAGAACCTGTGCGCGCGTTCTTTCTCCGTCTTCCCCTCCTCCCTTCTTTCAGAGGCAGTGAATGTGACTCCGGGCCCAGGAGTGAGCAGCCGCCGTGGGAGCTTCTCTGTCTTTATTCTTTTTCTTTCTCTCAGTCCTGGAACTTGTGGGAACAATGAGTGCAAAGGGTGCTTTGCTACCACCATGCAGATCACACTGATGAAGTGTGCTTTGCTACCGCCATGCAGATCATGCTGAAAATGCTGCAACAGACTTTCAAGATTGACATAGACCCTAAAGAGATGGTGCAGGCCCCAGGGTGGGGGAGCTCTCTTGCACTCTGTTCTTTTAACTTGCATCAGTTCACTCCTGCTGCAGGCGCTGCACATTCCTTTCTTGGAAAAGGGGTTTGTGTGGGGTGTGTGGGACAGGCGAACGCTCTACTCCATAACTATTAGGGGTTGGCAGGCAGGGGCAAGAAGTGAAGGGGGGGGGGGGGCAGTGTGTGTGTCCAGTTCTCCATAGCCCCTCTCAGTACTGCCCTTTTTCATTTGATTGGAGTAAGTCTGTGCATGGCAAATAGAGGACAGCACGAACTGTACCTTTTTCTTTGGAGGAAGTTGGCAAAGAGAACTGTATGGTGTTATAACCTTTTTTTCTCAGTATCATGTCTGAGTGCTTATGGGTGGGTAATGGGCATAAATTATAACATTTGTTGGTTTGTATAAGGAGTACTGGAAGTGGGTCATGGCCTTTTGGAGAGCAGGTATAGAGGAGGGAAGGAAGCAGAGGAAGTTGTAGGGTTCTTTCTGCCAGAAGTATGCATTGAAGAGGAGTTGGTGGTTGTTTGCTCTTAGATGTTCTTGTGCTTTCCTACTGGATGAGGTTAGTGTGTACAGAGAGCAGGATACCTATGTCTGAGGAAGAAGGATGACTGTAGGAAGGCTTTCTTGTTTACCCTACAGAGAGCAGGATACCTATGTCTGAGGAAGAAGGATGACTGTAGGAAGGCTTTCTTGTTTACCCTACAATGCGGACTATAATGATTACTCTGTCCCTGTGGGGTGAGCAGGTGCATTTGAGATTCTGCTAGACACTTTTGGGGAGTGAATTGGTGGCTCCTGCTCAGCAGGTGTTTGGCTTTATGTTATGATTTCTAATAGAATCAGTTTCTCTCCTTGGTAAGTTACCATGACTATGCAATTCTGTAAGGAGAGAGCGTGTCCTGGTTTCAGCTGAGATAGAGTTAATTTTCTTCCTAGTAGCTGGTGCAGTGCTGTGTTTTGGATTTAGGATGAGAATAATGTTGATAACACAATGATGTTTTAGTTGTTGCTGAGCAGTGTTTACCCTAAGTCAAGGACTTTTCAGCTTCTAATGCTGCCCTGCCAGTGAGCAGGCTGGGTACAAGAAGTTGGGAGGGGACTCAGCCAGGACAGCTGATCCTAACTGGCCAAAGGGATATTCCAGACCATATGACATAATGTTCAGCATATAAACTAGGGGGAAAGCTGGCCAGGTGCCACTGCTCAGGAACTGTCTGGGCATTGGTCGGTTGGTGGTAAGCAACTGTTTTTCATTTGCATCACTTGTTTTTCTTGGGTTTTCTCTCTATTTTGTTATTTTCCATTTCATTAGAAATTATCATTATTATTATAATTATATTTCAGGTATTAAGCTGTTCTCATTTCAACCCACGAGTTTTCTTACTTTTACCCTTCCAATTCTCTCCTTCATCCCACTGTGGGGAGTGAGTTAGCAGCTGCGTGGAGCTTAGTTGCTGGTTGGGGTTAAACCATGATAGGGGGAGATAATTTATTTGTGGATAGGAGTTTCTGTGCTGGTGCTTGGAGTTTTTTGAAAAGTCTTTAGGCAAGTACAGTCATACTGAGATGGGAAGAAGGGCCTTCAGTGTGTTTTCAAGGTTGGAAAGTTTCTTATGACTCCCCCTGAGGAATATGGATACTTGTCTCTTACAGTAAGATCTGAGCATTACTGCTGTCTTCCTTTAAGAAATTTGGTGAGTGTGGCTTTTGGGGGTGTGTTTGAAACAGTCTATTATATTACATCTGGGCAGTGAAGCTATGAAAGGCTTTAACTTTTCCTACTGATGTTCTGAAGATTGATTAATTTCCTCCATCTCAAAAGCATAATAAGGGAGAACAGTTAAAATCAGGTTACAGAGTTTCTTGAACCTGGACAGAATAACTGAGGGAGATTGTGAATGTCTAATTGAAATATGTGTTAAAGTCCTTTGGGGATTTAAAACCCCAGTATTTACTTCTGAGAAAGTTGTGTGGTTTTTTTCTTCTGCTCTCAATATTTAGTAAGGTCCTGGGAAATATGAGCAAGGACAGGACTGAAGGAATGTTCACCAATCAAACAAGCATTCTAGTTTGAGACCACACAATGTATTAGCTAGAAGCTAGACTATGGGGAAAATAGAAAAGCATTCTGCAAAGTATAAATAGAATTTCTACAGTTGTTCAATAACTGAACAAAGAATATTCCCCAGTAAATTCAGGGCTCGGCTTGGAATCATAATGACAGTAGGGAATACAGGTAGGATCCAGGAGTGTTTTATGTTAGTGTACATGATGAAGTGTTGATCTTACCAATTCTAATTCTGTGGGGGTAAAATGTGTCTTTAAATTTCCTTGAGGTACTAATTAGAAAATTAAGGATGAACTTTTTTTTAAAAAAAATATGGAAAATACTGAAGTAGTACAACTGAATAAAAGGAAAGAATGTTTTTGGGTCCTCTTTTAAAAACTGAAATGGCCCTTGTTAACTGTTTCAAAACTATTTGCTTGAATGTTCCCTTTTAGTCTGATTTTGAAAAAAGGGTTTTTATAGCTTAGTGCCCTCAGTTAAATTTGTGACTTCTGTTGAATATGTTAGCTTCTGTTTGTTCAGGAAATGTTTTATTTAATTATTGTACTGTACTTGTGTACTTCACTGCTAGACAAGACTTGTTTATGAGCTCTGCCTTGTACTGTAACATGGTCAAATCTGATTTAGTTGAGATAGGCCTGGGAAACTTGTTGATATAAAATTGGCTTCCGTTTCTAACATTTTCTTTCCCTATTCTTACTATAAATTTAATTTAAACATACTTGATGTTGTAGTGCAAAGTAATATCTTGCTGATCCAGCGGTTCAGGCTCATTGCTCAAAACTCTTATTGGTGATAAGGAAAATATTGAAGTATATTGCTTCATATTTAAGTGTATATTCCACTCAGAATATAATAAACAGCCATAATTCTTGTCATGGCTTTTACACAAGTAACTGTTCTCTTCTGGATTATCAAGTGGCTGGAATTTTAATTCAGAACCTTAATGTTAGTGTGACTTCAGTTTTTGTTTACTTTTGTTTTAAAGTATTGGTTTAATGAGCATTTCCACTTAATAGTAGACTTGAAGCATGAACTGTTCTGTTTGTGAAAGTGCTAAATGAAGATTGTAGCGTTGCAGATTGTCTTAAAGTTTTGCTGAATCTTTCTATATTTTGTGTTTATTTGAGAAACAGTTAACTATAGGAACACCTTGATTTTAAAGAGTTAACCTCCATGTTAGCATTATGTTAGCACTTATTAACCAATGATGTATTGGTTGCTGTGCTGCTTGTTATCCGAGACTGTGTTACTTGAAGTCCCTATTCTATAGACCATAATAAATTTAGTCTTTACCCTCTAGACCATAACCAGAGCACCTAGGTTCTATTGTGTATAGGATGAGTTATTGGACAAGTTGGCAAAGTAAATATATTGTCTTGGCAACAAAACTTACTTTTAAGGTGTCACAAAGTGAACTACCTTCATTATAATACTAAAAAACACGCCCACAAATCAAGAAGACCCTTGCCCAGGTGAAGACCCTTCCTCTGGGCAAGTGCAGTAATAGAAGATGACAAAGCAGATATTATAATTATATGCAAATTACTGACCAATCATTGTAACTGGTAGTGTACAACCTTGTAATTTTTGTGTATAAATATAATGGTGAAATCTGCATAGTTGTGCTTGATTTGTGGGGATTCTACTGAGCACCCAGTGCTGCAATAAAGGAGTGCCTGCTTCTTAATGCTACATTGGTGTTAAGAGTTTTTATTCCCAATTTCAGTGACAGTAGAATACCTGAACTGTTATAAAATGTGGTTTAAGAGAATACTAGCTAGAGGCCCCATTATTTGAGAATCAAGGCTCATTAACTATGTGTCATGGTTTAACCCCTAGCAACCAAGCACCACACAGCCACTTGCTCACTCCCCCCCACCCAGAGGGATGGGAAGGAGGATCGGAAAGGAATGTAAAACTCAAGGGTTGAGATAAGAACAATTTAATAGGTAAAGCAAAAGCCACGCACACAAGCAAAGCAAGGAATTCATTCACTACTTTCCATCAGCAGGCAGGTGTTCAGCCATCTCCAGGAAAGCAGGGCTCCATCATGCATAACGGTTACTCAGGAAAACAAATGCCATGATACCAAACATCCCCACCTTCATCCTCCTTCCCCCAGTTTATATACTCAGCATGACATCACATGGTATGGAATACCTCTTTGTCTAGTTTGAGTCACCTGTCCTGGCTGTATCCCCCTCCCAATTTCCCGTGCCCCTCCAGCCCTCTGGCTGGCAGGGCCCAAGGAACTGAAAAGTCCTTCATTTAGTATAAACATTACCCAGCAACAACTAAGAACATCGGTGTCCTATCAACATTGTTCTCACATCACAGCCAAAACACAGCACTGTACTAACTACTACGAAGAAGATTAACTCCATCACAGCTGAAGCCAGGACACTATGGAATGGAGAAAATGTGTCCTGGTTTCTAAATTTTAGAGGAAACTTATGAAAGAAACGTGTAGGAATCGACATTGTACTCATGCTCTGTATGGGAGATGTAGTTACTGTTAGGGAATAGGGTCAAATCTGGCAGCCCGATAGAGTCAAGGCTGCCACAGCTCCATGCCCCCAGGTCCAACCAGTAACAAGGAGTATGTATTATGTATTCCCAGCACACACACATACACCCCCACACACCTGGAAAATAATATAGCAAGAAACCTAAAACTCTGTTGCAAGCCCTAAAACTGCCGCAGGCAGGAATTGCATAGATAACAGGAGCCATCAAATGGCAAGCAGGAGCCCCATTGTCTGCAAAAGGCGGTTTGAAGCTCAGCCCACTCAGCATTCCAAGGAGGGGGTTGTTAACACAGATGCAGATGAGCTCAATAAGAATGTAGATAAGGAGCCTTCTGACAAGGACGTGCTAACTCTGAAAAGAAACAAATTGTTGAAGAGATAAGACTCAAGGATACTAGAAATAGGAGCTAAAGAAGGATAAAGGTAATTGTGATAGTGGGAGATCACGACCTCCTACTCAAATGCCCGCCCCCCCCCCAAGGAGGCAGATCCCCCGCTTGGGGAGCATGTATAGTGAATTGAAACGGAGCTGTATCTTTAAATAGAAGCGGGAAAGAAACTGACCAATAACGAGTTAGGAGGCGTAGAGTTTGGGCGGAACTAACCAACTTAATTGTATGAATGTGCACTGTGAGTTGAACTAGGTGTGTAAGTTTGGAGGAGAGATCCTTCTTGCACCTAGTGCTGTAATAAACACACTGCTTTTTAACTCTGAGTTGTAGAGTGTGATTCTGTGTGTCACCCCCCCAATACACAACACATACCCAGCCAGCCACACAGATAACAGACAGAAACACTCAGCACTTGCACTAACAGTACAAATGGCCTCATCTTATTCCCCTTTCTGGCTGATCAGGATGATGGCCTGCTAGTGGGAATATATATGTGTGTGTGTGTAAAAATATATTATAATTTTATTTCTTTTATAATAGTATGTTTTTATATAAATAAAACCACGTGTGTGTACAATTTAGATCTCTCCAGTAGCTGGCCCCAGGATCCCAGTCTCCCCAGTTGCTAGAACTTGGACATACGAGCCTTTGAGGCCACAGCCCCACTCCAGTTGCTGGTAGACCTCCTCACATAAACAGAGCTGGCTAGGACTCCTCTGGTCCCCTAGTAGCAAATCCCCCTGTGATCTCACCCTTAGAGATACACCTGGCTCCCAGGTTCCTTCAAGTACTTGCTGACAAGTCTGGCTTGATCTTTTCTAGTGCTCACATACTTACACACCCATACTTGCTGCAGGTGCTGGCATTATGGACACACAGGCCCCTGTGACCTGAGGTTCTACTCCAGCTGCTGGTATTCAATTTACTCACTCTGGTCTCTCCAGTTACTGGCACCACAGACACACGAGCCTTCTGACCATGGTCTTATTATCCTGGTGTGCAAGAGCCAATCCATGCACTGAGTTGAGATATATGTTTATTGCATGTCTGCAGAGATGGGTACTAGGTGCTAAATCCACAAGGCTAGCACACCTCTTAACACACAGTAAAACACTTTATACACTTTGAACAATTGCTTATAATTACGTTTAGTCACACTTAATTCTTATTGGTTCTTACAAGCCTCGTCTCCATTTAAAGGTACAGTATTCTTTTTTTTTCACTGTGCATGTTCTGCAGGGAGGGGGCTTTGTTAGTAGGGGGCTTTCTTTGCTCAAGGGTGGATCTTTTAGTATGATAATTAGGATAGTTCACACATAGTTCCAGTAATTTTCTGCTTGGTCTCATTATCTATTTGGTTCTCCTTGAGCTTATCTTGTTATGCCCCAGCTTGACCTATTTATGGTGTCTATCCCTTCTCCCAAGGCCATGTTACACCAACTTTCTGTAACATCCAATGTCTTTCAGACTCTCTCCTGTTCTTCACTATAGATATTTATATATTTTGTCTAAATGTCAAGTTAAATAACAGACTGGCCTTCTATTAATCACATATCTGCAAGCTGGTTGAGTACACACCCACCAATTATGAGAAGGGTTTTTTTCAAATTTGGCTAGTAAAATTCCATCTTCTCTGATGTCAATCAGTTGTTCTTGAAAACTAATCAGAAGGTGTTAGATTTTTATGTTTTTAACAAATGGGTTCAAAAGCTGCTGAAACTCTTCATTTGGAAGATTTTTAAACAGGTTAGAAAATTCAATTTCCAAGTTCAAGTGTGCAGATATGATAGTTTTTATAGGTGATGCACATTGTTTTTG
This sequence comes from Falco biarmicus, assembly GCF_023638135.1. Lineage (NCBI taxonomy): Eukaryota > Metazoa > Chordata > Aves > Falconiformes > Falconidae > Falco > Falco biarmicus. The sequence continues at coordinate 7,186,974 of NC_079310.1, read as the reverse complement.
GCATCAAAATAATGTAAGAATGGAAACATTTCCAAACAACCTTTTTCAAAATGGTCTTTGCATAGCACAAGTTTCTTTTGAAAAACAGTTATTTTCTCAGTCATTGTGATTGTGTAGGCTTTTTTTTCTTTTAAAAAATATCTGCTGAGTAGCATGCTACTGACAGCCACCTGTCATCACAGAAAAGGTCAGCAAATTTGGAACACCTGTCTGACAACTCTTTTAAGCACTTTGCCAGGAGATAACCAGTGAACTTCTGCATGCTACAAAAGATTTTCATGGTCAATCTCCATCTCATTACAAAGTATTGTAAAGGTTCTGTTATTTAAAGGTCTTGTTTTTATAAAAACAACCACATCAATGACATCCTGTAGCACTTTGTGCACTTCTGGCTCCAATTTCTTTGCTGCAATAGCTTGCCTATGAATGATGCAGTGAATGAATTCCACACTATTTCTGTAACCGTACCCCAGAATCCTTTTTTTATTCCAGCCAAAGTAGCTGCTCCATCAGTGGTTGCACTTGCAGAATTTTTCCATAACACATTATTTTATTAAAGAAGTAATTTACTGTTGAGAATATATCTTCTCTGGTACATCTTTCCTTTAGTGGCTCACAAAAAAAGTAGTAGTTTGTGTATTTTATTATTGAAACAGAATCTAGCAAGTACCGTAAGCTTAGACATGTTAGAAACATCTGTCCTTTTATCCAACTGTATAGCCAACCTCCCACAATGTGTAATTTGTTCTAATACTTGTTTCTCCAAATCTTCCATTAGTTTAGTTAAAACTAGATAATATAATTCATAAGTCCACTTAACCGGGCACAGGTAAACTGTAATACATTGCAGCATGCTGAAAACAAAGACGAGTGAGGGCGCCACTGTCAGCCCCTCTGCATTGTGGAACACCTGCTCTTCCCTTAGGATACCTTACTTACTGTATGTGATACGGGACTGTCTGACATACAGACGGATGGAGTGAGGGCGCCAGTGTCAAACTGTATATTAGTAAAGCTTAATTTGGTTTTTTTTTTAGATAAAAAAAAGTATAAATGAAAGTTCTAATATTTTCTTCCTGCTCCTCAACAGATCATCTTGCACACCCCACTTTGGAGACCCCTGATCTATGAAACAGTGTGTGCATTAAGCTGTACGTTAGAAAAAAAAATACACCCTGAAACTGATGCAGACTTATGTAGCTACATTTCTTGACTGCAGTGGCAGTGTTGACATTTCTCATTGTGGGCTTCTAAGCCTAGTGCTGCTGGGAATGCCATTTTGGAACTGCAATTACCATTACATAGGCATGAAATATGCTTTAAAAAAGCTGTAATCTCAGCAAATATTCTGAAATTCCTTATCAAGTTTATGAATTGAAAATAAGTATGTTATTTCAGTTTCACTGAACATTTTGATTGTCCAGAGAGGTACAAGGAATATGCAGGGTGTCCATAGTCCTCTGACAATTTCTAGTTAATGTAATATGGGTTCTCAAATTTCACTGTTCTGCCACAGTGTTTAAACGCCTAGGAAATGCTTGCTTATTTAAGACAATTGTCAATAGGAAACTTAGTTATGGAAATGTGAAACAACTTCTAAATGATCTAGTACATCCTTGTTTTATTGTTAAATGTCTACTGGGACTTTTTGAATGTATACATAATATCTTTCTGGTGTTGGAGAATGCTGCATTTTAGGTTGAGAAATTTAATTTAGGTACTAACCTAAGCTGAACTAAATGACTGGAGAGTGGGTTCCAGACAAAAGGAATTGTGTAAATGGAGCGGGGTCCAATGAAGCTGTAATAAGGAAAAAATGAGTGGCACATGTTTGGGTTTTGTAGGAAAAAAAAAAAAAAAAGGGGAGGAAATGGTACAGCTTTTAGGGATATTTTTTGAGAAGAAACTGCTGTAACAGAGAGCACATATATCTTGATGTGTAGGGGATGTAAGCACCATTTCAATGGGGAGATAAAAGCGCATAGAATCCAGTAAAATTCAATAGAGATGTGTTTCTTAGGGATGGAGTTATTAATATGTGTCATGGTTTAACCCTGGCTGGCAACCAAGTACCACGCAGCCGCTTGCTGACTCCCCCTCACCCGGAGGGATGGGGAAGAGAATCGGAAAGGAATATAAAAATCAAGGGTTGAGATAAGAACAATTTAATAGGTAAAGCAAAAGCTGTGCATGCAAGCAAAGCAAAGCAAGGAACTCATTCACCACTCCCCATGGGCAGGCAGGTGTTCGGCCATCCCCAGGGAAGCAGGGCTCCATCATGTGTAACGGTTACTTGGGAAGACAAATGCTGTAACTCGAAACATCCTCCCTTCCTTCTTCTTCCCCCAGCTTTATATGCTGAACATGATGTCATATGGTCTGGAATATCCCTTTGGTCAGTTGGGGTCAGCTGTCCCGGCTCTGTCCCCTGCCAACTTCTTGTGCCCCCCAGCCTACTCACTGGTGAGATAGGGCAAGAAACAGAAAAGTCCTCGACTCTGTATAAGCACTGCTCAGCAATAGCTATAACATCCCTGTGTTATCCACACTGTTTTCATCACAAATCCAAAACATAGCCACATACAAGTTACTATGAAGAAAATTAACTCCATCCTAGCCAAAAGCAGTACACTTTGCCACATAAATCCAATACAACCATGAAGATAAATATATGGACTGTGTGTGATAACAGATTGGTCTGTACATGACTGTGCCTTATTTAAAGCTTAATTTACAGTTATAATCAGTACCCAAAAAAAACTGTCCTTTGTACAGACAATAGAACCTTTGTCATTGAGGGTGGGGGTGGGTGGGGAGTAAATGGTATTTAAGGATTGCTGTGATCTAAACCAGAGTATATTACCTTTTACAACCTCATTTCTGCCCTCCTGCATACAAGTACATAATTTACTAGTAAGTGCTTTGTATGCAATTTCACTATATTTCTAAAGTATCTCCAATATTTTTAAATTAATACTTGTACAGCTACATAAAGTTATTGGTCTTCAAGAAGCATCTGCTGATGTCTTTTCCCATCAAGGAAAATTGTTTCTTTGGTCACTGTTGCTCACAGGGTAGTTGCTTATTTAAGTGGGTGCAGCGAAAGAAATTATGTTCTGCTTTACAGGATCATAGAATTGTTGAGGTTGGAAGGGACCTGTGGAGACTGTCTAGTTCACCCCCACCCCTGCCAGAGGCAGGGTCATCTAGAGCAGGATGCCCAGGACTGTGTCCAGTTGGGTTTTGACCATCTTCAAGGATGGAAACTCCACAACCTCTCTGGGCATCTTGTTCCAGTGCTTGATCACCCTCACAGTAAAAAAGTTTTTTCTTATGTTTAAATGGAATTTCCTTGTTTCAGTTTGTACCCACTGCCACTTGTCCTGTCACTGGATACCACTGAAAAGAGCCTGGCTCTATTTCTTCAGATCCTCCCTTCAGATATTTATATACATTGATGAGATTCCTCCCTGAGCTTTCTCTTCTCCAGGCTGAAGAGTCCCAGCTGTTTCAGCCTTTCCTCATAGGAGAGATGCTCCAGTGCCTTCATCATCTGTGTCCCTGCATGTCTCTCTTGTACTGTGGAGCCCAGAACTGGTCTCACCAATGCTGAGTAGAAGGGAAGTATCACCTCCCTTGTTCTACTGCCTAATGCAGCCCAGGATGCTGTTGGCTACCTTTGCAGCCAGGGCATGTTGCTGGCTGATGTACAACTTGGTGTCTGCCAGGACCCCCAGGTCCTTCTCTGCAAATCTGCTTTACAGTCGGTCAGCCCCCAGCATATACTGGTGCACGGGGTTGTTCCTCCTCAGGTGCAGGACTTTGCACTTCCTTTTGTTGAACTTCATGAATTTCCCATCAGCCCATTTCTCCAGCTTGTCAAGGTCCCTCTGGATGGCAACATACCTGTCTCGTATCAATACTCCTCCCAATTTTGGATCATCAGCAAACTTGCTGAGGGTGCATTCTGTCACATCATTCAGTTCATTAATGAAGAGGTTAAATGGGATCAGACTCCATCTGGATGTTCTGCTACTGATCACAACCCTTTGAGGTCAGCAGTTCAGCTTCTAATTCGCCTCACTGTCCAGTGCTCTAGTCCATACTTCATCAGTTTGTCCATGAGGATGTTGTTGGAGACAGTGTTGAAAGTCTTGCTGAAGTCAAGATGAACATTATCCACTGTTCTCCCCTCATCCACCAAGCCAGTCATCTCACTGTATCAGGCTGCTGTACTGGATTTAGGTGGTAATGTTTTGGTAGCAAAGGGGTGGGGGCTGGAGGGGTGGCCTCTGTGAGAAGAGGCCAGGGGCTGCCATATGCCAGAAATAGCCGGTTCCAGCTGGCTCTGTAATGGCTCCACCACTAGTCAAAGCTGAGCAAATCAGTGAAGCTGGTGGCACTTGAATGAAAACATTTTAGAAAGGGTAAAATGCTGCACAGATGGGGGCAGGGAGTGTGAGAAACAGTCCTGCAAACACCAAGGTTGGAGAAGGAGAGGGAGGATGTTCTCCAGGTGCTGGAGCAGATATTCCTCTGCAGCCTGTGCAAGTTTTGGGAGATCACAGTGGACCAGGAATTCCCTGCATCCTGTGGAGGGGACCACGGAGGAACAGGTGGATATTTCCTGAAGGAACTGTGACCTATAGAGGCCCCATGCTAAAGCAGATTTATCCTGAATGACTGCAGCCTAGGGAGAAGACCCATTCTGAAGCAGGGGAAAAGTGTGAGGAAGAAAGAGTGTCAGAGAAGAACTGCTATGAACTGACCACAACCCCCCTATACCTCCTGCACCACTTGCAGGGGGTGGGGAGAGGTAGAACAGTCAGGAATGGAGGAGTGAAATTGAGCCTGGAGAAAAAAAAGGGTGGGGTGGGGGGAAGGTGTTTTAGTTTTTGTCTTTGTTTCTCAACATCCAAATCTATTTTAATTGGCAATAAAATTAATTTTCTGGAAGTCAAGTCTGTTTTGCCTGTGACTAATTGGTAAGTGAACTCCCTGTCCTTATCTCAATCCATGAGCTTTTCCATCTTATTTTCTCCCCCTGTCCTGTTGAGGAAGAGGAGTGACATAGCGACTGGGTGGGGGTGTGGCAGGCAGCCATGGTCAACCCACCACAGCTATTACGATGATTTCTGCTTCATAAATCCTTGCTGACTACTTCAAATTGTCTTCTTATCCTCTATTCATTTAAAAAAGGTTTCCAGGATGATTTGATCCATCACCTTCCTAGGGACTAAGGTAATGCTGATCAGTCTTTAGTTTCCTAGACCCTCCTTCTTGAAGATAGGAGTGACACTTTCTTCCAGTCCTCAGGAATGTTCCCCAATCTCCATGATTAATCAAAGATTATCAAGAGTGGCCTTGCAATGACATCAGTCAGCTCCCTCAGCACTCATGGGTGCATCTCTTCATGTCCCATGAACTTGTGTATGTCCAGTTTGTTTAAATATTCCCTAACCCAATATTCCTCTACCAAGGGTAAGTTTTCATTGCTTCAGACTTCTCCTCTAGTCTCAGGGGCCTGGGATTCCCCAGGGCAAATCTTCCTAGTAAAGACCAAATCACTGACTATTCTCAACCTTTTCCATGTCCTTTGTCACTAGGATCCCTGCCCCCAGCAGCGGGTCCACATTTTCCCTAGTCTTCCTTTTGCTCCTGATGTGCTTTTGTCATGGTTTATGTCAGGACAGACCAAATGCATACATTAATTACTGCGCAATAATTGGATCTGTGTGAAGGAGTTTGGATATTTATTGCCTCTGTGAAAGTATGATTAATAACACAAAGAACACTTCAGAGCTACAGAAAAGTGATTACTCTACTTTGCCTTTCCTTGCTGACTGGAGTGGCAGTTGTCAGTAGCCAGGAGAAGGGTGCTGAGTGTGCTGGTTCTGGTTGCACGAGCTTGGTCCCAGGTATCCCTGGAGATCCTCTGCAGTCAGGCATCTCCAAAGGTAAAGTGCTGCTCCCCTTCAGGCTGAGGTGGATGAGTTTTATGAGGTGGATAGCATCTTCCAGATTGTCTGATTTTTATTGGTTGGTGGACCACTCTGAGCTGTCACTCAATTGGTATAGTGAGTTGTTGGGCAAATATTCTTGTATAAGTTTAATCTTCCTATTTCTGCCAATTATGCATTTTTATCACAACACCTGTCTAATTGTGCTTTATCTAACAAAAGTTATATCTCTAACAACTAAAAAGCAATATACCAAAGGTCAAACTGTAGGCCTATGACATTGGACTAATTACTTGAACGATATCAGCTCAGTAGGAAAAGACAACTTGTAGAAGCAATTCTTATTGCCTTCACATCCGTCACCAGATTCAAATCCATATAGGATTTAGCTTTTATAACTGCAACCATGCACTCTTGGACAGTGTCTCTATGTTCCTCCTGAGTCACCTATCCATACTTCTACTTCTTTTACACTTCTTTTTTATGCCTGAATTTAGTCAGGAGTTCATTCATTTAGTCATCCTTCCAACTTTTCTTGATTTACTGCTCATTGGTATGAACCAATCTTGACCTTGGAGGAGGTGATCCTTGAAAATGATCCAGCTCTCCTGGATCCCTTTTCTCTCCAGGGCTGTATCCCATGGGATTCTTCCAAGCAGATTCCTGAAGAGGACAAAGTCTGTTCTGAAGTCCAGGGTTATGTTCCTGCTTTATGCCTTGCTCCCTTCTCTGGGTGGAGGAGGGTAAAATACAGCAAGTCTCTTCAACTATAAGGATCAGCCAAGAAGCCTTCCAGGCTCTCCTGTTTTTTTTGTTTGTCACTGCAGGGAACAACAAATGAACATGGAGAAGAGGGGACAGTTGGCTGCTATAGACACATTGGGTAAGAGTGTCGTCTAAAATGTTAAGATTGACTCATTACAGTTCTCCCTGTCTCTGTGATTTCATCTGTGTTTCAATCTGAGGCATAACTTGATAAGGGAATTGGAGCTGAAATGCACATTTGTGTGTGGTGGTGTGGTGTCTCCCCCCAATCTCAACTTCTGATAGTGGGCATCTGAACTGGTTTCAGCTGGGATGGAGTTAATTATCTTCTTAGGAGCTAGTACGGTGCTGTGTTTTGACTTTGATGTGAGTGAGACACTTCAGTTCCTCAGGCCCTGATAGCAAAAAGGCTGGAGGGGCACAAGGAATTGGGAGGGGACACAGCCAGGTCAGCTGACCCAAACTAGCCAAAGAGGTATTCCATACCATGGGACGTCATGGCTGGTATATATACCTGGGGGGTTGGCCGGGGTGGGCAGATTGTTGCTCAGGGACTTGCTGGGCATCTGTCAGTGGGTGGTGAGCAGTTGCATTGTGAACCACGTGTTCCTTTCTTCCTTTCCTTCTGGATGTCATTCTTTTCCTTCCTCTTTTCATGATAACTGTTAATGTCATCATTGTTATTATTGTTCTTTCATTTTTATTCTATTTCAATTATTAAATTGTTCTTATCTCAACCCTCGAGTTTTACATTCCTTTCCGATTCTCCTCCCCATCCCTCTGGGTGATGGGGGAGTGAGCGAGCGTCTGCGTGGTACTTAAATACCAGCTGGGGTTAAACCACGACAGCATCTAAAATACCCTTGTTTTACCCCTCAAGCTTCTATGTTGATGCTCAATATTAGAACTATTTAGAAAAAAGTATCTTGTTTCTGTTTATATTTTAAACTACTATTTGCTTTTACTCTGTCTGAAGCAGTTCTCCTTTGGGGAATATTCTTCAAGTGAAAAGTCTCCTTAACAATACTGAAAGATTTTGGTCAGGCTAGTAAAATTTATTTTGCAAGAGTCATTGCTTACAGAACACAAGCTTTCTCCATTAATACTCCATTAGAAACTAAAAGGGGTCCTCCTAAGAACAATCCAAAGCCAATCTATCTGGCTGCTGTTCTTGAAATATGCACAGTTTAGTGTTTTCTACTGCTCAGAGCTCTACTTTCATTACAGAAATCTATTCATCTGTTCAGGTTAATACAGAACTTCATATGCGCAGCCTGTTCATACACTATTTAGTTTCAGAAAGCTACCTCTAATGTCTTCATGTTTGTTTAAGCAAACAGTGTCGAGAGAACTTTCTGAAGTGTGGAATAGAACTGACTATCTTTGAAGTAAAAAATCTGTTGTCTTGGTCTCTGGCCAATGCATAATGATAATTATTGCACTGATAAGCTTAGCCTAAATAGGTGAACCTAATTTTGGAGAAGAAACTACAAAGGTCAGGTTGATTGCTTAGGAAGTAAATTTAAGAGACAAATTTATGCTTGTACCTCACAAATTCTATAATTATTTACTAGATTGTGCTACCTCCATCTTTGTATACAGACTTAGGTAGAACCAAATGTGTTTCCTTAGCAATGAAGATACTATAAAGCACATATGAAATAAAGTGTTTGTTTTTGTACTGAGTCTGCTTGGAATGGAAACAACTTCCTTCATAGCAGCCCATACAGTGCTGCCTTTTAGATTTGTTAACAACACACCAATGTTTTAGCTATTGCATAACAGTGCTTGCACAGCATCAAAGCCACCTGAGGAGATGAAGACACGGACTCCTGAATCCAACCAGAAGACCTTTTATTAGTCCAAAACCCACGTTTATATATCCTTGTTCGCTGTTCACACGCACCATACTAAAATATCATTGGTTAATCAATACTGTTCACACACTTCTTGGCTACATATAATTGGTTAATTACTAAGCTACAAACACACTGAACTTATTGCATTTTTTTTTTCTCTCTTCCTTCTTATCTCTGTGAGTTTCATGTTCTCAGCCAGCCGTTGATGTGGCATGTGGCATCATGCATCTGCTCCAGTCTTGCTTCATATCCCATTTTTCTTCCAGGTGTTCAGCCAACCTGATCTTACTTTCTTTCTTCTTTAGCCTTCAAGGTCCTTTACAGGCATGGTGGCCTCCAGCACTTGCCATAAAGCTCTCTACAGCCACCTTTGATTCTCACTCTGATGCCCATCCCCCATCCCACACCCCAGCCACTTGCTCACTCCCCCCCCCCCCCCCCCCCCGAGAGATGGGAAGGAGGATCGGAAAGGAATGTAAAACTCAAGGGTTAATATAAGAACAATTTAATAGGTAAAGCAAAAGCTGCACATGCAGGCAAAGCAAAGCAAAGAATTCATTCACCACTTCCCATGGGCAGGCAGGTGTGTCCCCTCCCAATTTCCCGTGCCCCTCCAGCCCTCTTGCTGGCAGGGCACAAGGAACTGAAAAGTCCTTGACTTAGTATAAACATCACCCAGCAACAACTAAAAACATCAATGTTCTATCAACATTGCTCTCACATCATAGCCAAATCACAGCACTGTACTAGCTACTAAGAAGAAAGTTAACTCTATCCCAGCTGAAACCAGGACAGTATCCACCCCTCATTCCATACCATTTACGTCATGCCACACTTTCCAATACCACCTCATTAACCACCATCACCCTTCCCATCCTTTGATATAATACACAGATATCATCCCCCTAGTCTATGCACCACCCCTGTAAAAATGTCTATAAAATGTCCACAAAATGTCCTTTGAGTTCATTTAGTCCATGAACACGATCTCTTATGGTGGTCACTCAGGAGAAGAGAGGTTGTGTGTTGTATGGGGTTATTTGGCATCAAAGCCAGCTCAGGTTGGGTCACTGCTGCACTTGCACTGCTTCTTGCAAGGCTTGTCCTCCAATGGTTCAGGTGGTTGCTACTATACTTATTCCTATAACATGAAACTCAAACCATGGGTTACAACAATTTAAAGGTATATCCATTACAATATCTACCTATGGAAAGTTTGGACCACCCCACAGGGTTTAACATTGCAATGAACTCCTCCCCTTGCCCCTGCTCCAGCTTGGACTTATCCACAGACTGCAACCTGCTCCAAGTGGAGCGTCAGCTATGAGCCACAGTCTCTCCAGGTATACCTGCTGCGGCATAGACTCATCCACAGACACAGTCACTTCGAGGTGTGTGGATAACTGGCTAGCTGAAAAGGGTCACATAGACATAGTCCAGCTGGCTGGACAAAAATGCACATCGCTCTCAGCTTATCTGAAGTAAAGCAAAATACACTGTCTTTGGCTGTCCTTGTTACACAGTAACAGGAAGATTTTGGTGGGAAAAGAATGTTGCAGATGGGAACAGAAAACTACAGAAGAGAAACTAGGGGCGGGCTTGGTATTTAGGCAACTAACCAATAATGAGCTTAACTTTTGTAATATGTATGAGCTAATTATAACAAGGCATAAAAGGTGACTGTAAGAGACAATAAACAAAGTCTGCTGATCACTCATATTGAGTGACTGTGTCTTCCCTCCGTCGCGACAAATGGCGCCCGAACAGGGACCCTAGAGAGGGCTGAACCTGCGAGCCACGGTTCGACAGAGATTCGGGTACCGGTCCTGAAAGCAGCGCAGGAGGCGGAAGGGCACAGTCCCCGCGCCCGGGAGCACCTACAGAGGGTCCCGCCGGCCACGCGTCGCCGAAGTCTCGCAAAGGCTGCAACAGCGCTGACGAAGGTATGGAGAGACAAGCGACGTACGATTCGCTCATATGCTTTTTAGAAAAGCGGAGCGTTCGGGACATAGATTGTAAAAAGGAATTACCCGGGTTATTAGCGTATGGGATAGCATCCGGGTCCCCCGCGGCAGCGGCGAGCGGCGGCGCAGCCCGGCAGGCCCCGTCCCGGCCGCGGTTTCTCTCCAAGGCGGCACCCCCCCCCTCCGATCGGCGCCACGGCGATGCAAGCGGCCAAGCGAGCTGACATCTGGCTGCCCCCAGAGGTCAATCGGATCCTTTATATTCGGAACCTGCCGTATAAAATCACAGCGGAGGAAATGTATGATATCTTTGGGAAATACGGACCTATTCGACAAATCAGAGTTGGAAACTCTCCTGAAACAAGAGGAACAGCTTAAGCTTCTCAAGGAAAAATACGGACTTGATTACAAACCCACCAAAAACAAACAAACAAACAAACAAACAAACAAACAAACAAACAAAAAAGTGCTTCAGATGTCCCCTACAAGAAATGGGTTTCTGCCTTGAACTAGCAAACATCTCTGTGCTTAAAGAGAAGCCTTTTTGCCTTGATGGAGATAATTTATGCTGTATTCTGTATTTATGCTGTATTCTGAATGTGGAAATTGGTTGGGACTAGGAGGCTGTCTTAAAGGCATTTTGCAAACTGGATTATTTTTTTTGATCATTATTGTAATAATAGTTTTTTGATCAAAACCAGCCAACATTATTTGTAAGCATTAGGCATATCTGAAGAGAATGCCTTTATTTGAATCAGCAGTTAAGGTGTAGTTTAGTCTGATGCTGTGGTTTTATCTGCTTCTGGTGAATTTTTGAAGTGATGAAATCAGAGATACAAGGTATACTAAGAGTTATGAGGTAATAAGGTAATAATCTAAGTAAGGGTGCTGTCTTTTATATCTACAAGTGCAATATGCTTTTACGTAGCAGAGAGAAACTTTAACAATACTGTTGCTTGAGCGAGATGTGCATGTGACAACTTGGGAAAAGGGATATCACAACTGGAGTGCAACAGTGTTTCTACGTCTGGCAGAGTGAAATCTTTCAAGACCTGAGTTTAGACAGTCTAAAATAAATTGTTAGTATTCAGAAAACCCATCTTAAGCCTCTTTTGCTTACATAGTGTTATGGAAGTCAACTGCTATTGTAGAGAATTAATGATTTTTTAATACATATTAACAGATACTACTATTTTACCTTGAGGCAGTTGAGTGAGAAATACTCACGTGTAGCATTAGAGGGAATGTCAGCATAAATCACACTTACAGTAAGACTGCATTTTTAATTACTGTACTCGTTAAGATTCGATGATGCCATAAGGCTAAGGCCTTTTATCACAGATCGGTTCTGAACTAAAAGGTGTGTGCACATGTAGATATGCACATCTGTGTTATTTTCCTTAACTGGCTACAAAATAATATAATTAGTTTGGGGACTAGATATTGGGAATTTGTCTATTATACTTCTGTTTGTTAAGGAACGTGCATAACACACAGCACCCATGTAGGCTTGGCTTGTGGCACAGTTGTCAAATTTAGCATAGACATTCAGAGAGATAAGCAACGTACTCTTCTTGTGTGTATCACCTACAAGCCATTATGGCTTAGTGTGTAAATCTGTATGTAACTATTGAAAAATCCCCTTATGAATGTATATAGCTTAGAACTAATTTTTCCCCTTTGCTAATTCTTTGATATCAATGAGGTATTCTTCAGAAAATGTATGGACTGGTTGGTTGCATAAGGGCAGTTGTTATTTGGACAGAAAATTGTTAATGGTCAGGGATTTTCCACTAAAATATTTGCAAATATTCCTAGTCAAACATCAGTTTGGTTTCTTTTTGGGTTTTGAGCTTGCATTAGTCCATGTTCAGAACTTTAAAATTACCTTTGAATTTTTTAAACTTTTATATCACTGGAACAGAAAGAGCATCGAAATTAAAGCTTCAAGCTAACTTTATTTTTCAAGTATTTCAGGAATTATACTTCTGAACTGAGATTTTATAAGTTGGCTGTGTATTTTCCTGTGTTAAAACGCTGTTATTGAAAATGGTCAACCAAGCCTGTGTCGCCCAAAATAAAAATGGGGGAATTGTGGATAACTGGCTAGCTGAAAAGGGTCACATAGACATAGTCCAGCTGGCTGGACAAAAATGCACATCGCTCTCAGCTTATCTGAAGTAATGCAAAATACACTGTCTTTGGCTGTCCTTGTTACACAGTAACAGGAAGATTTTGGTGGGAAAAGAATGTTGCAGGTGGGAACAGAAAACTACAGAAGAGAAACTAGGGGTGGGCTTGGTATTTAGGCAACTAACCAATAATGAGCTTAACTTTTGTAATATGTATGAGCTAATTATAAGAAGGCATAAAAGGTGACTGTAAGAGACAATAAACGAAGTCTGCTGATCACTCATATTGAGTGACTGTGTCTTCCCTCCGTCGCAACAGAGGTGCACCTGTTCCAACATGGCCTTATCCATGGGTCATGACCATAGACCTGCTCCAGCGTGGCCTTACCCACAGCCACAGTCCCTTCAGAAGTAAATCAGCTCCATCATGGCCTTATCCCTAACCACAATATGTTCAGGGCTATACCTGCTCTGTCATGGGCTTATCCATGACTACATACTTTGAGGTGCTCCAGCATGACCTCATGCACAGCCACTGATGCTTCAAGGTGTACCTACTGCAGCACGGACCTATCCACAGCCACAGATGCTTCGAGGTGTACCTTCTCCAACATGAACCTGTCCTTGGGTCACAATCCCTTCAGAGGCATACCTGCTGCAGCATAGACATAACCATGGCCACAGACGCTCTGAGATATACCTGCTCTCAGGGGTTTAGATAAGAACAATTTAATAGGTAAAGCAAAAGCTGCGCACGCAAGCAAAGCAAAGCAAGGAATTAATTCACTACTTCCCATCGGCAGGCAGGTGTTCGTCCATCCCCAGGAAAGCAGGGCTCTATCACGCATAACGGTTACTTGAGAAAACAAATGCCATAATGCCAAATGCCCCCCCAACTTACTTCTTCTTCCCCCAGTTTATATACTCAGCATGACATCCCATGGTATGGAATACCTCTTTGGCTAGCTTGGGTCACCTGTCCTGGCTGTGTCCCCTCCCAATTCCCTGTGCCCCTCCAGCCCTCTTCGCTGGTAGGGCCCAAGGAACTGAAAAGTCCTTGATTTAGTATAAACATCACCCAGCAACAACTAAAAACATCAGTGTCCTATCAACATTGTTCTCATATCATAGCCAAAACACAGCGCTGTACTAAGTACCAAGAAGAAAATTAACTCTATCCCAGCTGAAACCAGGACAATAGGCTAGGTGTGGGCAAGAGTCTGGGAGGGGACACAGCTGGGACAGATGATCTGAATTGAGCAAAGAGATGTTCCATACAATATAATAGAGATGTTCCATACAATATAATGTCATGCTCAGCAATAACAATAAAACTGTGGAATGGGGAGAGTTTTTCCAACGTAGCCATTGCTCAGAAGCTTGGCTGGGCATGAGTCTGCTTGTGGGAGGAGGTAAGTGATTGCCTTTGCATTACTTGGCTTTTTTCCCCTTTATTAAACTTATAAAACTATCATTAACTTGACCCATGAGTTTTTCTTGCTTTTGCCCTTCCAGTTCTCTTCCCCCATCCCACTGCAAGGGAGTGAGGGAGCAGCTGGATGGGGGAAGCATTGTTGGAATATTACTAAACATGAAGGTTGATTAAGGATAGTAAAGCCTGTTGTACTGGTCAGTAGGTTACTTCTGGATGGTTTATTACCATCTAACTGCACTGTCCTGAGCTAATTATGAACACTACCTGTATGGCAGTAAATACAATGTAAAATTTTCCCAACTTTGTATCAATGTTAATATGCAATATTTTACAGTAAAGAACTTGATTTTTAGTACTAAAGCATGTTTTGCTGATTGACTGGATACCAAGAAAAAATTAATTCCAAGTCAAATGCAAGAATAAATGCAGTTTATTATATTACAATATAATAAAGGAAAACAGCATGCAATATGATAAAAGGAAACAGTACTAGTTATTATGCACAATATGATAAAAGAGCAATAGGAGCAAACCATCAAATTATTACTGCAAAGCATTACAGAGACTAAGAAAAAGATACATCACCAATTACCACCTTAACATCATCCACTTTGGCTGGGAAGCCCTGTTGCAGCCAGCACCAGGAGTCTCTCAGTAACTGGGAAATTTCCTATGTGGTGCGTCCACCCGTAGGTGAGACTTCTGGATCAGTCCCAGAGCTTGCCTGCCTTTATACTCAGTGAAAGACAAAAATAGTTTACACACCTAGCGTATGCAAACTTTTAAGTTTAGGCTAAGTGCAGGCGTGCACTATCTCATGATTCGTAAGATTCACACATGCCAGGGACGTTGGCCAGATGCCCGAGCATGGTGGAGTTACCCTCATGACACAGCTGCACACAATATCGATTGTCTGGATGGCCCTGCTCACATATTGCTTGTTCAGGGGAAGATGGGGAAGTTCAGTGTGTGCCTCAAGGGGATTTGATTTTGAGTGAAAACAGCCAATGAATTGAATTGCGTGATGTTAGTTGTTACATAATATTATATATTGTCACTTCTATACAACTATTAATACTGAGCATCTTGTGGCACCAATCTCTACCACTTTGGATTTGAAGATGTGAACCTGACTCCTCTTCAACTACCACACCAATGAAGAATGACTTTGGTGAAACCAGATCAGTGCAGCTGTAATAGAATCAGAACTGGCTTCAAAATGCAACAATTCAAAACCTCGTACCATCTACCCTGCCTAGAAAGACTGTTATAAAAAATGGAGCCCAACATCATGGACTAAATGAACTCAACGGACTTTAGAGGGATGGTCCATAGACTAAGGGAATGATATCTGTGTATTTATATTAAAGGACAGGAGAGGTGATAATGTATTGGAAAAGGTAGCATGATGTAATTGGTATGTAATAAGGGGTGGATACTGTCCTGGTTTTGGCTGGGATGGAGTTAATTTTCTTCTTAGTAGCTAGTGCAGTGCTGTGGTTTGGCTATGATGTGAGGACAATGTTGATAGGACACTGATGTTTTTAGTTGTTGCTGGGTAATGTTTATACTAAGTCAAGGACTTTTTTGGTTTCTCAGGCCTTGCTGGTGGGAGGGCTGGAGTGGCACAGGAAATTGGGAAGGGGACACAGCCAGGACAGCTGACCTGAACCAGCCAAAGAGGTATTCCGTACAATGGGATGTCATGCTTGGTATATAAACTGGGTGGGGAAGGCCAGGGCCAGCCGATCGTTGTTCAGGGACTGTCTAGGCATTGATCAGCAGGTGGTGAGCAATTGCATTGTGCATCATTTGTTTTCTTTCCTCCCTTCCCTTTGGATTTCATTCCTCTTCCCCTCTCCCTCCTTTTCATTATAACTGCTATTGTTATTATTGTTGTTGTTCTTTCATTTTTTATTTTATTTCAACTATTAAGTTGTTCTTATCTCAACCCTCAAGTTTTACATTCCTTTCCGATTCTCCTCCCCATCCCTCTGGGTGAGGGGGGAGTGAGCAAGCAGCTGCATGGTGCTTAATCGCCAGCCAGGGTTAAACCATGACAGTTCTTTACTGTCCAATGTGGGGCATGAAGGGTTGAGATAACAACAGGTCCAACCAGACTGTGTTAGAACAAAATTGTTGTCAGTATTCTTTGTATTGAATTAGTAGTCATTGGCCACAATGCTGAATTCTCTGCTTTTGATGTTGCTGCCTGTGGTCTCAGGGTTTCATTGTTTAATTTACTTACCGTATGTGTTCCCTGTTGTGCTGTTTGTTCTCCTTGGGACCTGTGCTAAAGTTATCATAGTGTTGAACTATATAGTGCTGGTTTATGATATGATGGACTTGCTGGTTGTAAAACTAATTTTGTCTGTGTACTCAGTGTTGTTTTTGCCCCTGTGTGTCTGGTGGTCCCTGAGTGGGAATGCCAACAACTTCTGGTTTGGCTATGTTTTTCTGGAGAGTCAGCCCAAGGGTGGGGTCCACACCTCCCTCCTCTCCCCAGGGCTAATTATTGAAACATTTAGAGTTTTTGGAAATTCTGAATATCTTTGGTCTGCTGGAAGCACCATAGCACAGGTCCTGACCCTATTGCTAGGAATACTGAATGTGGTTTTCATCTCCTGGACCTGGTGGAGATTTATTTTAACTACTCTACCCTCCATGGCAGAAACAACAGCTACTCCAGCCCCTGTGGTGGGCACTGCAGCTAGCTCAGCCCCTGCAATGAGTGATGCAGAAGGCCAACCTGTGTCCGTGGCCCCTATACAGAAGAAGAAAAAATAAATGGAAAGCAGCTCATTTGGGAAAGGAGGATAAAAGAGCAGGTCCATTACAGGAACAAGATGAAGAAGAAAAACAAGAGGTAACCTCTCAATCCCCATCTCTGAATGAACCGTGGGATATGAGGAAAGATTATGCCCGTCAATCAGGTGAACACATTATCACCTGATTGCTTCTATGCTGGGATAATGGGGCTAATAGTATAGAATTGGAGGGTAGGGACGCAGAGCAGCTGGGATCACTTTTTAAAGCAGGCATTGACAATGCAATTGGAAAAGGAACGTGAGCCCTCAGCCTCTGGAAGCGACTCCTGTCAAGCGTGAAGGAAAGATATCCCTACAAGGAGGATATCACATGTTACCCAGGCAAGTGGACTGCAATAGAGAAAGTTATCTGGTATTTGAGGGAATTAGCCGTGAAAGAGTTTATTTATTATGACCAGGACAAGCCACAGTCATCCATGGATCCCGCTGAAGTTCCATGCACATGACCCATGTAGTGGAAATTGGTACAGAGTGGACCATCAGCATATGCCAACTCATTGGCACTAATGAGTTGGAAAGACAATTCACCACCAATGGTGGATGAAGTGGCTCACCAACTCCAGGAAAACGAAGACAATCTCTCTTCCTCCCTCATCTTGGCTGTGGAGAAACTGGTCCAGGAAATCGATGAGGATAGATCCTACTCTCCTCCTATATGGACCTGCATCTCAGCTATCAACCGTAGACACCCTTCTGTTTGGGAGGGAGAATATAGGAGATATGCACCACGGGGCACCCTGTGGTTTTACCTGCAGGACCATGAAGAGGACATGAGGAGGTGGGATGGAAAACCTACCTCAAACTTGGCGGTATGGGTGAGTGAATTGCAAGAAAAACCAATCACAAATAAGGAGTTTTCCAGGAAGGTTGCTGCTCCAGTGTCCAGAAGACAGTTTTCCAGACAGAGTGATAAGGCTGACTTTACTCTTGATCCTGTGAAAAGGAATTCTAACCCATTCTGACAAGACATAAGTGAGCAGAACCACTCCATGCTACATCTGCTTCACACCACTTGCTGTCCTGGTGGGGAATCCTATGACCAGGATTAGGGGAACCCTGCCTCCAGCCAGGTGGAGGCCAGGGATAACCAGGTTTATTGGACTGTGTGGAACTGATGGCCTTGGACACAGGACCCACAGGAATATAAAGCTCTAGTAGATACAGGTGCACAGTGTAATGCCATCAAGCTATGAAGGGACAGAACCCATTAGTGTTTCTGGAGTGACAGGGGGATCCCAACAGATAAATGTATTGGAGGCTGAAATAAGCTTGACTGGGAATGAGTGGCAAAAACATCCCTTTGTGACTGGCCCAGAGGCTCCATGTATCCTTGGCACAGACAATCTTAGGGGAGGGTATTTCAAGGATCTGAAAGGGTATCAGTGGGCTTTTGGTATAGCTGCTCTGGAAACAGGAAATTAAGCAGCTGTCTGCTTTGCCTGGCCTTTCAGAAGATCCATTTGTGGTAGGGTTACTGAAAGTTGAGGAAAAATAGGTGCCAGTTCCTACTACAATGGTGCACCAGTGGCAATATCACACTGTCCTGGTTTCAGTTGGGATAGAGTTAATTTTCTTCTTAGTAGTTAGTACAGTGCTGTATTTTGGCTATGATGTGAGAACAGTGTTGATAACACACTGATGTTTTTAGTTGTTGCTGGGTAATGTTTATACTAAATCAAGGACTTTTCAGTTCCTTGGGCCCTGCCAGTGAGAGGGCTGGAGGGGCACAGGAAATTGGTAGGGGACACAGCCAGGACAGGTGACCCAAGCTAGCCAAAGAGGTATTCCATACCATATGATGTCATGCTGAGTATATAAATTGGGGGAAGAAGAAGGAAGGGGACGACGACATTTGGCATTATGGCATTTGTCTTCCCGAATAACCGTTATGCGTGATGGAGCCCTGCTTTCCTGGGGATGGCTGAACACCTGCCTGCCTGCCGATGGAAAGTAGTGAATGAATTCCTTGCTTTGCTTTGCTTGCATGTGTGTCTTTTGCTTTACCTATTAAATTGTTCTTATCTCAAACCTTGAGTTTTACATTCCTTTCCAATTCTCTTCTCCATCCCTCCAGGTGAGGTGGAGTGAGTGAGCGGCTGCGTGGTACTTGATTGCCGGCCGGGGTTAAACCACAACACACACCAACCAAGACTCCCTGATTCCCATCCAGGAGCTGATTCAACAACTAGAGAGCCAAGGAGTGATCAGCAGAACCCGTTCACCCTTTAATAGCCCCATATGGCCAGTGTGAAAGTCTAATGGAGAATGGAGACTACCAGTGGACTATTGTGGCCTGAATGAAGTCACACTGCCATTGAGTGCTGCTGTGCCATGTGGCGATTGAGGCACGGACTTTGCAAGGATGGTGAAGCAAAGACCTTTATTGTTAGCTAGTTACAGCTTTTATAAGTTTATACTCTGCACACAGGAGCAACAGGAGCTTTGGGGGCAGAAGAGGTGTGGATGGCGTTGCCATCATTGACAGTGTGTTGAGAAGAGTCGTGCTTTCAGTGGAATTTACAGCCTCCCCTGGTTTAGCACTGTCAGTAGAATTAGTCGACACTTGGCGGAGAGTAGCCAGAATTTGCCACCAAGATGCTAAATGCATTCCCGACACGGAGTCCCCCTCTGCGGCAGCATCATACAATCATCTGCTGACTGCTTGCCAGGCAGGAATTTGCAAAGTGCCATCAGGTGGAAAGTCCAGCACTTTGTCACGGATCCATTCTAACAGAGTCACTAGCTGTGGGCCTGTCACAGCTCGTTGCTGAGCTGCAAGCAGCCATTGCAATACGTCTAGGCTTCACTGTTGATTTTGGGATAACTTCCCTCCCATTGTTCCCGACTGCTCACCTGTATTGTAGGTGATGCGTGCACAAAGTTTCCACGGATCCTGGTTCAGTCAGACTATGCCACTGGTTCGGGGCTCCGTGAGCCTCCTACTTAAGCCCCACATTGTCAAAGAAGTTGTCGTAGAATCTCCCTTTGATGCTGCATCAAATAGTATCTTTCCTGCTTCTTCCCAAAGCTGGGTGTGAAATGCTATTGTGGTATCCGCAGCATGTCCCTGCTTGCGCAGACAGACAAGCAAAAGTTTCACAGCTGCTTCGTCATACCTCACCCCTTTAATCTCCAGTATTTTCATCATTATGTCACATATTGATTTTTCTTCACTTGACATATGCAAACCCATAACGTCCCCAGCTGGTCATCTGTAGAGGTGATGAGGTCCAGACCGAACAGCTCTCTGTACTGCTGCTTTCTTGAGTTCAGCTGGGTGTTGCCACCAACTGCTCTATGGTCCGTGGCTTATTGACCACCACATCAGGGTCACCATTTGTGGTGATTGAGGCATGGACTTTGCAAAGATGGTGAAACAGACCTTTATTGTTAGTTAGTTACAGCTTTTATAAGTTTATACTCTGCACATGTGCTGCTAAAAGCTTTATTATTGGTCAAACTCTACTGTCCACGCACCCAGCTGCTGTTCACTATAGGCTGCTCTCTGCTGTTCACACTGTTTCCTTATCTTCTAGAGGTGAGATCACATTCCTCTTTTGTCTCTGTTTCATCCAGTTTTCTTCTCATATTCCCTCAAAGTTATTTACTTCTTTGCTGCAGGATCACATCTGCACATCGTCAACGCAAGGTCACATCTGCACATTATCAGTCAAACAAACCACTGTCTCTATACTCTATAGTACCAGACATGCTAGAACTTCAATATGAACTGGAATCAAAAGCAGCCAAGTGGTATGCCACTATTGATATTGCAAATGCATTTTTCTCAGTCCCTTTGGCTGTGGAGTGCAGGCCACAGTTTGCCTTCACTTGGAGGAGCATCCAATACACCTGGAATCGACTTCCCCAGGAGTGGAAACACAGCCCTACCATCTGCCATGGACTGATCCAGGCTGCACTGGAACAAGATGGAGTTCCAGAACACCTGCAATCTATTGATGACATCATCATATGGGGCAATACAGCAGAAGAAATTTTCAAGAAAGGGGAGAAAATCATCCAAATCCTTCTGCAAGCTGGTTTTGCCATAAAACAAAGTAAAGTCAAGGGACCCGCACAGGAGATCCAGTTTTGGGGAATAAAATGGCAAGATGGACGTTGTCATCTCCCAATGAGTGTGATCAACAAAATAACAGCTATGCCTCCAGCAACTAATAAGAAAGAAACTCAGGCTTTCTTAGGTGTCATCGGGTTTTGGAGAATGCACATTCCAAACTACAGTATGATTGTAAGCCCTCTTTATCAAGTGACCTGGAAAAAGAATGATTTCAAATGGGGTCCTGATCAACAACAAGCCTTTGAACAAATTAAACGAGAGATAGTTCAAGCAGTAGGTCTTGGGCCAGTTCGGACTGGGCAATATGTAAAGAATGTGCTCTACACTGCATCCGGGGAGAATGGCCCTACCTGGAGCCTCTGGCAGAAAGCTCCAGGGGAGACTCGAGGTCGACCCTTGGGCTTTTTGAGTCAGGGATATAAAGGATCTGAGGCCCGCTATACTCCAACTGAAAAAAGAAGAGATATTGGCAGCTTATGAAGGGGTTCGAGCTGCTTTGGAAGTGATTGGTACTGAAGCGCAGCTCCTGGCACCCTGGTTACCAGTGCTGGGCTGGATGTTTAAAGGGAGGGTTTCTTCTTCACATCACGCAACTGATGCTATGTGGAGTAAGTGGATTGCACTGATTACACAATGAGCTCAGATAGGAAATCCCAATCATCCAGGAAGTTTGGAAATTATTATCGATTGGCCAGAAGGTGAAGATTTTGGGATGTCAACAGAGGAAGAGGTGACATGTGCTGAAGAAGCCCCTTTGTATAATGAACTGCAAGAACATGAGAAGCAATATGCCTTGTTTACTGATGGGTCCTGTCGTATTGTAGGAAAGCATCAGAGGTGGAAGGTGGCTGTATGGAGTCCCCTATGACAAGTCACAGAAACTGCTGAAGGAGAAGGTGAATCTAGCCAGTTTGCAGAAGTGAAAGCTATCCAGCTGGCCTTAGATGTTGCTAAATGAGAAAAGTGGCCAATAATTTACCTCTGTACTGACTCATGGATGGTAGCAAATGCCTTGTGGGGGTTGTTACAGCAATGGAAGCAAAGTAATTGGCAACACAGAGGTAAACACATCTGGGCTGCTGCATTATGGCAAGATATTGCTGCTCAGTTGGAGAACCTGGTTGTAAAGGTATGTCATGTAGATGCTCATGTAACAAAGTGTCAGGCAACTGAGGAACATTTAAACAACCAGCAGGTAGATCAAGCAGCCAAGATTGAAGTGGCTGAGGTAGATTTTGATTGGCAACATAAAGGTGAATTATTTATAGCTCAGTTGGCCCATGATACTTCAGGCCATCAAGGAAGAGATGCAACATATAGATGGGCCCAAAATTGAGGGATAGACTTGACCATGGACACTGTTGCACAGGTAATCCATGAATGTGAAACATGCGCTGCAATTAATCAAGCCAAGTGGTTAAAGCCTCTTTAGCATGGACAACAATGGCTAAAATATAAATATGGGGAGGTGTGCAAAAATTACTTGGGGGGGAAGAATTAGAGAAAACTGGGCCCTAATAGAAGGACAGTATTACAGAAAGCTTTTTTAAGGTAAAATACAGCTATTGCCTTCAGAATGGTTGGCATGCATGGAATTTACATCACCACAGTTCCCTAAGCAACACACCCTGCCATCTCAGCACAGGAGTAATGGAGGGTGGAGCGGAATGGAGACATCACGGCCATGCTCTGTCATGCTCCCTGCAGGAATGGGAACTTGATAGCACCACACAGCTGATAAGCTGCATACCAGTTGTCACATGAAGAATCTATGAGATGTCCACTGCTGAGCCAACCATTGTAGCAAAATTAATTGCCTCAGATGAAATAATCTCATTGCAATACTAACGCACACCTCCATCTCAAAGTTACCTGCCCCCAAGATACTACTACACCTCACTGGGCATGTGATACTAGTTAGTAACAACAATATATATGACTAGAGTCACTCAAGCTCCACTTTAATGTGATAGAAATGGACTAATACTGGACTGAAACAAGTCCAAAGGGGGGGAATTGTTTTCTTAACTCCTGGATTGCCACACGCTGATTTAGTGTTAAAGCTAGGTCAAGCTGACTCACTCTCTAAAGTTGTTATGAATGAAGAGACTTCTAATTAAGGGAGGTAGCCTTGGGAAGGATGAGAAACAACGAACAGATAGTGATAAGAACACCATTATCTAAGTTATGCAGAAAGAAGCCTTCAAATAAGGAAAGTTTTGGCCACAGAAGGAGACAATCTGATAAGGTGTTGGAATCCATTCACATCAACAGAAAATTAGTTGAAAATAGGACAAAGGTAATTGTGGTAGTGGGAGATCGCGACCTCCAATTCAAACAGCACCCCTGAAAGAGGGCAAAACCCCGCTTGAGGAACATGCATAGTTAGTTGAGATCTTCAGTAGTGCTATCTGATGATGCGTACTAATTTGCATTAGAAGCAAGAGGCTTATAACTAATCCTGTGTATGATGAATGAATATGCAATGTACTATGAAGTATAAAAAGTGGACAGATGAGGGGAGAAGTTAAGGAAGACTCCATTGTAACTTCTGGGATCAGTCAATGGACTGAACCTGTCTTCTCTCCCTATGGGACGACTATTGGGTACAAACTTTGTCTTATGCTTGCTAAATAACTAACTCATGCTAGCTGTTATTAGTGATTGTAATTTGGTTGTGTATCATTTCAAGCTTGTTTTTGCAGACAGTCCCTATCACTGGCAATCACGAATCTTAACTTGTCACAATTTTATATTATTAAAGAGTGTTATTCTGTAAGCTGTTAGTGTTAGTTTATTGTAAGTGCTAACAGTTGCCAGAAGCAGGTAACATAAACAAAGTGAGAAGACCCGCTGAGGGGCCCCTCTTATGGTGTTGGCATGCTTCCCTGAGCAAGTTGGTTGAATTGCCCTCTGATCCAGCAGGACTGTTCAGTGAAGGGTCCCTATAATGGGATGCTGACAGACTGGTAAAGACCAAGGGTCTTGGCTTTCCTGGGGGGCTGATAGACAGAGTAAACACTAGGGGTTGGCAAAATCTCCCTCCCCTCTTTCACATGACATGCGTCTCAGCAGATTGACTATATCACACTCCCACAGACCTGCCAACACAAGTACCATGTGCTTCCAGTACTGTAAGCAACCACTGAATATTGGGAAACATACCCTGTGCCTCATGCTACACCCCAAAATACAATCCTGGACCTTGAAAGACAAGTCTTCTGTCAATATGGTGTTTTGCTGATTGACTGGATACCAAGAAAAAATTAATTCCAAGTCAAATGCAAGAATAAATGCAGTTTATTATATTACAATATAATAAAGGAAAACAGCATGCAATATGATAAAAGGAAACAGTACTAGTTATTATGCACAATATGATAAAAGAGCAATAGGAGCAAACCATCAAATTATTACTGCAAAGCATTACAGAGACTAAGAAAAAGATACATCACCAATTACCACCTTAACATCATCCACTTTGGCTGGGAAGCCCTGTTGCAGCCAGCACCAGGAGTCTCTCAGTAACTGGGAAATTTCCTATGTGGTGCGTCCACCCGTAGGTGGGACTTCTGGATCAGTCCCAGAGCTTGCCTGCCTTTATACTCAGTGAAAGACAAAAATAGTTTACACACCTAGCGTATGCAAACTTTTAAGTTTAGGCTAAGTGCAGGCGTGCACTATCTCATGATTCGTAAGATTCACACATGCCAGGGACGTTGGCCAGATGCCCGAGCATGGTGGAGTTACCCTCATGACACAGCTGCACACAATATCGATTGTCTGGATGGCCCTGCTCACATACTGCTTGTTCAGGGGGCTCAGGACAAATGCCACCTCCCTGAGCTCCCTGTCCAAGTTAAGCAATCCCTAATTAAAGACAAAGACTTTTTCATAAGTAGTAATCAATTTAATAAAATTTCACCACACATAGCACCCCAGAAAGAATTGAATCAGACAGTGGAACTAACTTCCAAAACAATCTCATAGACACTTATGCCAAAGAGCATGGCATTGAGTGGATATATCACAATAGATATGCGATGAAATAAACCGCTACAGAATGTACAGTTTGGCACCTGCATATCTAATTTTGAGGCCATCTGTTGAAACTTGTGTCAAGTGAAAAACATAGATGCACTAGTTAATTGCATTCACCAAAATGTAAACCTGTGTATTAGTTGGCCAGTTTGGGGTTGTACTAGAACAGGGATTTCCAGTAGGGCAAAAGATTAGTAATCTTACTGTCCTGCATGCATGCTAACTACCCATCTTCAAGATGAATGATTCTCCACTGGAACAGGTAGAGACAGTACCATTAAGATACAGAAGCTCAAAAGTGAAATAAAGCCTTCTGGCTAGCTTAGCCTTGCAAAACAGACTGAGAAGACGGATATAGTGGTACTAACATAGTTTCGTGGTTTAACCCTGGCTGGCGATTAAGCACCATGCAGCTGCTTGCTCACTCCCCCCTCACCCAGAGGGATGGGGAGGAGAATCGGAAAGGAATGTAAAACTTGAGGGTTGAGATAAGAACAACTTAATAGTTGAAATAAAATAAAAAATGAAAGAACAACAACAATAATAACAATAGCAGTTATAATGAAAAGGAGGGAGAGGGGAAGAGGAATGAAATCCAAAGGGAAGGGAGGAAAGAAAACAAATGATGCACAATGCAATTGCTCACCACCTGCTGATCAATGCCTAGACAGTCCCTGAACAACGATCGGCTGGCCCTGGCCTTCCCCACCCAGTTTATATACCAAGCATGACATCCCATTGTACGGAATACCTCTTTGGCTGGTTCAGGTCAGCTGTCCTGGCTGTGTCCCCTTCCCAATTTCCTGTGCCACTCCAGCCCTCCCACCAGCAAGGCCTGAGAAACCAAAAAGTCCTTGACTTAGTATAAACATTACCCAGCAACAACTAAAAACATCAGTGTCCTATCAACATTGTCCTCACATCATAGCCAAACCACAGCACTGCACTAGCTACTAAGAAGAAAATTAACTCCATCCCAGCCAAAACCAGGACAAAATCATAGAATAATTTAGGTTGGAAAAGACCTTTGAGATAAAAGTCCAACCATTAACCCAGGACTGCCAAGTCCATCACTAGACCATGTTCCTAAGCACCACATCTATGTCTTAAATACCTCCAGGGATGGTGATTCAACCACTTCCATGGGCAGCCTGTTCCAATGCTTGGCAACACTTTCAGTGAAGACATTTTTCCTAATATCCAATCTAAACATCCCCTGGCACAATTTGAGGCTGTTTCCTCTTGTCCTATTGCTTGCAACTGGGGAAAAGAGACCAACACTCACCTTGCTACAACCTCCTTTCAGGTAGTTGTAGAGAGAGAGCAATAAGGTCTCCCCTGAGCCTCCTTTTCTCCAGACTAAACAACCCCAGTTCCCTCAGACACTCCTCATAGGACTTGTGCTCCAGACCCTTCACCAGCTTCATTGCCCTTCTTTGGACACGCTCCAGCACCTCAATGTCTTTCCTGTAGTGAGGGGCCCAAACCTGAACACAGTATTTGAGGTGCAGCCTCACCAGTGCCGAGTACAGAGGGACGATCACTTCCCTAGTCCTGCTGGCCACACTGTTTCTGATACAAGCCCAGGATGCTATTGGCCTTCTTGGCCACTGAGCACACTGCTGGCTCATATTCAGCTGGCTGTTGACCAGCACCCCCAGATCATTTTTTTGTCAGGCAGCTTTCCAGCCACTCTTCCCCAAGTCTGTAGCATTGCATGGGGATGTTGTGACCCAAGTGTAGGATCCAGCACTTAACATTTTTGAATCTCATACAGTTGGCCTTGGCCCCATCGATCCACACTGTCTAGGTCCCTCATTACATCCTTCCTACCCTCAAGGAGATCAACACTCCCACTCAACATGGGTTTTTTTTCAAACTTACTGAGGGTGCACTTGATCCTCTCATCCAGATCGTTGATAAAGATATTAAACAGATCTGGTTCCATTGCTGAGCCCTGGGAACACCACTTGTGACCATCCGCCAACTGGATTTAACTTTGTTCACCACCAGTCTTTGGGCCCAGCCATCCAGCCAGTTTTTTTACCCAGCATAGAGTACACCTGTCTGAGCCATGAGCAGCCAGCTTCTCCAGGAGAATGCTGTGGGAAAACAGTGTCAAAGGCTTTACTAAAGTTCAGGTAAACAACATCCACAGCCTTTCCCTCATCCAGTAAGCCAGTCACCTTGTCATAGAAGGACCTGCCTTACATAAACCCTTGCTGATGACCTAGTTGTCCTGTACGTGCTGCATGATGGCACTCAGGATGATCTGCTCCATGACCTTCCCCAGCACTAAGGTCAGACTGACAGGCCTGTAGTTTACCAGATCCTCCTTCTGGTCCTTCTTGTAGATGGACACCACACTGGCTAACCTCCAGTCTACTAGGACCACCCCAGTTATCCAGGACTGCTGATAAATGCTGGAAAGTGGCTTGGTGAGCTCTTCCACCAGCTCACTCAGTACCCTCAGGTGGATCCCATCCGGCCCCAGAGACTTTTTTTGTGTCTGAGTGGTGTAGCAGGTCACTAACTGTTTTCTCTTGGATTATGGAGGCTTCATTCTACTCCCTGTCCCTGCCTTCCAGCTCAGGGGGCTGGAACAATTTGGTTTACTATTAAAAACTGACGCAAAGGCATTAGTACCTCAGCCTTTTCCTCAGCCTTTGTTACTATGTTTCCCCCTGCTTGCAATAAAGGGTGAAGATTATCCTTCATCCTCCTTTTGTTGCTAATGTATTTATAGAAACATTTTTAATTGTCTTTTATGGCAGTAGCCAGGTTAAGTTCTAGCTGGGCTTTGGCCCTTCTAATTTTCTCCCTGCATGGCCTCATGACATCCTTGTAGTCCTCCTGAGTTGCCTGCCCCTTCTTCCAAAGGTGGTAAACTCTCCTTTTTTCCCTGAGTTCCAGCCAAAGCTCTCTGTTCAGCCAGGCTGGTCTTCCCTGCCAGCTCATCTTTTGGTACACGGGGACAGCCTGCTCCTGCACCTTTAATATTTCCTTCTTGAAGAATGTCCAGCCTTCCTGGACTCCTTTGCCCTTCAGGACTGCCTCCCTAGGGACTCTGTCAACCAGGCCCCTAAACAGGCCAAAGCCTGCCCTCCAGAAGTCCAAGGAAGCAGTTCTGCTGACATACCCCCCCCTTACTTCTTCGAGAATTGAAAACTATTCTTTCATAATAGCTGAGCTCAAGATGGCCTCCAACTATCACATCACCCACCAGTCCTTCTCTGTTCACAAACAACAGGTCCAGCGGAGCACCTTCCTTAGTTGGCTCCCTCACCAGATGCATCAGGAAGTTATTTTCCACACATGCCAGGAACTTCCTAGAGTGTTGTTCCAGTCTGGGACAACCCGAGCTGGGGAGATTCGGTGTTACACCTGGAGTGAGATGAAGACACAAACGAGGTCAAATGCCACCTATGAGGAAAGTTTATTTGAGCAGTGTTGATAAGAAAAGAGTGTTAGGAAAAGGAATAAAGGATAGAAAAGAAGGAAACCTAGCAAGCAGTTGGGATGGAGTTGGAGGAGACAGTCACCACCATGGATCCAGCAGCGTCCCATTGGTCCATAATTTCCTTGTCCATCAGTGGTGGGGGTCTCTGGATCACGCGCACTGTTCAATGGTGCAGTCTTTTATCAGGTACTTGGGAAGCCCATTTCCCTGACAACAGCACATACTGCACGTCCGCGCATGCTCCCCATCTCGGATGCTGGTTCCAAGGGGCACACGCGATGGCTGCATGGTCCTTTGTCATGGACTGTGCATGCCTCAGCAGGCTGAGGTGGTCAGTTGTGTCTGGACATGTCTCCCAAAACAACATAGCTGTTTCTTGACCCTGGCCAATGTCTGTTTTCAGGTGGCTGTTTGCTCCTTGTCTGGTCCACAACAGCCGAGTTCCTGCCAGGTAGCTTTGCACCAAGCTCAGCAGGGATGCAAACAAGCTTTGAGACACTCGGCTCACAATATGGTCTCCTACAGCTGTTTCCTCTCTGCTGTGTTGTATTTCCAGAAGTCATCTGGTAAGTTGAAGTCCCCCATGAGAACAAGGGCCAGCGATCGTGAGACTTCTCCCAGCTGCTTATAGAATCTTTCATCTGTCTTCATCCTGGTTTTGTGGTCTGTAACAAACTCCCACCATGATATCTGCCTTGTTGGCCTTTCCCCTGATTCTTACTCATAAACACTTGACCCTTTCATCACCATCATCAAGCTCTAGGCAGTGAAAACACTCCCTCACATACAGGGCTACCCCACTGCCTCTCCTTCCTTGCCCATCCCTTCTGAAGAGTTTGTAGCTATCCACTGCAGCACTGCAGTTGTGTGTCATCCCACTAGGTTTCTGTGATGGCCACTATATCATAGTTTTCCTACTGCACAACAGCTTCCAGCTCCTCCTGTTTTTTGCCCATGCTGCAGGCATTGGTGTAGATGCACTTCAGTTTGGCTATTGATCCTGTCACCTTTTTTTGGGGGGAAGCCTTAATTCCTATGTGACTGTTCTCAGGTGCTTGTGTGGTTTCTAACTCATCAACAACTCTTGTGTCTTTGCTGCTGTGTGGATCTCCAATCCCTACCTCCCTCTGAGATGTCTAAGGTATTATGTGCATTAGTACAAAGACAATGAATCTCTGAGTACAGAAAGGGATCAGCAGGCCCTGGAGAGTATGTGGAAAAGGACAGCAAGGACAGTGCAACTGCCCTTAGCTGTGCAAGAGAGGAGAGGGCTGACCTTGTGCACTGAGTTCTCACCATGATGTCAATAGGTATTGGGCCAAAGCCAAAATATAAAGGGAGAAAAGGGATAGGAACATGTCACAGAATAAAAGGGAAAAGAGCTGAAAAAGCCCAATGTTGCCCTCAAGTCTGTTGGCAGTATAATCTGAAATTGTTTGCAATCAGCAAGAGGGTAGGGGCTACCTGCTACCTGAAGCAAGATGCAGTCTGAGCTGGGCACACAGGCTGTTCAACAGATGAAGGCAATCAAATGTAGACATGAGATTCACAGAAGAGAAGAAACCTAATAAGATGTCCTCTAATCAGGTCAATGGGAGGGGAAGGGCATAATTCAGAGCTGGATACTTCGCACCACTCATGCTTGATTTTGAGGTGGAGGCCCCACATATGTTCAGTCCTATAGCAGCTGCCAGATGAAAGGGAAGAGAGAATGGCTCCCTTGATTTTGCTGTACTCACAACCCAGCAGCCAGAACCCTCCAGGAATAAGAATGAGGAAGATACAGAGTGGGAATTCCTCAGAATTTCTTATATTGCTCTGTGAAATGGGTTAATGAAAAGTATTAGCAGAGACAAAACATGTCACTGTGGAAAAATGTAGAACTATTTTAGTACTAACATCCTATAGAGGAGAATCATTACTCAAGAGAATGATCCTTTTTATTTTTTCCAAAAAAAGGATATGCAAATGTTTAGTTAGTCATTTTAAATTATCACTTGTCTCTAAGGAGGTGAAAGTGGGTACCGTGCAACAATTAAAATAATCAGACACAAATCAAACTTATGAACTGGCCCTATTTCCAGTTCATAAATCCTTGGCTTGCTTCCCTTTTATGCAGAGTCAAGCATATTATAATTCATATCCTATGCTATAAATCTCACTAGGCCACAAGAGGAAGCAGCTTTCAGAGGTGCAGGCAGCCAGGGAAAGAGGAAAACCCCCTCCAATTAACAAAAATAACCACACAGGAGATCTTCATTCTTCAAAAATAACAAAGAAAGAGTGACACTCTCCAAGCTAGATGGGTGGTATATTTCAAATTTTGTAGCACGTAACCAGAAGGTTCAGCCTTCATGCTGAAGTGGATAGCAGGTAGATATTTATTTCCTCTTCATAAATGACTCAATTCACCAGATATTCCTGTGCTAATTTCCAAACCTTTTCCAAGGCTAACCTTAACACTTTCATTCAAGTGGAAGGCAAAAGTCACAGCTTTAACACTTCAAACTGGGTAAGTGAAGGGTCAGCTCCTCTGAAAATGGACTCCTTCAAAGAACATTGGCGGGTCAAGCCAATGCTGTAAAAACTAATCAACAGACAATGTTTCATACCACATTTCCAAGCCACCTGCTTTATTTCAGCACCTTCTATAGCACCTGTGCTTCAAGGCTGGTTTTCCTCCTTGTTTTTTAAAAAAAAACCAGGTACAACTCCCCTCACTGGCATTCTCTAACCTTGTGTAGAGGTGTGCCCCCCCCCCCCCGACCTTTGTTTCCATGACAGTGCTCAAGTGATAACCACCAGTAGCAGTCATGATGGCTGTATCCAACTCAAGACTCAAAGTAAATTCGGGGGACACAGATAACCACATGATAGCCAAGGGCTAATTTGAACAATGCACCCACCTAACCACAGTGCTGGTCAAGGTCTGACTCAAGCCAAGTTTATAAAAACTAACTTCTGTAGTCAGTATGCAAATATGACTATGAGTCAATTATCTTGCTCCATAAATACTGGACAGCCAAGGGCCCATTGAGCTCTCCTGCATGGCAGCGGGCTGCACGCCAGGATCTCCCCTTGAGTAGGGACGCCTCTCATGGTTACTCCTTGAGGTTCAGATATTCCTTGCCACAACAGATTCTCAGTAAGTGATTAGTAGCATGCTAAACTTTGAAAATCTTAGCTAAGCGGTATGAAGGACTGATTGTACACATATAATCCTTTAGATATAAACCATTGACCAAGTCTGAGACTAAGTCTGTATCTAGCCACACCTAAACTCCCCTCTGAGAAGGAGTCTAGAATGCAAGGGGGTCCTTTCTGAACCTCATGACTCAACGGGAGGGTCTCCCTGACAGTTTTGTCTGACCCTGTCCTATGTGCAGTAAATAATCAAGTGTACCTTGCCATCAGATGTTGTTAAACCACTGTCGCATTTCCTATCAAACTTTGTTAAATGGCTGTTTCATACCCATAAACATATTGCTACTTCTCTCTTACAAGTGCGTCACTCCATCTGCGACACCTTGGTGAAGGAGTCTGTTCACTTAAGCAGACTGCTGTGAATTGAAGCCTATTGCAATGGATTTTACTTCTCACAGGAGCCATTAACACAGAATGCTGTATTTTCTGCATCAGATGAACCTGCATGCCCAAACAGACCACTGGCCCCCTCACTCTGATGTACAATTATACACTGAAGTAACATTTCTGGGTCAGACAGATAAAGGCACTGTGTTGTGTGACATCTTGAGGGTCACATACTCATCTGGTAGAAGGAGATATTGGTCTGCCCCCCCCTCATATTTTTGCTGGTGCAGAGACTTCTAACGGGATGGAGTTACAACAATATATTTTTTTTAAATCACTGCTTAGTCCTCATTCAGTTCATAACATGATTTCAGTGGGAATTTCCCTTCTTTCTGGACTGAAAATGGCAGCTTTCTTTAGAACAAGTCAGAATATCATCAGCAACATTTTTTCTCCTTGAATACTCACAAATCACAGTGAAGACTCTAGAGGACATTTGTCTTTTAAAATGTCACATCAGGGTATCTGTGAACAGTGTGATCACATCAGACTGGTGTCCCTTACTGCCACATGGTTGTAAGACTGATTTTGCATTAGACACATGCACCTGTATGTCAGTGTGCAGAGGGCTAGTACTTTTGCCCATACTCCCTGACTCCCTTGGAAAAAGACACCCAAGTGGTAGAATAGCCAGTGTACACTGGCATCCCATCACTATACTCAGGGCAGACCTAACTGCCACACCTGAAAGAAACCTGAAACCCTGGGCAGTACGGATGCAGCCAATGTGCACTGATTCACCTGAAGTATTCAAGTTCACATCAGGTATTAAACCTAATGGCAGTGTCCAAAGACTCAGTTATAATTTCCTGGAGTCCCTGTGATCAATTTATGGAATCAGGGAAACAAGGGGAGTGACAACAAAGATGTAACACTGAAGTTTATGCTCACTTTGGTATCTTTGTTCTCAAAGCAGGCCTTCTCACTTCCTCCATGCGCTATGGGAACCGTTTGGCATCTGAGACAGACACTTTTCTGGTGTGAAATGCTAGGGAAAACAACACCTAAGGTATTCAGGTGCATGACTCCCAGCTACATCCAGCTGGGCTTCTCAGCTACAGCTCCTCTTTTGGAAGCAGGCAGCTAGGTATTTCAAGGAGGAAGGTCTTTCCCTATGCTTTGTTGCATGCAAAACCAGACTTAACTCAATGGTCCTGAGAGCAAGACCTTACCTGAAGACAGAGATTAGATTTCAAATTCCCTTTTGGCTTGATTCAAAGCAAGGACTTGGATTCAGATCTCCCATCCCCCAGGCTATCCCAAAATGAGCCTTTCTTCTCTTTAAGTTATATAAATCTCTTTGTATAAATAATTGTGTTCATTGGGCCAGACAGGCGAAGAGGGTCCCCCATGGAGAGTCGGCCAAGTCACGACAATCACACCAATATGGCTATATGCTGTACTCACTTTATTAAACAGACAGGTCATATTTATAACTTAAACCGACCGCTCACATGACTCTACACACAGGTGATTGGATAAAAGTTTCTGGTTACGCGGGCATCCGTGTCACTGATTGGTGGGCATGCTGCAGGCGCCTGATCAGAGAGTGCTGATGAGAGTGTGTTGATTTCGAAGTTGCCTGGACTTGCTCTGCACCTGGCTTCTTGTTTGTGCATAGCTTGTTTTCTTTCTCACACTGCTTGTTCCCAGGACAATTTAAAGTTGCTCTGCAGCTTCAACTAACAGGCCTGGGTTGTCCAACCCGGACAATGGTAACATATGTCCTCGGTCCTTTAAAAATCCCTCTACATATCCCTCTTTTTCTTTTTGGACAATCCATTTCTGTTTCACAATAGATGTTAAACCTTTCTTCACACAAGAAAATAAACAGCTAAAACCTAAAAACATTACAACAATGATTATAACAAATTGTATTCCTTCCATCAATAACGTCTTTAACCAACCTGTTATCCCCAATCCTCTCAACCATTCATCGAAGGGATTATCATCAGCAAGAATATGTTTCATGTTTCCCTGCAGTTGTGACAACTTCTTGTGCATCAATATGGAACGATCGGAAAGGTTCATACAACACATCCCTTCAAAATCCTCAGAACCGTGTCCATGTGCTAGTAACAAAAAATCTATTGCAGCTCTATTTTGTAACGTAGCATGCCTAACACTACCTACATCAAGCAATAAAGAACTTAAAATCTGTGACGTAAGATTAAATTGTTTCTCTCCCCAGCACGCTAAACCTTCGTATATTCTTAGCATTTAATGCTGCCCATTTGGACTCATACATGTACCATTCTGATTGGAAGTCAGATGCACTGCTTTAACATTCCAAAAACCATCAACATTTGTTTCATTCTCTTGCAGAGGAATACCAATTAAACAAGTTCTAAAGGGGTTGTCTGCCTGTTGCAGACTTAAACAAAAGTCTGTTATTCCTGTGATATTTGCCCATGTCACCCATATGTTTGTCCCAGGCAAGATGTCAAAAATACTTTGGCCAATGGGTAAAAAATTCATCAAGACCATAAACCAAGTCCACCACTCAAACATGTTTACTCCTACAATTTCCACAATTATTTTTTTTTCCATTCCACCCCACAAATCTGTGCTTTCACAGATTCTGATGATGTATGCTGTCTCCAATCAGCATGGTATTACACTAGCCATATGTTTTCTCTTGCTTCATGCCTGGTTACTAATCAAACACATACACTCTTTACACCATTTACATTTAAGCTTTGGCTTACAGAACCATTGTACCCCACATAGCATACATTGGCACAATACCCGTGGGTTACGTCCCTTACAACATAGACAGTTTACTCTGTCTGCTCGCTCTGAGTCTTCTCTTCCGTCTTCTGATCTTGACATACAGGTCGCACAAACTTGCTAGGGACCCATATAGGTCCTTTGTCTGTGGAGATACAAAAATAACCTCTACCGATAAATAACACCGGATTAGGTCCTTCCCATACGCCTGAAGCCATATTTTTATACAAAACATTCAAACCATGAACTGTAGTTGTTTGGTTCCCTCGCGCTGTTTGGTGATGTATAACAACAGGTGGTCCCTCTCTACCCTCCCTAAGGGAGAGATAGTTTAAGGTAAACAACACCTTAGTCAACCGTTTAGTTACGTCTATGTCCTGCGATACTTTCTGTCTCTGAAGATAATCCTTCAGGGTACGGTTTGCCCTTTCAGCAAGTGCTTGCCCCGTTGGGGAGTGAGGAATCCCTTTAACGTGTTTAATTCCCCAAGTTGTCATAAACCTAGCAACTCGTTGACTATTATAAGCCGGACCATTGTCTGTCTGTATTTCTACAGGTACTCCCATGACAGCAAAACAAGACATTAAGTGTCTCTCCTCATGTAATGCCTTTTCACCGGTTTGTGCAGTGGCCCATATAAAATGAGAATAGGTGTCAATTGTGACATGCACATACTTAAGCTTCCCAAAGTCAGGTACATGTGTTACATCCATTTGCCAAACCTGAAGTGCCTTCAGACCTTTTGGGTTAGTGCCCACCCCTAAACCAGGTCCTTGATGACTACATTGAGGACAGGAGTGGACAATACCCTTTGCATCTGCTACGGGTATTTGATACTGTCGATGTAAAGACTTTGCATTCTGATGAAACATCTCGTGGCTGTTACAAGCTTCTTCAAACTTATTTGTTGGCGAAGTTATTGCCAGACAGCTGACTGCTTCATCAGCTCTAGCATTACCTTCTCCCAACCCAATGGTCCACTGATGCCTTCTAATATGCATAATACAAAATTCATGTTTTCTCTGTCGAAGAGTACTACGCAGTTGTATAAACATTTCACCAAGATGTTGGTTCTTTGTCTCTCTCAACAAGGCATCTTCAATGTGCTGTACTACACCAACTATGTACAATGAGTCTGATACTATGTTTACAGGTGTGTCGTTCCAGCTTCCCAAAGCCCAACACACTGCTTTCAGTTCTAAAGTTTGAAGGTTGTCCCCTGGTTCACTGGTGATCACATGTTTCTGCCACTGATTATCAGATTGCCAAACACACTCAGCCCTCTTCATCTTTCATCCTGCATCTGTGAACACCATTGGCCCTTCAACTGGTCTTTTTGAGCATAACGGTCTTGCAATCCACTGATAATGTTCTAACATCTTCCAGAGAGGTCCTTTTGGCCGGTTGTTGTGTACAACACCTGTATAACCCATCAAGGCTTCCTGTATGGCTGTTGAATGTCTCAGGAGCCACTCATAATCATCATCACGGACTCAAATACTGATATCTGCTGGTTCAGTCCCATCAATTTCAACAATCCTGTCTCTTCCTTTTCTCACCAAGGCCTCTACTGCTTCAGGGTGACTTAAAATACGATGTCTGGGTTGCAATGGCAAAAACAACCACTCTAAAATGATTGCCGTATTTTCCCCCTTTTTCTTTTGCCATTGCAAAATAAGGGCAAAAGGTGAAGTGGCAACATTACAAACCAAAAAAGATAACGGATGATTCGCCATTCGGTGACCACACCAGCCCATCTGAATCTTGCGGGACGCAACTTCTAGGGCAGCCCGCTGTTCTGGAGAACAAGTTCGAGGACTGTTGGCTTCGGTGCCATGCAACCAGGACCAGAACGGTTGCAAATCATCATTAGTGAGGCCAACTATGTTATGAACCCACTGTAGGTCTCCTAAAAGCCTTTGAGCATCATGCAGATCAGTTAATTGTGTAGTAAGAGTTACCTTCTGGGGTTGGATTTGAGCATCCGAGACGAGCCAGCCGAAATGTTTCCATGGGGCTGAATGTTGAACCTTTTCAGGCGCCACAATCAAACCACATGATAGAAGGTGGTCAACAAGCCATTTCATTTGATCATCTGAAATCCTTTGTTCAGCGGCTAATAAAATATTGTTCATATAATGATAGAACAGGACATGGGGCCAACGTTGTCATACCAGAACAAGTGCCCAATCAACAAAAGTCTGACACATCGTAGGAGAGTTCTTCATTCCTTGTGGTAAGACAACCCATTCATACTGTTTGACCGGAGCAGCACAGTTTATTGATGGCAGAGTGAATGCAAATCTTTGCGTGTTGTCAGGATGTAAGGGAATCATAAAGAAAAAGTCAAGTCTATCACAACAATTTGCCAAATCTGAGGGATCATCATAAAAGGTGGAAGACCAGGTTGCAACACTCCCATCGCTAAAATATGATCATTAACCTTCCATAAATCATGTCCCAGTTATGTGCACCAAGATTATTAACCACTACTGGACAAGCTAATGAGCTGGTCACCTACCAGTCACCTTCCAAAATAGCATCACGAACAATACCGGACCAACGCTGTAGAATTGGATCTTTTCTCGAGTTCAGCATCGGAGGGGTAGTTGGGCTAACTGGAGGAACTACAGGGATTGAAGTAGTAGGCAGGTTCATTGCAACTCTCTTTTACAGGTTTCTTAATTTATCTATTACCTCCTGTAAGGATTTCTCTGTATTGTTATCACAAAGTTTCTCCCTGCCTTCCTCCTCAAATTCGTCCAATGATATTTCAGGAAGAGGAGGATACCTCATTAGATGGTGCTTTTGCCCCCCCTGATTTGACCTTTGAGCTCTAGCCACCCTCCTTTTTGGTCTTGCTCCACCCACAGCTCCAATTGGTGCAGCAGGACTCGCTGCTCCTCCTTCCTGGCAAGGCTCGACAGCCTCGTCCGGTTTTGGCTCAGTTACAACAGACCCCCAAGGAGTAACTTCCGGTTTTTCTTCTGTCTTATCTAAAAACTCCAGCACTGTTGAACACGCAGGGGCGGACATACCCTTCCTAGTACAAGTATGCCCAACTCCGAAAAATGTAGCCAAGAGAGAAGGCTTAGGTGAATCATCCTTCTGCTCTATTGGCTTTTCTACCACATCTCCTCCCAACGCTTCTATAGCTACTGCTGCTACTTTTTTTTCTGCCTTCATAGTTTCCAAAGTGTTAATTATAGACTGCCATATAGCTCCTAACACTTTAGCTTCTTTTCCTTCTTTACCTCCCTCGATCATAGCATCCCAGAGGCAATTTCCCACTTCATTCCATAATACTAAACAATAATGTGGGCTTGGGATCTTATTTTTTTTTCATGACCAGCGAAATAAAGCCTCCACTTGTTTCTTTAGTGCTCTCCCCTCTCTTAAAGAGGATACTAGTTAAGAGCTTAATTGCCGTGTCTAATTCCATCGCGGTCTTCCTGAGTGCTCTCCCCTCTCTCAGAAAGGATATCAGTGGAGAGCCCTGCCGTGTTTTATTCATCGTGGTCTTACCTCCGGCGGGGGTGCGATCTGCAGCTCTACACCGAACTCTGGACCGCTTTTCACCTTCCAGGTTCCACCCGCCTCTGACCTCCAGCTCCCTAATCAGACAACTTCCCTTTGGGTCCGATGCACGGAGACTTCCGCATTTAAGCTAACAGCATTTAAGCTAAACCGCATTTAAGCAAACCGCATTTAAGCGACTAAATGGGTCTCTGTTCGGGTGCCAGACGAAGAGGGTCCCCCGTGGAGAGTCGGCCAAGTCACGACAATCACACCAATATGGCTATATGCCGTACTCACTTTATTAAACAAACAGGCCATATTTATAACTTAAACTGACCGCTCACACGACTCTACACACAGGTGATTGGATAAAAGTTTCTGGTCACACGGGCATCCATGTCGCTGATTGGTGGGCATGCTGCAGGCACCTGATCAGAGAGTGCTGATGAGAGTGTGTTGATTTCGAAGTTGCCTGGACTTGCTCTGCACCTGGCTTCTTGTTTGTGCACAGCTTGTTTTCTTTCTCACACTGCTTGTTCCCAGGACAATTTAAAGTTGCTCTGCAGCTTCAACTAACAGGCCTGGGTTGTTCAACCTGGACAATGGTAACATATGTCCTCGGTCCTTTAAAAATCCCTCTACAGACAGGGGAATGGGAAATTGCAAACGATTCTCCAGCCTGCTGGTTTGTATGCTCATCTGGGATGTGGGCAAGTCAGGTCCAAACCACTGCAGCAACGACTAGTTAATTATTCATACAAAACAGAACAGCTTCTACGGGAGAGAGGGAATGCAATTATCCAACAGATTGGCAGTGGAGCTACTCTCCTGGAATGTGGGAGACCTGATTTCCATCCGCACTCCAAATCAGGGAGAAGAAAGTTTTGATAATGGTGTGTTACTTTTCAGGCTAGCACTAACAATTTGGCTGTTGGGTGGAGTGCATGCACACACAGATACTTCTAATAAACTCCAAATTCTACTCCCCTTGGTATAACTGCTCTCCTACTATGAAAAATCATGTATCAAAGGTCAAGACTTCTTTGCTGTATAAAAATAGGTTGTACGTCAAACAAATAAACTAGATTACCTTTACTGTAGTGTGAAAAAAAGTGCAAGGACATTTTCTGAATGTAATTCATCTCTCACTAATAAAAATTCAGTGAGATGATTTCTTCTCCAGAAATTTTAGTTGACTGTAAAGGAGCCTAGATGACCAGTTTGGATGCAAATCTATGTTTGAGATGTATCTAAAGTCATATCAGAGGATGTCACTGAAATCAGGAATCAAACTTCTTAACACCAATGTAGTATTAAGAAGCAGGCACTCCTTTATTAGCAGCGCAGGGTGCTCAGTGGAATCTCCACAAATCAAGCACAACTATGCAAATTCCACCATTACATTTATACACAAAAATTACAAGGTCATACACTACCAGTTACAATGATTGGTTAGTAATTTGCATATAATTATAATATCTGCTGTGTCATCCTCTTCTGTTACTACACTTGCGCAGAGGAAGGGTCTTCACCTGGGCAAGGGTCTTCTTGATTTGTGGGCGTGTTTTTTAGTATTATAATGAAGGTAGTTCACTTTGTGACACCTTAAAAGTAAGTTTTGTTGCCAAGTTGGATGGCTAAATATCTGCCTTGCCAAGTTGTCCAATAACTCATCCTATACACAATAGAACCTAGGTGCTCTGGTTATGGTCTAGAGAGTAAGGACTAAGGTTTTTATGGTCTAGAGAAAAAGGACTTCAAGTAACACAGTCTCAAATGACAAGTAGCACAGCAACTCATACATCATTGGATAATAAGTGCTAACATAATGCTAACATGGAGGTTAACTCTTTAAAATCAAAATGTTCCTATAGCTGTTTCTCAAACAAACACAAAATATAGAAAGATTCAGCAAAACTTTAAGACAGTCTGCAACAAGGAGACTCAATCAGATTTCCATGATGCACCTCACATTGTGGTGCAGCCAGTCATGCAGCAATGGGAGTGCCCTGACACACAGCACTAAGCAGCAGCAGGTCCTCCCCTGGGGCTATGAGAGCCCTGGACCCCAATGAGTGGCACATGTTCTCCTTGAAGTGCTCTCTCCATTAACCATCTAAAATTGCTCCTTTCTTTTTGCTCACTCCCTTCAGATTTTTTTGCTTTTTGACCATGCTTGTAATACACATTGCAATAGCTGCTGCTTTTTCTAGGGTTTACACCTAGAACTATTGTCAGCCTGCAAAGAAATGATATAACTGAGCATTACATGGTTTGTTTTTGTTTTTAATCAGCTTATACATTCCAAATACTGGGAGATCCTAATTTATATGGCAATGCCAGTTAGTGGAAGAGCATAGTCCCTCCTTGGTGCTTGCACTAAAAATGTCAGTAGAATCAATGAGTGGTAGTGTGCACATCCACCCAATATGCTTGTGGCAGCTCTCTCAGTGAGACTAGTTCAGCGCCCTCCAGATGGGGAAGCCACAAGTGAGTAGAACTAAATTTTTTTTCTAGGTTGCTTTCCAATTAAACAAGTAATAAAGATGCATGATTCTTTAGTCTGCATTATGTCTTTAAATGCAGTAATAGAATGTCATTGTCATCTCATAGCAGATGGGGCAGGGGTTTCTCCTCACTGTAAAGTTTCCTAGGCATAGCACGCTAGGGAGAACATTTTGGCAGGAAAGCTCTTGTACAGTAATGTCATCCAAATGTAGAGGTATTGCAGAATGGGAACCAGGGGAAATGCTTGAGTCTCACCAGCAGTAATATGGGTGTAGGACCTGGGTCAGAGAACACATTGGGCTTTGGGTTGTTCTCTTACCTGACCTTCGAGAGACAGTGTAGATGTAGCTGAAGGGACTAAAGCCAAGGAGTGGAGACATCCTTTGACATCCAAAATGACACTTTGGAGGTACTCAAATCCAAGAAAATAATCTAGAAAACTGACACTTCAGTAGCTGCAAAGCTTGTTTGGACTTTGAGTAATTGAATAGCAGCTTATCCGTCCTAAAAATGTCAAGTTGCCAGCATCGGATCTCATAGTTCTGGCTATACAGTGGCTATGCAAGCTGTCTCTGATCCACCCTGCTGGGGCAATGGGCTTCACTTTCAGGAACCATGAAGGAACTGCCTTACCTTGCCTTTAGTGATTTCTTTTCAGCCATGCTGTGTGAAAAAGCACTGAGTGGACCTGTGTCTCTGCTCCTGATGCTTGTGCTTGGAATCCCACACAGTAATACTCACTCCCTCCTTCACTAACAGAGAAAGGGATGTTATAGCAACTTTTGTTCCTTCTCTTTGTACAATTTTTTTCCTTAAAAATTGTGTAAGCAGTAGAAATGCATAATATGTACTTTTTTGCTTTGAAGCTAGATAACACAAGCTGCATAGCAGATGTGTTCAGGAAACAGTTTGCAACTTTCTTAACAGACAAATTTAGAAACACTGCTACATAATTTTTGTGCCAACAAATAGTTAACATGAAAATGAACTACACAAATGCAGCAGTATTTGTACTTGATTTATAGAACTAGTATACATCTCTTTTCCTATATGAAACTGAACACATCCAATTATCAGTGTAATTACAGGGCAATTATCTTTCTCTTCCCCGTCATGCCATTTTATTTTAGATTTGAACAACAGACATGTATGATTTGTCTGATTTTTAATAGTTACTATATTTCTCATCCATTCTGTTAGTTGTCCTGGTTTCAACTGGGATGAAGTTAACTTTCTTCTTAGTAGCTGGTGCAGCGCTGTGTTTTGTCTATGATGGGAGAACAATGTTGATAATGCACTGATGTTTTTAGTTGTTGCTGGGTAATGTTTATACTAAGTCAAGGAATTTTCAGTTTCTTGGGCCTTGCCAGCCAGAGGGCTGGAGGGCCACAAGAGACTGGGAAGGGACACAGCCAGGTCAGCTGACCTGAACCAGCCAAAGAGGTATTCCATACCATGGGACGTCATGCTTGGTTATATAAACTTGGAGGGTTAGCTGGGGACTGGGTATCTTTGCTCGGGGCCTGGCTGGGCATCGGTCAGCAGGTGGTGAGCAGCTGTACTGTGCATCACTTGTTTACCTTTCTCCCTTTTCCTTTGGATTTTATCCTTTCCCCCCACCTTTCCATTACAGTTGTTATTATTGTTACTGTTATTATTGTTGTTCTTACCTCTTTATTCTGTTTAAATTATTAAATTGTTCTTATCTCAACCCTCGAGTTTTACATTCCTTTTCTGATTCTCCTCCACACCTCTCCAGGTAGGGGGGAGTGAGCAAGCAGCTGTGTGGTGCTTGGTTGTCGGCTGGGGTTAAACCACAGCAGTTGTATAACTTTGTTTAAGATTCCCCATCTCAACATGATTCTCAATTTGGGTTTTTTAAATTTCTTCTTGAAGGA
Organism: Falco biarmicus; assembly: GCF_023638135.1. NCBI lineage: Eukaryota > Metazoa > Chordata > Aves > Falconiformes > Falconidae > Falco > Falco biarmicus. Next base: position 7,144,206 of record NC_079310.1, on the reverse strand, counting down.
AATTGTCACTCACAGGTGGCAATTGCATTGGTTTCAACTCAGAGCTGATTTCCAAGTGCTGTTCTTCAAGCAGGCATGAACTGCCTCTAAAAGCATCCCTATATAAATGAAGTATCTATTATGTGGAATGCAGTAAGCTGGAATTGTATATGACGTGACTTTATTATGTTACATTTCTCAAAGCTTTTCACTCCATTCACTCCATTCCCTGCCTCCAAAAAGCAGGGGAAGGGCTTTCTGTGCTTCCCAGCTGTGTTCTGTAGGTGCTCTTTGTGGGACCTGCTTTTGGCTGGATCTGTTGGTGGATGTCACCCCAAAACATCTGCCTTCAAGCACCATTGAATAAATTTTGCCCTGAGCATCTTGCCAGTTTGCAAGGAAGATTTTTCTTGTAAATTCATTCTGCTGTTACCCTTAAAGCTTGCTACACTACAGTCTGAGCTACTTGCCTTGGTCATGGCTGAAATTGTATAGGATATTTAATTTTTGCTTTGCAGGAATTCACCTAGCAGGTGTTAGTGAAAGCAAATGCACCAAAGGAGATGTTATTCTCACCATCTATTTGCAGTAAAATCGAGGAGAAAGTAATTTCTTTTCTGGAGGTAAGATCATGAAAAAAGTGACTGTCAAATGCTTTCCCATAACATCTGCATTGCTTATCTTTCTGTGCACAAAACCTAATTTGTTTTTTTGTTATGCTTATGTCTGTATTTGACCTTTTGTGAATCATCTGTTATTTCAGCTGCTTTTGTCCTAGGCCTTTTTGCCTGTTTGCTGATCAATACCACAGTCCACTTCCAAGACCATGACAATATAAGTTTGGTAGATTCATTGTTACTGATTCTTAGCACTTTCCAATATCTCAGAAGTTCATCTGTACATCTGCCAAACTTTCACAGAAACATCATTCTTTGTTCTGATTTCAGTTTTATTGCCAGTGGATGTAACAAGAAACATATTCCTCCTAGGTATCTGTGGTGGGTTGACCCTGGCTGAATGCCAGGTGCCCACCCAGCTGCTCTCTTATTCCCTCTCCTCAACTGGACAATGGGAGAAAATATAATGAAAGGCTTGTGGGTCGAGATAAGGACAGGAAGATCACTCAGCAATTACCATCACAGGCAAAACAGACTTGATTCAGGGGAAAATTTAAATTATTGCCAATTAACAACAGAGTAGGATAATGAGAAATAATACCAGATCTTAAAATACCTTCCCCCCACCCCTCCCTTCTTCCCAGGTTTAACTTCACTCCCAACTTCTCTACCTCCTCCCCATAAGTGCAGTGAATGGGTACTGCAGTCAGTTCCTAACGTTTTGTCTCTGCCATTCCTTCCTCCTCATGCTCTTTTCCCTGCTCCAGAATGGGGTCTCACCCATGGGAGACAGACCTTCATGAACCTCTCCAATGTGGGTCTTTCCCATGGGCTGCGGTTCTTCATGAACTGCTCCAGCATGGGTCCCCCACAGGGTCACAAGCCCTGCCAGCAAACTTGCTCCAGCCTGGGCTCCTATCTCCACGGGGCCACAGGTCCTGCCAGGAGCCTGCTCTAGTGCAGGCTCTCCATGGGGTCACAGCCTCCTTTGGATGCATCCACCTGCTCTGGTGTGGGACCCTCCCTGGGCTGCAGGTGGGTATCTGCTCCACTGTGAACCTCCATGGGCCGCAGGGGCACAGCCTGCCTCATCATGCTCTTCACCACAGGCTGCAGGGGAATCTCTGCTCCAGCACCTGGAGCACCTCCTCTCCCTCCTTCTGCACTGACCTTGGTGTCTGCAGAGTTGTTCCTCTCACATATTCTCACTCCTCTCTCACTGCTGCTGTTGTGTAGCAGTTTCTACCCCTTCTTAAATATATTATCCCCGAGGTGCTACCACCATTGCTGATGGGCTCAGCCTTGGCCAGTGGTGAGTTTGTCTTGGAGCTGGCTAGCATTGGCTCCATCCAAAATGGGGGGGCAGCTTCTGGCATCTTCTCACCAAAGCCACGCCTGCAGCCCCCGCACTACCAAAACCTTGCCATGGAAATCCAATGCAGTATTGTAGTATTTTTTTTTAATCTTTCTTTAGTTTAGCTCTAAAGACAGAAGTAAAAAAGTATCCTTTGCTGTATGTTAGATTAGATATTAGGAAAAAAATCTTCACTGAAAGGGTTATCAAGCATTGGAACAGGCTGCCCAGGGAAGTTGTGGAGTCACCGTCCCTGAAGATATTTAAAAGATGCATAGACATGGTGCTTAGGGACATGGTTTAGTGGTGAGCTTGGCAGTGTTAGGTTAACAGTTGGACTTGATGATTTTTAAGGTCTTTTCAAACTTAAATGATTCTATGTTCTATATTCAGTGTGGCACCCTGATTACTTTCTTTCCTTTATTTCACATAGTTTTCCATGCTTCTCTGGAAAAACTCAATTTTTCACAAACAAACCATGTATACAGATTGCATCAGAGGATGAAGTATTGCTCAAAGCCATGCCTGAAGTCAGCCACAGCAAAGAAGTTAAGCAATGAAATTTATTACACTTCTGGCACCATGCTGAGAGATGCACTCAGAAAGACATTTGCAAGTAGTAGCAGCAGCTTTATTGAAATTACAAAGTTATGAGCAATTCTGCATTTGCTAGTAGATGGTGCCATTTAAAAAAATAAATAATTATGCACACACAGAGCCTACACCAATGGAGATAGCTGGAACTCCAAAACTACTGTTTCTTCCTTGCTTAGGAGTGAGAGGTTTCTGGCTTCTTGCTCAGATTATTAAAAAAAGATAGAGGTTAAACAAGAAAACAGTGCAAACTGTCGAAAAATAACTGTGCCTCCTCTGAAGGCAGTAGGTTAGTGCAGGAGTTTTCATTTGCTCAGCACCAGTGCTATTTTTAAGCAACTATTAATCTTGAGGTGATAACAACTACCCTGCAATGCCAAGTGACTTTGAAGCTAAGTTCACTAGGCAGCTACACTGCTTACCTACTGCAGCTTTTGGTCCAGTATGAGACCATTCAACTAGTTTGCTCAGGAAAAAACTCACATGTGCACTGAGCATTAAAACATACTCTGGAACATGTTCTCCTACACTGTGGATGAACCCCAGAAGTGTCTGCCTGGCCAGTCACCTCTGTGTGTCCCACCTGCCTATGTGACATTGCCATGGCCTGGAGGAGTATAAAACCACTTGCCACATGACACAGTGTTTGGTAGAAGCCTACATTCACACTGTGCTTATGTTGTCCACTAGGACATTATGAGGACACAGAACAGGATTTGGGAATGTTTCATGCCTTTTCTTTGCTGTTCATCTCAGATAAAATCAGGCATAGGCAACAAGACCCAAAGCTAAATATGAAGAGAAGCATTATCTTTGCTTTCTGGACCTGCATCCTCTCCATCTTCATCATTAAAAAGCCTCTGGATTTATTTTGTGTTATTATGAATAGAATAATGTTCCCTACTGTATGTACAGTTTTCAAACAAATGTATTATTGTTTCCTAGGGTAGAGAGTATTAGCAGCAAGCAAAGATGGAGTTCCCTGGCACATCCCCAGAGTGCTGCTGATTTCATGTGTCCACTCACTCCCTAGAGGCCACCCAAACTCAGTGTGGTGGTAAACAAAAACAGGAGCTCCACCTACTCAACAGGCACAATATCATCTTTCAATGCAAAACACATTAGCAGTGATTCAATCTCCAGACACACAAATCATGGTGACTTCTACCTATTCAGAAATTTAAGCATGGTTGAGTTATTGGAAACAGCACAGAGTGCTGACTGAAGAAATAGCACAGGACATCTTAAAAGTAACAGTATTATTTTCTTAGTGTTAAAATTATGTGAAAAGAACTTGAGGCTGAAAAAAAAACCATTCAAAAATTTCCCAAATTTATAATTATTACAATTCCTTGTTACCATCCAATAATTAACTCCATGATTGATGCCTTTTTCCACAGAGTCAGTCCTGATCCTGAGGAATATTTTGATGAAGGGAGCAGAACTTCTGACCACAGTTGTCAAGTTCTACATCTCAGAAAGGTAACCAACAAATAAAATAAGAAAATTATTAATCTATTATTAGAGTATTATTGGAGTATTACTCACCTGTTATTAGAGATGCTGAAGCCAGGTGCCAAGGTTGCTCAGGAGGCAATGAAAAACTGAAATTAGTTTGCTTATTTTTTTCTATCATATTCATTTAACATGAGGAGACCTGAATTTGTTTTTTCATTGAACTTTTCTCAGAATTTTCTTCAGGTGTTACAATGACACACTGACATTTTGTGCAGAAAATTTATCAGGCCTTTATTGCACAGGAAAATGAAAAGGTTTATGTATTCTATGCAGCCATTTATCACAACTGACAACATTTCTGATTCACTGGAAATTATTTTCTGATGACATAAAAAAAAAGGGCTGCACTGTCAACCCTGGTTGAGTATATAGACAACTAGGATTTCAGGCTTGGTCCAGCATCAGTCCAGAAAAATACTGAAAGTGATCTGAAGCACTAATGGCTAGGTAGAACAAATTGTCTTAATTAAAGATTTCTCTAAAACTACCACTCACAAAGAAAACTATTGGGCCAAATGGGCCTTGCTTGGGCAAAGCTCTCATTTGCTTCAGCAACTGCCTCAATATAAACCATTTTCCTCCATGGACCTCTCTCTCTACGTCTGTGTTTTTAATACCTTGCCATTTGCACTCTTGTTCTTTAAGCTGAAACTCTGCTTTTGGTTACACAAGTGGAAATAGAGTAGTTTTTCTCTTTATTAATATTAACATAGTGAAGAGCAAAATTTGTCCTAAAATTCTGAAACAGTTTTTATATGTATTTTTACTGGTGTGCCAACAAAGTATTACAAATACCCTGCCAGCGATCAGGTAAGTTGCAGGAGCAAAATCATGGACTCAATGACATATCAATATGATCCTAGTTGAAGCCACTTTACTTAAGTTTCTGCAAACTTATGTACAACATTAATATTCATACACAAATCACACCTTAATTCTATTGGTTACATACACTGTTCACACGCTGCTATACAGATGCTAATTGGTTAAAAGCATACAAGCAGTTAGTCTCATCATTAAAATTGTTGACATTCTTTCGGTCATCAGTTCCCAGCTCAGCTCCTGTTTTTCTGCCTGCTTAACTGCCAAAGATCCTGTTTTCTTTGTTCCGGGTGTCTTTCTCACATGACCGACCATGGGGCCTTGCTGAGCAGATAAAACTTTTAATCATATCAAGCTGCTAAAGCAAGAGCGACTATTGATAGACCAGGTGTCCCTTTTCTTCCAAATACATTGCCACAGTAAGTGGTATTTTCAAAATTCCCATGGAGAGAACAAGGATACAAAGCCTGTTCTGAAAGTGATTGTTTCCAGCACTGTAACCAATTTCACAGCTGACAGCACACACATCCACCAGCAGATAAGCAAAGAAAATATGCTTGTGTGATTAAATACATCTCTGCTCTACTGCATGGTGCATGAGTTGCACATTTCCCCTCTCTCAACTTTAGAGCTACTTAGAATTTTGTTGTTCTCATTGGATTCAACAAGCTTTTATTAGCTTATTGCGAAGAGGTTTTGTATGCAACTAAGCATTTCAGATTGCAGGATGTCAGAAGCGATGTCTGAAGATCCAGTGGGAGACTACACAAGCATTTGAAACAAAACATGGTTTCCTTTGTTCTTAATCTGGAGTCATCCCTAAATGAAGTGGGGCCACCATAAGCCAAGTTTTGGCCACCCAGCTCACAATAAGCAACTTTCCAACACCATAAAGGTCCCAGTGCTTATACACAGTAACTAAATTGCTTCAGCTACTTCGGACAAAATGCAGAAGTAGCACTTATGAACATTCCCCCAGATCTTCTCTAGTTTTCTCTTGAAGAATATCAAGAACATCACATGTAATGTTTAATTTTCATTTTAACTTTTAATTTAACTTTAAACAGTAGAGTCTGCATAAAGGTATATAACTTTTTCTTCCTAAAGAAAAGTCTTCAGTCTCTTGCCCTGTTCTGTTAATTTGCATAAAACTCTATCAGATATTGCAAAATACCACCATCAATTAAACTATGGAAGTGACAATAAAAAGAAAGCAAACAGCTTTATGAATCCAATCTAAGGACATCTGGCAGAGAAAGGAAAGAGGTTCATCTGAACATACTATTCTGGTTTAAGCCCTTTTTCAATGACAATGACTTCAGAGAATTTCTGATTTCATATCATCTCCAAATGGGCATTTTCCATGAAGCTGAAATTGCTCCTATTGAAAAAGAATCTGTCCTGGTTTCAGCTGAGATAGAGTTAATTTTCTTCTTAGTAGCTGGCGCAGTGCTGTGTTTTGGATTTGGTGTGAGAACAATGTTGATAGGACACTGATGTTCTTAGTTGTTGCTGGGTAATGTTTATACTAAGTCAAGGACTTTTCAGTTCCTTGGGCCCTGCCAGCGAGAGGGCTGGAGGGGCATGGGAAACTGGGAGGGGACACAGTCAGGACAGTTGACCCAAGCTAGCCAAAGAGGTATTCCATACCATATGACGTCATGCTGAGTATATAAACTGGCGGAAGACGGAAGGGAGGGACATTTGATATTATGGCATTTGTCTTCCCGAGTAACCGTTACGCGTGATGGAGCCCTGCTTTCCTGGGGATGGCCAAACACCTGCCTGACTATGGGAAGTGGTGAATGAATTCCTTGCTTTGCTTTGCTTTGCTTGCATGCGCGTCTTTTGCTTTAGCTATTAAATTGTTCTTATCTCAACCCTTGAGTTTTACATTCCTCTCCGATCCTCCTTCCCATCCCTCTGAGTGAGGGGGAGTGAGCAAGCAGCTGCGTGGTGCTTGGTTACCGGCTGGGGTTAAACCACAACAGAACCCAAAAAACAAAAGATCAGAAAATCCATGCTACATCCCACTACTTACATTCCTTTGGCCAAGGATAGCAGTAAATGATATGAAAAGAGCTGACAAATGTATTTCTCACAAATAATGTCATTCTCTGCGTTTATAAACTGGACTCTGTATGGACAGCAGCTTCCACTGAGGAAAACGTACTGTTTGTACTAATTTCTGCTGGACTGAAATAGTTAAAGCTGAAAATAATTTGGTAAATATGCAGGCCTTGCAACTAGTGCTTCAGCACTTGTAGATAACAAACTGACTAACAAGAACACTCTCTGCACATGTAAGATAACTGAACTAACAGCTAAGTTGTAAGCAAGAATTATGTTGTCTTCAAGATGTACTACCTGGGAAAAGAACTAGTACAATCTGGCTCTGCGGTTGCTGATATGGACTACTTAGCATTTTGTGCCAAAGGGAAAAGTACATCTTGAAGAAGACTGTGAGCCTTCCTCCCAAAGACCTCAGCTCACCACCACCAGGTGTTAATGCGCCTGAGCAGGAGGAGACTTATAATGACTTCCTGGAATTAACTGTAATAACCCTGCCTTTTCTTGGGAATCTAATGAATATGTATGCTTCTGTGTAATAAGTATCTTCTCACTTAACCTCTCGGTGTGCAAATTAGGAGGAGCGATCCCCCTTGCACCCGGTGCCACAATAAACATATCTGCTTTATAACTCTGTGAGTTGTAGAGTTTGATTCCGCATGTCAGGATGAAACTATATTTAGGATTTGTTGTCTTTTTTAAGATTGCATTTTGAAAAGTATGCAAGCAATGCTTTGATAACTAAGGCTAATTATTCCTAATGTATGTAGCTATGCCAGCCATCTAGTCTCTTGCTGATAATGCCCGTTTAGATCATGAAGGTTAAAATGTACAGTAACATTAAAAGTGCCTATTAGTGTTGCATCCAATAGCTCATTGTCAGTGATATAGCTTTACCACAACTCTTGTTTGCTCATTTGTGGCCATTATAATTCTCCAGCAATGCTTCCCCAGCACACATTTCCTATCACCAAGTTACTACTGGTGACCCACTCTAGAGAAATTGCTGCATTTCTGGAACGCTTTCCTCATGCAGAGCAGTGAGCTTCCTGTTGCTGCCATCTGCTACAGCAATACACTGCTAAACAAGGAGAAGAAAAATTAGGAAATAGCCCTATATCAATGATCTGATAGAATACATTTCAATAACCAGTTCATGAGCAACACTCATAATTGTCTGTCATACAAGAACAATGACAGATAATTGTCCTTATGATTATGCAGGATATGGGAGGGGTTAGGAGAAAGTCCTGAGAAGTTCTAGATAGTCCTGAATTTAGGGCAATGTCAGACTTTCTGACCATGATGATCAAAGGAATATATGCAAAAATAGCTTGCCAGTTTTTGAACCATCTTTCAAGTACATATAGTAGGACATTGATTATATGAAATTACTTTGATCAACACCCAATATGCTGTCGGGTGAAACAAAGTGAGTCATAGCAGTTTAGAAAAGTTTTGGGTGGAAAGGGTATGTGTGCTGTAACCAGTTGAAACAAGAGGAAGAGACCAGAAAGACAGGATAGAAGACAAGAGTTCAATTCAGCTCTGGCTGGGCCATCTGGAGGTTTCTTTCCATCTCTTAAACTTGTCTTCTCAGCGTCAATGAGCATGAATGATCACAGTCTTATTGCTGTATTTTAGCCAAAGATAGTATCTCTCAACAGCATAAGCCCATCTTCTGCAAGATTTTTAGGCAACTCACTTTTGGCAGGACATGGGTATTCAGGTATCTTTGTACCAGCTGGCCTCCCAGTACAGTTCAGGAGTATTGGTTCACTTTTAATACCAAGAGAGGAGTGCTGCTTGCTGAATCTCTGATTATCAGCTTAGTGCAACCCAGTAACTCTTCACCGCAATATTTCCCAACCAGGCACTGCTCCACACTAAATCCATTTAAAGCTGAGACTAACAAGGCCACAGTCCAGACAAGTATTTCCTGTTTCAATACACAGTGTGATCAGCATCTTTCTGTGTTATTTCAAGAAACATGGCAATATGTAAAAAGATCAAAAACTGTTCACACTGCACTTGATATATTCAGACACCATACCAGTGGCAAGGTATAAAAATGAAAGCTAAGTACAATTTTACCAAGACAGTGAGATTTATTGTAGGCTACACTTAGAGACACTTTTTACCTGTAGTAGATTTGCTGTCCATTTGCTCTCCCTGTTCTAAACAGTTTTGCAAAGTAAAAAATAAAAAGTGGAAAAACCATTGTCTTTATCTTCAAAGTTTACTGTCCATGATTCCTGCAAATATTTCCAGTTAATGTAATAAATGATAGACTGACAGATATATTTGATTCTTGGAATGAGTGAAACATAATTAGTTGCCTCAAATAACAGTTTCAATAGATGGGTAGGAGAGCAATGCTTCTAATGGGCCCTTTTTGACACAGGGGAGGTTGGCGATCACTTTTGTTCAGAATTGAGGGCATCTAGGAGATGAGTCTCTGATAAATGGGTTTATGCAGTTTGTCAAACAAGCACATTTATGAGCAGTACTTTTGTGGTCATTCCCAGAAAAGAATCACAAAGATCACTGATTGCTGTGAGCCACTTCTCACATTCTGGTAGACACAGGTGTGTGAAATCTTTAATTCTCAAATAAATGCTGTACACCATCTCCTGTGTATAGAGGTTTAGCTGTCATCTTTTTCCTCTCTCTTTGTGCTCTTTCCCCTCCTCCCTTTGTTCCAGTTACACTACCATTTTTTTATAGGATTGTGCTGGTTTTGGCTGGGATAGAGTTCATTTTCTTCACAGTAGCTGGTATGTGGCTATGTTTTGGATTTGTGATGAAAACAGTGTTGATAACACAGGGATGTTTCAGTTACTGCTGAGCACTACTTACACACAGTCAAGGCCTTTTCTGCTCCTCACCCCACCCCACCAGCAAGTAGTCTGGAGGGCACAAGAAGTTGGGAGTGTTATAAACAATAACAATTAAAACAATTTTATTTGGGTTCAATCAATTTAGGTTGAGAAACGATAAGCAAAAACAGCACTGGGTGCGCGGAGAATTCAATTAGTTCCACCACACGCACACCTGAGTCCTAAAAGCAGCGTCTTTTATCCCCGGATGTTGACCAATCTCCTCTTGCCAGATGTTCGTCCTGCTCTTTCCCCATTGGGTCGTTAGGGTACACCTTCTCCTCCTATTGGCTCTCCTTTGGCGCGCTTTTTCAAATCTCAAGGTCTTTGTCTCCTTTGGTGGGCCTTCTCTGGCTAGTTTCGCTTTCCTTATCTCCTTTGGTGGCCTTTTCCAGGCAGCGATTGCCTCAGGGGAAGGGGAAGCCATCACATTGTCTTAAAGGAGAATCACACATGCCCACTCACCACAACTGCGATACAGGTCCCAGATTTACACAGGGTACAACAATTACACTTATCACAGTACATTCTATTTTTGACATGAATCATGACCGCGTTTATCACAATCCCCCCTTTTGTTTTTGTTTACCTTATTGATTCATGTCTTAGTTTCCAATGCTCAAATCAAACAGGGACAAGTAACAACCCCCCAAATTTTCCCAGGAGTATAACACTCACTTTGGTAACTCAATTACATACAACAATTGGTAAGATTAAATAGTTACCCTTTGTTATATTTTTAACTAGTTTTACAAACACATTTTTAGCAACTGTGGGAACTTCATATTTGATTCCCGTTTTCATCTCACGATAAAAACAAGCTAGATAACAAACAATGGTTTTTTATCTTCTCCTTTCTTTATCCATCCCTCTGTTTTCTTAATATAAAGTTGGAAGTATAAAGGGTGTCTACACCTTCCCACAGGGTTCCAATCAGGACCCTTATCAAGAGAGGTCCGGTCAGGATCATAATGCTCAGCGGTCACCACCCCAGGGGTTGCAGCCCCGGCAGACCTTGTCAGCTGCAGCACCGATTCCCTCCGGTCTTGCCCTCTCCAGTTTTATCTAGGTGTGCGACTCCCAACATAACAAACACCAAGAGAGGTCCTGGAAAATTAGGGAAAAGCAGGTTAAATCAGCTACTAAAGATAACATCGGTTCTCTTGTACTTTAAATTTTTGTAAATTCAATTACCCTTTTACGGAAGTCAATATAAATTTCCCCAGCTGTTACATCAAGTTCTTCTAAATTCAATCTTTACATTTTTACTTTCTCCTCTTGGGGACCAATCTTTAAATTTATCAAGGGCTCAGATGTTGTTTTTGTCCCCAGAATGTAGAGCCCTGATACCCCTATTCATCTTCATTAAACATCTGTTTGTCCTTCATTTGTCTCCTCCAGTCCTTTTTGAAACGTCCCCTCTGCTCATAATGATAACATTCGGGCGTTTTCCCTGGGAAATCCTCCATTTGTTGAGTTTCCCGGGCTGCCGCTACAAATATTCTTGCTTTCTCTTTTTGTTTTTCCTCATCCCTCCGTACATACACTTCCTGAGCTTCCTTCAACAGTTCTTGTAATCCTCGTTCTTGCCAACTGTCCAACTTTTCCAGTTTCTTTCTTATATCCCTCCATGATCCAGCCACAAATTGGATTTTTAGAAATGCTTCTCCAACTGGAGAGGCTGGGTCTAGCCCCGAATACATTTGTAAATTTTTCCTCAGTTTCTCTAACCAATCCACAGGAGACTCGTCTTTTTCCTGTTGTTCACTAAAAACCTTATTAATATTCTGCCCCCTTGGGACTGCCTCCTTGAATCCTTGGATAATCAACTCTCTCAAATCTGACATATTTTGTCTATCACGGGCATTTTGGTTACTCCAATTCGGGTTCTGGTTAGACCATTTCTGTTCCCCAGGAGGACCTTGTTGATGCCTTCTTTCCCACATCTGTAACCCTGCCTGTCTAATCATAGACCTTTCTTCAGTTGTAAATAATATTCCTAAGATAGATTGCATTTCTTCCCAGGTATAGGTATTAGGACCTAGGATCTGGTCTAATCGTTCAGAGACTCCCAAAGGATCATCTAATAGACGACCCATTTCTTTTTTAAAATATCTCACATCTCCTGTATTCAAAGGTACCGATACAAATCCAATTCCTCCTATATCTCCTCCCATCGGTACCTCTCGGAGGGGAGCCAGAGTGACTGCTCCTTCTTTTTCATAAATTTCATCTCTCTCTTTCTGTACTGTTTTACTCCTTGTGTGACTAGAAGGAGGAGAGAGTAGGGAAGTCGAAGGAACGGGGTTGTTACCGAAATCTCGAAATGAAAAACTTATCAACACCAATTTGATGTAGATAAGCAGACACTTCTTTATTAACGGCCGGGTGCGTGAGCGAGTCCTCTCACAATCAACGCATGCCAGGTCTCAAAATGAGACACCATATATAAAACTTATTCATGCATATGCATTAAGTATTCATGCATAACCATGATATTTCCCGTAAATCATTAACATATTCTCCTCCTATATCCGATTCTGCGCAGTAGAGCTAAGAAAAGTCTAGAAATGGGTCTGGGGTACGATTTGGGTAGGTGGTATATGAGTCGGTGGTTGCAATCTCCCCCTGCCGGAATTACCTTTTACTAAAGTTCATGGTTTCTTGGCAGGTAACTACAAGCTGTTCCAGTCGACTCTCCCCGGTTTCCATTAATCTCATATTCTGACATTTCAATATACTTCTACATACAGAAGACTGGTCAAATACAAAGAAACCTTTCAAACCCTAAAGTTATTATCTAAGTTTTAACAATGGTTCTAGCCCATTCTTCTAGCCTTGGTACAGGATGTACAGAAGATCTCATAACAGCTTTTACTGTGCAGCTATAAGTTTCATTTAAAATATTTCTTATCCTTCTATATTTTAATTTTATAAAATGATGTTATAAAATCAATTAATCAATCAAATAAAGTCAATCAATCTTAACTTATTAACAAATCAATAACATTTCCCCCTTTGAAAGTGTTGAAAATCATTATTTCAATACTTTCACATTATTCATATATCTTTTGTTTCAACATATTTTTGGTGATGGATCATGTCTTGGTAAAATAGTTGGTACTTCTCTCATAATCATATGATTTACTGCAATTCTATTGGTAAACTGTTTCTTCAAACATGCATATACTAGCATGCTCATCAAAAAGACAATTAGTAACAGAAACAAAGTCTTAATTATAGATTGTATCCAAGAGCTCAAATTCCATCCCAATTTGTTAAAAATTTTCCCAAGCCAATCTTCTGACATATCCTTTTGAATTGTTTCAGTTTCTTTTTCAGTTTTTCCCAATAGGTCTAGATCATGTTCCACATCCTGAGTGACATTTGGAATGTGGATACAACAGTGGTCCAGCTTATCCTTGAGATATCCACATACTCCATGTTCTTTAAGTAGGAGCATATCTAGTGCCATTCTATTTTGTAAAGTCATTCTGGAGGTCGCCTGTAATTGTATATTCAATTCCTTAAACCCCTTTTTGGTAACGTTTGCTAATTTTTCCACTTGACCAGTTAACTGATAGAGCCATGCTCTGTTTCTATATGAAGCTATAGGATTTAAAAGTGATTCAAGTGCCCAACCAGTTTTCACTCCTGTAAATGGTTCATTCCAAATATCATCATTTATCTCAGATCTCTTTATTCGTTTCAATTCTAAATTCTCTAGGGATCCTCTAAATGGTGATTTCTTCCAAATTGGACACAATGTTGACATGCCTAAAGTAATTTGTTTCACCTTACCATCTAATGGTAAATGTGTGGTCCAGGTTCCATCACTTAATGCCCAAACTAAATGTCCTGGACTTCGAATAGTAGTTTTTCTGCAACTAAACAAAGTTCCTTTTCTAACTGTAAAAGTGCTGGTTAAATTGAGAGTATTCTTAAGACCTCAACAAAAACAACCATATTTCAAAGCAGCAGCCAACGAAGGAATTCTTTGGATTACTAAGTCTGCATTACTGCAATCATACACTTTTTCACATTTCCACCATGGCACTATTTTATTTTCCTTCTCTCCCGATGAAGTTGATCTATCATTGACCCAGGGTAATACTGAAAAAACTTTTCCATCCCAGGTAAAACACCAAGAAGTTCTTGCCATATACTGAAAATGAGAAAATATGGACATAGACCATATAGAGTCCCATTGTTCTACTAATTGGGTACCTTGGCCAGTTTTATTACACTTCCATTTCATGATACTTCTGCTCACATTGGTTTTAAGTTGTTCATCATAAGAACACCATCCTAACTGGGGATTTGGACCCCCAGGAAGAAAAACTCGAGCTATGGCACTAGGTCGGGATCCTGTTATAAAATCATAATTCAATAGTTTTTTACAATCTGTTTTTACACTGTTTTCTAATAACCTTTACTTGTTCATACCATTGAGTTACTGGTCTTTGTTCACAATAGGTGTTCTCATTTTTATATTCTATATTGGTCAGATTCATAGTTAAAATTCCCCATGGAATAGATTCACCTACTGCCCTCGGTATTGGCAAACAAGCAGTGATCTGCGTGACATTTTAAAATTGGCAAATTGTTTAGTCAATCCTACCATCAAATTTTCCTCAGCCATTTGCTTGGGAATGTCAATCACTTGTTCTGTTTCTACTCGCCTTTTGTTCCTGTCCACCAAGCCAGCCCATGATCCCACCAACATTACCGATCAAAATAAAATCCAAAAAAATAATCATAACCTGATATAAAAAATTAAACATGTTTCAAAGTCAATTTTAAAGTCTCTGGGTCACGATTCACAATCTTCCATGGAGTAGGTGCTTTCTTCACTCAAGTATAATGTATCCAAGCATCCGATTCTGCTATTTTGATATCTGTAAAAGTGGTTAACAGTATCTGGAAAGGTCCTCTCCAGCGCTCCTGCAAAGGTTCGGAGGTCCAGGTCTTCACATAAACATAGTCTCCCGGTTGGAAATCATGCACTGAATTTTCCTGGAATAAAGGTCTATTCCAAATTACTGCACTCCGAATTGCAGCCAAAGTTTTCATTAGAAAAAGCAAATAGTTATACACATCTTGTTTTCCTTTTACATGTATGTTTAAATTTGGTTCTGGAGACTCATATGTTTTTCCATATAATAATTCATAAGGACTGACTGAGGTTCCACTCTTTGGCTGTACCCTGATTCATAATAATGCCAATGGAAGTGCCTGAGGCTACCTTAGACTGGTTTCTTGACAAATTTTACTTATTTGTCGTTTCAAAGTTTGATTCATCCTTTCCACTTTCCCACTAGATTGTGGTCTCCAAGACGCATGTAAATCCCAATTAATACCCAATACTTTGCTAACACTTTGGACAACTTCAGCAACAAAGTGTGTACCTCTGTCAGAGGATTTCCAATAGGAACTCCAAATCTCGGAATTATTTCTTGTAATAACCACTTCACAACCTCTTTTTGCTTGTGTGGTGCGACAGGGAAGGGCTTCTGGCCATCCTGTAAAAGTATCAACCCTTACCAGGATGTACCGGTACCCATTTTGTCTAGGTAACTCTGAAAAATCTACTTGCCAATAATCTCCAGGTACTGTACCAGATTTCAGTCTACCCATTTGAACCTTTTTCTTAATCACTGGATTATTTTTCAAACATACTTCACACTTTGCAGTTACCATTTTAGCTATTCCCAACATCTTAACTGATATTACTTGTTTTCGTAAAGATGTTAACTAAGGCTTCTGCCCCCCAATGACATTCTTGGTATCTCATTTGAATTATCTCTCTCATCAAAAGAGGTGGAATTACTACTTGCCCGTTAGGAGTTATCCACCATCCAGCTAAGTTTTTCTTAGCATTTAATAACTGACCCAATTTGTCATCTTCCTCTGAATATCTCGGTTTTTCCCTGGGAAGGGTTACTGTTTTAGAAGGAATTATTGCCATTTGCAATGCTTGTTTCTTTGCTGCCTTTTTTGCTGTTTTATCAGCTAAATTACTCCCAGCAATTATTTTTGTATTCACAATCTGGTGTGCCTTACACTGCATGATTGCTACTTGATCTGGCTTTTGAACTGCTTGCAATAATCGTAAAATTTCTGTTTGATGCTTAATGTTTGATCCTTGAGAGGACAATAACCCCCTCTCTTTCCACAAAGCTCCATGGACATGCACTACCCCAAAGGCATATTTTGAATCAGTCCAGATATTTACTCTCTTGTCTTTGCTTATCTCTAAGGCTCGAATTAAAGCGATGAGTTCTGCCTTTTGGGCTGAGGTGGTACTCGCCAATGCTCCTGCTTCTATAACTGTAGTCTCTGTTGTTACCGCATATCCAGCGTATCGAACTCCTTGTTCCATGAAGCTGCTTCCATCAGTATACAGTTCCCAGTCTGGTCGCTCCAATGGCACATCCTTCAGATCTTCACGACTGGAATAAACATACTCGATGGTAGCCAAGCAATCATGTTCCAGTTGTCCTTCTTCCTGTATGGAACTTAAAAACACTGCAGGATTTACCAGGTTAGTTGTCTTTAGAATCACATCATCTTGTTCAGTCAATACTATCTGGTATTTCATCATTCGGCTGGGGGACAGCCAGTGTCCCCCCTTCTGTTCTAGGACAGTTATCACCATGTGTGGAACATAGACTGTTATTGTTCTTCCCAAAGTCAATTTCCGAGCTTCTTGTATGAGCATCACTGTTGCGGCCACTGCTCGAAGGCAGTTCGGCCACCCTTTACTCACTGTGTCCAGTTGTTTAGAGAAATATCCGACTGGTCGTTTCCAGCTTCCTATCCTCTGGGTTAACACGCTCAGTGCAAGGTGTTGTCTTTCATGTACAAACAGCTGGAAATCTTTGGTTAGATCCGGCAGTCCCAAGGCAGGTGCAGACATTAAGGCACGTTTCAACTCTACAAAAGCCTTTTGTTGTTGTGGGCCCCATACAAAGGGAGAGTTCTTTTGGGCCTCATACAGCGGTTTAGCTATTAGCCCATAGTTCATGATCCAAAGGCGACACCACCCAGTCATTCCCAAAAATGCTCTGAGTTCATGCTCGGCTCAGGTATACCACAAATAGCTTCTTTGCGATTTTTTTCCTAATTGTCATTGTCCTTTTAAAATCTCAAAGCCGAGATATATCACAGTCTGGCAGGCTATTTGGGCTTTCTTCCTGGATACCTTATACCCATTTAGTCCCAGGAAATTCAAAAGGTCAATAGTCACCTGTATACAAATAAATCTTTCTTCTGTAGCAATCAATATATCATCCACATATTGTAAAAATAAATGTCCAGGTCTTGGTTTGTCCTGTTTCCAGATTTCAAATTCCTTTGCTAAATGATTTCCAAAAATAGTTGGACTGTTTTTAAATCCTTGGGGTAATCTAGTCCATGTCAGCTGCATCTTTTGCCCGGTTTGAGGTTTTTCCCATTCAAAAGCAAACAGTTTTCTGGTTTCCTTTTCCAAAGGTATACCAAAGAAAGCATCATTTAAATCAAGCACTGTAAACCACTGATAAGTCTCCCTCAATGCTGTTAACCATGTATAAGGGTTTGCTACTACAGGATAAATATCCTTAACTATTTGATTTACTGCTCTCAAGTCTTGTACCAGTCTATATTCACCCGAGGGTTTTCTGACTGGTAAAATAGGAGTATTATACTCAGATTCACATTCTTCCAAAATTTTATACTCCAAAAATTTATCAACTAATTTCTTCAATTCCTGTCTCACTTCCAGTTTGATTGGATATTGTTTAATTCTTACTGTTCCTGCGCCTTCCTTCAAATCTATTTTAACAGGTTCTGCTAGTTTCAATTTACCAGGAATATTTGTTTCCCATACAGTAGGGATCACTGCCAAATCTACCTCCGGTGGAATTTCTTGTTCCTTTACCTTTTCTTGTATCATCAGGATTTCTCCCGTTTTTGACTCAGGTATTTTCAAGAAAAGTTCTCCTTCGTCAAAAACAATCTGTGCATTTAACTTGGATAACAAATCTCTTCCTAAGAAGGGTATCGGACATTCTGGTACATACAAAAATTCATGTGTAATTTTCTTATTTCCAAATTTCAAATCCAGGGGTTGCAGGAATGGCCTGTTTTTGTTCCAGTTTTTCTTTTACAGGTATTTTATAAAAAAATGTTGCTCCTGTATCCACTCCCAACCTCACAATTTAAACAACATTTTTTTTCCCACTTTCTTATTATCAGAAGTTATAGCCATTACCAAATTATCTCTAATAGTTAACTTAAATTCATCCTGCCAATCCTTTCTTTGTCTTAAGTAAAAAAAAACAAATCCACATCTGGCATTTTATTCCATTTCCCTTCTCTTTTACAATACAGCATTAACTGCAAAATAGTGTTATAATTCAGTGTCCCATTCGTGGGCCACTTTTCCTGATCATCCAATATATACAAAGGCCACCAACTATTACAATACTCAAATTATTACAATACTCAATCATCTGGCTCTTTTGCAGATCATCCTGTAAATTTCCCCAATGTGCCAATAAACATCCCAACAAAGAATTTTTCGGGATTTTGTCATTTACAGCAAGATTACCCATGCTTTTACTTTTAAACAACCGAGTTAACTTAGTTGCCATGGTGTAATTACTCACAGTACAATACACAATTATTCAACTCTGTCACTCCGATCCGCGGATCCACACTCCACGCTCGCTTTCGTTCTCAATTACGCATCTCACCCTTACAGCCACACTCACACTTTCCCACAGTTACTTTAAACAAACATATAACACAATATTATACCTCTTAATTTTCTTCTTAATACACAAACTCACAAAACAACAAAAAAACCAAAAACTTCTTCTAACTTCTTGTTAGAGGCACTACCTTAGAGAACACTATAGCATATAGTTTCTCTTGTCTACACTTTTGTCCAACCCTGCAATAGCTTTCGCTTATGTCTTACGGGCAGATTCCTAGTTCTACCCTGCGCAGCTCTTTCACCACGTCTGACAGGTAGACTTACTCAGTGGGACTCCAACCCACTGGTGGGACTCCATCCCACTCCTTACCATACACTTATTATAGTGGGACTCCTACCCACTTCCTCTAGTGCACTTACTTACTACAATTAAAAAAAAGAAGTGTCTTACCAAATATCCAGGGAATGTCGCGAAGAGCCTTACGGATCGGGGATCGATGGGTATCCCCGAGAAATCCTCGGTGCCGGCTGGAACCGATCAGGTCCCCGACTCCTCCGGTCTCCTTCAGCGAGGTCCCATCTGGGTCACCAAAACTGTTACTGAAATCTCAGAATGAAGAACTTATCGACACCAATGTGATGTAGATAAGCAGACACTTCTTTATTAACGGCCGGGTGCGTGAGCGAGTCCTCTCACGATCAACGCACACCAGGTCTCAAAATCAGACACCATATATAGAACTTATTCATACATATTCATTAAGTATTCATGCATAACCATGATATTTCCCGTAAATCATTAACATATTCTCCTCCTATATCCGATTCTGCGCAGTAGAGCTAAGAAAAGTCTAGAAATGGGTCTGGGGTACGATTTGGGTAGGTGGTATATGAGTCGGTGGTCGCGATCTCCCCCTGCCGGAATTACCTTTTACTAAAGTTCACGATTTCTTGGCAGGCATCTACAAGCTGTTCCAGTCGACTGTCCCCAGTTCCCATTAATCTCATATTCTGACATTTCAATACACCTCTGCATACAGAAGACTGGTTAAATACAAAGAAACCTTTCAAACCCTAAAGTTATTACCTATGTTTTAACAATAGTTCCAGCCCCTTCTTCTAGCCTTGGTACAGGACGTACAGAAGATCTCATAACAACTTTTACTGTGTAGCTATAAGTTTCTTATAAAAATTTTTTTTTTCTTATCCTTCTATATTTTAATTTTATTAAATGATTTTATAAAATCAATTAATCAATCAAATAAAGTCAATCAATCTTAACTTATTAACAAATCGATAACAAAAGGGCAAAATTCACCATATGAATTATTTTTGTGTGATTTTTCATGAACTTTGCTATATCTTAGGGTGCCTTTGTCATGCTTCTACATAAACATTTGTTGGACACTGAAGTCAGAGACTGAAAATACAAACAGATATATAAACAGCAATTGTGTGAATCATTTTCTATTGACTACCAGGAGAAGTTTTGCTTTCCCAGTCCTGTAGGTCAGTTGGCACTGGTTTTGCAGTCCTGAAACTATTGTTATCAGTGCAGTTCGGCATTTCTTTCTGGATTATGGACTATTAGAAACAGGGAAAGTGTTTCTCTCATCTTGAAATAAATAAAACATGACACATAAATAACAGATAGGCAACTTAGCTAAAATTCAAGCATATAAATATTTTTTCTTTATATTAGCTATGTCCTTGATCAGAAGTTATATCACTCTCCAGTGTTTCAAGCTAAAGTATCTGAAATATACAATTCATTGAAGATTTGCCCAAACTCAAATGAAGACAAACATGTCATGTTATGGCTTCTGCAGGAGGGGGCCTGGAAAACAGGACCATAAGTACCAATCAGTTAGCTGAAAGGAATGTGCTCGAGCTTGTAGGCCACAAACCCTGGGAGGACAAGGAGTGTGAATAGATAACAATTAACAGGATGAGTCATGCGAGAGAGGATAGGGGAGTGGGGGACAGATAGGTAACACCTTGCTGTTAATTGATGACTGTAAACACTTACTTAAAGTGTCCTTTGTTTGTAGTTAACCACCAATCAGGGATTGCCTAGTATGTAATGCTTAGCTTAAAGAACCAATCTGTTTAAAGTGCGCGCTTCTGAAAACATATATAAACTCGTGATTGTGTACAATAAATTGACGTTTGCTTGCATCAAGCAGCGTCCTGTCTGTCTATTGCAGCAGGCTTCAGCTAGGAGCCTGCAAAGGGACAATAAGGTATTTTTCCCTTAGTGCATTCTACAACATACATATTCTATTTGGGAGGGTTGTCTTATTCACTTGTCTCTGAGATTGGTCACAGCTGGAGGCTGGAGTAAAGTCTGGGCTGGTGCTCTCAAATAGCACAGAGTATGTTTTTCCTTTGAGCTGCTTGCTGTTGTATGCTACCGTTTCAGATGCAGAGGAAACTATCCTCAGCTTAATTTGGCAGGCATATTAAAACTCTATCTCTTGCTTTTCTGCAGGGAGTACAGATTGCCAGGTCTATGTAAGAAAGTCAAAGCTCAAGTTATGGCTTGTGACAGACCTCCCAAGCCTGTGCTCCAGCCTTTAGGTCAGGAGTGAGCACCATCTCATACAACAAGCTGTATGCCAGGATCTTCAGGGGCTGAGAGCTGAAAGACATATATCACATGCTTCTGAAGAGAGGGGAACAGAGAGCATTTGAGATATGGAAAAGGCTAGCTGAAGTCCCACTGCTTCACTGGGAGACATGACTAGGCCACATATGAAACTGCATCACAAAATGACCTGGTGTTTTTAGACTCCTCAGCCTCTATTGTCTTGCAGTTCATGGGGGATTTGGGATAGCCACTGATCATGAAGCATGGGAGCTACACCAACTGCTTACAAACTGCACAGTTTGTGAACCACAGATTCCTCACTCTGCTAGAAAGCCATTAGTTTCCAAGGTGTGTCTCGGTGGTTTTTCAGGCTATGTAATAATCTTAGACAATTAATTGTCTATGACCTCCTCCCTTGTTTCTGTATGGAAGACCTGGTGCAAACATTATCTTGATTTCAAAGCTGCACAAGGATAACTGTGTGCATAAATGTATTTCTTTGCTTAATCCAGCTAGCTGCACAAGCTTGCAAAGTCCATCCCCATTTGCTCTTATTCGGCCAATGACTCACTCAGCACTTGCCAGGGCTGCATTCTCAAGCAAAGCATTCCATTCTGCTCCCACATATACCCAGGGAAATTTGCACAGATGTGTTTCAAAGATGTGGGGTGAGGGGAGAACAAGATGTACTATAAAAAAAAAAAGTAAGGGTAGAAATAAAATGTCAGAATTCATACAGTTCAATTAATATTACATCCATTAAAAAAAAAAAAGGAAAAATGTCTCATACAGTCCTGGTGATTTTAAACTTAAAATGTATGTAATCCTCCCAGCTTTTAAAAAGGAAAAGGCCGCATAGCACTGTTAATCATTGAACAGGTTAGAATGCATCCCTAAGAAAGCAAAGGCCTTCATGGTGACAAACTATTCAAAACATAAGCCAACGAGCAAGTAAGATTCCTGTAACGAAATCCTTTAAGTATGTGTTCTTGTTTGTGTCTATGTCCATCTGTGTATAGCCACTTAATCCAAGATTCTGCCTCTGCAAAGAATACCCGATTACTCTGCATATTAGCAAGATAACTTATAGACAACATGCCAGAATGAACTAAGTACCCAACATAATGTCAGCAAAGGATCTTTTAGCTACTGAGTGATGTCTGAGCCCATTAACTGTTGTGCATCTTAACTTGCTATTGCCTATATTTTTTTAACTTAAACTCTACTGGCCAGCATTTCTTTCCCTTACAGTGTTTGCATGTAATTACTCTTTGTGATTTCTTCTCTGTGGCTTGTGGCACCTGTTACAGACTAGGGCATTTTTGCTTTTGGCTCTCATAAGCCACAAAAAATGGTCTGCTATAGAAGTCCACTTAAGTGTTTGCTTGAGCTGATTTTTTTCAAATCCTGCTACAGTGTATCAAGATATACAGAAACATAATGATCCTCCCTGGCAAAACTTCTGTTAAACAAGTAATAACGCTCCCAATGTTTACCTTTTAATTAAAAAAATAAACTTATTAAAAAACAAATGTAAATTGAAAAACAGAATTCACTTATATCTAAAAAAGATTTAATACTTGGCAACTAGATTCCAGGTACAAACAGCTTGCTCTCTCTGCAACACCATATAGTAAGTACTTGACACAATATGTATGGTAACTATTCCCACTATTTTTCATCCTTTGATGGTAATAAATGTTAAAAATAATTACAGGGACCAATAGAAAAAATCACAATTAAGTAGTATGTATAAAAATAAGGACTGCAGGATTTGGCCCATACAGTACTTTCACATAAGAGCTCCCCTTTATTCCTGCTGAGCAACAACTGAAGTCTAATTCTATGTGGTCTAGTTATTGCTTTGAAGAATGAAGCATTTGTTAACCTATGGCAAAGAATAATGCAATGGAGGGGACTGGACTATATAGCTATGTGTATTGTGATTAGATGGTAAATTTGTATGAGAGAAAAAATTTATAGTGATGTTGGTTTCTGCTACTTAAGGGTTGGACAGAAACATGCTAGAACTCTTTTTGGGTTGGTTAGTCAGTCTCTGTGACCAACAGTAATTCTATGATGTGTGGAGTTTATCTGGGAAATATCTGAATAGGAAATATTAATACAATCTCCTTGCTCTAGTGATGAGGCGTGTTTACAGAGCGCAGGGTAGTGGGAGACGGATGGCGCCAAGGAAAGGTAACACCTTGTGGTTAATTGCTGGTAGTTAACCACCAATCAGGGATTGCCTAGTATGCAAGGCTTAGCTTCAAGAACCAATTAGTTTAAAACGCGCAGCCTTTGAAAGTGTATATAAAGTCGTGCATGCTTCTGTACAATAAATTGACATTTGCTTGCATCGAGCTGCGTCCCGTCTCTTCATTCGCCGCACTCTAGGGAACAAGGATTCTTTTGCTGAGTCTGGAGAGTGAGAGATAAGACACTGGAAGTCCTGGTACAAATGCTATGGAGGTGCAGAAATGGGAAAGGTGTTTATTTTTATGTCATAAATTTTGGCCAGAGGCTGCTAGAGCCAAAACTCTTCTACGTATCAAGACCACAGAAGCTACTGAGCCAAAATACCTTTCTGATCCCAAGAATCTCAGAAGCTACATCAGTATATTGGATACTGGGGTCTCCTTTGGTGAAAGAGACAACATCTGCCTCTGTCTGTGACCATGGCTGAGAGCTGGTGTGCAGCAGCTGCTATTGAGACTGATAAAGATGTTGCTGTTATACCACGTTTCCACCATATGCTTGTTGGATCCAAGTGCTGCTTGTCACTGAATATATAAATTTGTAGGTCTTCAGGGCTGAAACCATCCCTTTAATTTTATAAATTGGACGCATACCATTTTATGTGGCAAACTAACTGTTTGGGACTTGCAGGCATTTCTGAAGTAGCAATGACTAATGAAACAGCCTTGGCCCCAGATGTCTTTTCAGAGCTGTCAAATATATATAAACCCACTCTATTCTATACACTAACTATGGCAGGTTTCTTTCATCCTATGTAAGGTATAAAATCCACATTACAGCTGTTTGCTTCTATGGAGAGTATAAACTCTGCAAGTACATTCTTCCTGACAAGCTTTGCAACAGTTTAGTGATGACTGAGGCACTTCACCAAAGAAGAGATCCTATACAATGTATAAATTCTACTGAGACCCTGCACAGCCTGTGAACTCTCTAGGATCCCTTGCAGAACACTCCAACAATCCAAACAGTCAGAACAAGTAGAGCTATTATTATTATTCCCAGATTCTCCACAATACTCACAGGCCCAGTCAACAGTAAGAACTGAATAAGCCGAAATATGCGTTTTGCAGTTGCAGTTGTTGTTGAGATACTGATCAACAAAAACAAACCAAACCCTACCAATTTTCAACTCAAAAACATATTTTACAATTACTATCAAGCCTTCCACTAAACAATCTGCTGTCAAGAAACTTCCATGATATGATACAAGCTGAATGTATCCCAAACATCTTGGATTTTGTTGGCAATTTAATATCACTTAAAAAGTAAAGGTTACTGTTCTGGCACATATACTGTCTGTGCAATTGCACAGGCAATTTCAGTTTAATAATAATATTTTAATAATTATACCTCAAGCTTATAAATAATAATAAATAATAATAATAAAAAAGATTACTTTTTTGTGTTTTGGCAAACACTTGTAGGCATTAAAAATGGCTGAGTTCAAGGTCGTGGAGGTTTCAGTAAATTACATTGGCTCGAGTTTGAATCAGGAGCTGGGAACCCAAGGCATACCAGCAGAGCATTCTAAAACCAACAATGTTTCCTCACATGTAAAGACTTTAAACAAAGGACTTCAAATACATGGAACATTATTGGAGAGAAAAGACAAATGTAATAAAATAGCAATTTGAAAAACTGACAGTCCAGGTAGTGTGACTACCACAGTAGTATACTTTCAATAGTCCTGTACCCAGGCCTCCTCCTAGAGCTGGAGCATTGGCCAAGACAGCTAGCTGTAATACCTCCATAGGTTGTTTAGGCTTATGGTAATCCAACTCCTGGCTAGGCTGATCTCTTCCCTCTAAGGCAGTTTCTAGGTGCTTTCCCATGAAGCCATTTGCCTATCACCATATTGCCGCTATTTCCACTGCCTCTTCATTACTGCTACAGTGTTGGAGAGGGTGATCTTTTACTGTTGGCAGCTCTAACAAAATTATTTTATTCATATGTTTCTGAACTTGGATATCAATGTTTTATTTCTCTCAACTTTAAATTGGAATGTCATTTTAATAAGAATGTCCCAAAGCCCTACATAGCACCCATCCAAACATCTCTCCTTGTCTGCCAGCAGATACCAACACAGAGCTGAGTGTTCTTTTTCCAGCTCAACAGCTTTCTGCAGTGGGTGCCACACTCTTGTAAGCATTTCTCTTGAAGTGGATTGTCTGTCTGATAGGAAATACTTATCTCCTCTCTACTTCCCAAAAGACTTTCGTCTGTTAGGCCTTAGCCTTCCAAAATTAAAATAAAATCCACATCTATTGTCCCAAAACTGTATCTGAACAAACACACATTAATTTATAAAATCTAGGGTGGATCAGTGCACAGAGATTCCTTAAGTCATAAGAGTGGTGGGAGCAGACAACCTTTACTTTTGCACTCAGTTTTTTTCAAAGTCCTCATCCAAATGTGACCCAAATTTTATAACTACAATGACTCTTTACTGAGATGTGTAATTCCAGAGTCCAGGACACAAACTTTGGACAGGTGGAGAAGAAGTGAACTCAAAGAATAAGTAGCTCCTATTTAAAGAGATCTCATCAAGGTTTCTGCTGGTCTTAAATATTACCTAGCTTTTCTTACACACACATATTCATGGCTGAAAATTCCTATAGCATCTAGCTTTTCTTTTTTTCTTTTTTTCTTTTTTTCTTTTTTTCTTTTTTTCTTTTTTTCTTTTTTTATATACGTAACAGAGTGTATATTGAGGAAATAACATTGAAGTCCTTGGACTGCTACTGCAACCCCCACAAAAGCAAGAAGCAGATACACAAAAGGAGACTGCAGCAGAGCAAGATTTATCTTGTACTGACCTGAGTGTTTATGGAGTTATCCTCTGTGGGATTAAGAAAATTGTCCTCTGGCTTCCCTGTAATTGTCTGGCTGATGTTGCTCATCATTCTATTTTCCTTCTGCCAGTAATTAACAACACATAATACCAGGAAATGAAGAAGGAGGGAGTGCTCTAAAGGGGTCTACCACCAATTCAATAGTGCTTTGATTTAACAGCTCCAAGTCCTTTGAAAACATTTTGCCAAGAAAAGCTTGCTATCAACATGTATAATCTCTTATCAGAGGCCATTGAAAGCCTGGGTTCCAAGGTTAATTCTCCCACCACAATGAGTTTCAGTCAGTTTAAAACTCACATTAAGATGAAAGCCATGAAGCCACCTCTCCCGGTTTGCCCTGCAAAATCCACTGAGATCAACTGACTGGGGAGGATTGGGGCATGCTCACCTGCTGGCTCTCCAGCAGGATGAGCAGGTTCAAAAGAAAAACAATAATTAGGGATAATTACTCGTGTCCAAACACAGGCATTAAAGCTATTTTCCCCTTCAGTACTTTGTGATCTAGAATGAGACACCCGCTGTTTTGACAGCTGGGGAGGTGAGCAGAACTGGTGACAGATGAATTGAGACATTCCCAGGCATCTGCAGAGCAGCAGGGCAGGCCCAGGAGGGCTGAGGCCGGGCGGCTGGGGTGGCTGCACCGCCTTGGGATGGCTGCGCTCTTGGGCCGGCTCAACCTGAGGCGTCACGCGCTGCTCTGGTGGCTGTGCCGTTGCCGTAATAGCTGTAACATCCACGGGGCTCAGCAGCACCAGGAATCCAGTACCTGAGCAGTCCCTGGGAGAAATCAAATCCCCATGGCATGGGGTAGGGTGTTAAAGAAAATGTATTTTGAATTAAGAAATTTAAAGTGCTGAAACTGCTATGTGGCAGAACCAGGCCTTGGCCCTTGTATAGCCCTAATCCAAGGCTTGTTTAAAACACAGTCAAGTTAATCAGTGGGAGAATAGAGAAACAATAGATGATCAATTTGTATACACAGGTGCTCTCAGAAATGCAGGTGTTTCTAGAAAAAAATAGCATATGTGAATAGGAATTGCTTGTTCAAAGACTAAGTCTGCTTGAAGGATTGTGTGAGTTAAAGCAGGCAGAAAGAAGATCATGATCCGAGGAGGACCTTGGAATCAAGGCACAGACTGGAACTGAATAGATGAATCAACTGGGACAGGGTCAGGTGATGGATTCGCAGAACTGACAAGACCAAAGGAGACTTCTAAAAACTTTGGACATTAACTAATGATTTGATAAGTGTATATAAGCTGTGTTGTATAGGGATACAGGGTTCTCTGCCACTCACTGAGGTGGTGATCCAACTCCGAGTTGTGATTAAAGCAAACCTAGTGGTACCCACATCTGTGTAAATTTCTCCTTTAACATAGGGGCCCTATAAAGGAGGAGACTAAAGCGGAAAACACGGGTGTAAGTGTTCCGCGCCAGAGCAATGCTGCGCTGCCAGCCTGGTGGGACCGCAGGGACGGGGATGGGGGCGCTCGGCTCGGCTCGGCTCGGTTCGGCTCTGGAGGGGGCCGGCCCCAGGGCCCCGGACGGCTCAAGGCTGACCGATCAGGGCGGGCGCTTGAGGGCTGCGGCAGGAGGCGAAGACAGAGCGGGGGGGCCATGGGACTAAACTCTAGTCAAGTGTCTCCGAGCGCCTGGGGAACGGCAGGTCCCGCCGCCGGACCGCGCTGCCACGGGAAGTGATGCCGGGCGGCCGGAGCCTGCCCGAGGCAGAAGCAAGACGTTGCACCTTTCCACCGCAGGCTCCGCTCCGGGAGGGCTCGAAGGGCGGCGTGCGCCCCCGGCCGGCGGCAGCGGCCCAGCCGTCGGGGGCGCCCTGGCGAGTGGCGGGGTACGTGCTCAGGGCCGCGGGGAGCCAGTTATCGGGACTCCCATCTACAAGTGTTACGTGTCTCCTAACGCGTAATTGACAAATGCAAATCAGATGGGAACAGTAAAGCACTTCAACAGACTAAAATTACACTCTTGAGCTGCAATGTATACAGCGGCATGAGTGATTAATTATGGAAACCCACATCCGAAAAAAAAAAGACTTATAAAAGGAATCCTGGAAAACACTGCAAAAACAGCTGGGATCCAGATTAATATACTTATCTAATAAAGCTGTTCCTGGTTGCCTTCTGTCTCTCGCCTGGTCCCATCTCCTTCTGCTTCACATTAGGGTAGGTTTAACCAGCACTCACTGCCTAATCAGACAAACTAAACTTTTTTAAAAAATATTATATTTGTATGTTAATGGTCAATACAATAGCGTTAAGATGTTGGATATTAAAAGACTGCGAACAGGCAGTTGCTTTCGTATGCTTTGCTTTTCCATTTGGGAGGTAAAGCAAGGTTATAATCTCTCCTCTGAAAGCAGAGATAAAAATGGAGTTATATTCCTCCAGAAAAATGTGATATAGCAAGTATGTTTCATAAACGAGATCTTTAGCAGCAGCAGCATCACTGCTGTGGCAGTGGTGCTTGCTAACATAAAAAGATATAATTTTGGAACTGTTCTAGGTTACGTGGTGCGATACTAATGAGGACTAAACTGTAATAATAATTATAATACAAAATTGGTCTGAAGGGTGATAGATAAAACGAGGCACGGAAAATGGTTACATAGCTAATTTCAGCACAGCAGACTCTACTGCTACAGCTCACTTCATTAAAAAACAAACAAACGAACGGGTAAAAACCCAGGCACCCAGAGGCTGGTTGACTTCAGAGTACACCGAGGAATAAACTGAATGGGAGTGTTTTAATCTCCCAGTCTTATTTTATAATATTATGACAACCTTACAAACGATAGTAGCTTTCTTCTCATTTATCCTGGACTTTAATAATTTCTAGCAGCTAATCTAAATCTATTTATAGACCATCTATACTTTACATAGAAGTTTTAAAAAATATATAAAAATGTTAACGTTATATATATAAATTATAGTCTGTTTCCATGGCTCCAAAACACAGAGCAAATATGTTGCCTACATCAGTACTCCAATTTCCTCTGAGACAAGGCAGGCACAGCACTAGGCTGAGCAGGCTGTGTCTCTCCCCTGCATTTGGCTACTCAGTTGGTGCCAGGAATGCCATAACCCCATGCAAAAATCAAGATTGCAGATAGCAAACTCTGCAAGGAAACACAGTATATCACACACTGGCAGTGCCAGCGAGAGCATCCTCGAGGTTATTTTTTGTTGTTCTTTTCCTGAATTGCACAAAAATAATGAACAGAGGTTTGAATGGAGAAACTTAAAATAGGTATATTACAACATAAAATGCAAGCCCAGTCCCATGGGGAGAGATGGAGCACGTCTCTGTACTTTCTCAAGGCAGTTGGGGACATCTATGGAGATTTTTCTATGACTAAATATCCTGCTACTGGATGGAAAAAATTGAAAAAATTATTAAACTGAGCAACAATTAGTTTTAAAGTACCTCTAAATTAGTTCAAACGCAAGATACCTCTTTGACGGTCCCGGAGGTCCCCAGCACATAGCAAGTTGTCATTTACAAGGAGTGTGTGTGTGTGGTTTGTGGTTTCTTTTTTTTATTTTCCCCAAGCGTAAAATCTTGACAGCTGTTTCATACGATAATATTTTGGGTAATTTTATGAAGAAAAATTGACAACATTGGCCGTATTTCCTAGTCCAAATGTCCGCCGTAGCCTCACCAGCAGCACGCTGGCATGAGCAAACCCAATTCGACTGGATCCCTAACCTGTCTCCCAGCTCCAAAGTTACACAGGGAAATCCAAATCCTTTTCCTCCCTGCTTTAACTTCCTTTGATTAGATAAGTCTTGACAAGCTACAGAGGCCTGATAGAGACCCCACCCTGCCTCCCAGGACTCAGACAAGTCTGCTGAAATCTTTTATTATGTTGTTGTACTGCAGTGCTCTGTAATAATAATAATCATCATCATTGTTGTTGTCGTCAGTGGGTTGCTAAACGTCCTAGTTTGTTCTGACAAATTCCTAGAATCATAGGTATAGTTATGAAAAACCTAAGAGCAAATAATGTGCTAAACTACCTTTCTCCAGATACTCCTGGAGATCCTTCCTAACTAATGCAGGATCAAACCCCAAACAAGAAACATTTAATTTTGGTGTGGATGGTAGTCTGACGTTTGAATGAGAGGTGTCATTTCAGTCTACTCCAAAATAGCCTGCGAGCACTAATGAGAGGACACCACGGGTTCATTCAGCTCCTCTTTTCCTAAAAAGCTCCTGAATCAATCAGTACCAAATTAAAAGTGAGGAGGAAATACCATGTACGCTGGGATCAGATTTGTCTTGTGAGGGCATAATACTCTTTGGATATTGTTTTGCATGTTGCAAGTATAGAGAGGGGGAAAAGAGTCCTTTAAAATGAAATATGAACGAGTACTTTTACATTTCCTCTTAAAATGAGGTCATGTTCTTTGACTACAACTGCATGACAACCTGCTGAAGCCAGACGCCTGCACACATTTGATTACAAATATGAGAATAAGAACCGTAGGTTGACCGCGACATCAGTGTCCGGAGATTTTATTATAAATGCTACATTTTGAAATTTACATTTCCATTTGTCTAATACAATTTATGGCCAGTGGTTTTCTTCCAAATTTAGCAAGAGACTCCGATCACTGTAAAAATTGGGTCCTGTCACCTTTTAGGTGGAAAAGGGTATTTGACAATGCCACAGCTTAACATTTCAACAGCCATTTACCACTAAAGAGAGCATCTTCCAGAATTATATAACTTGTAGTACAGTTCATAAAGTTGATTTATGATGAAACATTTACTGTGTTTTACTGCTCTGGCCCTCCCAGCTGGTAAGAATTTGACTGAAATGTATGGGATTTACAGTGACTGAAAACAGCATTATATCAAAATCTTCCTCTATTATGTGATCCCAGCCAACAGGTAATGGAAAACTTTCTTGCAAAAATACACACATATTCAGAAACATATTTTTACAGTCAGGTGGTACAAATGAGGTCTGCATGCTCCTTCGCTCTGAGATCTGCCCGATGCCGCAAGTACAGCAAAAGTGCCCCTGTCGGTGCTTTTCAAGGACCAGAAGCAGCTCATATCGAGGATCTGGCTTCCTGGCCCCGGGGACTGCCGTGGGCGATGTGACAGGAGCAGCAGAAATTGGTGAGGAGTTGAAACAGCGATTCTACACTCTGCTCTCAAGTGTGCACACGCTGCAGGCAGCGGCTGAGGGGAAAGTGTGGACATTGAATTTTCAGGAACAAATCTTTTCACAAGCATCTGTGGTTGTCCCAGTGCAGTTGCAGGGATGCAGATCGGGGGGTGGGGGTAGGGGTGGGGAGAGAGATTTATGCCAGTTTGGCATGCTAATTGTGCTTGAAATAAACTGTAGATGTATTCAGGTAACCTGGTGTGTTTTAATACAATAACACAGTGGACAATATGCACTATTTGGTGTAAATCCCGATCTCCTGGCTCGGTCCCCTCATAAAATCATAGCTCGGCTCAATAATGCTGGAAAGAACAAGCATGTTGTAACCAAAGCATTATTTACCAAACAGCTGAGAAATCAAAACGCTGCCCTGTAGAGTTACCTCCGCAGTCCCACACCCTTCTGAGGGGCTCACGGCGCTCTATGATGTTTGGGGTCGCCCTCCCTGTGGAGCCTCTCATACCCTCCGCCAGCCCCAGTGCGTCAAGGCAACTGCCATCACCCTGCAGGGGTACCGGGGACCCTGAGGGGAAGGGAGCCTCCAACCCGGTGCTCCCCCCCCCCCCTCCCCCTGCTGCCCCACAGCGAGGGGAAGGGCCAGGGCGAGGGGCGAGGAGTCCAGCTTTCCTCCAGCTTGACCCTGGGCTCTGGGGCTGCGGATGCTTCAGGAAACCTCTCCACTGTGGAGCCTCGGCTGCTCATGGACACAACTCTGCTTTTTTCTTCCTCGGACCCTCTCTTTTCTCCCCATGGACCACTCTGCAGCGTTCTCCGAAAATATGCTGCGTGTTACTGAAGCTTTTGGCAGAGGGCTACCTCTCCCCTCTCGCTGGGCAAAATGGTTTTCTGTGTGGAGGACATGTGGTAGCCCAGGCGAGTGGCTTTCACTGCCCTCCAGCACACTTGTACCCTGGAGGGGATGCGGCCGTGTAGTGGGACCAGAAGCCTCTGGCACAGCTCTGCTTGCCCTCCGGCTCTGAGCACCACAAAGAGACACACAGGGGCATTTTTGTGGGTGATTTGCACAAACCCATGGAAAGCTCGGGACAGGGAGGGAGGGAAGTGGAGTAGATTTGGGGGAGTGCAAAACCCATGCTGGAGAGGGAGAGCTCGCCTTTGGAAGTACGGAACTTTATCTTGCCAAGGTGATAACTGGAAAAATATCTCTGCAAGCCAGCATTTCTATAGGTTTGGGTTTGTTTTTTTTCCCTGGTACAACACAAGTTCACATAAGCTTTCGACAGTTAAAGTCAGAGTTTCCATCCCTCGTCCAGAAAACCACTAATCTGAGTTGCTTTTGCAGTGGCTATTTATAGGCAATTAAAGGATAGGCATATGTTACCAAAAAGCAGGAATGAGTGTGGCCTTTTGCCCTCTTTCATGCTTTTATTTAAAGTTTTCTTTGTTCGCACACACTAAAACATTTTTCTTTTTTACTTGTTTCCAAAGCTCCTTGCTTAAAAAAAAATACTGCCATACCATAGGTTTTGAAGATTATTATTTTTTTACTACAGTCCTCTCTGGCTAAATGAAAAGTGATGGTTTCACTTTAGGCTATTCAAAGTCTGGCAAGAAGAGTCAAATAATGATTAACTATTGTATTTCACTGAAGGGGGTCCCAGGGAAGGGGAGGTTTTGCTGCGTAGCTGGTCGCAGGTTTCATGCAGTGGCTGGGTCTACACACACACCCTGCCCTGGCCCACTGGATGTGTGCTCACAGACTGTGGGAGAGTCGCAGGGGAGGAAGGTGCTGTGGATATAAAAGGTGGTTTTATTATTATCAATCTTAATCTTAATCTTAATCTTATTAATATTGATATTGATGATATTATTATTAATGTTATTATTAATAATGTTAATATTAATGTTAATATTAAATGTACTGAGATGCAATAATGTAAACAGGTACTCCCAGATGGAATTGAGCAACTTCTAGTTTCAGTGGTTTTGCAGGATATATAGCTTCTCATATGGTCTTGGCATTTTAATTGTTACTCCTCTCGCTGTAGGGATGTGGTCTTGACACAGCTGAGTTGTTAAGTCAAGAATCTAGCAAAAGACAATCACAGAAAGGGCTGTCTCCTTCACTGAGAAATAATAACTGAACACACTGTAAACCCAACGTTATAATCTCAGCAACAGTTTAACCCATGCTCACCAGTGCTCTTAGCATAGAGACCCTATTTGTA
This sequence comes from Falco biarmicus, assembly GCF_023638135.1. Classification (NCBI taxonomy): domain Eukaryota; kingdom Metazoa; phylum Chordata; class Aves; order Falconiformes; family Falconidae; genus Falco; species Falco biarmicus. Next base: position 7,110,588 of record NC_079310.1, on the reverse strand, counting down.
AAAATTTCTCCATAGTGAAATGGTTCATTTTCATTTGAGTTCTCTCTGTGTGCCATTTCTCGATTTTCTGTGGTGTACATTCTTTGTTTGGAGTTCATAAAATTAACAAAACTGGATTTTAAAACTCCTTAATAGTACCTATAGAGAATAAGTATTGCGTTCTCAGGCTAATACTTGCTATTACAAAATATTGTTCTTCATTTCCCCAGATGAACTGTCTAGGGAACAGGATATCAGACAGCTACTCTTTGCTTGTAACAACATGGGGGAGAGGAGAATGATAACACTACTGTGAGTGATGAAGACATTCAGAAAGCTTGATGATGCAACTGTGTTTCATTTTTTTATCCGAATCTCAGTGACTATCCTCTTCCCATCCTAGTTCTCTACACCTCATTTTTTTCTCTTTTTCTCAGTCCACCCTAGCTTTCCCTTCTCTAGACCAAACAGTTCCTTTTCCCTTAAGCTTTTCAAATCACCCCCTTCTTTTCCCTACACAACTTTAGGACTGTCTCTGTCATTCCTCAAACATGCTCTCAGTATTAGGAGACATTCCCCCAGGGTGGTGTATTCAGCCTTGGCACGTAGCCTGTGTGTCTCTAGTCTGACATACTGGTAAGTTCTTTAGTCAGGAGGCACACTGGATGAAGGTCCAGATCACAAAGTAGACAATCCAAACAACACTGGAGTTTGAGCTGTATTGTTTGCCCCTTCTTTCTAGAATATTTAGTGAAGACAACAGTTCATTAATTGGAGTACGTTAGTATAGCTCTATTGATGCCAGTGGTATACCACAATCTGTAACAATTACAGACCTGTATCACAGTCAAATGTCAACCTAACAGAGGCAGACACTTCAGTAAAGAAGAAAGCCTGTTGTGGGATTGAAGAGAAAGGGACAAGAACTAGAACTGGAACTTTTTCAAAATCTTAAAAAAAAAAAGAGTCAGATCTGATTTCATTTAAGGTTTGTGCCATTACTTATTTTATCCTTGTGGTTCACCAATTCCTTGTTAAACAATAACAGACATTCCTACAGAATTTTATATTTAGCCATTAAAATGATTCAACATGTTCTATACTTTAAATCAAGTGCCCATGTATAGCAAGCATAAGTCTAATGTGGGACAATTTCTCTGCTGCTTTGAAACCATGGTGTGGTGTGTGCCCATGTAATGTGGGGCAATTCCTGGGATGATTGCAGCTGGTCCCTGTGAATCTGGGCTTTTCCCTTTGTTAGACATCTATCATGTGATCCCTGCAGAGCACTGAAAAGGGCAGCTTTGTAACAACATTATTCAGGAGGATAATAAATAGCCATCATGAATTCCCTTTTTAATCATTTATTGCTGGTTGTAGTCTATTGACGGTGCCTGTTTCATAGCATGGAGGGAAACAGTTCCTTGTTGGTACTAGTCACTAAAACAGTTTGATAGCTCTGGCCCTTTTTAGTGCCTTCAGAGAAAACATAGTATAATGAAATGAATTATAAATATCTGAGTTGGAGTTAATCAAAAGACAGTCCACTTCTGTGATCCAAAGGAAGTGCTGGGCCATGTTACTCATGTTGGTGAAGACAGCTTCCTGCACAGATATCCATCAGTTATTTAAATTGCAAAAGGTCAGACAGTATTTCAGATGCTTCCCTGTCCCTAACATTCCTTGTTAGTCCATTCTGTACATCTCCATGCTCCATCTCATAACTGTTTGAGACCTCTTCTCAGATGTGTATGCACTGTATAAGAAACTTACTTAACAAGCACTTACTTAGCAAGAACTACAACATCAGTGTGTTATCAACATTATTCTCATACTAAATCCAAAACACAGCACTGTACCAGATGCTAAGAAGAAAATTAACTCTATCCCAGACAAAATCAGGACAGCAATAAACCTGTCTGTTATTTGCCAACCATCTGAAATTGCAGATGAAAGATGTGATTTGTCCCAAAATGCATGTAATGCATATCTTGACTATTTTTGCTATGCCAAGCATGAGGCTGATGTGAATGGGTCATTGCAGCTACACACAGCCCCAGTTAAAGCAATGGGACCCAGTAACTGTACAATTGTTTGCATGCAACAGGTTGCAGGGTTAGGGCCACAAGTCCTGATTTGCACAGTTAGACACAGGTAACTTTGCACTGATTAACAGTTTCCTTTATTTCTATTACCTCTGAGGCAGAGATAATTGTCTTCCTTATCTCATTTACATTGTAAATGCAAAGTTGCTTGTTATCTTTTAGAACTTGCAGGATCCTAGCCCACAGCAATAAATTAAATAATTTATTATATGTCACTGTTTCTTTTTAAAGGATTCCAGTCACCTGTGAGCATCTGGTACAACAGCTCATTTTTAATTAATATGCTCTACCTTTCTTTCACTTGGGTTTCAAAGTCCACTTTCTAGACAGTCAGCAAATCTCCTTTTTCCACTGTCATAGGACAACTACGTTTTTTAGAAGCCTGCAGAAATCTTTGTGCATGGAGAATGAGTACAGTCTCTTTTTCCCTGTGAGATACTCCACTTGACATATTCTGATGTAACATTTTTTTCTTTCCTGATGGTTCATTCACTATTTTATTTGATATAAAATCTTAATTCTTTTCCCTCCAGCTTTTCCTCATGTCTTTGGGACACAGTAAGGTGTGGAAATGCTGTGCAATACTGACACCTGCCAATATCTGTCTGGAGAGAACTAAGCAACTTACCAGTGTCTCCTCATGACCTTACTCTTCTGCAGGGAGAAAAATCCTCTTGATTTAAGCAACAGTTGGAGAAGACAGGCAGAAATATTGAAGTCTTCTGCCTTTCTCTCTTAAAAATATTTTTTTCTTCAAATGGGGAATAGTACAGAAATCTTCCAAAACTAAGAGAAATTAAGAATCATTGAAGCAAAATACATATGCACCCAATCATTTTAGTGATATATTACTTTGCCTAATCACTAACTTAAAATGCCATATAAGACTTTGTAATCTGTGGATAACTGGCTAGCTGAAAAGGGTCACATAGACATAGTCCAGCTGGCTGGACAAAAATGCACATCGCTCTCAGCTTATCTGAAGTAAAGCAAAATACACTGTCTTTGGCTGTCCTTGTTACACAATAACAGGAAGATTGCGGTGGGAAAAGAATGTTGCAGGTGGGAACAGATAACTACAGAAGAGAAACTAGGGGCGGGCTTGGTATTTGGCAACTAACCAATAATGAGCTTAACTTTTGTAATATGTATGAGCTAATTATAAGAAGGCATAAAAGGTGACTGTAAGGGACAATAAACGAAGTCTGCTGATCACTCATATTGAGTGACTGTGTCTTCCCTCCGTCGCGACAAATGGCGCCCGAACAGGGACCCTAGAGAGGGCTGAACCTGCGAGCCACGGTTCGACGGAGATTCGGGTACCGGTCCTGAAAGCAGCGCAGGAGGCGGAAGGGCACAGTCCCCGCGCCCGGGAGCACCTACAGAGGGTCCCGCCGGCCACGCGTCGCCGGAGTCTCGCAAAGGCTGCAACAGCGCTGACGAAGGTATGGAGAGACAAGCGACGTACGATTCGCTCATATGCTTTTTAGAAAAGCGGAGCGTTCAGGACATAGATTGTAAAAAGGAATTACCCGGGTTATTAGCGTATGGCATAGCGTCCGGGACCCCCGCGGCAGCGGCGAGCGGCGGCGCGCAGCCCGGCAGGCCCCTTCCCGGCCGCGGTTTCTCTCCAAGGCGGCACCCCCCGCCTCCGATCGGCGCCATGGCGATGCAAGCGACCAAGCGAGCTAACATCTGGCTGCCCCCAGAGGTCAGTCGGATCCTCTATATTCGGAACCTGCCGTATAAAATCACAGCGGAGGAAATGTATGATATTTTTGGGAAATACGGACCTATTCGACAAATCAGAGTTGGAAACTCTCCTGAAACAAGAGGAACAGCTTAAGCTCCTCAAGGAAAAATACGGAATTCATTACAAACCCACCAAAAAAAAAAAAAAAAATGCTTCAGATGTCCCCTACAAGAAATGGGTTTCTGCCTTGAACTAGCAAACATCGCTGTGCTTAAAGAGAAGCCTTTTTGCCTTAATGGAGATAATTTATTCTGTATTCTGTATTTATGCTGTATTCTGAATGTGGAAATTGGTTGGGACTAGGAGGCTGGCTTAAAGGCATTTTGCAAACGGGATTATTATTTTTGATCATTATTGTAATAATAGTTTTTTGATCAAAACCAGCCAACATTATTTGTAAGCATTAGGCATATCTGAAGAGAATGCCTTTATTTGAATCAGCAGTTAAGGTGTAGTTTAGTCTGATGCTGTGGTTTTATCTGCTTCTGGTGAATTTTTGAAGTGATGAAATCAGAGATACAAGGTATACTAAGAGTTATGAGGTAATAAGGTAATAATCTAAGTAGGGGTGCTGTCTTTTATATCTACAAGTGCAATATGCTTTTATGTAGCAGAGAGAAACTTTAACAATAATGTTGCTTGAGCGAGATGTGCATGTGACAACTTGGGAAAAGGGATATCACAACTGGAGTGCAACAGTGTTTCTACGTCTGGCAGAGTGAAATCTTTCAAGCCCTGAGTTTAGACAGTCTAAAATAAATTGTTAGTATTCAGAAAACCCATCTTAAGCCTCTTTTGCTTACATAGTGTTATGGAAGTCAACTGCTATTGTAGAGAATTAATGATTTTTTAATACATATTAACAAATACTACTATTTTACCTTGAGGCAGTTGAGTGAGAAATACTCTCGTGTAGCATTTGAGGGAATGTCAGCATAAATCGCACTTACAGTAAGACTGCATTTTTAATTACTGTACTCGTTAAGATTCGATGATGCCATAAGGCTAAGGCCTTTTATCACAGATCGGTTCTGAACTAAAAGGTGTGTGCACATGTAGATATGCACATCTGTGTTATTTTCCTTAACTGGCTACAAAATAATATAATTAGTTTGGGGACTAGATATTGGGAATTTGTCTATTATACTTCTGTTTGTTAAGGAACGTGCATAACATACAGCACCCATGTAGGCTTGGCTTGTGGCACAGTTGTCAAATTTAGCATAGACATTCAGACAGATAAGCAACGTACTCTTCTTGTGTGTATCACCTACAAGCCATTATGGCTTAGTGTGTAAATCTGTATGTAACTATTGAAAAAAACACTTATGAATGTATATAGCTTAGAACTAATTTTTTCCCTTTGTTAATTCTTTGATATCAATGAGGTATTCTTCAGAAAATGTATGGACTGGTTGGTTGCATAAGGGCAGTTGTTATTTGGACAGAAAATTGTTAATGGTCAGGGATTTTCCACTAAAATATTTGCAAATATTCCTAGTCAAACATCAGTTTGGTTTCTTTTTGGGTTTTGAGCTTGCATTAGTCCATGTTCAGAACTTTAAAATTACCTTTGAATTTTTTAAACTTTTTATATCACTGGAACAGAAAGAGCATCTAAATTAAAGCTTCAAGCTAACTTTATTTTTCAAGTATTTCAGGAATTATACTTCTGAACTGAGATTTTATAAGTTGGCTGTGTATTTTCCTGTGTTAAAACGCTGTTATTGAAAATGGTCAACCAAGCCTATGTCGCCCAAAATAAAAACGGGGGAATTGTGGATAACTGGCTAGCTGAAAAGGGTCACATAGACATAGTCCAGCTGGCTGGACAAAAATGCACATCGCTCTCAGCTTATCTGAAGTAAAGCAAAATACACTGTCTTTGGCTGTCCTTGTTACACAATAACAGGAAGATTGCGGTGGGAAAAGAATGTTGCAGGTGGGAATAGATAACTACAGAAGAGAAACTAGGGGCGGGCTTGGTATTTGGCAACTAACCAATAATGAGCTTAACTTTTGTAATATGTATGAGCTAATTATAAGAAGGCATAAAAGGTGACTGTAAGGGACAATAAACGAAGTCTGCTGATCACTCATATTGAGTGACTGCCTTTTCCCTCCGTCGCAACGGTAATCCACAGTAAATAATTTGGTAAGAATGATTTAAATGTACTGCTGACTAATGTAAAAAAGTCTCGTTTCCAGACTCAGTTGGCTGCCAAACATTGTTTAAGAAAAAGGGGGTGTGTGTGATCCAACTTGACATAAATTATATCAGATATAATGCTCCAATACAGTGGTGGTTTGCAGATTATTGGGTTTAAGAGATAGGAAGAAGATAACAAATTAAGTACCATGAAGATTGCCAGGCCTCTTTTGTGCCTTAATTAGGATGCTTTGCAACTCTATGTTTAATTCTTGTCAAAGCCTGCTTGGAAATGCCTTTATGACCATCTTATCTGCAATGATAGTAGAGGAGTGAAATGCTGGTTAATTTACTAACAAAACAGAAAAATAAGGATGCTGCTTCTATGGTAGGTGCACAAGGTTACTCTTCCTACTGTGATGACAGAGGAGTTAGTTTTTAAAAAACAATTAAATCAAGCATACTCTGTGCTGAAGTGCAGAAGGAAACAAGAAGCAGTGATATGAGACACTTCAAGCGTATACTTTGTTGAGGAGGGAGACTGGGAATGGCCTTGGACTTAAAGAACAATGATGATATGAAATGTGGCAAGCAGTAGTAAACAGTGAGTGTAAAGGAGACATCTTCTCTATCCCCGAGTCTTTTAATTTAGTTTTCTTTTTAAAGAAACTAGAAACCAGGGATATACAAACACTGATTTTAATAGACATTCAACACATTCCAGTAAAGTACTTTCTATTCACTGTCTTGTAACAGATATATTATTTTTGCTGTCACAATCAAAATCCTTTATAAAATGAGCCACTTCTGGATTGGCCAGCATGTTATATCTTTTATCTTACCTTAGACTAAGATTATATCAGCACTACAGCAGTGCAAGGAGGGGTGAGGAGATCTGCTCCAGTCACTGCAACGTGATGCAACACAGCTGAAAATGAGCTTTGACACTCTTAGTAGTCCAGCTATAGAATCATGGGTGAACCATTTGAATATTTACTCAGCTTTTCAGTTTGTTCAACTCTCCATGCTTCCCTCGCTATATGATTGCCAGTACCTGAGGCAACTAGCTCTAGCCTCACTGGCACTTCTGCCTCTTGTATTGTGGCCACAGCAGTGCATTAGATCCCAGCAATATGGATAGGATGCTTATGATCTCAGGTGCATTGGAAAACATCTATGCCATAGCACCTGTCTGCAAATAACAGTCACAGCTTTGCTGTTGTGTGAGGTATGAGAGCATGTTCCCAGCAAAGGAATGAATGGGGAAATTATCTCATTCTGTACAGTCACCATGCAGTTCCTGCTGACACCTCCCTCAATGCTCCTTTTAAAAATACATCATGACCAAATGGGTGTAACTCTTCTAGACTACAGAGAACAGACTTTGCAAACTCAGGTGTTAATATGCCAGACAGAATCAATGGATTTACAGAAAAGCAGAGATTAACATCAAGAACACTACATATGCATATGCAAAGCAAGGGTATTCCCTAGGAAGTTAAGAAAATCCGTTTCATTCATATATTTTATAGCCTAAATAACCATAGATGACTAATGATTTCTGAAGTCATTGGCTTTGAAGTACCTAGCTGTAACACCTTAAAGCTATATGGTTTTCTGAGTGTTATTAAGCATTTTCTGACAATTTGGCTGCTTTTAGGCAAAGGTACTCAAAAAGTAGAGGTATCTAAAATCAGTGTTAGAAGGGAGACAGCGAAGAGGGGATGAGGCTTGTTAGAATATGTTCAAGAGTAGGTGACATTGAAGGGGGAGGGTTTTGTGCAGCAGGAAATAAGTCAGCCAGGCAATTGCAATGAAATGAAGAGAAAACAACAGTTTCAACAGAACTATTTGAGCTGTTTGTACCTACTTTCTCCTGCCACTAGCACCAACCAGCATTAGTATGCCCAGGTTAAGGGATAACTTGCTTCACACATGGTGCAGCACTTAGTTTTGCGGAGCTTTAGCCTTTGAGCTTACAAAGTCAGACCCCCCTACCCCCCACACCCCTTCCCAGCAAGACTTGCTTAATGGTCAGATTGGTTGTGGCCATGGATGAAGTAGCAGAGCCCTGTAAAAGCAGAAGCAAACACAATGACCTCATCTGCAATATCAAGAGCTATACCTAGACACAGGGACAGAGTATTGGGTCAAGTCCAAAGGAGAAGACAGCCAAGAATGGCCACTCCTGCTTTTGTGGCATTTATGTGTCAGGTCAGACCCACTAGTGGATGTGAACACCAGTCTTGTTGAGTGGGGGAGACAGTCACCTTTTCCTCTCCTTTGGGCACTACAGTCACCTGATCAGGAGCTGGGGGAGTAAATGTCACCTGAAAAACTCCTGACTCACATACATGTTAAAGTGTGAACTTGCCATCATCGTTTTGGTGCTACTGCTTCTCCTCTCTCTCTTCTACCCTCCACAGGTGACGATGCAGCAGAGCTCTGATCTTGGCTAGGCTAAAGCTGGCCAATAACATCTGATAGAACCTTGAAGGTCAGGAACTGGGTATCATCTCTGTATGCTCTCCATGACTGTAGAGAAATGGTGTCCAGTAGGCCTGCCAGCTCTCTCTGCAGCAGAAGAGCAGAGAGCCTGTCTTCCACCCTGGAGCACCAGCTTGGCTCCCTCCAGGCATCTTGGGTTCAGGGTCTGCAGCTGCCTCCCACACCATCCCTTCAGTCCCTTTAAATCCTTTTTTTCAACACTTCTGCATCTCCTGGCTCAAAATGAAGCTATCTACATAAGGTGGTTTCAAGGCTCTGCTTGAAATTCTTACCTGTCCTTTTCTGCCATTTCCTTTCATCTCATAGCTGAACCTGCTGTAACTTCTAGCAGCATTCTTGACTCTGCCCTTTGAGGTCCTCGTTCCAGCCCCCTATGTCACACCAGTGCTTGGCCTGTCCCAGTGGCCTGTACTCCTACTGCTGAGGGAGAAAGCCCAGCAAAAATAGCACTCTGGGCCACAGCTTTTGTTTGACTATGTCAGAAAGTCTTGCCTACTCAGCTGATAGCCTTGCTAGCTGTGACAAAATTAATGCATAAAAGAGTCATAATATCTGTATGCGTGTGCACATCACTATTTCATCTAAACAGCGTCATCTCCTGACAGCCGAGCTGCAGCTGTATTAGTGGGTTACTACTCCAATAAAGTTGCTGTTACACACAATAAATGGCCTCCGGAGGGCCTCCCTTAACAAGAACCATGTCTGCTTCTGTGTTTCATTCAGTGTCAAGCATGTTGTCAGCACTTAACAGCTATTAATAACAGAAGAAATAACAAAGCTTCATGGGATAGTATAAAGCCTGCTTAAAGTCAGTTCTTTAAGAGTTGGCCTACTTTGCTTGTATTCATACATCCAAACTGGATCTATTTAAGATGATAGTTAAAATTACCAATATCATGTAATTCCAAGTTTGAAGCTTTGCCAGACATTAACTGCTAAGACCATTTCTATAAACAAAGTGCACTTTCTAAAGGAACAGTCACGTCAGCTTTTAACTGTGATTTCTTGGGGAAAACAGTTGTGTTTTGGTGAAAATTAAAATATGCAGCTTATATGTTAATTACAAATTGTTTATAAAAGCAGCAAAGATTTCTGTTTTGGGCATTTTCTGGCAGCTAGTTGATTAAAATTGGTTTTAAGATTTCATTGTATTCTTCAGCTCCTATAGTTGGTTGGTAAATGGCAGCAAATACCTGACATGAAGATAATTATTTTTCAGATCTATTGGGCCAATCTGGTGTAACTGGAGGCAAGTGACATTTTAAAAAGTTGCACCCAGGAAACTGTCCTGGTTTCAGCTGTGAAGGAGTTAACTTTCTTCTTAGTAGCTAGTACAGTGCTGTGTTTTGGCTATGATGTGAGAACAATGTTGATAACTGCACTGATGTTTTTAGTTGTTGCTGGGTAATGTTTATGCTAAGTCAAGGACCTTGGGCCTTGCCAGCCAGAGGGCTGGAGGGCCACAAGAGACTGGGAAGGGACACAGCTAGGTCAGCTGACCTGAACCAGCCAAAGAGGTATTCCATACTATGGGATGTCATGCTTGGTATATAAACTTGGAGGGTTAGCTGGGGGGGATCTTTGCTCGGGGCCTGGCTGGGCATTGGTCAGTGGGTGGTGAGAAGTTGTACTGTGCATCACTTGTTTTTTTCCTTTTCCCTTTTCCTTTGGATTTTATCCTTTTCCCCCACCCTTCCATAATAATTATTATTATTGTTATTATTTTTGTTTTTACCTCTTTATTCTGTTTAAATTATTAAATTGTTCTTATCTCAACCCTTGAGTTTTACATTCCTTTCTAATTCTCCTTCCCACCCTTCTGGGTGGAGGGGAATGAGCAAGTGGCTGTGTGGTGCTTATTTGCCGGCTGGGGTTAAACCATGACAAATGTAAAGGCACGAACAGCTGCAGCTAACTCCACTATTTGTGTAGAGCCAGTAACAAAGGTAATGTCTGAGTCCCAATACCCTTGCTCATTTTTCCATGATGCATCAGCCTTTTCCGAAGGCCCTGAGCCATCAATATTTGGGATAGGTACATGAGAAATATGCAGTTTCAATTGTAAGGGTAAATCAGTTAAAGAGTTGTATAAGAATGAAGGCAGTGGGTTGATTGACATGGATAATGTGCAGCTGTGGCCTTGCCTCAGAGGCAGTGGGTTGATTGACATGGATAATGTGCAGCTGTGGCTGGTTCCTGCTAAGTGTTAAATAGCCCTGAGGATTGTGGGATGGGATGCATCTAACTTCTGGAGGAAGGAGATGCAGCACAGACAGTAGAATCTGATCAATGGTAAGGCCTTGTTGCAGCCTACTAGTTTGTTTGTGCTGCAACAAAGAGTGAAGCAATTTATGTCGAGGAATAGAAAAGGCAATGGTTCCACTAAAGTTGGCCAGAGTAGACTGCAGTGAGAGGCTTTGCTTAACCCAAAAATCAAAGACCTGCTTGGCCAAAGGCATAAAAATGGTGGCTGGATCACGGGCCATAAGTTCCTGTAGATGATGTTGACCCTTTTTGAATGAGGATCACCAACGTGTGAATGAGAGTTGTCACTGATTTGGAAAAAGTGAGGCAAAAATATCCACTCCAAAATTCTCAATGGATCCTGGTATTCAGTTACCCATTGAAACAAGAGAGCATAAGGCTTAAATTCATTATAAATCAAAACCAACAGGCAAAGTTAGTATAATGCAATGGCTCTGACGCTCCTGTATGTTATTAGTTATGGTTTGCAAAGCCCTTTTGGCCTTGAAGGTGAGTGTATGCTGCGACAACAAATTAGAGTCTCCTTTTAACAGGGTAAACAAGGGTGCCAGGTCTTGTGTAGTTATTCCCAGATATAGTTGCACCCAACTGATGGTACCCAGTAACTTTTGCAGGTCATTGAAGGTCCTGACATTTGTAGCAAGGCTTAAAGGTTGAGGAAGAATAGCTGTCTCAACAATTTTCTATCTGAAGTATTTCCATGATGCTTGAGTTTGACCTTTTCCTCTGCTATACAGAGGCTGGCGTTGCTTAATGATCATCTTAGGTCCATCATGGCTTGAGTGACCAATGAGGATGATGATGCTGATACTAAAATGTCATCCATATAGTGGTAGATCAAAACCTGCAGGTTGTTGCGTTAAAAGAGATGGAGTAATTTGGCAGAAAGTAAACCCCCTTGCTTTCTAACTCTCCTTGCTGGAAAAGGAGGTTAGGTGCGGCAAGATTTAAATTCTGAGTGATATCCAATTTGCCACTACCAGTCCAGTCACGTTTAATATGTAAATTAAGCTACCACAATTTTGGATACACTAATAGCGGTCTGCACCTTCAGTCCAGTCGTGCTCATGAACTAACACGGCCACATTCTAGGGTTTGGTCGCGTTCAGTGAGAAACTGTGACAACTGGCTACTTAAACAGTGCAGTTTTATTTGTGCAACAGATATATATAGTTTTTTTTGGATTGCTGGTGATAGTGACTGCCTGCACGAAAGCACGTGCAAATATGATGTTATTAAGTATAAAACACGTGAAAAGGTTATAAATAATACAGCCTGGATATAAATGTTAGGGAGTAACTCTCTAGGGAGATTTCTAAGATTCCTGAGAAAAGCGTTTAGTCTAAATCTCACCTAAGGCATCCCAAGGGGGGGAAAAGCAAGGCTCAGCCCGTTGGCCGATCCCAGTAGTCAGAGGCAGTCTGAGATGGAGTTTCCCTTGACTTGCTCACAGTGATATCTTCTCCCCAAAATTCCCCATTTCCCTGGCTATTTTTATATCCTTTCTACCTTCAAGGTGGAGTTTGAGTGACTGTAGTCATACACACCTTTTATCATGACTGGTGTAAATTTATCTTGCTTCACGTTTAAAGGTATAGTTTACAAAAAATCAAGGACGCAGACTCAAAGAGGAGTGGTCGCACCTCGGAGGCGGGTAGCCTTTGGGATGGAGGTGTGTTTTGGTATTAAAATGACATTTAAACAAGCAAAGTTCACAAGAGGATAGCACTTTGGCAAGGTCTCGAAAAACTGTTGGCTCAGGAGACCAGATGGGCTGCTTATCAGTTCTAGAGGACCATTTCTTCCCATTTATCATCAAGAAGCATGGCCACGGAGTCTCCACTCCACCCTCTATGGTATGTTGCAGGGAGTTGCTGTGTCAGTGGATTCCTCGCATGTCTGCTGCAGCTATGTCCCATCCTCAGAGCTCTTTGATTTTATACTTTTCCTTTATAGGTGAACAATGCTACGTTTTTCATATAAACCTTAGTTTTCAGATGCAAACCTTAATTTTACTAATAATTCCACATATTCCACCCCATGACTAAAGTCACTCAAACTTCACTACGTTTAGGACTAATCTGAAATGTCACACGTGCTCCTATGGTGAGGGTTGTCAAGTACAAACAAATCTTGGGGAGCTAGCAAGCGAGTTAACTTTTTCATCATAAGCCAAAGTTTAACATACAAAGCACAAAATGGTGAGTATTAATAGAACAACAACAGGATGCAACATCTTGTTAGAGTCCTGTAGCTGTTGGCGACCACCCGAAAAGAGTGTTCCACCATTTGTGTTCTCCATCTTTCTTGACTCTTTCCAGCACTTGATGTATCTCTTCAACATCATGATGGACAGTAATCAGTCTTTTGTCCATTCTCCTGGGCCTCTTTCAACAGTTGCTTCAAGTCATCATGTTGTAGCAGCTTCTCCAATGTAATGTTCATTCCAATGGGGACAGGCAGTAAATCGTGAGTCAGCGTATAGTTAGTCTGTTGTAACTGGTGAGACATAACAGGAGCTAAGTAACTGAAATCACATCCAACAATATTAGTAATGTTACAAACACAGAAATTCAAATGATTATCAATATCTATTGCTATGTCATCTATGAATATAAAACTACAAGGAGATCTCATGCAAGCACATCCTTTCCCAATATATACAAGCACAGTGTTGGGGGCATCATCAGGATGTATCTCAAAATGACAAACATTTTGCTTGGTGTCAGGACAAACATCTTGCGCTTTAAGGGTGTTACTCTCACAAATGAATCCTTGTTGTTCTCGTGTGATACATGCATCGACATCAACAGTTTGCCATTTGTTACCATTCTTTTTTGCCCACCCTCTATGCTCAATAGGATAGAGTACCATTCCATTGTGATTCAATCCCAATGCAATGATCGGGTATATGGCATATACCGAAGCATTACGTATCGTTAAGACAACAGCAGTGACCTTACTCTCAATGGGGTCATAGGTGAAATTAACTAGGTACCACCAGGACTATATTTTTTTCTCAAAGTCAATTGCGTTATCCCATATTACTTTTCGAATTTCGGTGGGCAAGGTGCCTTCTTCACCTACCCTTATAATTGCAGCAGTCATCGATTGCATCCAAAGCTGGGCTTGGATACAGCTAAGCACTAAAGAAACATTACTTTGGGCTGCATCAAGTGCACTTGCAATCAGCTGATGGTCCTTTTCACTCGTTTCTTCCCACTGAGGTAATATATTTGAAAAAAGTAATTGGTGATTTCCCATGGCTAAAAGGGAAAACCATAAAGGGTGTTCTAACCTATCCCAGTTGTGACTAGTTTGCTGTCAAGTACTTAAGCATCTATACTATTTAAGACACCCAAGCCTATTCCTAAGATACCAGTCACATCTCTCTTCAATTTTTGTGAGGAGGCAAGGGTCCACTCATGTAACCATGCATACCATCCTGCATAGGAATTACCCAGGAAGGGTAAGCAAGTGGGTCTGATGGAAGAGACATTAATCTGCATTGATAGCTCCACTCGCTTGAGAGAGTAGGTCAGGTTAAACAATATTTGTTGCTGACCAGTATTCCTGATAACATAAGGAACAATGTTAAAGATATAAGGATTTAGACTCATAGGTGTCCGAATGGGTTCATTTCCAAAAATTTGTTGGGATGTAGGTTTGGCATATTCCTTGGTAGATCGGGATGCCATCGTGTCAATCACAAAATCAAGCATGATGTTTGGTCTCAGGGCAAATGGGTTACTCCAGACAATACATCATTATGGGTTGAGTATAAGTAAAGTTGTACCAGCAATCTAAATTTGGCTCTGTTATTCTATAGCAGTTGGTAACATGTTTTGATCTAGTATCATTAACATGGACTGCTCGAATTTCAGTTGGTCTGCGGTAAGTAGACCCATTGACTAGTCGACAACCAATTTGTAAAATCTGCCCCGGAGTGGTTTCAAGCCTAGCCACTTGCACTGAGCCAACCTTCATGGATGAGTCACCATAACCCCATTCTTCTATGCGATATATTTTATTCCCTTGCATCACCAGAGTAGCAAGGTTTAGATTTTTCCTTTGTAGTCATGTTCCAACACCTGCAGTGTATCTTAACAATGCATTATCCCAAGGGTCATCAGAGACTATGGCGTTAAGGGGTAGATTTTTAGATCCACCTTGCAGGATCTCTACGGGATCATTGTCAGATGGTTCAAATAAAGGGAGTGGAGTTGAACTAGGCTATGTAGTCGCGTCAGGCTCTATTGTGTCTATTTGAAATTCAAAGTGCAACGCTATTTCATGCTGTTGCCACCGACAACTCACAAAAGTGGGTTCCACAAGAGGAAAATTATGCCAGCAATCCCACTGTTTTGTGATACAATGTTTGGTTGTCACTTGGCGTGAGTTCCCGGGATGAGATATCCCTATTCTTGTGACTTTCTCATGAGCTGAGCCATTGACCATTCTGCATCCTATATGGATTTCTTCTCCCACCTTACCTCTCAGGGATGGATACCAACTATTCCAAACCCACTCACGTTTTGAAAACACCCTGTTGTTATGTAAGACCACAGTTGCCAGAGTTAGTTTTTCCTTTGACACCCCTGTCCTCGCATTGTGTCTAATAAAAGCTTGAGACCATGGCCACTCCAGGTCTAGTTGATTACAAATTAAAAGAAAATGTATTGGTAAGATCAAACACAGTATAATGGAATTCATCATCTCAAAACTTGGAAGCCAATGTGTCCGTCCACGTGCAGTTCATCCAGAATTCCTGTGAACACAAAAGGGAAGAAAAACATGCTCGGTCTTTTTCGATGGATGGGGTTAAAAGGAAGGTGAAATCCACTGGGTGCTGATGCGGTGTATTTCCCCTGAACAATCTTTTGCTTCCCATGCATAAGGATTTTTAGGAGTAACTAGTACCATTGGCACCACTCCAATTTGAGTCATTTTTACCAGCACAGGTTGTCCTGCATAAAAACCTGTAGGGTATTCTCCCAGTTTGGTATGTATTTTTGGAGCAATGGTGGTAGCTGTTACACAGAAAGCCTTCATTTTGGGGCAACCATCTCCACTCCATCTGTTATTTAATTGATAGATGGCATTGGGTAGTCACAGGTGTCATTCAGGCTCATGCATTTTCACAAAGCGCTTAACTAATCCATTGGTGTGCTCAACAATGCCATTCACCTGAGGATAATAGGGAGTGTGGAATACCCACTGAATCCCTTCCTCCTTGGCTCAATCCTGTATCACTGTAGCTGTAAAGTGTGAACCGTTATCACTTTGGATTTTTTCTGGAAGGAGGAGTGTCCTGAACCACCCCTTAAGGGCCTTTACTGTGTTTTCCCTTGTGGCTGATTCTACACTAGTGGCCATAGTGAGGCTGGAGATGATTTTCACTCCTACCAGGACATATTTCCTTTGCCTGAGGGTCTCAAAGGTCCGATATAATCAATTTGCCAGGAGTGCCACAATGTTTTCTTGTCCTGAATGTGTAAGGGAGACGCCTTACTGGGATGATCTCTATTGATCCGTTAACGGCATTGCAAACAGGCAGTTACTACTTGTTTGCACAGTTTAACTGATACGGGCCATCCTCAGGCTAAACCTTCCTGATATGTCTGCCCGTCCAGCGTGGCCATGCTTAACGTGTAACCATTCAAGCAAGCATTCCCATTCCTGGCTGTCGTCCACAATGTCAATTTGTTGCAGCCGTGTGAGGCACTCTTTTCTCCTATTTCCAACAATTGCATCCAGCTATTGGTTTCCCAAACTGGAACCCTGTTCATCTGCCAATCATTGGCTGCCCAGTGACCTATCTGTTCGGTGGCTCCCTTAAAGACAGCATATGAATCAGTGTAAATGTGACTAACCCCACGCTGTGCAGCCAATAGAATCGCTCTGAGTTCCCCTACCTGTGCACTACCTTCACCTGTTTCAGACACCCTTTCTCCCGTAGCTACCTCCAGCGCCACGGCTTTGTATTTCCACTTATTGTTTTCTTGATGGGATGAGGCATCTGTGAACCATGCTCCTGTGAGATTACTGCCCTCCTGTAAAGAAGGTGCTTCATGGATGGGGGATGGTTTGTTTGGTGAAGGCTGGAACAATAGGGTACTATCTGTGTCCTTTTGCAGCTTGGATACTTTAGCACTGCCTTTGGAAATTGGCATTATTTTATTAATACCTTCAAGATAAGCATACCACTTCCTGACGGTGGGTTTCTGGGCAATACCAGCCGGTGGTGCTGTTCCTTTACGGACTACATCTAGGAGACGGAAAGGGTCCCGAATGATCACACTCTGT
Source organism: Falco biarmicus (assembly GCF_023638135.1). NCBI lineage: Eukaryota > Metazoa > Chordata > Aves > Falconiformes > Falconidae > Falco > Falco biarmicus. The sequence goes on along the minus strand of NC_079310.1, from coordinate 7,093,523 downwards.
TCTCTCCTTATTTGATCTGCTCGTTTCAATGCTTGCACTAGGAACAGCAAACCTTTCTCAAGATCTGAATATCTTCTTTCAGTATCATTAAAGGAGTGAGAGGTAAACTCCAGAGATCTCTCTGGTCCTGCTGGTCCCTTCTGCCATAAGTTAAATTGAGAACCGTGCTCACTGAACCCTCATTCTACATGGACAGGGTCAGTTGGGTGTATAGGACCAAGTTGTTGAAATGACCTTAACTCCTTTATCAATGATCCCAGTGCATTATTATGCTGATCAATCCATTCCCATGATTTTCACTTTTTGAGCAAATTATAAAGGGGACGAGCAATAATGGAGAAACCAGGAATATGTTTGCGCCAATAACCTAGAGCTCCTAGAATTTGCTGTAGCTCCTTCACATTAGATGGATTTTGTCCTCCTTCTATTTTTTTTTCAGGGTATCCTGAGGGACAGAAGCAGCTCCTTTAATCCACCAGACCCCCAGGAATTTAACTTCCTGTGCAGGTCCCTGAGACTTTGAGTCTGGAATTTCCAGCCCCAATTCAAGCAGTGTTGTCCGGATCTTTTCCATGGTATCTTTTACACTCTCTTGATCCTCTCCCCCTATCAGGATATCATCAATGTTTTGGTATACTGTACATCCAGGAGAAACAGGAACCTCTGCTAAAAACTTAGCCAAAGCATTGTGAGCAATGGGGGGGGGGGGGGGGGGGATGTTTATAGGGGGGAAATGTTTATACCTCTGTGGAAGTTGGTTAAAAGTATATTGGCTTTCCAAGTGAATGCAAACTGTGCTTTGTCCTGCTCACAGAGGGGAATCATGAAAAACATGTCTTTAACATCTAAGGCAGCCATCCAGCAATGGGCAGCTCCTTGTATTATTGTCACGACTTCAGCAATATTTGGAACCACGGCAGTTAGGGGTGCAGTATTGTCATTTAGATGTCGGTAATCTACCATGAAACACCATTGTCCAGTGGGTTTCCTTACTGGCCACACTGGTGAATTATAAGGTGAATGAGTCCTTTCAATGATACCTCTTTTTTCCAATTCCACTACCACCCTGTCAATACTGGTAAGTGCCACTGCTGGCGATAGGTATTGCCAAACATTAGTGATTTTAGAGGGAGGTAACAGTATGGAGGTTTCTAGAAGACTCAGTTCCACTGTACCTAACCCCTTTTCATGTCCTGCAAAACTCCACACAGTTCCATTAGGGAGCTTCCACACTCGCCAGCGCAGCAAATCAAATCCAAAAGATTAGTGTGTGCAGCACCCACTAACAATTCTTTCATGGTCATTCTCTGTTCTCCTGGTAACCAGAGGGTAATTTTTGCAGTGGGGCATGTTTTTATCACACCATCAATTCCCATAAATTTGACTTTGCATCAGGTGGGTTTTATGCCCAAAAGTTGTGCTGTTTTATTATTGATTACTGACATTTGGGCCCCGGTATCGATGAGAAATTTGGTTGATATTTTTGGGGGTCCAATGGGAAGGGCAATAATAGGTTCATTGACTTTACCAGGGAGCCATTGAATTGCTAGTATCCACTGGGCAGGGTGGCTCACTGCCCTCCCCGGGGATGGGAGTTTTTTTGATGGGACTCTGACAAATCAATCAAGTTAGATTCTGGTGCAGAAGGCACAACACTCTCATAACCAGGAGATTCTCCTGTTGGACGCTTTACCCCAACTGAATTATTTTTCCTAGTTAAGTATTGGACCAATGCACGGAGATCTTCCGTAGGGACACCGTGCAGGAGCTGTCGAGTTACCCCCAAGTCCAGAGCTTTACGCCACAACTCATTTCGCTCCTTATCAGGTTTAAATCTCCCATCAGATTTAGGGGTTTGAGTATGCATCCAATCAGATTTGGGATTTTTTACGTGGACCTGGTAAATCCTTTGGGTAGGATCGGAGGGCTTTTCACCAGTTAGGGTAGCCCAGCCCATTTGGCGCCGGTACTTGTCTAATTCCTGTACATATTCATTCCAGGTGGGTATATCACGAATCTCCCAATCTCCCCTATGCGGTTTTGAGTTTCGACTGCAAATGGCTTAAGGCAATTGGGAAGACCGCGGATGAGAGGGGCTAGTCGGTCGGGGTCGATAAGGGCTAACATTGGGGATTTTTGAAACTCCTCCCAGTCATAAATGGTTTGCAGACAAGCTGCTTTCCGTACTGCTGCAGACAGGTCAAAGTAACCCTTAGCTCTAATCTCTAATGGCTCTCCCCTTTCCCGTGGGTCCATACCGCCTACCCAGTAGGCTGTTTGAGCAGTTAGGGAATAGCAATGAACTCCTGGCATAGTGGTTAAAAACACTCCAGGTCCTCAGGTGTCTCCCACTTCATCCTCACTTAACATGATTCTATCTCCGCCCTCAGCAGAAACTCACCATACATATTCAACAGCTGACTCGCCTGGCCGCCTCGAGTACTTCTCTCTTATTCTTTCCAACTCTGTTGGTGTCCACGGCATGGTACGTGTAGTGGTATAGATCTCATCATCATCATCAACAGCGGTTTCAATTTTAACCAGAGGTCGCAAGGGAATCATTTGGAATTTAAAAGTCCCTCCGACTTCACTGACTTCCTCATCACTGTTATACCAAAATTCTTCAGTCTGTGTTCCCGAATTCGGGCAACACATTAACCTACGAATCTGCTGGACCTGGGCAGAAGGCTGTATTTTATCCAAAAGTCCATTCATCTTTTCCAATAACATCCCAAGTCCTTTTGCGAACAGGACTGATAGCCTGCGCTACAAACATTTGACACATGGTGGGGCTGTTTAACATCCCTTGTGGCAACACAGTCCAGTGAAAACGCATGGTGGGTTCCTGATGATTAATTGCTGGTACCGTAAATGCAAACCGAGGTACATCGTCAGGATGTAACAGTATGGTAAAGAAACAGTCTTTAAGATCAATCACTATAAGTGACCAGGAGTCTGGCAGCATAGCAGGAGAGGGGATGCTGGGTTGTAAAGCTCCCATAGGCTCAATCACTGCATTGATAGCTCACAAGTCATGTAAAAGTTGCCACTTGCTACTCTTTTTTGGTATTACAAAGACAGGAGTATTCCAAGGGCTAGTGGAGGGCACAATATGGCCTGCTTTGAGTTGCTCCTGCACCAGTTCATGCAATTTGTGCAGCCTTTCTGTGCGCAAGGGCCACTGTTCCACCTACACTAGTGTATCTGTTTTCCAAGTGAGTTTAATTGTTGACTGCATCTCAGTGGCCCTTAGGACAAATTTATCTTCAAGGTAAACCCCCATTGGCTCAACAAATCACATCCCCACAGGGTGCAGGGGATTTGCATGACATATGGAGTGATATGTCCTCATTGTCCTTTAGGGCCGAGTATTAAAACTGGTCAGGCACTTTGTTTAGGCAGCTGTATTCCCCCAACACCTACTGTTGCTGATGTGGGGTCTTTCAAAGGCCACTCTTTCATCCAGTCCAACTGCAAAACTACTGAAACATCAGCGCCAGTGTCCACTAGGCCCAAAAAGGGTCTTCCCTCAATATAACATGTTAATAATGGTTGGCTGTGAGTAATTTGGTGTGCCCACATAATCTGTGGAAGGTTGGTGCTGCCAAACCCACCTTGCCTTTTGCCTCTCCCTTTTGGACCCACATTTCAAAATAATACAAGCTGAGCTATTTTTTCTCCCTTTTGAATATGACACGGAGGGGATGGGTTCCAAGCCATAATTTTTATTTCACCAATGTAATCAGCATCAATCACTCCAGGAAGTATAAACAGGCCTGAGCTAGTGACTGAAGAGCATCCCAACAAAGGTGCATTAAAGTCATTCCCTAAGGGACCCCAGACTCTGGTTGGGAGCAAATGTACAGCAATATCTGTAATTAAGATTGACTGGGAGATGGCCAAGTCCAGTCTGGCACTGCCATGGGTGGCTGGCTGGAGGTCTGAGGCTGTTGTTGGACTGTCATTGCTGCTGGATTTTTTGTCTGGACATGTGGCAGTTTTGCGCTCCATTTCCCATTTCCCTGGTTTAGGGAAAGCGCACGACTGTCCTGATGGAATTTAGAATGGCACTCATTGGCCCAGTGATGCCCTTTTTGGCAGCGTGGGCAAGTTCTTAAGGGAGTCTTGGGCCCATCTGATTTTTTCCTATCTCCTGCCGTATATTCCTTTTTGAAGTGACCTACTTGACCGCAATTAAAACAAGAGCCTTGTTGTGCATTTGCCACTACCATTTGCTGTGACAAGGCAGCAGCAAGTATATCTGTGCGATGGGTCTCAGTGCCAACATTCTGGCAAGCCCTTATCATATCTGCTAATGAAGAGTTACACTTCCAAAGCGGATGCAAAACTCTTTCACAATCCACATTTGCATTTTCAACTGCAAGCTGCATGATAAGTAATTGTTTGACTTCCTCTAACTCTATTTGTTGATCTATCGCATTTTGTAGGCAATCTAAAAAGTCTGCATAAGGCTCTTGGGACCCTTGCCAGACAGCGGCAAATGACTGTTTGGGCTTTCCCCCAGAGACCTTTCTTATGGAGTCAAGAGCTATCTGGGTGGCTTGTTCATGTGCCTCTCTAGGCAATTGTACCTGTGCTACCACAGTAGAATATCTGCCCTCCCCCTTCAGTTCATCCATACCTATATTTCTCATGTTCGTTAAATTGTCCATTGTCTGTGCAGTAGCTCGGTCCTGGTACTCCATTATCCAAACTGTATACTGCATAGAGGTAAGCGTCATATGTCACAGGGCTTTCCAATCATATGGGGTCATAACATATCCTTCTGCAATAGCAGTGTACAAGTTCATAGTAAATGCTGATCTGAGTCCAAAATCTTTAACTGAGCGTCTGAGTTCTTTTACAGCTTTGTACAGGAGTTGTTCCCACACAGTGGTCTCCCCGCCTGGTACTGGATGGGGAATGCACTGAGTAATTCCATATCTCCCTTTCACATAGCCTCTTTTCTGCACTGATCTAAGGAACCCTAGTATACTTCGGATGACTCACTGAAATGTGACAACTCAGCCAGTTTTGCCCAAAGTGCAGGATCTGTGGGTGGAGGTGATTTTGGCTGTTTTGGTCTGGGCACCTTGATCGTAGGGTTAAATGGACCTGTTGGCTCGGTTGGAGGAACAGGGATTACACTTGTATCATCTGATGGGTTAAGATCCGGCTCCCTTTCCGGATCTGCTAAGCCTGTGTCCTGGGTGAAAGGACCATCAGGCTCAGGATCATTATGCAAAGACAACAGCTGTTCTTTATCTCCATTTGCTTTTGATGAGGCTGTCATGCTATAATGCGGGAATTTTGCTTCATTAACAGTCTGTAATCGGCTAAGAGCTGAAAACACTTGCTACCACATTATCAGCAAACTCTGATTTCTCATCACTTCGTTGACCCAATTCATCCCCAGTATGTTTCCATACGGTGATATTCAGCGTGCCCTCTTTAGGGAACCAAGAACAATTGTCCTGAGCCCATGCCAAGACGGTTACAAGGGATAGCTGAGACACATTGTCCCCATAAGTCTTTAAAATTTTCTGCAAAACATCCATATGATTTTTCTGTTCCCATGTTAATGATTGTCCCATGGTTCCCAGCCGCTCACCTGCTGTCCTGTGGTGGTGATGAGAGCACTAGCGTATCTGTCTTCCCTTTTTCCCTTTTTCCCTGGTTCAGCTGAGCTGTAGACGAATTTTTTTAAAGGACCGAGGACATATGTTACCATTGTCCAGGTTGGACAACCCAGGCCTGTTAGTTGAAGCTGCAGAGCAACTTTAAATTGTCCTGGGAACAAGCAGTGTGAGAAAGAAAACAAGCTGTGCACAAACAAGAAGCCAGGTGCAGAGCAAGTCCTGGGAACCATGAAATCAACACACTCTCATCAGCACACTCTGATCAGGCGCCTGCAGCGTGCTCACCAATCAGCGACACGGACGCCCGCGTGACCAGAAACTTTTATCCAATCACCTGTGTGTAAAGTCGGGTGAGCGGTTGGTTTAAGTTATAAATATGACCTGTTTGTTTAATAAAGTGAGCACGGCATGTAGCCATATTGGTGTGATTGTCGTGACTTGGCCAACTCTCCATGGGGGACCCTCTTTGCTGAGATATGCCACTGGAGTTGTAGTTTTTATCCCTCAGATCCATGTTCAGGCACCATTTGTGGCATATGAAGGCATGGACCCCAAGTCAGTGAAGAAGTGAGATCATTTATTGCATACATAAGTGCTGGTTATATACAATCACTTATCTACCCAAGTTCTGCCCTGGAATATGCCTACGTGCAGCAAAGCACCTGGGAATTTGTCTATGTGTAGCAAAGCAGTTGCTCATTACGAGCTCTTCACACGCTTGTGGTTTCACTGCCAAATTTGGCTGCTTAACTGTACACTAACAGCTCTGCCAATTCAGCCTTGTTTCTCTACAAGGTCAACTTATTTTCATCCCTTAACAATTTCATAGTACTGCCTTTATTCATTCTATCAAGTATTGTATGCCTCTCAAGATTTGTTAGATACAAATAAAGGCCACATTCAAGGATCTTAAAATACAAGAATAAAGTCCATATCTGATATGACTTATTTGTAAAGATGGAACATGTGCATATTTGCACAGCTTTTACAGGCACAACTGTGCTCATTCTGTCTGTGAAAAGGCATCTGGTCAAAAACCAACCCTGATGCAAAGATGCTCTGTGCCCCTTTATCAGCACAGTGCTGTCTACAGGCTCCCTGATCAGTCCCTGTCCAGCCATCTTGGAGGGCAGGAGGGGCAAGCACCTGAGTGAAACAGGTGAAATACTTATCGTGATGCATGTGCTGTGATACCTGCTGCCACTTCCTATCTGCTTAAGCACAGATAGTGGTATGTTAAATGGTGGAAAACAAATGATGATAAATAAAAACAGCAAAGAGGTGCAAACCACAACCTTCTCAAGCTGCCAGCCTTTGCCAGGCCTTTGAGTGAGTCAATGACATGTGAGTTGGCCATAGAGAGGTGCGGCAGGTGACCAGGGACATGACGTTGTGATGAGCCAGCGCTGCCTTGAGCTGCAGCATGGCCTGTTGCTGGTTGGGTTTGTGTTGCAGAGCAGTGCTGAGCTCATCCAGCAGTGCTGGATGGGGCCTTGGCTGCCCTCACTGCCTCTGGGAGTTTGAGGGCAGTCCAGGGAACAGGTGAGGGAGCTCCTGGTGGGTAGCATTTGCTCTGTGTGGAGGAGGCAGGCTTGGCAATGTTGTCATGGGCCAGTTCTGCAATGGTGGCAAAATTCTGGGTCTTTCTGCTTGTCCAGCCCATGAGGGCAACTCACAGCCTTGATGTCCCTGGCCACAGCCCAGGCCACAGCCCAGCTCCCCCCCCTCCCCCCCCCCCCCCCCCCCCCGGGATATTAGTCCCTTCTGCAGCGGTGCTACAGCAGGGTTGGTGCTACAGCAGGGTTGGTCTCCAGCTCCCAACAGCCCTGCAGAGCTGGGTCTCACTTGCAGGCTGATGTCCCAACCCAGCCTCATCCCATTGTGAAGGACGTTATTAGAACTGTGCTATCTGTCTCAACATTGCTGGCTGACCGCAAACCGACACAGAGGCCCTGTAGAGAACTTGTCTATATCTGGCTTCGGCGGGCCACAGACATTTACCCAAACACCACTGCATCTGCTTGACCATGAAAACCACACATCTCCTGTTTTGTACCCTCACCCCAGCAAGTACGCCCAGATCCCAGAGGATGAAAAGTTCTCTGATAAGATGGTATGGGTGTTTGCACCACCGCCGAGTGAGGGGTGAGGCTATGCAAAACAGCTCTTGGAAGGAGCAGAGACTTTTGGGTGAACAACTCTCGAACATCTATAAAAGAACCGTGACAACCAGCACCGAGTGGAATTCCCCACCTGGCGTGAAGTCGATCCGGGCTGACGGGACCCCCAGCTCCGTGCGGTGGTAGCTATTGCACCTCTCTTTGGTTTTCCTCTCTTTCTCTCCATTTTCTGCCTCTATGCGAGTACCATTAAACTTCTTTTCTTTATGGCATTTGACCTCGTTTGTGTCTTAATCTCACTCTGGGAATCACAAAGAATCTCCCCAGACCTGACCATTCTGGGCCTGGACATCTAAGTGGCGTCACGGACAGGATTCCCTGAAGTGAGAGTGCCGCATTTTCACTCACTTTCCTTTATGTGTGTACCTCTCAGGGACGTAAGGAGTGGACCCCTTGTTGAAACTTGCTTAGGTTTTTTTTGGTTTTGTAACTACGTGTGTGCCTCTCTGAGACGACCACTCCGCCTTGTTTGACATGGGTGAAAATGTTTTGTAAAATCTCTTGGAAAAATATATTGCTCGCCCTTCCATACCAGGCATGGATTGAGCACAAAAGAATTGGTATAATCTGCAGAGTGTAACGGACCGAATCATTGCTTTAATAAAAAGGATGCCAAATTGCGGTCTGGAAAGGGAAAGTCTATCATTTGTACTGTGTTGGGTGCAAGCCTGGTTGCAGCTGTAGAAGGTAGAGATCAACAAGTCACAGCACAGTCACAACATATACAGTCTCTACAAGATTTGGTTCAGTCTCTAAAAGGACAGGTGGAGACTCTAAAAGAACAATTGGCAGGAGAAAAAGCTCAGGTAAATTACTTACAGTCTGTATTGAAAGAAAATCTCCTTGCGGGCAAGAAGGTTAAATCTCTTGAGAAAAGGGTCAAATATCCCAATCAGGAATTAGAGGAAGCGAAACAAAGATCGGACCAAATTAATATTCCTACTAGTTCTTTGAGACCCTTGATTAAAACTGAATTCAAATATGAGGACGATTGGAATGACTCTCCTTAGATAACTACTAAAGAAGTGCCATATTCGGCAACTGAACTAGCTAAATTGAAAAAAGATTTTGGCTGTACTCCTAAGGAGTCGGAAACAGAGTATGTTTGGAGAGTGTCATTGTCTGGTGGGGACCAGATATTGTTAAGTGAAAAAGAAGCCAAAGGCTATTGGGGGCCTGGAGTGTTTTTAACCACCGGCAATCAAAATGCTCCCTGGTCCCTAACCCAGAGGACAGCCTATTGGGCTGGAGGATTAAATCTGTTGGAGAGGGGAGATCCCCTTGCAATTGTTGGGACGGTTGACCAATTGGTAAAAAGTGTACAAATGATGTATGACCGGGAACTTAAACTGAGGCATGAATCCCCAATGATGATGCCGGTCGATCCAAAAAAAATGACTCCTCTTATAAGAGGACTCCTCGATTCTCTGAAACCTATTGGCATTCAATTACAAGGAAAAATACAGGCGATGTCCCAGAGGGATAGGGCTGTCGCCGCATTAGAAGGAATTGTGAACTCTAATTGTCGACCTCAGGAAAAGAAAGTTTGGACCTGGGGAGAGGTCACTCAAGAACTGATTAACTATGGGAGAAAATATGGCCCTGTAGTCACTTCTGTTTCCAAACCAGAATCAAAAGTCTTAAGGCGCACAGAAATGAAAGCACCCCCGAACAAAAGTAAAGAGACATTTCCTGTAACAGCGTCTGGTGACAAAGATGTAGGGAGCAGACAAAAGAGTTTCTGGTCCATGGGATGGCGAAAAGGCATTCCCTGAGAACTTATGGACAGGTTGCCGACAGAAAAATTGGGAAATTTGGTACTGGGATGGCCTGAAAATCCACAAATTAAAGTCGAAAATCCTGTTCCCAGTGCTCCTTTATTGGATTTAACCGCCTCCCACAAGCCGCTGGAAAACTAATACCTTTGCCCCTAGTAGTGAGCGGGGAGGTGAAGGATGTATGTATGTTAGAAGGCTCACTGAAAATCATCGAGGTGATTTATTGATTACTTGTTTTGTAGAACCTAGATTAGTACCCATAACATTTTTGGTAGACACAGGAGCTCAAATTTCAGCCCTTAAAACAGAAGATGCTACACTGAGTGGCATCAGCTTGTCTAAACGACAGATGTTTGTTGCAGATGCTTTTGGTACTGTCCGAGCACAAACATTGGCTAATGTTGGTTTACGATTGCCCGGGGAGGATGCAGCCATTTCGGTAACAATGGTTGTGGGACCATTTCCACTTAACCTTTTAGGACTTAATGTTTTGAGGGGTAAAATGTGGATGGACGATGAGGGGAAAACATGGACATTTGGTGTCCCATCAATTGACATACGACTGTTACAAACTGCACCTTCGCTCTCCCCTTCACAACTGACAAAAGTCAAACCTTATCCATTGCCTTTAGGGGCGCGAGAGGGAATTACTCCCGTGTTGCAGGAACTGAGGGAGCAGGGAATTGTAGTGCCAACCCATTCCCCTTTCAACTCTTCTGTGTGGCCAGTTCGTAAACCGAATGGAAAATGGAGATTAACTGTAGACTATCGAAGACTTAATGCTAATTCAGGACCACTCATGGCTGCAGTACCAAATATTGCTGAACTCATAACATCTATCCAGGAACAAGCTCACCCCATTACGGCTACCATAGATGTCAAAGATATGTTCTTTATGGTTCCTATCCAACCTGGGGATCAGGAATGTTTTGCTTTTACTTGGGAAGGACAACAGTATACTTTTACTCGCCTTCCCCAGGGGTATAAGCATTCCCCTACCCTAGCTCATCACGCTTTAGCGCGTGAATTGGAACAGGTTCCTTTAGAGGAAGGAATAAAAATTTATCAGTATATTGATGATGTGCTCATAGGAGGAAATCAGATGGACAGGGTCCGAACTATACAGGACAAAATTATTTTTCACTTAGAAGGCTTGGGACTGAAAATTCCTCCTGAAAAGATTCAGACACCAGCAAATGAAGTAAAATTCTTAGGGATATGGTGGAAAGGAGGGATGACATGTATTCCTCGAGACACTCTTGCTACACTAGACCAGATAAAAATGCCTGAAACAAAGAAAGAACTGCAACATGTCTTGGGATTGCTTGTGTTTTGGAGAAAACGCATCCCAGATTTTTCTATAATTGCAAGACCTCTGTATGACTTGTTGCGAAAGGGAGTGTCATGGGACTGGTCCCCAGTCCATGACGAAACCCTGCAGTTGCTAGTATTTGAAGCTAATAACTATCAAGCTCTGGGTCTGATCCACCCTTCTGACCCTATCCAAATTGAGTGGGGATTTGCCCAGTCAGGTTTGTCGATACATCTGTGGCAAAAAGGGCCTGAAGGACCCACCCGACCTATAGGGTTCTATTCTAGAAGCTTCAAAGATGCTGAGAAACAGTATTCCACCTGGGAGAAAGGTTTATTTGTGGTTAGCCTAGCCTTGCGAGAAGCTGAACGCACCATACGTAAACAAGCAATTGTGCTTAGAGGTCCTTTTAAAGTAACAAAATCTGTATTGACTGGGACACCACCCCCTGACGGGGTGGCACAGAGAGCTTCAGTAAGAAAATGGTGTGATCAGATAGAACATTACTGTAACATCTTTGAGGTTTCAGAGGGTGCAGCTAAAACCCTAGCTATTCAGGAAACAGCGGCCTTAGATACCGAAAATAACACCACTTCCCCTGTGATGAAGGTGGCCCCCCCGTTTTCAGAACAGCTACAGAATGTGTGGTTTACAGATGCCTCTGCTAAAAGAAAGGGCAAAACATGGAAATATCAAGCTGTCGCCTTACAAATACAGACCCAACAGAAAATCATCACTGAAGGGGAGGGCAGTGCTCAGGTAGGAGAATTAATAGCAGTATGGAGTGTTTTTCAACACGAGGCACAATCTACTTCTCCTGTCTATATCTAAACTGACTCTTTTGCTGTCTTTAAAGGATGTACTGAATGGCTTCTGTTTTGGGAACAGAATGGGTGGGAAGTTAACCGAGTACCTGTGTGGCAAAAGGAAAAATGGCAAGATATATTGACAATTGCAAGACAAGGAAATTTTGCAGTGGCCTGGGTAGCCTCCCACCAAAACAATCAAACCCCTGCCAGCCGATGGAACAACAAGGTAGATGAATTAGCCAGACTTTCTCCCCTCCGTAATGATCACAGATCGGAAGACTGGGAAAGATCGTTAGAGTGGTTACACCTTAAAAGGGGACATACTGGAGCTAAGGATATCTATCAAGAGGCCCAAACTAGAGGTTGGCCGGTGACTCGAGAGGACTGCTACACCTGCATTTCTGCTTGTGCACAATGTCACAGTCATTTAGAGAGACACCCATTGGCAGAGACACCCCTGCATTTAAGGCAGGGAAAGAAACTTTGGGAAGCCTGGCAAGTAGATTATATTGGTCCATTTCGTAAATCAGAGGGTAAATGTTATGTCGTGGTAGGAGTAGAGATAATATCAGGTTTAATTCAAGCAGCAGCGTTTGCACGAGCTACAGGAGAAAACACAGTGAAAGCCTTGAAAATGTGGTTTAGTTTCCTCCCCAAACCACAATCGATCCAATCAGACAATGGTTCCCACTTTACAGCCAAAATAGTTCAAGATTGGGCATCAGGAGAGGGAATCAAATGGATTTTTCACACACCCTATTATCTTCAAGCTAATGGAATAGTGGAAAGGACAAATGGTCTTCTCAAACGTTTTCTTAAACCCCATGAATCAGGTTGGGCAGAGAGACTATGGGAGACTGTTACCCATGTCAATAATCGATGGGGGATAAATGGATGTCCTAAAATCACAGCCTTTTGCCCAAAAGCCCCAAGCTTGATTCCGAGTCCCAGTGCCTCCAACCATTCACAGAATCCCTCTCATTTTCCTGGCCAACCAGTGTTGGTGAAATTGCCCACTATTGGGACTGTACCACTGGTACTGGAAACCCCCATGAACAAATATGCTTGGAAAGCAAAAGATGCCCATGGGAAAGAACACAGAATTCATACTAGGTGGATTGTTTCATCCTTTTAACAATCACCTACTGCCGGTTCCTTAAGAAGAACCGAGTTGTTTTTCTTTCTTTTTTCTTTCAGATAAAACCCTTGATGTCTGCTTGAAGAAACATATGAAGCTATTAACTGTTTGTATAATTTTTGTGGTGATTGCTTTGCTAATATTTTTAGGATGTGTGACATACTATCACAGACAGTGTTTTGGTCGATCATTATCGCTGCCCTTAATGCTAAGGGAAACTCCTGTACCCCCCTCCTCGAACATAGGTGGCAAAATGGATTTATAACATTAGGCCAACAAGTGGCCAATGCTTTTAATTTTACAAACTGTTGGGTATGTGGGAGTCCTTTAGGATTCAGGGACTGGCCATGGATGTCAAAACCGATATCCCCAAGATGGCTTGGAAGTGATCTAAGTGATACAACGACTGGCAATAATTCGCTATATTGGAATGAGGAAATGGAACCATGGAAAATCCAGTTTCTGGGAAAAGGAGAGTATTGTCTTAGTCGTAATGATAGTAATGGAGTTTTTGTGGGTCATAGTATATGTAATTGGACATTTAAATATGGGGATTACTGTATCATCCCTGGGTGTCAACCCATTAATTGTTCAACTTATGATCGTTCCCTCTCCCATTCTGTTGAAGGTGACATGTTATGGTGTTTGTATTATAACACCAATGATGAAAATCTCATCCCTCGACAATCAAGGTGGGCATGGGTCAATGAAACTGGACATAAAAACCAATTTGATAGCTTTTGGTCTAGAACCAATCTCACAAGGATCGTGAAATTGGGGGAAGCTAATTTTGCAACTTGTACCATAAGTGATATAGTTGGCCAAATAATCACAATTAAATGCAACTATATCAGTTGAATAGGAGCATGGAAATGTAATCTTTGGATTAATGGAGTAAAATCAAACAGTCACATTAAACACCCTTTGGGTTTGAAAAACACCACCTATTTTGAGACTCTTTGTAATTCTAACCTAAGACAGAAAGGGAAAGGACCATTTGCAAATGGAACTTGGGCTTTAAAAGGTCACTATTGTATTTGTGGTCGTTATGCATATCGAAAATTACCAAGTAATTGGAGTGGGACAGGTTATGTAGGCTTTATACGCCCCTTCTTTTTCTTATTACCAGACCAAAAGGGAAGCAATTTGGGAGCTAAGGTATATGATGACCTAAATTGACATCAACGATCCATTAATATTTCTATGACAAGTGGAAGTAGCCAATCCTGGAGGAAAAATGAATGGACGCCCCAAAGTATTATACAGTATTATGGACCTGCAACTTGGAATCCCAATGAACTCATTAGCAGTGCTCGAGAACCTATCTATAATCTGAATCGTATTATTCGGCTACAGGCTGTTTTGAAAATTATTACTAAACAAACAGATAAAGCTCTTGACTTACTGGCAGATCAGGCAACTCAAATGTGAAATGCAATTTATCAACACAGGATGGTTCTCAATTACCTGCTAGCCTAAGAAGGAAGTGTTTGTAGTAAATTAAATGTTTCTACTTGTTGTTTGAAAATTGATGACAATGGTGAGGTAGTTAAACAAATCACATCAGAGATACGGAAGTTAGCCCATGTTCCCGTCCAAACTTGGAAAGACTGGAACATTGACTTGTTTTCCTGGCTTCCTGGGAGCCCCTGGGTAAAACGAATCCTATTTTATTTGTTATGTGGATTAGCCATCTTATTGTTTTTTGCCATGTGCTGTTCCATGTTTTATAAGATTAATTCAACACGTTATAACTAACATGCAATTTGCTACTATGGTTTCACCCGATGGCGTAAAACAAATTCGAGTAGTACGTCGAAATGTACACACAATAACAATTTAATAGCCAACAAGAATTTGGGAACAATTGACTCTTAACAATTCAGATAAAGAATAAAAATAAAATAGCAGCAAAAACAACCGCCAGGAACGCATAGACGAGGATATGGTAACGCCTTTTATACTTTTCCACCTCTGCCATAAGTTCTTGACGTGTGATGACAGAAAAACGCACCCTCTGCCTAAACAACAACAGGAAGAAAAAAAAAATTGATGAACCATATAGGTTAAACGTTTTGGGAACACTCACCTTACGGAATGTTCAGATGGGGAAACAGAATGTTCAGAGGGGGAAATGTGCACTCTAGACCCTTCTTCCCTGGCAGGTGACGCGGCGGTCTGGTGGTGAGAAAACATTACATTGAAAACAGGGACCTATTGTTTGACCATAGTGCCATAAATGTTACCATTAACAGACTTACCGGAGTGGTAAGCTTGGGAAATGGGTCCAGGACTTCATCTGGACATGCAGTAGCCATTTTTTATCACACGAATGATCCATGTATGCCTTTGAACATGCGCATGTGCAATGTTAAAGCCCCACGGAATGTGTTGGAAAAATCTGGAAAGACCACGCATGTGAAATCCCTATAATCTAGCCATGATAGAGACGCATGTAAAAAAAAAAAAAAGGGAATGTGTTAAGAAACTATAGTGTTTATAGTTCATTTAAATAATATTGATTTTTATTATTACTTAAGTGAAACGTATAGCTATAAGTGTTGCTTTTAGGTTTTGTTTTTGTAGGTTATTATTATATGTATTACCCAACCCTTTGGATTTATTTTGAAAACCGTGTGTTTGATATCCCACGAGTTCCACTATTCGGGATGAATTGCGAGTAGGAGATCGCACTCTTCTACCGTGCAGAGTGTGTCATCTCCTGCTCCCATCATTTCAAATTGTAAAGATCGTTTGTGGAGAGACAAACAAATTGGTCCGTGACCCTCCTGGTCGAGGTTCAGTCTAATTTAAATGCCCACCTCCTGGCTCTTGATTCTTAAACAAGTTTTGGGAACAAGGGCCAGAGGGTTAGATCAACCAGTCCACTCCTTTACAACCCCTAGAGGAAAAATGGAATGGACCATATCAAGTGTTGCTGACAACTCATACTGCTATCAAGATTAAAGAGCAAGCTGCTTGGATCCACTATTCGAGAGTGAAGAAAGCTCCTAAGAAATCATGGGTCGTCGTCCTGACAAGACCCACAGGACTAAAATTCTTCAGGTCATAATTATAATCGGGTGGTTACCAAATTTGTACTTAACTTATGGAATAAGAATGCACATATATTTCTGGTGCAAGGAATCTCGTAGACTCTGAATAAAACTGATTGTTGGATATGTACACATATGCCCGAGTATGGAGAAAAGGGCATATCACTGATCGGAATCCCATTGCCTAGGAGTCAATATACCAGCAATGATAGAAAACTTGGAAAACAAAACAATCGATGCTATAAAGGCACAGAAAATAGGAATATTTAGCTTGTCACGAGTGGTATTACAAAACAGAATGGCTTTGGATTTATTATTGGCTGCTCAAGAATGGATATGTACAATTATTAATACCAGTTGTTGTATATATATAGATCAGAGTGGAAGAGTTTCCACTGATTTAGAAGAAATTTGTAAACAAACCAGAGTATTAAACGAGATTACAAAAGATGATCTTTCTTGGGGATTTGAAGAAATGTGGAACAAGCTGACTTCTTGGTTACCTAACCTTCAATGGTTAAAACAGATTTTTTTTTTATTAATCATTTCTATAATATTTGGAGTATTTGTATGTTTATTACTTAGATGTATGTTTTGGTATTTGAATACAAGTAGATACATATGTATGATGCAAAGGAATTTGCATGTATCTAGAAAAGGGGGGAATGATACCAGTTTCTTAACTGGTAGGATAGGGGTATTATACTCAGATTCACATTCTACCAATAATCCATATTTCAGAAATTGTTCAATAATTGGTTGAATCCCTCTTTTATCTTCCAATCTTAAAGGATACTGTTTAATCCTAATTGTCTTTGTTCCCTGTTTAAGTTTTATTATTATGAGTGAAGCTGATTTTGCCCGGCCTGGTACTTCAGAAGCCCATACCCCTGGATATATCTGTTTTTGGACTTCTTCAGGTATGTTAGTGCTGGTAGGAGAATTTATAAGGTTTAAACTGAGGGCTTCAATCAGTTGTTCATTCCCTACCTTAAACTCCAATTTCCCTTCAGAAAATTTTATCTCTTCTCCCAATTGCTCTAATAAGTCCCTTCCTGTTAAGGGCCTAGATGAATTAGGCATGTACAGAAATTTATGCACCCCCAATTGCTTCCCTATTTTATAACTAAGAGGTTTCAGGAAATATGCCTTTTCACTTTGGCCAGTAGCTCCCCGTACTGTTACAAAATCATCATCTATAGGCATCAATGCTTGATTTAAGATCAAAAATGTTGCCCCTGTGTCAACCAAAAACTCTATTTTATGTTGCTGATTCCCTAGCTTTAATACAACCAGCAGGTCCGCTAGGGTAGATTCCCTGGGTCCTCGTCAGTACTTCTCGATATGTGCTTGAGTTCTTCCTCTTCCTCTGCACCTTTCGGGACATTCATTTTTCCAGTGCCCTTGTCGTCTACATATTGCACACTGGTTCCTCCCTAAGGGCTTCCAAAATCTGTCTCCCCTAGGAGCCTGAGTTTCTGTCAAAGCTGCCACCAGTATCCTCCTATCTTTTTTCTTATCTTCCTCTTCCCTGTTTCTATATAGTCTCCATGCTTCATCTAACAAAGCCTCCAAGTTCCTGCTTTCTGTCTACTTCAACTTCTGCAATTTCCTTCGTATATCACTTGCTGACTGCCTTTTGAACAAAGAAACCAGCTGTTGGATTCCAATTTCTGACCTAGGATCTAGTGGGGTGTATTTTCTCATGGTATCTCTCAATCTATTGAGGAATTTGGATGGAGTTTCTTTTGATCCTGTTGAATTTCATACAGGGTTGACCAATTAATGGATTTAGGAATCGCGTTCTCCATTCCTTGTATGATCCATTCTCTGTAAGCGGTCAACAGGCTCATGTGGGCACTATGATTAGGATTCCACCTCGGATTTTGTAAAGGGAAGTGATCTTTAATATCTTCCCTTGTGGGTTTAAGACGTCCACTAGCCAAACCTTGAGATGCTTTTAGTACCAATTGTTTTTCAGTTTCTGTCAAATGATCCAGCAATAGCTGAATATCTTCCCAATTGGGGTTATGCTGCTTCAAAATAAGTTGGAAATATCTGCTCACCCCCACTGGATCATCACAGTAGCCCTTGGCCATGTTTCTCCAGGATTCAAGATCATGCGAAGAAAATGGGACTCTTGCCAAAACTGTTTCTCCATCTGGGCCTACCGCTTCCCTTAACGGAGCCTGTATCACGGTCTGTTCTTTCTTTCCTCGGGTGTGGGAGGATACAGGACTGTCAGACAGGCCTCCAGAAATAGAATCCCTGTCCTCCTCCCGCTTGGGACTTACTGGAGCTCAATAATATTCCGGTAAATCCCCCTCTTTAGGATCCCTTACCTTCTCTAACTTTATACATCTCTGCCCTATACTACATGCTGAACAACACCTTTTCAACTTGCCTTTTCCTTCCTTCCTTTGCTCACTCTCTAATGCTAACACCATGGGGTCTTGTGGAGGCACCAATCCACAATCTTTCTGGTATGCAGGGTTGTTTCGGAAAGTGAAAAACATATCTGCATATATGGCTTCTTCCCATTTTCCTTCCCTTCTTAGGAAGAGTATCAGTTGTAATATAGTGTTATAATTTAAGGTTCCATTCGGGGCCACTTTTCTTCATCCTCCAACTTATAGAGGGGCCACCATTGATTGCAAAATTTAATGAGAGTTTTATTATTTACGCTTCCCCCAGGTGCCCCTGCAATTTCCTTCCAACGGGTTAAAATACAATGTAGAGGGCTTATTTTCAGTACTTCCTTACTCCTTACCCCACACACCCCCCACACCACCCCCACCCCCCCCATCACTAAATTGCACTCTTCTGACAAATAAAGTCTGAGCACCAGGAACAATTAGCTCGAATATATGAATTACACTGATAATAAGGCGGACAGGCGCAGTCCAGGCTTTACATCAGCAAGGTCCTATATACCTGAATCCTAATCTACCTCCCGTACATTAACAAGGTATAATACAACACAGAACACATAATAAAAGCATACTTGCACACACTCCACACTTGCTTCATACTTCTCAGTCACACAATCATACAGAAAACAAGTGTTGTTAACTCCAGATACGTGAGCTCAAAATATACACCATACCGGGCACTTACAGCAGATATAGGTAATTACCACCACAATACACACTCCTCCTGCTATTCCAACCAGGAGGGTCTAAGTTACCATCAAGACACATGTGTTACCCAGTCAAGATCCCTTTCCAATGGGTTTTACCTCGACCACCCAGGGGTGAGCAATTCAGCTCTCTACCTCACGTAGGACGTCTCCTCAAGACTTATAGGTACCCCTTCCCATTCAACATACCTGGTCCGCTGATGGTCCTTGTCTGCCCCTGCAGTGATTGGGCGAGCAAGGGAGTTCCTCTGAGAAGTCTCGGGGCGCGCCAAGGATGTCCTCCTCTCAGTTGGTAGTTGAGCTCATCTACATCGCTACTAACTGTCCCTTCTCGAAGTGCTAGGTGCTAAGCTCCCACCCTTCCCTCTTTCTTGGGTGTTAATGTTTCTGTTATCTATGCAGTTTCTGTCTGCAGCAGAGTTTTAGGTTTTTTCACCATATCACTTCATATGTCTTTTCTAAATCAGCTAACCCCACAATGATGAGTAGGGGAAAAAAAGTGCCATATCAAATGGTAATAAAATATTTTAGAAGTCTCATTTAATGTAAGCAATGTTAGTTCATTTCTTTTTCTAGGTATTTTATTGTTCTTTCAGTGGAGCTAATGAAGTCGGGGGTAATTTTTTTGTTCCTTTCTTAGGTAGTGCAAATCCTTGCAAAATCTGAGGTAATATCACCCCCTTCTGCTCACATTGATGCTGGCTAGGGTCAGTAAGCTACATATCCAGCATAGCAAAACACTGGTACCTGAGTGCCACTTGCACAACCGAGTAGGAAGAATGAATTCTACTGTTACAGTATAATTAATGTTCACCGAACTATATATTTTCAATTAAACTATTTTAAAAATTCTCTAAGCTAGCTTGTTCCAAGAATTTCTGAACAGCATGTTATTAAATAAGCTAAAAGACTGCAAATTTGCTTTAACTCTCTACCATGAATAAGTGCAAAATTTAATTAATAAAATATTCATTTGGATATTAGGGAGCAGTTTTTGTTATCTGCAGGTCATTTTCATTTTAGTATGCCTCTTCTGATCATCTGTCAGAGCAGCATATCTTTTCTGATTTCATACTGGGAAGGTTTCTCTGCTTGTGAGATGGAAAGAATTTTACTTGTATGCCTATTTGATTTACAGACTCGTGGTACTGTTCCGGTCCAGGAAGACCTGAGCCGGGAAGATACTTTGTTATACCCAGAGTGAGATTAAGACACAAACGAGGTCAAATGCCACAAATCAAGGAAATTTATTGTGTCATGTGGTAAGAAAATAGCGATAGGAAAGAGAGGGAAAGATAGGAAAGAAGGAAAAAGAAGGAAATCTAGCAAGCAGTCGGGATAGAGTTGCAAGAGAGTCACCACTGTGGATCCAGCGGCATCCTGTAGGTCTGTAGTCTCAGTTCGTGTCAGTGGTGGGTGTCTCCGGATTGCCACTTACTGTTTGATTGCACAGTCTTTTATAGGGTGTTCAGACCCCCTCCCCCCCTTCCCCCAGACAATGGCATGTGCCACATTCCTCCTGGGGCAATTGCGATGGCTGCATAGATAACGATCACTGCATAGATAGTGGTGATTGTCCATGTCTAGGCACATCCCTCACAGCAGCGTGGCCTTTCCTTGACCCTGGCCGAAAACTGATGTCAGGCACCTGTTGGCTCCTTATCTGTTCACAACTGTTAAAGACTTGCAGGAGCTCAGCTAACAAGCTTTGAGACAGTCAGTTGGAGATATGGTCTCTCACAGATACACAAAAAATGCCTATTACTAATATATTATACTCAGGTAGGTTCCTCAGCAAGTAGGTTCCTTACTTGATTAGTTCTTTAAGTTGATTAGCAGTATAGTACATCAGTTGTCTGGGCAAATTACTCACTTTGACACAATTAAATCTGATGCTGAGGTTATGGTTTCGTGTTCATTTCTCTCATTGGAATTATATTGTATGAACTCACTCTAGGATAGAATGAATTTTGTAGTTAAAATGTAATGAATATAAGATACATGACATCCCCTGTGTATTGTGTGTCTGCCAACATCTTGTGAGGCTGTGGACATCCTGTTATCTGTCGGCATCCTAAGCTAAAACACACCCAAGGAGGAAAGACAGATAGCAAGAACTGGTTGAAACTGGTAACTCACCCAACTCAGCATTTTCTGGCAAAAGGTGAAAAGTACACCTTGAGGAAGACCTACGGCCTTCCTCCCAAAGACCACCGCCCGCATCCCGAGGACCCCTGCCCACAATTCTTGGAAGAATTTGCGCAAGCACAAAAGACTGATAAGCTAATTAACATACGAAGCGAGAGTAGGCGGGTTTAGGTAATGACTATGTATAGGCGTTAATTGAATAGTCATTGTTTTACGGTATAAATATAAGATAGTTAGCTACTTTAGACATGCACGTTAGGCGGAAGGATCCCCCGTGCATCCAGCGCTGCCAATAAAGGATACTCAGTCACTAAGAAATTTTGACTACGTTCTTTAAATCAGGAAGCAGCAGTTTGAGCTGTATGGTTCCTTCCATCCTTGGATGTTCATTTCTGTGTAATGAGCCAAAGCAGTGAACTGAACTGGGGCTGAGCCAGGTTAAATATAATTTAGCTAAAACTAAACCTGTGGTTGTCAGTTTAGGGAAGTGTTCCAGGTCACTGCGCAGCTGCATGGGCAGCACAAGCTGGGGGAGCAGCCCTGGGGCAAGCGTGAAGAAGGAGAGGGGTGGGGGGGAAACTACTTACACTTGTATTTTTTGCTGCAGAAAGTGGTCTTGAGTAAAGGTTTGACTGTGTTTTCCTCCCCATGCAGAACATAACTATTTAAAATGTTAAAACAAAATTAAGAGCATTCTGGAAGCTTTTAGCAAATCACAGAAGAAAAAATACCTCTGGATGTTTTTAATGTTAATATTCTCTGAAATCTTTCACATATGTGTGATATGGAGAAATAGTGTGAAATGGGGACAATGGACATCGATTGTGATTGTATATGTCTGCTCAGGAATGTGGGTATGGTGACTGGTCATGGGTGCGGTGTCTGGTCACATAGGCACACAGCTCTGAGGAGACAACTACAGTTTTGAGGAGACGCCTGCCCTTCTTCCTCTAATAAAGGGGCTATTTATAAAAAGGATGAGAAAAGGATGAGAGACATTCCAATATTATCTAGAGGGAGGGAGGGAGTTCTAAGTCTTCTTGCTGGAGAAGATCAGATGGTCACAAGGACATGAATCACCTACAAACCTGCAAGACTACCACATTCCAGGCAACAGACTGATAAGCTAATTAACATACGAAGCGAAGCGAGAGTAAGGGGGCTTAGGTAACGAATATGTATAGGTGTTAATTGAATATTCATTTGTTTTACTGTATAAATGTGAGATGGTTCAGCACTTCGGGCATGCACGCTTGTGGAGGAGCCATCCCCTGTGCATCTGCGCGCAATAAACATACCTACTTTATAACTTTCGAGTTATAGAGTCTAATTCCGTACGTCATGTGCACTGCAGGGGCTGGCCACTATGAGTATCATTTATGTGTTTTCTACAAACCACAACTGAGTGTTATAAATTCCGAGTCAATTTTTAGTTTTATATGATTTATTTATGGGGTTAATAAAAGGCAAGTAAACAGCGCTGGGTGTGCGGGGAGTTAGGGCTTCTCTAACACGCACACGTGTTACATCGGGCAACTGGTTTTATATGTTCCTAAGCTAATACATATTCATCACTACTTCTAAGAAAGGCAGGGTTATTACAGTTAGTTTCCGGAATTCGACCCCTTCCACTGGCACATGCGTATCAGTTCTCGGTGGTCCCTCTGGGGGTCGTTTGGGCTGAAGGCTCGCAGTCTTCCTCCCAGGCTTTGTCCTCCAGTCGTCCTTCAGTTTCCTTTTCTTCCTTATTTGGTAATCTCTTGGCTGGATGTCAGAGACTTGTGTAGCATCCCATGCGATAGTTAACAGTCATTTTGAAACTCCTTTGTTCTCCTGTCCCCTAGATCCAGGTCCCAATGTTTACCTTTTAAACCCTCTATTGACACGAATTGCTGGACCATTTCTTACATGAGGTCTAAAAAAGAACTGGGATACATAACTTTGTTGTGTTTGGAAAACTCACTGCTCTTTTTGTTAGCCTATTTACTCTGTGAGGCCAGGGAACTCTGTTATCAAGAGTGAATAGTTCCAGCTATGAGTCAACCAATTAATTTAAAGCAAAGAAGGAGAAAGCTGTTTAACAGTCTGGAAACAGACACTGACTGCTTTCCAATACCACTGAGGTAAAGAGAAGTTCTTATGTTAGTCCTGAAGCAACCTACTTGATACACAACATTCGGTCTTTGTTATGGAAGATGTTTATTTCAACAGGAAGAGTGAGTCTGTGAAAAGATTGATCACACTATAGATGCAGTACCTGTATGGATGCAGTACCTGAACCGCAAGTTGTCATTCTGCACGGTTGTCTTTGTGGGACTGACCTGCAGAATCAGACTCCACAATCTTATCAGATTGTAAAGTAGGCATGTTTATTCAGCGCTGGGCAGCGCGGGGTGGAGGGTGGGGGTGGGGGGTGGGTGGGGGTGGGGGGTGGGGGGTGGGGTGGGTGGGGGGGTGGGGGGGTAGTCCCACCAAAGCCATGCGCACCTGGGGCAACAACTTGCTAAAATTTATACAATCAAATGTTGCATATACATAAGGTTTCCAAATACGCCTATACATATTCATAACCTAACCCCGCTTCTTATTAAAATTAGTTCCAAGAAGTCATTTTCATAAGTCTCTCCCAGCTGGTGCCTCTTGGTGGGGGTCGTGGGGGTCGTGGGGATGAAGGCTTGGTAGTCTCCCTCACTCTGAACTTTTTACCTTCTCTCTTTGCACAGACTCAGTTGTTCCTTGGTCTTTGTCCAAACTATAGAGTTGGTTTTAGCTAGTTCTCATCACAAACTGTCCTTCAGGAGGAACTGTAGACTCCTTGCTTCAGTTAATTTACACAATGGTTAGTAAAACAAAGCATTATTTATCAACAACAATCTAGGTAATCGTTAAGCAATTAGATCTAATAACATTTCTTTAACCTCTGCCCTCGGGACGTTGCACTGCTTAAGATGTCCTCACGGCTGTGCAGCCACACAACCGTGACCTCTCCACATGCCGAGAAACCCATGGGCCATCCTGAGAAGTTCTGAGGTGCTTAGAGAATTGTGGGCAGTGGGTGATGACCCAGCAGACTTGCAGGGAAATTGCTGCTGCTTGGTTGGACCAAAATAAATTTAGGATAAAGCAACGTATTTCTTTCCTACCCACACCCACAGAGACAATTAAAACTATTGGATTATTAAAAACTTAGAGCAAACCCCCAACCTTTTGCAGATTCTTAAAACATGTTGCTGGTGATAGTGATATTTTACTGCTTTCTGTTTGGTTTTTGGACACATATCATGAAATCCAGTGATTATTACAACTGTGTGACAATTGACTGAGCAGAACAGACAGCAAGTGCAAATCAAAGGTTTGCTCAGCCACAGTTTCAAGCACCACAAAAAGGAGGCCCCAGATTAACAAAACAGGGTGTTACAGGGACTGGACTGCAGTGCTAGAAATGCATTAAGTGGAAGGGAATGAGGGGAAAGCAGGGTAAAAATAAATAAAAATTTGACAAGAGGGAAAAAATAAAGAAAAACAAAGAGGAGGAGTGGTGGTCCTAGGAAAGGGGAAAGCTAATGCTTCAATGGAAGAGTTCAGGTGAATTGTGACTACTGTGAGGATTTTTGGGCAAAGGCTTCCTCCCTCTCTGACACTCACCCAAAGGAGTTGTGTAGCTGTGCAGCTCTACGCTACATATAAAGTCAAAGCCACTCACTTCTTGCTTCTATCAGGTGAATTGTTTCTGCTATCAGAAGACAATCCATACCTGCTGGAGATAAGTCATGCCTTGCTCCTCTGTGAAATATAAGATTGTAGCTAAAACCAAACCTGAGCTCTTTTTTCCATTGACTGAGGGAAAATTGTCCCAAATGTCACACTGATGCTGACCTGTCATGAATGGGGAGCTTGATCTGCAGAAAGGATTTAGAGGTGGCTTCTGCGTTACTGCAGTAACTCAGAAAATAACCCTGTGTTGTTCATTTTGCCTTGTTTTTGAAGGATACAGTGTAGGGCAACAACTTTTCTTTAAATTTATGTTTTAAAAAAGCTAAAAATACTGACTTTTCAAGGGTTCAAAGCCTCCAGCTTGGAGTAGATTTCCAGAAGACAACTCTTGCACCTGAAAGCAAGGCAAGCTTTTTCCTGAAGTTCAATATTCAGAAACTCTCTTACTGGACAGATTTTCAGAAATCTTGGGAGGCCCACGTGTTGAGACTTTTTGAAAATGCTGATTTTTGCAATGAATGGGATATAAGTTTGGAAGTTTTTGTTTGTTTCTTTTTAACATGATCTTCAATTGTGGCTGCTGAGCTCTGGAAAAATGCTCTTAAATGTCATTGTCTGTGTTTTGGCTATATACTGTACTGAAAGATTGCTCCCAAAGGTATCCTCAGGTTTTAATTTCCTGGCTTTTTACAATGTCCAGCTCCTGGAATGTCTCTGATGGCAGAGCACCCCAGAGAGCATGCCAGAGAGTATTATCTGGGTCCTGTGTGCTTCCAGTGTGCCCTTGCAATCCTTGTAGTCAATATATTCCTCAAGATTGTGTGTGGCCTGTGCTGTCACACCTGTTTGCTCTGCCCCAGTGTTGTTACACACTCAGACTCTGTCAGTGGCACAAAGAGCTTGTAAATACTGTCATTCATAATAAATAATGACACTCCTATATGGTCACTCTGCTCTCCTACAGCAAGTAGGTAGTAACACAAAATGGTCAAAGGGCAGCATCACATTTTCATCAGGTTCTGGAAATGAAAGCTGTCCAAGGAGGTTGCTGCAAACATGCCCTCAATACTTACAGTCAGAGCATGCACCAAAAATCAATAAAGCCATGGCTGGTTAGGTTGAGGAGGGGATCTTGTTCTCAAGTGAGGCTAGAAAAAAAGGCTCTGGCTTGAACACAGAATGACCCAAGAAGTCTTCATCAAGGCAGTCCCTCACCATGTATCAAGAAGTATAGTAGAAGACTACGCAGAAATTCAAGCAGTACAGGAAAGAAGATATTTCACTTCATTTCCATCACCTACATAAGCAACTAGAAAATTTGTCCAAAAGAAATGGGGAAAAAATTCAGAAAAAGGCCTAAAATGCTTTCAGATGACACAATTTTTTAAATTTAAACACAGCATATTGGATACTCAAAATAATTGTCAAAGTAGGTTCTATTATCCACCTGAAAGAGTAGAACTAAAAAGAGTTGATGTGTTTAAAGCAGAGTGAAGGTGTTATTTAGAAATAAAAAATATACAAATCTTTAAAGAGCAGAAATCATGTCAAAACAGGAAAAGGGGGGAAGCATTAATTCTGATGAGTTAAACATGGAATTTTAATGATGTTGGCCCAAAACAATTTTGAGGAACTTGTTGAGCACTTTTTCAAACACTTCAGAAATAGGAAGCTTACCAGAGAGTCTGTAGGGCCAATAGATGACTGAGGTGTAAAAGGTGGGCCATTTCCATAGCTGAAAATTAATTCCTTTTGAATATCCAAGCACATTTTGACACAGTTCCTTATCAAGGATTCTTAAAAGGAACTATATTGTCATAGGCTCTTATAGATTAAGAGTTGGCTGAAAGACAGGGAACAGAACAAAAATACTTGGTCAGAGGAAAAAGTTATCAGCACAGACCCATAGGGTTCCTGTGATATGACAATACCTGTGTGGCATGACAATAATAAATGTACAGGAAAAGTACATGGTTCTGAAGTTCTCTTAAAGTCACATCAATTATGAACTTAAAGATATCAAACTTCTGTGTCATGAATCAATGTGCCATGGGCGTTGTGCCCAGCACACGGAGGGTGTGTGCCATTGGCTTCTCTTCTGGGAACTAGTAAGCTAATTTTTCAAAATATGTTGGCACACAGTTTCCTGGCACATGCAAACAAGTTACCTTTGAAGCTGAAATTTCCTTCCCATTAATAGAATCCGTGCAAGAACCTGTGATCTCTACAGTGGCTTATAGCAATGTAAAAAACAAGATGAGCCTGAGTTTAGTTGCAGGGTTCACAAGCACCTTGTGGTGGTCCGGTCTGTGACCACTGCTGGTCAGTGCACCATTGCTCCTGTGATAGTAACCTGGTATCACAGCCTACGTGATGCATTTCAGCAGCTTCTCATGTATTGCTACCAGCTCGTTGCATCACACTTTTAATGGAAAAACAGCATAGTCCTAAATTCCTTATGGCAGGGCTGCCCTGATCAGAAGGTTGTGCTTGAGCTGATAGGTGGGATGCAGGCCTATCCTTCTGTACACAACTAACTTTGTTCCTTGACAAATGAGTCTTGGAAAAGCCACCTGCTATTCATGTGTTGATTGCATGATCAGTGTTCCAAGGTCATATGCATCGATGCTCACTGTGTCACTACTCTTTTGTGGGTGTCCTAGAGGTGTTCTTGGCCTGGCTACAGCTCAGGCCTTTGCCTCCTTTAGAGCCTGTACCAAACTACTGCTAGTTTGGTTAAGGGGTCGAGTGCATCCATCACAAGGCCATGTAGTAAATACTGGAGCAGGAGCTTTTGGGATGGCTGGGATTCCAAAATGTCCCACCTCTCTGGTATTTTGAGGACGTTTCCATGGCCAGACTTTACCATTGAAATTTGGATGAAGGCTGTGTACTCCTGTCCTGGCACCTTTACTGGGTAACTTAACAGGGTGGTATAGATGTAGCCCATGTATGTCAAACCAAAATCCTAAAGGACTTTCCTGTTTATAAAACTTACAGTACACAGTATGATCAAATTTACTTCTATGGAGCTAATCTCTTCATGACTAGGAATGAGTGACTGTAGCTTTAGAGTTCCTCACACACACATTGGAGGTTCTTCAAAATCTGCATGCATACTTTGTGTCCAAACTTAAACGTGATAGAACTCAGTTCTTTGACCTGTACACATACGAGTAAATCAGCCAGTAGAAGGAATTATGGAAGTAGTTAATGTTGGCTGGCATGCAGGCATTACAGTCAAAGATTTCTGAAATTTGCTCTAATATATGGGCCGGTTTCTTCTCTCCACTACTTAATGGAATCAACTCGCACTTTAGAATGAAAAGACATTCTGCAAGTCAACTAAAGTAATGCCTGTGGATTAAAAAGCAGTATTTTAATTGATAAAACCTCATGTGCCACTAGCATATAAAGGTACAAGACTTTCAGGCTGGAGCAAAACATCCATTGAACATATTGCTTTTCTTACTGGGACTTTAGAAAGGGAAAGAAAGGAAAAGAGAACGCAACAAATTGTCATATCTTGCAATTTCACCTCAAAATTTTGCCCAAAAGGTTAACTAACTGTCTTTCAACTCTAACGTCCTTCTTTTTCACTATGGACCGAGTCAAGATGTTGAAATTAATGTATGCAAAAGAGAATTCTGAAGCTTTAGTGTGCCATTTTGTTACTTAAACAAAACTCTAAAAAATTCATTTATTCCTTTGTGACTTTTTGTCAAACTGTGTATAATTCTGCTTCCTGTACATGAACCACCTGTGCAGATAAGCCTTTTTGCATGTCTATATTCATTTGGAACAAAAGAATTCAAACTGGTTTTCAAAGCAATGTTCTAGCCTTTCCACTTTTTGGTGCTTAAAATGCTAAAATAATAAAAAAATTGACTTAGCGTTTCTAGACTTTATCACTGCTCCCAGACTGTAGTTGTGCACATATTTATAAATTGCTTTACAGTTACGATTATCAAAACAGATAATGCTCTCAATAAAAGGAAAAAACCCACAATAAAGATGGGCAAGGAAATGATGAGTGACTATATATCATGTTTACTATTACTACTGTGATATATGAAACCATCACCATAGTAGGAAGCACATACAAATTTGCAGAGATATCTATTGAATGGGCTGACACAAATTCATCTGAGGACCTGAGAGGCCTACATGAATCTCCATGACCCTTAATAACAAAGGTGACCTAAACACTGAGGAGATGAATCCAAGGATATCATCTATATGAATTGGATATCCTCAAAGCCCACTCAGGATTTTGACCTGAAGAATCAACTGCATTTTGATGCATTTCCTCAGAACTTCATCCACTTCCTTAGAAGTCATAATAGTGTTATAATATGGATATTGTCTTCAGAGATATCTGATTCTAATGGAAACGTCAATATTCAAAAGCTTACACTGTGATGCACTTCAACATTAAAATGTGTTATGATATCAGATATTTGCAAGATAGGCTCATAATTTAAAAGCAAGAAGTCTATGGAAATATTGTTAGGACTTTTTCATGAGAAACTATAGGGGCTGCCTTTTTTAATGGAGAGTTGCCTTTATTTTATATGCTTCTGAATAAGCCTATTTCAGCCAGAAAAAGAAACTACTGCAAAATTTTGTTTGAATCATTCAGAAATGTCTAAAATATAGAATATGCTAAAATATATATTTTCACTGTAAGAATGTTCTTTTAGGGCATTTATAGCACTCATTGCTGCAGTTTAGACCAACTGGTAAGACAAATCCCCAAAGGTCAAGATCAATCATATGTTAGACATCATGAATTTCAGTCAGCTCTCTGTGAATGCTATTGCTGGTACCCTTTATCCTTTCTTACTACTTTGTGGGTTGTGGGGGAGAAGAGGGTAACATGACAGACAAAAGCATGCAAGGACAAAGGCTCACTCCAATAAGTTTCAGGTTGTACATATTTTACATATGTCAGGATTGTAAAAACAGATTTCAGCCTCTTACATTTTTGGAAGGACTTTATATCCACTAGAAATAATTGCAGAAGTCTCTATGACTCTACTTGTATAATGTGTCCAAGAGCACCTGGAATACAGGGCAGATGCTTCTATTTATGTGTATGTATATGAAACAACTAAAAGATTTTTTTTCTGTCTTCTAACAGGTTCTATCTAAAAAATGGAAGAAAAACAGTGAATGTCAAAGAGCAGAAAACTTTGCATCAATTTTCAATAACTACATGAAAAAACACTCACTTCTCCATGAAGGACATGTAATTGTATTACTAGCCAAGGTGCCAGTTTTAGTTTGGGGAAAAACCTTGGTTTATATTCTGTTTTTTAATACTGATCTCCTACTATCTGTATAGTAAAATACTAGAAAAGCAAACGGATTTTTAAATTTCCAAGATTCCTGCTCCTCAATTGTATTCTTTGTTGTAAACCTGCAAATAAAATTTTATCACGAAATTTATCTCAAGTCTAAAAAAAATGAGGTAGATGACACCATCGAGTGGTGGGAAATAACAAGTCTTAAAATCAGTGTAGTTGCAGAGTTGGTGATATATTTGAAAAAGGTTGTTATGCCAAGATCTTCCCTGAATCCACAAGAAAAAAAAGAAATAGAAATAAATCAGGGAAGCAAGAAAACAAGAAAGAAAAAAAAAAGAAAGAAAAAAAGAGAGAGAGAGAGGTGTTGCAAAGGTGACATCTATTAGGACCAAGAAGCCAAAATGAGATTTTTTTTCCTCGCATTTGCATTACTTCACCAAATGGATATACTCACTACTAATTAGAAGGAAAAGGCGATTTAAAACAAATTATAAAAAATAGGTATTTGGTTAATGTTATCATCAATGTTTGAATATGTATCAAAACCTATAAGTCTTTAAAAATCATTTTGAATATGTGCTTGGAAATCTAAAAATTTCTATATGCCCAGCTTTCAAGTTTCACGAAGGTTGAAGAAAGCAAGAATTAAAATAATAAAGTGCTTGTTAAACTCATTTAAGCCTCCAGAAATGTGCTTAGAGAGGTGATTATAAAACACACAGATGAGATTCTGAATTAACTATTTGTTATTTTGTGCAGACATCTGCTCATATCTTGACTGAAAGGAATATATTTCTTGCAAGTGTAAATGGGAGATGTCAAAAATGGTGCTTACAGAACATTTGGCTACCCAGGTGTCTTGGTTTCAGCTGGGACAGAGTTAATTTTTCTTCTTAGTAGCTAGTGCAGTGCTGTGTTTTGAATTTGGTGTGAGAACAATGTTGATAGCACACTGATGTATTTAGTTGTTGCTGGGTAATGTTTATACTAAGTCAAGGACTGTTCCGTTTCTTGGGCCCTGTGAGCCAGAGGGCTGGAGGGGTACGGGAAATTGGGAGGGGACACAGCCAGGACAGGTGACCCAAGCTAGCCAAAGAGGTATTCCATACCATATGACGTCATGCTGAGTATATAAACTGGGGGAAGAAGAAGGAAGGGGGGGACATCCAGCATTATGGCGTTTGTCCTCCTGAGTAACCGTTACGCGTGATGGAGCCCTGCTTTCCTGGGGATGGCCGAACACCTGCCTGCCCACGGGGAGTGGTGAATGAATTCCTTGTTTTGCTTTGCTTGCCTGCGCGGCTTTTGGTTTACCTATTAAATTGTTCTTATCTAAACCCTTGAGTTTTACATTTTAGTTTTATTTACATGCTAGCTTGAATTTATAGCTGTTTTTTCTGTTTAGCTATGAAGGGGCAGGTTTCTGTGCTTACCATGGGGCTTGCTTGCCTTACTGTATATTAGTCTAGTGCTCGTTAGTGGGGCTGCTTCTTGCTTTTGCTGTTTGCTGTACTGCTTATCATCTTACTGTGCTCTCCCGGGAACATTCTGATAACAGCAATGGTGATGCGCCGGGGCTGGCAGATGGCCAGGGCATGGCTGCTGTTTCTGTGCTGCTGTGCTGGACAGGCTGGAACTCCAGTGTGAACTCCAGTCAAAGGGACCGTGACCTGTGGATGAGCCCACGTGGGAGCAGGACACCCCAAAGCCCCTGCAGCCACGACTTAGTCCATGCCTGAGCAGGTATATCTCGGAGTGTCTGTGGCCATGGTTGTGTCTGTGCTGCAGCAGGTATGCCTCTGAAGGAATTGTGGCCCAAGGACAAGTCCATGTTGGAGAAGGTACACCTCGAAGCATCTGTGGCTGTGGATAAGTCCATGCTGCAGTAGGTACACCTTGAAGCATCAGTGGCTGTACGTGAGGTCATGCTGGAGCACCTCAAAGTGTGTGGCCATGGATAAGCCCACAACAGAGCAGGTACAAGCCCTGGAGGCAGCCAGGGATAAGGCCAGGCTGGAGATTATTTACTTCTGAAGGGACTGTGGCTGTGGGTAAGGCCACGTTGGAGCAGGTCTATGTCATGGCCCATGGATAAGGCCGTGCGGGAACAGGTGCACCTCAAAGGGACTGTGTCTGTGGATGAGTCTATGCCGCAGCAGGGATACCCCTGGAGAGACTGTGGCTCGTAGCTGAGGCTCCACTTGGAGCAGGTTGCAGTCTGTGGGTAAGTCCAAGCCGGAGCAGGGGCAAGGGGAGGAGTTCATTGCAATGTTAAACCCTACAGGCTGTTCCAAAGGGACCAGGGGTGGAGATTGTAATGGATATACCTTTAAATTGTTGTAACCCATGATTTGAGTTTCATGTTATAGGAATGACTATAGCAGCAACCACCTGAACCACTGGAGGACAAGCCTTACAAGAAGCGGTGCAAGTGCAGCAGTGACCCAACCTGAGCTGGTTTTGATGCCCAGTAACCCTATACAACACACAACCTCTCTTCTCCTGAGTGACCACCATAAGAGATCGTTTTCATGGATTAAATGAACTCAATGGACATTTTGTGGACATTTTATAGACAGTTTTACAGGGGTGATGCATAGACTAGGGGGGTGATGTCTGTGTATTATATCAAAGGATGGGAAGGGTGATGGTGGTTAATGAGGGTGTATTGGAAACTGTGGCATGACGTAAATGGTATGGAATAAGGGGTGGATACTGTCCGGGTTTCAGCTGGGATAGCGTTAATTTTCTTCTTAGTAGCTGGTGCAGTGATGTGTTTGGGATTTGGTGTGAGAACAATGTTGATAGGACATCGATGTTTTTTGTTGTTGCTGGGTAATATTTATACTAAATCAAGAACTTTTCAGTTTCTCAGTCCCTGCCAGCAAGAAGGCTGGAGGGGTACGGGAAATTGGGAGGGGACACAGCCAGGACAGTTGACCTGAATTGCCAAATGTATATTCCATACCAGAGAACATTATGCTGAGTATATAAAGCTGGGGGAAGAAGAAGGAAGGGGAGGACATTCATAGTTATAGCATTTGTCTTCAAAGTAACCGTTATGCATGATGGAGCCCTTCTTTCTTGGAGATGGCCGAACTCCTGCATGCCCATGGGAAGTAGTGAATGTATTCCTTGCTTTGCTTTGCTTGCGTGCACAACTTTTGCTTTACCTATTAAATTGTTCTTATCTCAACCCTTGAGTTTTATATTCGTTCCCGATCCCCCTTCCCATCCCTCTGGGTGAGGGGGGAGTGAGCGAGCGGCTGCATGGTGCTTGGTTGCCAGCTGGGGTTAAACCACAACAGTAGGTAATAAATATTTTTAGATGGGACTTGAGCAAATTCGTAACCTTCAAAAAAGCCTAGGGCTTTTAGAAATCCTGGAGAAAGATAATAGTAAACCACCTAAAACTCTGGCATATTGTTCCACACACAACAGATCTTCAGGAATGGAAGAGAATGGCAAAGATAGGGGAGGAAGATTAGAAAGATTTACAGAAAACCAAAAGCAGATCCCAGGATTCAGTGATAACAATCCAGACTTTGATGTGCAGAATTACAGCCTTTGTAAAATCTCCTCACTTATAAACTGAAATACAGAACATTTGGACTTGCACAGTTGTAAAAGGGACATTCTCCTTATGGCATGTGTAAATTGCAAATGAAAGTCACTTGTAAATTGTCCTCCTATGCTTTTGGGAAACTTAGCTCAACTTCATGGCCAAAACTTCAAAGAAGAAAAATGCTTCATGAAAGGTCTAATACCCTTGCAAATCTACTGAGGATAATTTAAAAGTTTACATTTTATGATATGTAGATGATTACAGGAAACCCAGCAAGTATTATGACAAGCATTATTTCTTTACCAAATCCGGACTTGAAACTATTGTACAACTGAGTCTGGAAACAGATAAGCCGCGTAGTTTGAGGTTTTGTGAATCAGTCAAATTATTTTGCAGTTTACAAGTTACTCCATGATTTTGAGCCCATTTTTCCTGTGATATAAGCATCTATTTTTTCAAAAGTTAGTAAAAAAACCTTGTGACAAAAATTCCCTGACTATAGTAAACAAGAAATTTCATTAATTACACAAAAAGTAGCCTTTTTATCTCTTTCCTCTGCCCTTTGTTTTCATAGGCCTTTTATAATGGCTTTAACTCAGTATATATGATTTCTCTATTTGCTGCACTATCTTTAGTATGAATCTATGTTTTTGTTCTATTCCTGTTTTCTTGTAAACACCATGGAGTGATATCTATACATGGTATTCTCAAAAATTAGAGTAGCTTCCACTTATTGGCTGTTAAAAAAAATATCTAATCTAAATACTAGTATCTTATTTCAGAAGCAGAGCTCATAAATTGCTTTTGCCCAATGGAACTTTGTAAATATTAAAAATTCAGATTCCACTGAAAAACATGATTCTGTGTGTGTAAAATTAGCTAAGTTACTTCAGTTGCTAGGAATATAAACAGTACCAAGGATTGTATTTAGTGTGTAAAGATTATATTCTTACAAATTAAGATAGGGAATATTTGGAAGGAGTTTTGAATGCATAAGTAAATGCATAATACTTTGATAATCTGCATATGTACAGGTATCCACACAGGCATATAAATGTACTTAATTTATACAAGGATATGGCTTTTTGCTTTGTGTTGTAGATATATAAAAGAATCATCTTAATATCAGTCTTTAAAAGTGAAATATTTTTGATAATATTTCTTGTTATGTTTAGAAAGGATCTTCAGTTTGCTATCTCATTGAATGAAAGCAATTTAGCATACAGGTTGTGCAGACTGTTGAACAACTGTTTAAAGGTCTGGAAGGATGACTTAGAGACCTCAGAAATCTCAAGATGTTTGAGTTTCTACAGAAAGTAAATCCAAAAAGAATTATCAAGTTGGGGATGGGGAGAAGTTCAAAAATTGAATTTGCTGGTTCAAAGCAGACTGTAGAAGAAAGGGACTTAGGAGATTTGTTGGAGACACTAATGCCTACTTTCAAAGGTGAAGGCTTTCATGACAAGGCTGAACTGAAATGTCTTCCAAGACAGTGATTTCCATACACCAGTCAACCACTGTCATGACTCCCACTTAAACCACCATAACCTCCAGAGGCCTCTGGTGGGTTTCTTATCTTCCCTGTTGCATTCTTCAAAAACTTAGAAAGAAAAGGAAGGCAATGAATAAAAGACAAATCTCTCACACAACTTTTTCAGGCCCTTGTTTTGCTATCCCTGGAGCTATGCAGCTGTAGGGGAACTGTCCACCCATGCTGCCCTACATGTGAGACAGTCCTCCTTACAGATGCAGGGCACCAACACAAACTTCCTGTTATCAATACCAACCGATGGCATAAAAATGCTTTCATTTTAAAACTGTCTTAACACACATCAGTATTGATGACATACTCTTATTTACTTATTAAATATCACAGTATGGTTTAGGGTATTACAATATTGGGAGAAATGCCTTAGGCAGATGGGTTTTTAAGGAAAGCACAATTTAATATTTGTACTAGTTTACTAGTTCTGTAGTCATATTTTTTCATTATTAGATATCTTTGTCATGGTGATCCTGTTTAAAAGAGAAAACACCATAGGTAGAATAAAATAATTCATCTAGATATTTCTGATAATAAGATTTATCTTTTACAACTAACATTAAATCTATAATTGTCTCTAATGAAGAAAAGAGCAGGTACAATAAATTGTAGACTTTGTCATTTAACTTATAATGTAATAATCCTTTTGTCCACCAAATCAAACCTCTAGGTAGAGAGCACCTTATAGTGTGAGACCTAAGCTTAGTTTTGGGGGGATGGGAGGGGATGGACGGACCAAAAGTTAAGACCAGAGATGTCTGATGGAGTTGGAGGAGATGAACTAAGAGAATAATAGAAAGGGGAAAGAAATGAAGAACAAAGACCTCCACTTGGAGCAGGTACAACCCTAAGGGACTGCAGTCTGTGGGTAAGTCCAAGCCGGAGCAGGGGCAAGGGGAGGAGTTCATTGCAATGTTAAACCCTACAGGCTGTTCCAAAGGGACCAGGGGTGGAGATCGTAATGGATATACCTTTAAATTGTTGCAACCCTTTGCAAAGAGTCAATGGCTTCCGGACTAAGACTGCGGGGGGAACACAAGTCGGTATTCCCTTTAAGCAGTTCAAATAAAGGACTTAGGTCTGCATTAGAAATTCCCAACAGCGGCCGGACCCAATTAATTGTTCCCAGCAATTTCTGTACATCATGCAAGGTTTTTATGTCTGTCTGTATCTGTAAAGCCTGTATCTTAGCAATGGGGCTTGCATGTTGACGCTAGGGACTGTAAAGGCAAATTTAGGAGCATCATCTGGGTGCAGTGGGATATTAAAAAAACAGTCTTTGAGATCAATAACAGTCAAATGCCAATGTTGAGGAGTCATAGTGGGGGACGGGAGTCCTGGTTGGAGGGCTCCCATGTCTTCCATAGCATCATTAATTTTTCTGAGATCATGGAGCAAGAGCCACTTGCCAGTTTGTTTTTTAATAACAAAAACAGGTGAATTCCAGGGGCTAATAGAGGGTACAATATGTCCTTTGGACAGTTGCTCTGAGACTAAATTTTGGAGTGCGCAAGATACCCATTGCTAAGATACCAGTGGGTTGTGCTGCCACAAGGAATGAAGAACAGTCCCACAATCTGCCAGTCCCACAATCTGCCAGTGGTATGTAGCTAAGATACTTAACCCTGTTAGGGCTGCAATGCCTAATACCCTATTGTACCATTATATGGACGACATCCTAGTGGCTGCACAACATCACGAGGTCATGGAGGAAGCTGTAGTCCTTGTTGCAGCTGCTGTTAATTCAGCAGGCCTCTGTATTGTGCCAGAAAAAAATCAAAAAAGTTTCTCCAGAGGGAGGGGCCATTGAGCCACCCAAATGGGAGCATCAGTTTTCCAGGTTATTTTTAGGGTGTCATGCACTTCAATGTCCCCATCTAAAAATGGGTTCGGATAGACATTCCCCATTGCGACAATACATTGCGTCCCCACAAAACCATAGGGACTGGTAACACAAAAGGTTTAACAGAAGTTATTATCATGAGTAGTACCCCCATGGAAGTACTTAGGTTGGCGTATAAGAATTCAGACTATAGTTCCCCAGCCTTTACAGATACAGACAGACATAAAAACCTTGCATGATGTACAGAAATTGCTGGGAACAATTAATTGGGTCCGGCTGCTGTTGGGAATTTCTAATGCAGACCTAAGTCCTTTATTTGAACTGCTTAAAGGGAATACCGACTTGTGTTCCCCCCGCAGTCTTAGTCCGGAAGCCATTGACTCTTTGCAAAGGGTTGCAACAATTTAAAGGTATATCCATTACGATCTCCACCCCTGGTCCCTTTGGAACAGCCTGTAGGGTTTAACATTGCAATGAACTCCTCCCCTTGCCCCTGCTCCGGCTTGGACTTACCCACAGACTGCAGTCCCTTAGGGTTGTACCTGCTCCAAGTGGAGGTCTTTGTTCTTCATTTCTTTCCCCTTTCTATTATTCTCTTAGTTCATCTCCTCCAACTCCATCAGACATCTCTGGTCTTAACTTTTGGTCCGTCCATCCCCTCCCATCCCCCCAAAACTAAGCTTAGGTCTCACACTATAAGGTGCTCTCTACCTAGAGGTTTGATTTGGTGGACAAAAGGATTATTACATTATAAGTTAAATGACAAAGTCTACAATTTATTGTACCTGCTCTTTTCTTCATTAGAGACAATTATAGATTTAATGTTAGTTGTAAAAGATAAATCTTATTATCAGAAATATCTAGATGAATTATTTTATTCTACCTATGGTGTTTTCTCTTTTAAACAGGATCACCATGACAAAGATATCTAATAATGAAAAAATATGACTACAGAACTAGTAAACTAGTACAAATATTAAATTGTGCTTTCCTTAAAAACCCATCTGCCTAAGGCATTTCTCCCAATATTGTAATACCCTAAACCATACTGTGATATTTAATAAGTAAATAAGAGTATGTCATCAATACTGATGTGTGTTAAGACAGTTTTAAAATGAAAGCATTTTTATGCCATCGGTTGGTATTGATAACAGGAAGTTTGTGTTGGTGCCCTGCATCTGTAAGGAGGACTGTCTCACATGTAGGGCAGCATGGGTGGACAGTTCCCCTACAGCTGCATAGCTCCAGGGATAGCAAAACAAGGGCCTGAAAAAGTTGTGTGAGAGATTTGTCTTTTATTCATTGCCTTCCTTTTCTTTCTAAGTTTTTGAAGAATGCAACAGGGAAGATAAGAAACCCACCAGAGGCCTCTGGAGGTTATGGTGGTTTAAGTGGGAGTCATGACAGTGGTTGACTGGTGTATGGAAATCACTGTCTTGGAAGACATTTCAGTTCAGCCTTGTCATGAAAGCCTTCACCTTTGAAAGTAGGCATTAGTGTCTCCAACAAATCTCCTAAGTCCCTTTCTTCTACAGTCTGCTTTGAACCAGCAAATTCAATTTTTGAACTTCTCCCCATCCCCAACTTGATAATTCTTTTTGGATTTACTTTCTGTAGAAACTCAAACATCTTGAGATTTCTGAGGTCTCTAAGTCATCCTTCCAGACCTTTAAACAGTTGTTCAACAGTCTGCACAACCTGTATGCTAAATTGCTTTCATTCAATGAGATAGCAAACTGAAGATCCTTTCTAAACATAACAAGAAATATTATCAAAAATATTTCACTTTTAAAGACTGATATTAAGATGATTCTTTTATATATCTACAACACAAAGCAAAAAGCCATATCCTTGTATAAATTAAGTACATTTATATGCCTGTGTGGATACCTGTACATATGCAGATTATCAAAGTATTATGCATTTACTTATGCATTCAAAACTCCTTCCAAATATTCCCTATCTTAATTTGTAAGAATATAATCTTTACACACTAAATACAATCCTTGGTACTGTTTATATTCCTAGCAACTGAAGTAACTTAGCTAATTTTACACACACAGAATCATGTTTTTCAGTGGAATCTGAATTTTTAATATTTACAAAGTTCCATTGGGCAAAAGCAATTTATGAGCTCTGCTTCTGAAATAAGATACTAGTATTTAGATTAGATATTTTTTTTAACAGCCAATAAGTGGAAGCTACTCTAATTTTTGAGAATACCATGTATAGATATCACTCCATGGTGTTTACAAGAAAACAGGAATAGAACAAAAACATAGATTCATACTAAAGATAGTGCAGCAAATAGAGAAATCATATATACTGAGTTAAAGCCATTATAAAAGGCCTATGAAAACAAAGGGCAGAGGAAAGAGATAAAAAGGCTACTTTTTGTGTAATTAATGAAATTTCTTGTTTACTATAGTCAGGGAATTTTTGTCACAAGGTTTTTTTACTAACTTTTGAAAAAATAGATGCTTATATCACAGGAAAAATGGGCTCAAAATCATGGAGTAACTTGTAAACTGCAAAATAATTTGACTGATTCACAAAACCTCAAACTACGCGGCTTATCTGTTTCCAGACTCAGTTGTACAATAGTTTCAAGTCCGGATTTGGTAAAGAAATAATGCTTGTCATAATACTTGCTGGGTTTCCTGTAATCATCTACATATCATAAAATGTAAACTTTTAAATTATCCTCAGTAGATTTGCAAGGGTATTAGACCTTTCATGAAGCATTTTTCTTCTTTGAAGTTTTGGCCATGAAGTTGAGCTAAGTTTCCCAAAAGCATAGGAGGACAATTTACAAGTGACTTTCATTTGCAATTTACACATGCCATAAGGAGAATGTCCCTTTTACAACTGTGCAAGTCCAAATGTTCTGTATTTCAGTTTATAAGTGAGGAGATTTTACAAAGGCTGTAATTCTGCACATCAAAGTCTGGATTGTTATCACTGAATCCTGGGATCTGCTTTTGGTTTTCTGTAAATCTTTCTAATCTTCCTCCCCTATCTTTGCCATTCTCTTCCATTCCTGAAGATCTGTTGTGTGTGGAACAATATGCCAGAGTTTTAGGTGGTTTACTATTATCTTTCTCCAGGATTTCTAAAAGCCCTAGGCTTTTTTGAAGGTTACGAATTTGCTCAAGTCCCATCTAAAAATATTTATTACCTACTGTTGTGGTTTAACCCCAGCTGGCAACCAAGCACCATGCAGCCGCTCGCTCACTCCCCCCTCACCCAGAGGGATGGGAAGGGGGATCGGGAACGAATATAAAACTCAAGGGTTGAGATAAGAACAATTTAATAGGTAAAGCAAAAGTTGTGCACGCAAGCAAAGCAAAGCAAGGAATACATTCACTACTTCCCATGGGCATGCAGGAGTTCGGCCATCTCCAAGAAAGAAGGGCTCCATCATGCATAACGGTTACTTTGAAGACAAATGCTATAACTATGAATGTCCTCCCCTTCCTTCTTCTTCCCCCAGCTTTATATACTCAGCATAATGTTCTCTGGTATGGAATATACATTTGGCAATTCAGGTCAACTGTCCTGGCTGTGTCCCCTCCCAATTTCCCGTACCCCTCCAGCCTTCTTGCTGGCAGGGACTGAGAAACTGAAAAGTTCTTGATTTAGTATAAATATTACCCAGCAACAACAAAAAACATCGATGTCCTATCAACATTGTTCTCACACCAAATCCCAAACACATCACTGCACCAGCTACTAAGAAGAAAATTAACGCTATCCCAGCTGAAACCCGGACAGTATCCACCCCTTATTCCATACCATTTACGTCATGCCACAGTTTCCAATACACCCTCATTAACCACCATCACCCTTCCCATCCTTTGATATAATACACAGACATCACCCCCCTAGTCTATGCATCACCCCTGTAAAACTGTCTATAAAATGTCCACAAAATGTCCATTGAGTTCATTTAATCCATGAAAACGATCTCTTATGGTGG
The DNA here is from genome assembly GCF_023638135.1 of Falco biarmicus. NCBI lineage: Eukaryota > Metazoa > Chordata > Aves > Falconiformes > Falconidae > Falco > Falco biarmicus. The sequence continues at coordinate 7,052,371 of NC_079310.1, read as the reverse complement.
TCACTCAGGAGAAGAGAGGTTGTGTGTTGTATAGGGTTACTGGGCATCAAAACCAGCTCAGGTTGGGTCACTGCTGCACTTGCACCGCTTCTTGTAAGGCTTGTCCTCCAGTGGTTCAGGTGGTTGCTGCTATAGTCATTCCTATAACATGAAACTCAAATCATGGGTTACAACAATTTAAAGGTATATCCATTACAATCTCCACCCCTGGTCCCTTTGGAACAGCCTGTAGGGTTTAACATTGCAATGAACTCCTCCCCTTGCCCCTGCTCCGGCTTGGACTTACCCACAGACTGCAACCTGCTCCAAGTGGAGCCTCAGCTACGAGCCACAGTCTCTCCAGGGGTATCCCTGCTGCGGCATAGACTCATCCACAGACACAGTCCCTTTGAGGTGCACCTGTTCCCGCACGGCCTTATCCATGGGCCATGACATAGACCTGCTCCAACGTGGCCTTACCCACAGCCACAGTCCCTTCAGAAGTAAATAATCTCCAGCCTGGCCTTATCCCTGGCTGCCTCCAGGGCTTGTACCTGCTCTGTTGTGGGCTTATCCATGGCCACACACTTTGAGGTGCTCCAGCATGACCTCACGTACAGCCACTGATGCTTCAAGGTGTACCTACTGCAGCATGGACTTATCCACAGCCACAGATGCTTCGAGGTGTACCTTCTCCAACATGGACTTGTCCTTGGGCCACAATTCCTTCAGAGGCATACCTGCTGCAGCACAGACACAACCATGGCCACAGACACTCCGAGATATACCTGCTCAGGCATGGACTAAGTCGTGGCTGCAGGGGCTTTGGGGTGTCCTGCTCCCACGTGGGCTCATCCACAGGTCACGGTCCCTTTGACTGGAGTTCACACTGGAGTTCCAGCCTGTCCAGCACAGCAGCACAGAAACAGCAGCCATGCCCTGGCCATCTGCCAGCCCCGGCGCATCACCATTGCTGTTATCAGAATGTTCCCGGGAGAGCACAGTAAGATGATAAGCAGTACAGCAAACAGCAAAAGCAAGAAGCAGCCCCACTAACGAGCACTAGACTAATATACAGTAAGGCAAGCAAGCCCCATGGTAAGCACAGAAACCTGCCCCTTCATAGCTAAACAGAAAAAACAGCTATAAATTCAAGCTAGCATGTAAATAAAACTAAAATGTAAAACTCAAGGGTTTAGATAAGAACAATTTAATAGGTAAACCAAAAGCCGCGCAGGCAAGCAAAGCAAAACAAGGAATTCATTCACCACTCCCCGTGGGCAGGCAGGTGTTCGGCCATCCCCAGGAAAGCAGGGCTCCATCACGCGTAACGGTTACTCAGGAGGACAAACGCCATAATGCTGGATGTCCCCCCCTTCCTTCTTCTTCCCCCAGTTTATATACTCAGCATGACGTCATATGGTATGGAATACCTCTTTGGCTAGCTTGGGTCACCTGTCCTGGCTGTGTCCCCTCCCAATTTCCCGTACCCCTCCAGCCCTCTGGCTCACAGGGCCCAAGAAACGGAACAGTCCTTGACTTAGTATAAACATTACCCAGCAACAACTAAATACATCAGTGTGCTATCAACATTGTTCTCACACCAAATTCAAAACACAGCACTGCACTAGCTACTAAGAAGAAAAATTAACTCTGTCCCAGCTGAAACCAAGACACCTGGGTAGCCAAATGTTCTGTAAGCACCATTTTTGACATCTCCCATTTACACTTGCAAGAAATATATTCCTTTCAGTCAAGATATGAGCAGATGTCTGCACAAAATAACAAATAGTTAATTCAGAATCTCATCTGTGTGTTTTATAATCACCTCTCTAAGCACATTTCTGGAGGCTTAAATGAGTTTAACAAGCACTTTATTATTTTAATTCTTGCTTTCTTCAACCTTCGTGAAACTTGAAAGCTGGGCATATAGAAATTTTTAGATTTCCAAGCACATATTCAAAATGATTTTTAAAGACTTATAGGTTTTGATACATATTCAAACATTGATGATAACATTAACCAAATACCTATTTTTTATAATTTGTTTTAAATCGCCTTTTCCTTCTAATTAGTAGTGAGTATATCCATTTGGTGAAGTAATGCAAATGCGAGGAAAAAAAATCTCATTTTGGCTTCTTGGTCCTAATAGATGTCACCTTTGCAACACCTCTCTCTCTCTCTTTTTTTCTTTCTTTTTTTTTTCTTTCTTGTTTTCTTGCTTCCCTGATTTATTTCTATTTCTTTTTTTTCTTGTGGATTCAGGGAAGATCTTGGCATAACAACCTTTTTCAAATATATCACCAACTCTGCAACTACACTGATTTTAAGACTTGTTATTTCCCACCACTCGATGGTGTCATCTACCTCATTTTTTTTAGACTTGAGATAAATTTCGTGATAAAATTTTATTTGCAGGTTTACAACAAAGAATACAATTGAGGAGCAGGAATCTTGGAAATTTAAAAATCCGTTTGCTTTTCTAGTATTTTACTATACAGATAGTAGGAGATCAGTATTAAAAAACAGAATATAAACCAAGGTTTTTCCCCAAACTAAAACTGGCACCTTGGCTAGTAATACAATTACATGTCCTTCATGGAGAAGTGAGTGTTTTTTCATGTAGTTATTGAAAATTGATGCAAAGTTTTCTGCTCTTTGACATTCACTGTTTTTCTTCCATTTTTTAGATAGAACCTGTTAGAAGACAGAAAAAAAATCTTTTAGTTGTTTCATATACATACACATAAATAGAAGCATCTGCCCTGTATTCCAGGTGCTCTTGGACACATTATACAAGTAGAGTCATAGAGACTTCTGCAATTATTTCTAGTGGATATAAAGTCCTTCCAAAAATGTAAGAGGCTGAAATCTGTTTTTACAATCCTGACATATGTAAAATATGTACAACCTGAAACTTATTGGAGTGAGCCTTTGTCCTTGCATGCTTTTGTCTGTCATGTTACCCTCTTCTCCCCCACAACCCACAAAGTAGTAAGAAAGGATAAAGGGTACCAGCAATAGCATTCACAGAGAGCTGACTGAAATTCATGATGTCTAACATATGATTGATCTTGACCTTTGGGGATTTGTCTTACCAGTTGGTCTAAACTGCAGCAATGAGTGCTATAAATGCCCTAAAAGAACATTCTTACAGTGAAAATATATATTTTAGCATATTCTATATTTTAGACATTTCTGAATGATTCAAACAAAATTTTGCAGTAGTTTCTTTTTCTGGCTGAAATAGGCTTATTCAGAAGCATATAAAATAAAGGCAACTCTCCATTAAAAAAGGCAGCCCCTATAGTTTCTCATGAAAAAGTCCTAACAATATTTCCATAGACTTCTTGCTTTTAAATTATGAGCCTATCTTGCAAATATCTGATATCATAACACATTTTAATGTTGAAGTGCATCACAGTGTAAGCTTTTGAATATTGACGTTTCCATTAGAATCAGATATCTCTGAAGACAATATCCATATTATAACACTATTATGACTTCTAAGGAAGTGGATGAAGTTCTGAGGAAATGCATCAAAATGCAGTTGATTCTTCAGGTCAAAATCCTGAGTGGGCTTTGAGGATATCCAATTCATATAGATGATATCCTTGGATTCATCTCCTCAGTGTTTAGGTCACCTTTGTTATTAAGGGTCATGGAGATTCATGTAGGCCTCTCAGGTCCTCAGATGAATTTGTGTCAGCCCATTCAATAGATATCTCTGCAAATTTGTATGTGCTTCCTACTATGGTGATGGTTTCATATATCACAGTAGTAATAGTAAACATGATATATAGTCACTCATCATTTCCTTGCCCATCTTTATTGTGGGTTTTTTCCTTTTATTGAGAGCATTATCTGTTTTGATAATCGTAACTGTAAAGCAATTTATAAATATGTGCACAACTACAGTCTGGGAGCAGTGATAAAGTCTAGAAACGCTAAGTCAATTTTTTTATTATTTTAGCATTTTAAGCACCAAAAAGTGGAAAGGCTAGAACATTGCTTTGAAAACCAGTTTGAATTCTTTTGTTCCAAATGAATATAGACATGCAAAAAGGCTTATCTGCACAGGTGGTTCATGTACAGGAAGCAGAATTATACACAGTTTGACAAAAAGTCACAAAGGAATAAATGAATTTTTTAGAGTTTTGTTTAAGTAACAAAATGGCACACTAAAGCTTCAGAATTCTCTTTTGCATACATTAATTTCAACATCTTGACTCGGTCCATAGTGAAAAAGAAGGACGTTAGAGTTGAAAGACAGTTAGTTAACCTTTTGGGCAAAATTTTGAGGTGAAATTGCAAGATATGACAATTTGTTGCGTTCTCTTTTCCTTTCTTTCCCTTTCTAAAGTCCCAGTAAGAAAAGCAATATGTTCAATGGATGTTTTGCTCCAGCCTGAAAGTCTTGTACCTTTATATGCTAGTGGCACATGAGGTTTTATCAATTAAAATACTGCTTTTTAATCCACAGGCATTACTTTAGTTGACTTGCAGAATGTCTTTTCATTCTAAAGTGCGAGTTGATTCCATTAAGTAGTGGAGAGAAGAAACCGGCCCATATATTAGAGCAAATTTCAGAAATCTTTGACTGTAATGCCTGCATGCCAGCCAACATTAACTACTTCCATAATTCCTTCTACTGGCTGATTTACTCGTATGTGTACAGGTCAAAGAACTGAGTTCTATCACGTTTAAGTTTGGACACAAAGTATGCATGCAGATTTTGAAGAACCTCCAATGTGTGTGTGAGGAACTCTAAAGCTACAGTCACTCATTCCTAGTCATGAAGAGATTAGCTCCATAGAAGTAAATTTGATCATACTGTGTACTGTAAGTTTTATAAACAGGAAAGTCCTTTAGGATTTTGGTTTGACATACATGGGCTACATCTATACCACCCTGTTAAGTTACCCAGTAAAGGTGCCAGGACAGGAGTACACAGCCTTCATCCAAATTTCAATGGTAAAGTCTGGCCATGGAAACGTCCTCAAAATACCAGAGAGGTGGGACATTTTGGAATCCCAGCCATCCCAAAAGCTCCTGCTCCAGTATTTACTACATGGCCTTGTGATGGATGCACTCGACCCCTTAACCAAACTAGCAGTAGTTTGGTACAGGCTCTAAAGGAGGCAAAGGCCTGAGCTGTAGCCAGGCCAAGAACACCTCTAGGACACCCACAAAAGAGTAGTGACACAGTGAGCATCGATGCATATGACCTTGGAACACTGATCATGCAATCAACACATGAATAGCAGGTGGCTTTTCCAAGACTCATTTGTCAAGGAACAAAGTTAGTTGTGTACAGAAGGATAGGCCTGCATCCCACCTATCAGCTCAAGCACAACCTTCTGATCAGGGCAGCCCTGCCATAAGGAATTTAGGACTATGCTGTTTTTCCATTAAAAGTGTGATGCAACGAGCTGGTAGCAATACATGAGAAGCTGCTGAAATGCATCACGTAGGCTGTGATACCAGGTTACTATCACAGGAGCAATGGTGCACTGACCAGCAGTGGTCACAGACCGGACCACCACAAGGTGCTTGTGAACCCTGCAACTAAACTCAGGCTCATCTTGTTTTTTACATTGCTATAAGCCACTGTAGAGATCACAGGTTCTTGCACGGATTCTATTAATGGGAAGGAAATTTCAGCTTCAAAGGTAACTTGTTTGCATGTGCCAGGAAACTGTGTGCCAACATATTTTGAAAAATTAGCTTACTAGTTCCCAGAAGAGAAGCCAATGGCACACACCCTCCGTGTGCTGGGCACAACGCCCATGGCACATTGATTCATGACACAGAAGTTTGATATCTTTAAGTTCATAATTGATGTGACTTTAAGAGAACTTCAGAACCATGTACTTTTCCTGTACATTTATTATTGTCATGCCACACAGGTATTGTCATATCACAGGAACCCTATGGGTCTGTGCTGATAACTTTTTCCTCTGACCAAGTATTTTTGTTCTGTTCCCTGTCTTTCAGCCAACTCTTAATCTATAAGAGCCTATGACAATATAGTTCCTTTTAAGAATCCTTGATAAGGAACTGTGTCAAAATGTGCTTGGATATTCAAAAGGAATTAATTTTCAGCTATGGAAATGGCCCACCTTTTACACCTCAGTCATCTATTGGCCCTACAGACTCTCTGGTAAGCTTCCTATTTCTGAAGTGTTTGAAAAAGTGCTCAACAAGTTCCTCAAAATTGTTTTGGGCCAACATCATTAAAATTCCATGTTTAACTCATCAGAATTAATGCTTCCCCCCTTTTCCTGTTTTGACATGATTTCTGCTCTTTAAAGATTTGTATATTTTTTATTTCTAAATAACACCTTCACTCTGCTTTAAACACATCAACTCTTTTTAGTTCTACTCTTTCAGGTGGATAATAGAACCTACTTTGACAATTATTTTGAGTATCCAATATGCTGTGTTTAAATTTAAAAAATTGTGTCATCTGAAAGCATTTTAGGCCTTTTTCTGAATTTTTTCCCCATTTCTTTTGGACAAATTTTCTAGTTGCTTATGTAGGTGATGGAAATGAAGTGAAATATCTTCTTTCCTGTACTGCTTGAATTTCTGCGTAGTCTTCTACTATACTTCTTGATACATGGTGAGGGACTGCCTTGATGAAGACTTCTTGGGTCATTCTGTGTTCAAGCCAGAGCCTTTTTTTCTAGCCTCACTTGAGAACAAGATCCCCTCCTCAACCTAACCAGCCATGGCTTTATTGATTTTTGGTGCATGCTCTGACTGTAAGTATTGAGGGCATGTTTGCAGCAACCTCCTTGGACAGCTTTCATTTCCAGAACCTGATGAAAATGTGATGCTGCCCTTTGACCATTTTGTGTTACTACCTACTTGCTGTAGGAGAGCAGAGTGACCATATAGGAGTGTCATTATTTATTATGAATGACAGTATTTACAAGCTCTTTGTGCCACTGACAGAGTCTGAGTGTGTAACAACACTGGGGCAGAGCAAACAGGTGTGACAGCACAGGCCACACACAATCTTGAGGAATATATTGACTACAAGGATTGCAAGGGCACACTGGAAGCACACAGGACCCAGATAATACTCTCTGGCATGCTCTCTGGGGTGCTCTGCCATCAGAGACATTCCAGGAGCTGGACATTGTAAAAAGCCAGGAAATTAAAACCTGAGGATACCTTTGGGAGCAATCTTTCAGTACAGTATATAGCCAAAACACAGACAATGACATTTAAGAGCATTTTTCCAGAGCTCAGCAGCCACAATTGAAGATCATGTTAAAAAGAAACAAACAAAAACTTCCAAACTTATATCCCATTCATTGCAAAAATCAGCATTTTCAAAAAGTCTCAACACGTGGGCCTCCCAAGATTTCTGAAAATCTGTCCAGTAAGAGAGTTTCTGAATATTGAACTTCAGGAAAAAGCTTGCCTTGCTTTCAGGTGCAAGAGTTGTCTTCTGGAAATCTACTCCAAGCTGGAGGCTTTGAACCCTTGAAAAGTCAGTATTTTTAGCTTTTTTAAAACATAAATTTAAAGAAAAGTTGTTGCCCTACACTGTATCCTTCAAAAACAAGGCAAAATGAACAACACAGGGTTATTTTCTGAGTTACTGCAGTAACGCAGAAGCCACCTCTAAATCCTTTCTGCAGATCAAGCTCCCCATTCATGACAGGTCAGCATCAGTGTGACATTTGGGACAATTTTCCCTCAGTCAATGGAAAAAAGAGCTCAGGTTTGGTTTTAGCTACAATCTTATATTTCACAGAGGAGCAAGGCATGACTTATCTCCAGCAGGTATGGATTGTCTTCTGATAGCAGAAACAATTCACCTGATAGAAGCAAGAAGTGAGTGGCTTTGACTTTATATGTAGCGTAGAGCTGCACAGCTACACAACTCCTTTGGGTGAGTGTCAGAGAGGGAGGAAGCCTTTGCCCAAAAATCCTCACAGTAGTCACAATTCACCTGAACTCTTCCATTGAAGCATTAGCTTTCCCCTTTCCTAGGACCACCACTCCTCCTCTTTGTTTTTCTTTATTTTTTCCCTCTTGTCAAATTTTTATTTATTTTTACCCTGCTTTCCCCTCATTCCCTTCCACTTAATGCATTTCTAGCACTGCAGTCCAGTCCCTGTAACACCCTGTTTTGTTAATCTGGGGCCTCCTTTTTGTGGTGCTTGAAACTGTGGCTGAGCAAACCTTTGATTTGCACTTGCTGTCTGTTCTGCTCAGTCAATTGTCACACAGTTGTAATAATCACTGGATTTCATGATATGTGTCCAAAAACCAAACAGAAAGCAGTAAAATATCACTATCACCAGCAACATGTTTTAAGAATCTGCAAAAGGTTGGGGGTTTGCTCTAAGTTTTTAATAATCCAATAGTTTTAATTGTCTCTGTGGGTGTGGGTAGGAAAGAAATACGTTGCTTTATCCTAAATTTATTTTGGTCCAACCAAGCAGCAGCAATTTCCCTGCAAGTCTGCTGGGTCATCACCCACTGCCCACAATTCTCTAAGCACCTCAGAACTTCTCAGGATGGCCCATGGGTTTCTCGGCATGTGGAGAGGTCACGGTTGTGTGGCTGCACAGCCGTGAGGACATCTTAAGCAGTGCAACGTCCCGAGGGCAGAGGTTAAAGAAATGTTATTAGATCTAATTGCTTAACGATTACCTAGATTGTTGTTGATAAATAATGCTTTGTTTTACTAACCATTGTGTAAATTAACTGAAGCAAGGAGTCTACAGTTCCTCCTGAAGGACAGTTTGTGATGAGAACTAGCTAAAACCAACTCTATAGTTTGGACAAAGACCAAGGAACAACTGAGTCTGTGCAAAGAGAGAAGGTAAAAAGTTCAGAGTGAGGGAGACTACCAAGCCTTCATCCCCACGACCCCCACGACCCCCACCAAGAGGCACCAGCTGGGAGAGACTTATGAAAATGACTTCTTGGAACTAATTTTAATAAGAAGCGGGGTTAGGTTATGAATATGTATAGGCGTATTTGGAAACCTTATGTATATGCAACATTTGATTGTATAAATTTTAGCAAGTTGTTGCCCCAGGTGCGCATGGCTTTGGTGGGACTACCCCCCCACCCCCCCACCCACCCCACCCCCCACCCCCCACCCCCACCCACCCCCCACCCCCACCCTCCACCCCGCGCTGCCCAGCGCTGAATAAACATGCCTACTTTACAATCTGATAAGATTGTGGAGTCTGATTCTGCAGGTCAGTCCCACAAAGACAACCGTGCAGAATGACAACTTGCGGTTCAGGTACTGCATCCATACAGGTACTGCATCTATAGTGTGATCAATCTTTTCACAGACTCACTCTTCCTGTTGAAATAAACATCTTCCATAACAAAGACCGAATGTTGTGTATCAAGTAGGTTGCTTCAGGACTAACATAAGAACTTCTCTTTACCTCAGTGGTATTGGAAAGCAGTCAGTGTCTGTTTCCAGACTGTTAAACAGCTTTCTCCTTCTTTGCTTTAAATTAATTGGTTGACTCATAGCTGGAACTATTCACTCTTGATAACAGAGTTCCCTGGCCTCACAGAGTAAATAGGCTAACAAAAAGAGCAGTGAGTTTTCCAAACACAACAAAGTTATGTATCCCAGTTCTTTTTTAGACCTCATGTAAGAAATGGTCCAGCAATTCGTGTCAATAGAGGGTTTAAAAGGTAAACATTGGGACCTGGATCTAGGGGACAGGAGAACAAAGGAGTTTCAAAATGACTGTTAACTATCGCATGGGATGCTACACAAGTCTCTGACATCCAGCCAAGAGATTACCAAATAAGGAAGAAAAGGAAACTGAAGGACGACTGGAGGACAAAGCCTGGGAGGAAGACTGCGAGCCTTCAGCCCAAACGACCCCCAGAGGGACCACCGAGAACTGATACGCATGTGCCAGTGGAAGGGGTCGAATTCCGGAAACTAACTGTAATAACCCTGCCTTTCTTAGAAGTAGTGATGAATATGTATTAGCTTAGGAACATATAAAACCAGTTGCCCGATGTAACACGTGTGCGTGTTAGAGAAGCCCTAACTCCCCGCACACCCAGCGCTGTTTACTTGCCTTTTATTAACCCCATAAATAAATCATATAAAACTAAAAATTGACTCGGAATTTATAACACTCAGTTGTGGTTTGTAGAAAACACATAAATGATACTCATAGTGGCCAGCCCCTGCAGTGCACATGACGTACGGAATTAGACTCTATAACTCGAAAGTTATAAAGTAGGTATGTTTATTGCGCGCAGATGCACAGGGGATGGCTCCTCCACAAGCGTGCATGCCCGAAGTGCTGAACCATCTCACATTTATACAGTAAAACAAATGAATATTCAATTAACACCTATACATATTCGTTACCTAAGCCCCCTTACTCTCGCTTCGCTTCGTATGTTAATTAGCTTATCAGTCTGTTGCCTGGAATGTGGTAGTCTTGCAGGTTTGTAGGTGATTCATGTCCTTGTGACCATCTGATCTTCTCCAGCAAGAAGACTTAGAACTCCCTCCCTCCCTCTAGATAATATTGGAATGTCTCTCATCCTTTTCTCATCCTTTTTATAAATAGCCCCTTTATTAGAGGAAGAAGGGCAGGCGTCTCCTCAAAACTGTAGTTGTCTCCTCAGAGCTGTGTGCCTATGTGACCAGACACCGCACCCATGACCAGTCACCATACCCACATTCCTGAGCAGACATATACAATCACAATCGATGTCCATTGTCCCCATTTCACACTATTTCTCCATATCACACATATGTGAAAGATTTCAGAGAATATTAACATTAAAAACATCCAGAGGTATTTTTTCTTCTGTGATTTGCTAAAAGCTTCCAGAATGCTCTTAATTTTGTTTTAACATTTTAAATAGTTATGTTCTGCATGGGGAGGAAAACACAGTCAAACCTTTACTCAAGACCACTTTCTGCAGCAAAAAATACAAGTGTAAGTAGTTTCCCCCCCACCCCTCTCCTTCTTCACGCTTGCCCCAGGGCTGCTCCCCCAGCTTGTGCTGCCCATGCAGCTGCGCAGTGACCTGGAACACTTCCCTAAACTGACAACCACAGGTTTAGTTTTAGCTAAATTATATTTAACCTGGCTCAGCCCCAGTTCAGTTCACTGCTTTGGCTCATTACACAGAAATGAACATCCAAGGATGGAAGGAACCATACAGCTCAAACTGCTGCTTCCTGATTTAAAGAACGTAGTCAAAATTTCTTAGTGACTGAGTATCCTTTATTGGCAGCGCTGGATGCACGGGGGATCCTTCCGCCTAACGTGCATGTCTAAAGTAGCTAACTATCTTATATTTATACCGTAAAACAATGACTATTCAATTAACGCCTATACATAGTCATTACCTAAACCCGCCTACTCTCGCTTCGTATGTTAATTAGCTTATCAGTCTTTTGTGCTTGCGCAAATTCTTCCAAGAATTGTGGGCAGGGGTCCTCGGGATGCGGGCGGTGGTCTTTGGGAGGAAGGCCGTAGGTCTTCCTCAAGGTGTACTTTTCACCTTTTGCCAGAAAATGCTGAGTTGGGTGAGTTACCAGTTTCAACCAGTTCTTGCTATCTGTCTTTCCTCCTTGGGTGTGTTTTAGCTTAGGATGCCGACAGATAACAGGATGTCCACAGCCTCACAAGATGTTGGCAGACACACAATACACAGGGGATGTCATGTATCTTATATTCATTACATTTTAACTACAAAATTCATTCTATCCTAGAGTGAGTTCATACAATATAATTCCAATGAGAGAAATGAACACGAAACCATAACCTCAGCATCAGATTTAATTGTGTCAAAGTGAGTAATTTGCCCAGACAACTGATGTACTATACTGCTAATCAACTTAAAGAACTAATCAAGTAAGGAACCTACTTGCTGAGGAACCTACCTGAGTATAATATATTAGTAATAGGCATTTTTTGTGTATCTGTGAGAGACCATATCTCCAACTGACTGTCTCAAAGCTTGTTAGCTGAGCTCCTGCAAGTCTTTAACAGTTGTGAACAGATAAGGAGCCAACAGGTGCCTGACATCAGTTTTCGGCCAGGGTCAAGGAAAGGCCACGCTGCTGTGAGGGATGTGCCTAGACATGGACAATCACCACTATCTATGCAGTGATCGTTATCTATGCAGCCATCGCAATTGCCCCAGGAGGAATGTGGCACATGCCATTGTCTGGGGGAAGGGGGGGAGGGGGTCTGAACACCCTATAAAAGACTGTGCAATCAAACAGTAAGTGGCAATCCGGAGACACCCACCACTGACACGAACTGAGACTACAGACCTACAGGATGCCGCTGGATCCACAGTGGTGACTCTCTTGCAACTCTATCCCGACTGCTTGCTAGATTTCCTTCTTTTTCCTTCTTTCCTATCTTTCCCTCTCTTTCCTATCGCTATTTTCTTACCACATGACACAATAAATTTCCTTGATTTGTGGCATTTGACCTCGTTTGTGTCTTAATCTCACTCTGGGTATAACAAAGTATCTTCCCGGCTCAGGTCTTCCTGGACCGGAACAGTACCACGAGTCTGTAAATCAAATAGGCATACAAGTAAAATTCTTTCCATCTCACAAGCAGAGAAACCTTCCCAGTATGAAATCAGAAAAGATATGCTGCTCTGACAGATGATCAGAAGAGGCATACTAAAATGAAAATGACCTGCAGATAACAAAAACTGCTCCCTAATATCCAAATGAATATTTTATTAATTAAATTTTGCACTTATTCATGGTAGAGAGTTAAAGCAAATTTGCAGTCTTTTAGCTTATTTAATAACATGCTGTTCAGAAATTCTTGGAACAAGCTAGCTTAGAGAATTTTTAAAATAGTTTAATTGAAAATATATAGTTCGGTGAACATTAATTATACTGTAACAGTAGAATTCATTCTTCCTACTCGGTTGTGCAAGTGGCACTCAGGTACCAGTGTTTTGCTATGCTGGATATGTAGCTTACTGACCCTAGCCAGCATCAATGTGAGCAGAAGGGGGTGATATTACCTCAGATTTTGCAAGGATTTGCACTACCTAAGAAAGGAACAAAAAAATTACCCCCGACTTCATTAGCTCCACTGAAAGAACAATAAAATACCTAGAAAAAGAAATGAACTAACATTGCTTACATTAAATGAGACTTCTAAAATATTTTATTACCATTTGATATGGCACTTTTTTTCCCCTACTCATCATTGTGGGGTTAGCTGATTTAGAAAAGACATATGAAGTGATATGGTGAAAAAACCTAAAACTCTGCTGCAGACAGAAACTGCATAGATAACAGAAACATTAACACCCAAGAAAGAGGGAAGGGTGGGAGCTTAGCACCTAGCACTTCGAGAAGGGACAGTTAGTAGCGATGTAGATGAGCTCAACTACCAACTGAGAGGAGGACATCCTTGGCGCGCCCCGAGACTTCTCAGAGGAACTCCCTTGCTCGCCCAATCACTGCAGGGGCAGACAAGGACCATCAGCGGACCAGGTATGTTGAATGGGAAGGGGTACCTATAAGTCTTGAGGAGACGTCCTACGTGAGGTAGAGAGCTGAATTGCTCACCCCTGGGTGGTCGAGGTAAAACCCATTGGAAAGGGATCTTGACTGGGTAACACATGTGTCTTGATGGTAACTTAGACCCTCCTGGTTGGAATAGCAGGAGGAGTGTGTATTGTGGTGGTAATTACCTATATCTGCTGTAAGTGCCCGGTATGGTGTATATTTTGAGCTCACGTATCTGGAGTTAACAACACTTGTTTTCTGTATGATTGTGTGACTGAGAAGTATGAAGCAAGTGTGGAGTGTGTGCAAGTATGCTTTTATTATGTGTTCTGTGTTGTATTATACCTTGTTAATGTACGGGAGGTAGATTAGGATTCAGGTATATAGGACCTTGCTGATGTAAAGCCTGGACTGCGCCTGTCCGCCTTATTATCAGTGTAATTCATATATTCGAGCTAATTGTTCCTGGTGCTCAGACTTTATTTGTCAGAAGAGTGCAATTTAGTGATGGGGGGGGTGGGGGTGGTGTGGGGGGTGTGTGGGGTAAGGAGTAAGGAAGTACTGAAAATAAGCCCTCTACATTGTATTTTAACCCGTTGGAAGGAAATTGCAGGGGCACCTGGGGGAAGCGTAAATAATAAAACTCTCATTAAATTTTGCAATCAATGGTGGCCCCTCTATAAGTTGGAGGATGAAGAAAAGTGGCCCCGAATGGAACCTTAAATTATAACACTATATTACAACTGATACTCTTCCTAAGAAGGGAAGGAAAATGGGAAGAAGCCATATATGCAGATATGTTTTTCACTTTCCGAAACAACCCTGCATACCAGAAAGATTGTGGATTGGTGCCTCCACAAGACCCCATGGTGTTAGCATTAGAGAGTGAGCAAAGGAAGGAAGGAAAAGGCAAGTTGAAAAGGTGTTGTTCAGCATGTAGTATAGGGCAGAGATGTATAAAGTTAGAGAAGGTAAGGGATCCTAAAGAGGGGGATTTACCGGAATATTATTGAGCTCCAGTAAGTCCCAAGCGGGAGGAGGACAGGGATTCTATTTCTGGAGGCCTGTCTGACAGTCCTGTATCCTCCCACACCCGAGGAAAGAAAGAACAGACCGTGATACAGGCTCCGTTAAGGGAAGCGGTAGGCCCAGATGGAGAAACAGTTTTGGCAAGAGTCCCATTTTCTTCGCATGATCTTGAATCCTGGAGAAACATGGCCAAGGGCTACTGTGATGATCCAGTGGGGGTGAGCAGATATTTCCAACTTATTTTGAAGCAGCATAACCCCAATTGGGAAGATATTCAGCTATTGCTGGATCATTTGACAGAAACTGAAAAACAATTGGTACTAAAAGCATCTCAAGGTTTGGCTAGTGGACGTCTTAAACCCACAAGGGAAGATATTAAAGATCACTTCCCTTTACAAAATCCGAGGTGGAATCCTAATCATAGTGCCCACATGAGCCTGTTGACCGCTTACAGAGAATGGATCATACAAGGAATGGAGAACGCGATTCCTAAATCCATTAATTGGTCAACCCTGTATGAAATTCAACAGGATCAAAAGAAACTCCATCCAAATTCCTCAATAGATTGAGAGATACCATGAGAAAATACACCCCACTAGATCCTAGGTCAGAAATTGGAATCCAACAGCTGGTTTCTTTGTTCAAAAGGCAGTCAGCAAGTGATATACGAAGGAAATTGCAGAAGTTGAAGTAGACAGAAAGCAGGAACTTGGAGGCTTTGTTAGATGAAGCATGGAGACTATATAGAAACAGGGAAGAGGAAGATAAGAAAAAAGATAGGAGGATACTGGTGGCAGCTTTGACAGAAACTCAGGCTCCTAGGGGAGACAGATTTTGGAAGCCCTTAGGGAGGAACCAGTGTGCAATATGTAGACGACAAGGGCACTGGAAAAATGAATGTCCCGAAAGGTGCAGAGGAAGAGGAAGAACTCAAGCACATATCGAGAAGTACTGACGAGGACCCAGGGAATCTACCCTAGCGGACCTGCTGGTTGTATTAAAGCTAGGGAATCAGCAACATAAAATAGAGTTTTTGGTTGACACAGGGGCAACATTTTTGATCTTAAATCAAGCATTGATGCCTATAGATGATGATTTTGTAACAGTACGGGGAGCTACTGGCCAAAGTGAAAAGGCATATTTCCTGAAACCTCTTAGTTATAAAATAGGGAAGCAATTGGGGGTGCATAAATTTCTGTACATGCCTAATTCATCTAGGCCCTTAACAGGAAGGGACTTATTAGAGCAATTGGGAGAAGAGATAAAATTTTCTGAAGGGAAATTGGAGTTTAAGGTAGGGAATGAACAACTGATTGAAGCCCTCAGTTTAAACCTTATAAATTCTCCTACCAGCACTAACATACCTGAAGAAGTCCAAAAACAGATATATCCAGGGGTATGGGCTTCTGAAGTACCAGGCCGGGCAAAATCAGCTTCACTCATAATAATAAAACTTAAACAGGGAACAAAGACAATTAGGATTAAACAGTATCCTTTAAGATTGGAAGATAAAAGAGGGATTCAACCAATTATTGAACAATTTCTGAAATATGGATTATTGGTAGAATGTGAATCTGAGTATAATACCCCTATCCTACCAGTTAAGAAACCAGGTGGAAAGTATAGAGTAGTACAAGATTTAAGAGCCATCAATAAGATAACAGAAGATTTGTATCCCATGGTAGCTAAGCCATATACATTATTAACTAGGTTAGGATCTGAATTGGCCTGGTTTACCATACTGGATTTAAAGGATGCATTTTTCTGCCTACCCTTAAGCCCAGAGAGCCAATTGTTATTTGCTTTTGAATGGGAAAACCCAGACTCTGGAAGAAAAAGAGAACTCACTCAGACTGTGCTACCACAAGGTTTCAAAATTAGTCCGACCCTTTTTGGAAATCAGTTGACCTAAGTCTTTAGAAAGGTGGGAACATCCATCAGGAATTGGAGTGATTCTGCAGTATGTAGATGATATATTAATAGCTACTGAAAACAGGGAGTCATGCATAGAATAGACAATAAGTCTGTTAAACTTCCTTGGATTAAATGGTTATCATGTCTCTCCCCAGAAAGCCCAAGTTGCACAACAACAAGTAACTTGCCTTGGATAAGAACTTATGGCCGGCAAGAGGATTCTAGGAACTGCAAGGAAAGAAGCCATCTGCCAGACCCTGAGACCACAGACAGGTAAAAAACTTCGTATCTTTCTTGGCATGACAGGTTGGTGCTGCTTGTGGATTTATAATTATGGGCTTTTGGTAAGACCCCTTTATGAACTCTTAAAATCAGATTTGAAAACCTCGACCTGGAATAAGGAGGCTGATGAAGCTTTTTGGAACCTAAAACAAGAATTTATGAGAGCACCGACGTTAGGGATACCAGATCCAGCCAAACCTTTCTGGTTATTTTCTCATGAAAAACAAGGAATAGCTTTGGGCATTCTGGCCCAAAATGTGGGGCCAGATCGGAGGGCAGTAGCTTACTTTTCTAAACAGCTTGATGAAGTAAGCAAAGGATGGCCGAGTTGTCTAAGAGCAGTGGCTGCAGTAGTACTCAGTATTCAAGAGGCATGCAAATTTACGTTGGGCCAAAAGTGGGATACAGTGTTGGTATCGCACACTGTATCTGTAGTCTTGGAAGCTAAAGGGGCCCATTGGCTGTCACCTCAACGATTCCTTCAGTATCAAGCTATTATTGTGGAACAAGACGATATGCAAATTGTGGTTACTAACACTGTCAATCCAGCATCTTTTCTCAGAGGAATTGAAGGAGAACCAGTATCCCACGACTGTTTAGAGACAATTGAAGCAGTATACTCCAGCCAATCAGATCTGAAAGAAGAACCGCTAGATTAGAAGATGCTGAAGATACGTGGTATATGGATGGGAGTAGTTTCATTCAGTATGGAACACGTAAGGCTGGGTATGCAGTAACTACCACCGATGAGGTAACAGAAGCTAAAGCCCTCCCTTCCAACACCTCGGCCCAGAAGGCAGAAATCATAGCTCTGACCCGAGCTTTAGAATTAGCAAAAGGGAAGAAAATCAACATTTGGAGAGACTCCAAATATGCATTTGGTGTAGTTCACGCCCATGGGGCAGTTTGGAGAGAGAGAGGACTACTGTCTACCCAAGGAAAACACATAAAACATGCCAAAGAAATTCTAAAGTTATTGGAGGCAGTCCAATTTCAGAGAAAGTGGCCATCATGCATTGCAAAGCCCATCAGAAAGGAACAACAACCCAGCATATAGGCAATTCCATGGCTGATCGTGAAGCCAAAAGGGCAGCGAAAATGGGTCTGGCAGAATTGCACTCTTTGATCTCAGATGGTAAAATACATATTGATCAAGTAGTCAGGGAACCAAAATACTTGAAGGCAGATCAGAAACTCATTACAGATATGGGTGGGAAGGTAGAAAAGGATGGGTGGGTTAAGACACCACAAGGAAAAATTATAGTATGGTTACCAAAATCTCGGAATGTAGAACTTATCGACACCAATGTGATGTAGATAAGCAGACACTTCTTTATTGACGGCCGGGTGCATGAGCGAGTCCTCTCACGATCAACGCACACCAAGTCTCAAAATCAGACACCATATATAGAACTTGTTCATACATATTCATTAAGTATTCATGCATAATCATAATATTTCCCATAAATCATTAACATACTCTCCTCCTATATCCGATTCTGTGCAGTAAAGCTTAGAAAGGTCTAGAAATGGGTCTGGGGTACGATTTGGGTAGGTGGTATATGAGTCGGTGGTCGCGATCTCCCCCTGCCAGAATTACCTTTTACTAAAGTTCACGATTTCTTGGCAGGTAACTACAAGTTGTTCCAGTCGACTCTCCGTGGTTTCCATTAATCTCATATTCTGACATTTCAATACACCTTCTACATACAGAAGACTGGTCAAATACAAAGAAACCTTTCAAACCCTAAAGTTATTACCTAAGTTTTAACAATGGTTCTAGCCCATTCTTCTAGCCTTGGTACAGGATGTACAGAAGATCTCATAGCAGCTTTTACTGTGCAACTATAAGTTTCATTAAAATATTTCTTATCCTTCTATATTTCAATTTTATAAAATAATTTTATAAAATCAAATAATCAATCAAATAAAGTCAATAAATCTTAACTTATTAACAAGTCTATAACAGTACCATTTGCAGTGCTATGGGCCTTAATTTTGGTAGAACATCAGAAAACTCATTGGGGAGCAGAAGCCTTATACAGATATTTAAACCAGTATATCATGGCTCGAAATCTATATACTACCATCAAACAGGTAACCCAACCGTGTGAAGTCTGTTTGCAGAACAACCCTCAAACCAACCAACGGATCGTGTTGGGACAAATAGGAAAAGGGTATCACCCTGGGCAATGGTGGCAGATTGATTTTTCGGAACTCCCAAGAAAAGGGTTTTTTCGATATTTATTGGTTATGACAGACACCTTTTCAGGTTGGCCAGAGGCATTCCCCTGCCGAACTAATAAAGCTAGGGAAGTGACTAAGGCACTGGTACAAGAAATAATACCAAGATTTGGAGTCCCGGCAGTAATATCCACTGACCAAGGATCACACTTTGTGGCCAAAACTACTCAACAAGTTGGTAAACTCTTGGGAATTAATTGGCAATTGCACACCCCATATAGGCCACAAGCAAGTGGTCAGGTGGAGAAAATGAACCACCTTATCAAATTACAAATTGCAAAATTGGGACAAGAAGATGGATTACCTTGGCCTCAGTCACTACCCTTAGCTCTTCTGAGAATTAGAACAAACCCAAGAACTAAAGAAGGACTAAGCCCTTTTGAGATATTATATGGGAGGCCCTATATGGTACAGATGGGGGCATCTACTCAAATTGGTAATGAAGTATTAACTGATTATGTAATAAACTTGCAGAAACAGCTACAAGAAACAGAAAAGCAAGTCCTGGGAATTTGTGCCTGTGGATTGGATGGGCTGGTACATAATATTGTATCAGGTGATTATGTATATGTTAGATCTCTTTCAGGTTCACCTCTGGAACAAAAGTTGGAAGGTCCTTTCCAAGTACTGCTTACATCCCATACATCAGTCAGAATTAAGGAACAAGCATACTGGATCGATTATACCAGAGTGAAGAAAGCCCCTAAGTCACAATGGAAATCATCATCTACCAGACCTCTGCGGCTTCAGATCCAACAAAAAGACTGTTGATCGTTTGTATATTAATAATGTTCTGTATAGTAGGAACTCATTCTTGGGACCAGAATTTGTTTGTACAACTAACCTATAATGTAACAAATGCTTTGAATTTGACAGATTGCTGGGTATGTTCAGCATTTCCCAGAGGTAGTACAGAATTTCCATTATATGGTGTAATGGTATCACAAGTAAATTGGAGTTGGCCATTTAATCATAAAGGATTTGGTTGTTATGAATCTCCAGATAGTACAGCAGGACCCCAAAATGAGGTACAGAAATTAGGGAATTCTACAATAATTAGACAGAAGGATATGAATGCTCCACAGATGGGATGGTTCAATTTCAACTATTCTGCTCTAAACTGGAGTGTATGTGACCCACCAATTCTAACACTTACTAAAGGAAAATATAGCACTACCCCGGAACGTAGAAAAGTGCATCTAGGTATGCCCATTAATCAGACCTATGGCTGCTTGCCTCAAGGATTATGGTGGTTATGTGGAGATGGCCAGGCCAGGAAAAGACTACCTAACCGATGGCAAGGTGACTGTGGATTAGGATACCTAGTTCCCCAAGGTAGAATATTTAATCATTCACATCCTCCACCAGGTGTTTTGAGATCCTCATGGAAATTGGTTAAACGAGGAACCAATAACCCCCTGGTGACCTGAAGAACAGGATTCCATAGTTTTGTCAGATGGTTTCTTCCCTCATTACGGGTAAGTGAATTAGAAAAAGCAATAGTAAATATTTCTGCCACCATAGAACAAATGGAAAAACTCACCATAGATGCTATACAGGGAATCCAACAAGAAATTTCTTCATTAAGAAATGTAGTACTTCAAAATCGAATGGGTCTGGACATACTTTTAGCAAAAGAAGGAGGATTGCGTATGGTTATTAATCAAACTCGCTGTGTCTATGTTAACCAAGACAAACGAATTGAAATAGATTTACAACAAATTTGGGCAAACCCCAAAATACTACATCAAATATCCCTAGATGATACTTCCTTTGGATTTTCTGACCTCTGGGAAAAGCTTATTTCTTGGCTACATAATTTTATGTGGCTGAAGCAGCTCTTTGTTGGAGTTATCATGATTATTGTATTAGGATTATTGATTTGTATTATGTTACGATGCTTTCTGTGGATGTGTAAAAATAATGGGAACAGTTATGAAGAATGGAAGAAACATAGGCTAAGACAAAGGCTAGAGGACGGGAAGTATATTACCAGAATTCATACTAAGGATGTGTTATGGTTTAACCCCAGACGGCAACCAAGCACCACGCAGCTGCTTGTAGAAGAATGGTTGCAGAAGCGTGGCCATAGAATCCCTAAAGATCTGCACAATCCAGGCCTGGAATTAGAATAGGCCTGGAATTAGAATTGTGCTGAAGTTCTTGTGCTGAAGTTAACAAGAAAGTGGCCTTGATCTATTCTTGAATCCTGAGACCAAGTAACTTTGTTGTACTAACAGGCCGTGGCTGTAACAAGCTGCAGCTGTTGGGAAGATAGGTGCAAGGCCAAGGGAGATAGGGAGCGGAATGGGAATAAAGGGAGTAGCAAACCGCAAGGCTGAAACAGAGCAACGCAAATAGCTACATGGATAGAATGCTTATTTTAGTCATGATAATTAGGGGTGTGAGAACAGCGCGCTCTTAGGGGCTAATAAACAATTAAATTTTTGCTTTGGGAATATGCGTGTGTATCGAGTCTATATAAGTAGTGTTAGAAACTAATAAAGTTGAGCAAGATGCATAACTCATATTGAGTAATTTCTTGACTCCGGCGAACCTTTCTCCCAACAGCTGCTTGCACATTTCCCCCCACCCAGAGGGATGGGAAGGAGGATCGGAAAGGAATGTAAAACTCAAGGGTTGAGATAAGAACAATTTAATAGGTAAACCAAAAGCCGCACACGCAAGCAAAGCAAAGCAAGGAATTCATTCACCACTTCCCATGGGCAGGCAGGTGTTCGGTCATCTCCAGGAAATCCGGGCTCTATCACGCGTAATGGTTACTTGGGAAGACAAACGCCATAATGACGGATATCCCCTCCTTCCTTCTTCTTCCCCCAGCTTATATACTCTGCATGATGTTCTATGGTATGCAATATCCCTTTGGCTAGTTTGGGCCACCTGTCCTGGCTATGTCCCCTCCCAATTTCCCATGCCCCTCCAGCCCTCTCACTGGCAGGGCCCAAGGAACTGAAGTGTCTTTGATTTGGTATAACATCACCCAGCAACAACTAAAACCATCAGTGTCCTATCAACATTGTTCTCACATCATAGCCAAAACACAGCACTGCACTAGCTACTAAGAAGAAAGTTAACTCCATCCCAGCTGAAACCAGGACAGGATGGTATTGTTTAAGCAAAAGAATTTACTAAGGGGAAAGAAATGGGGGGGCTTGATATAGTGAAAAAAACTAAAACTCTGCTGCAGACAGAAACTGCATAGATAACAGAAACATTAACACCCGAGAAAGAGGGAAGGGCGGGAGCTTAGCACCTGTGGATAACTGGCTAGCTGAAAAGGGTCACATAGACATAGTCCAGCTGGCTGGACAAAAATGCACATCGCTCTCAGCTTATCTGAAGTAAAGCAAAATACACTGTCTTTGGCTGTCCTTGTTACACAATAACAGGAAGATTTCGGTGGGAAAAGAATGTTGCAGGTGGGAACAGAAAACTACAGAAGAGAAACTAGGGGTGGGCTTGGTATTTAGGCAACTAACCAATAATGAGCTTAACTTTTGTAATATGTATGAGCTAATTATAAGAAGGCATAAAAGGTGACTGTAAGAGACAATAAACGAAGTCTGCTGATCACTCATATTGAGCGACTGTGTCTTCCCTCCGTCGCAACAAATGGCGCCCGAACAGGGACCCTAGAGAGGGCTGAACCTGCGAGCCACGGTTCGACGGAGATTCGGGTACCGGTCCTGAAAGCAGCGCAGGAGGCGGAAGGGCACAGTCCCCGCGCCCGGGAGCACCTACAGAGGGTCCCGCCGGCCACGCGTCGCCGAAGTCTCGCAAAGGCTGCAACAGCGCTGACGAAGGTATGGAGAGACAAGCGACGTATGATTCGCTCATATGCTTTTTAGAAAAGCGGAGCGTTCGGGACATAGATTGTAAAAAGGAATTCCTGGGGTTATTAGCGTATGGGATAGCATCCGGGACCCCCGCGGCAGCGGCGAGCGGCGGCGCGTGGCCCGGCAGGCCCCGTCCCGGCCGCGGTTTCTCTCCAAGGCGGCACCCCACCCCACCCCCCCCCTCCGATCGGCGCCATGGCGATGCAAGCGGCCAAGCGAGCTAACATCTGGCTGCCCCCAGAGGTCAATCGGATCCTCTATATTCGGAACCTGCCGTATAAAATCACAGCGGAGGAAATGTATGATATTTTTGGGAAATACGGACCTATTCGACAAATCAGAGTTGGAAACACTCCTGAAACAAGAGGAACAGCTTAAGCTTCTCAAGGAAAAATACGGACTTGATTACAAACCCACAAAAAAAAAAAAAAAAAAAAAAAAAAGTGCTTCAGATGTCCCCTACAAGAAATGGGTTTCTGCCTTGAACTAGCAAACATCTCTGTGCTTAAAGAGAAGCCTTTTTGCCTTGATGGAGATAATTTATTCTGTATTCTGTATTTATGCTGTATTCTGAATGTGGAAATTGGTTGGGACTAGGAGGCTGGCTTAAAGGCATTTTGCAAACGGGATTATTATTTTTGATCGTTATTGTAATAATAGTTTCTTGATCAAAACCAGCCAACACTATTTGTAAGCATTAGGCATATCTGAAGAGAATGCCTTTATTTGAATCAGCAGTTAAGGTGTAGTTTAGTCTGAGGCTGTGGTTTTATCTGCTTCTGGTGAATTTTTGAAGTGATGAAATCAGAGATACAAGGTATACTAAGAGTTATGAGGTAATAAGGTAATAATCTAAGTAAGGGTGCTGTCTTTTATATCTACAAGTGCAACATGCTTTTATGTAGCAGAGAGAAACTTTAACAATAATGTTGCTTGAGCGAGATGTGCATGTGACAACTTGGGAAAAGGGATATCACAACTGGAGTGCAACAGTGTTTTTACGTCTGGCAGAGTGAAATCTTTCAAGACCTGAGTTTAGACAGTCTAAAATAAATAGTTAGTATTCAGAAAACCCATCTTAAGCCTCTTTTGCTTACATAGTGTTATGGAAGTCAACTGCTATTGTAGAGAATTAATGATTTTTTAATACATATTAATAAATACTACTATTTTAACTTGAGGCAGTTGAGTGAGAAATACTCACGTGTAGCATTTGAGGGAATGTCAGCATAAATCGCACTTACAGTAAGACTGCATTTTTAATTACTGTACTCGTTAAGATTCGATGATGCCATAAGGCTAAGGCCTTTTATCACAGATCGGTTCTGAACTAAAAGGTGTGTGCACATGTAGATATGCACATTTGTGTTATTTTCCTTAATTGGCTACAAAATAATAATTAGGTTGGGGACTAGATCTTGGGAATTTGTCTATTATACTTCTGTTTGTTAAGGAACGTGCATAACACACAGCACCCATGTAGGCTTGGCTTGTGGCATAGTTGTCAAATTTAGCATAGACATTCAGACAGATAAGCAACGTACTCTTCTTGTGTGTATCACCTACAAGCCATTATGGCTTAGTGTGTAAATCTGTATGTAACTATTGAAAAAAACACTTATGAATGTATATAGCTTAGAACTAATTTTTCCCCTTTGTTAATTCTTTGATATCAATGAGGTATTCTTCAGAAAATGTATGGACTGGTTGGTTGCATAAGGGCAGTTGTTATTTGGACAGAAAATTGTTAATGGTCAGGGATTTTCCACTTAAATATTTGCAAATATTCCTAGTCAAACATCAGTTTGGTTTCTTTTTGGGTTTTGAGCTTGCATTAGTCCATGTTCAGAACTTTAAAATTACCTTTGAATTTTTTAAACTTTTTATATCACTGGAACAGAAAGAGCATCGAAATTAAAGCTTCAAGCTAACTTTATTTTTCAAGTATTTCAGGAATTATACTTCTGAACTGAGATTTTATAAGTTGGCTGTGTATGTTCCTGTGTTAAAACGCTGTTATTGAAAATGGTCAACCAAGCCTATGTCGCCCAAAATAAAAACGGGGGAATTGTGGATAACTGGCTAGCTGAAAAGGGTCACATAGACATAGTCCAGCTGGCTGGACAAAAATGCACATCGCTCTCAGCTTATCTGAAGTAAAGCAAAATACACTGTCTTTGGCTGTCCTTGTTACACAATAACAGGAAGATTTCGGTGGGAAAAGAATGTTGCAGGTGGGAACAGAAAACTACAGAAGAGAAACTAGGGGTGGGCTTGGTATTTAGGCAACTAACCAATAATGAGCTTAACTTTTGTAATATGTATGAGCTAATTATAAGAAGGCATAAAAGGTGACTGTAAGAGACAATAAACGAAGTCTGCTGATCACTCATATTGAGCGACTGTGTCTTCCCTCCGTCGCAACAAGCACCTAGCACTTTGAGAAGGGACAGTTATGATCTCAACAAGAATGTAAGTAAGGAGCCTTCTGAAGAGGACGTGCTAACTGCTAAAAGAAAACAAACTAGGGTAAAATAATTGTGGTAGTAATAGATCAGCGACTTCCTACTCAAATGGCCCCCACCCCAAAGAAGGTGGATCCCCCGCTGGCCCCGGGATCATGCTGATATAGGTTAAAACCAGCCTAGTGGGCATGTATTAGCTTGACATGTTTAGAGTGGACAATAAGGAAGGGCTAATCCTTAGCTAGCAGATGTTTTAAGATAACAGAAACTAAATAACAAAGACTGCTAATGTATGCAAAGATAAACAAGAACTTCAGGTAACTGCCCAAGAAGATGAAAAGTACATCTTGAAGAGGCACCAGAGGGAGGAGATTCTGAATGTTTGGAAACCTTATGTATATGCATGCCTTTGTATAATAAATATCGGGCTGCTTGTTGAAACGGTGTGCAAGTTAGGAGGAGCGATCCCCTTTGCACCTGGCGCCACAATAAACATACCTGCTTTATAACTCTCCTCGAGTTGTAGAGTTTGATTCTGCATGTCAGAACTGCACAAAGATATTTAGAATACAGTTCTGCAGCATCACTACACAATGCCCCATTTTTCATGCTGTATTACTCTTGAAAATCCATTCTATGCATTCTGTTGCTTGATCATGTAGCCACAAGTGATGCATAATCTGGGATTCAGGAGACCCTCTCTTTGTGCTCAGCTTGTTGGAGTCAAGTGGGAAGTGAGAGAAGATGAGGCAAAGTCCCACAACTGTGGAAAAGCAGGTGGGTACCCAGAGGAGATGTCCATGGTAATATGAAGTCATACCCTTGCTCCAAGGGAAAACCCACTGGAGGAAGATTTTGATGAGCTAGTGGTAGCAAGGGGAGCCATGCTGTGCCATTGAAACCTGGAATCATGCTGGAAGCTGTTATACATGAAGCCCAAGATAGAAAGGTTTTTAGGTTTTTGATGGTTTTGTGTGTGTGTGTGTGTGTGTGTGTGTAAAAAAGAAAAACCTTCTGCTACTTCTTTGGCAAATTAAAAATTTGGTCCTTGGGATTAGTTATTCAGTCAAATTGCCATACTAGAAATTGTTAACGTAACAATGCTTACTTACATACTGAATGATGAATGATGTACCACTTATCTATAGGATGACGTATTTATGTTTATCTAAAAGTTGGGAAACGTCCAAGGACCCTTATTGCTAACATGACGGATGTACTAATTGCTAAGTCCTTGGATTTGTCATCTTTAAAAAGGCTATCTGGTTCCTAAGTTCCTGTTGCTTATACAACGTGGCAAAGAAAAGGACTTAAATCATGGTCAGTAGTTTAGTGAGATATGTAAATGAGTTCCTGGAATTGTAATGAATATGTAAACGATTTCCCGGAAAGTTAATGAATAGGTATGAGTAGCTTGTATAAAGAGGGGACTGAAAAATCCCCTCGGGGTGCATGACTTTGGTGGAGCGATCCTCCATGCACCCAGCGCTGCTGAATAAAGATAACCTCTGCTCACTCGAATATTGGTGACTGATTCTTCAAATCAATACACAAAACTTATCATGTAAATAAATATAATCACAGCTAGATTTGAATAAAAGGGACAAAGGTGTATGAATGGTTAATCTAAAGATTACTTTGTAAACTGATTCAAAGAGTATGTACCACCCCGAAATATCTTGTAGTGGACAAACAGGCTCTTATCCAAAAACTTTCTCTGATGAGGAAAAGCAGTTTTCTATAGCCATCATTTCTCAGAAAGCTTTGCTTGTATTTTTCTGTCTCCTGCACTGTTGATAATTTTGATTCACAAGAATGTCAAGCTTTTAGAAGGTTGTATTCCTTTCCAAAGGTAAAACTAAGCATTTTTAACATCATCCAAAGTGGTCAGAGGAGAAGAGACAGTTTTGAAAACATGCATTTATGACTGAAACTGTGATAAACATTTGAAGACTTGGCAGCGTATCATCACTGACCTTTACTTGTGAGCACTCATAACTGCAGAGATTAATTTTTACTAAAATGTTTTGAGGATGTAAGATTCCAGTTACTGTAAGTACAACAGAAAATCTTATATACTGTCTACTTATCTTCAGAACAGTCTGCTTAGGGGAATATGTATGTACAGTAAAATACTGCAAACTGCAGAAGTTGTAGTAACAACATGAGATCTTGGGGCAGGAAGGAAAAGATACAATCAGTATAATATATTTATCTATAGACTTCTATGCAAACATGGCTTTCAGAGACACCAACACAATACATATATTGAATTTGCTTCCACTAGTTTCTAAGAAGTGCTACATGCTACCTGGAGAAAAGTCCATAGTCACTACTCAAAAAAAGTAATTTTAAAGTAGATGGTTTGCAAGCCCACCTGGTTTCATTTTGCTCATTGTAAAAATCTTAGGTTTGCTTGATGTTGCAAGTTAACATGGCAAAATGTTATTGAATTAGCCAAATCACAGTAATGGATGAGGAATCTGCTTCAATTTATCTTATTCCCAATTTAGCAGTAAAATTTAAGCATATGTGTAAATCCCATTGAAATCAATAGGGTTTATGCACATAAAGTGCTTTGCTGAACTGGGGCCAGTAAAGAAATATGACTAATCGCACTAATAAAGGAAATAGGAGTTAGTCCAAGTTACTTAATCACAGTCTGTTTATGGGGAAAGAGCTGTGCTTTTTACGTCCTCACTGTCTTACACTTTAAAAAATAAATACAAGCCAGAAAGGGAAATTCAACTTTCTATAACATGATGATGCTATAATTTGTGCAGTAACCCCTTCATGATTGTTCTTTTGCTTATTTGAGCTACTGACATTACCAACCCCCCATTAATTCTGTTCTTGGTTTGGCAATCCCTTTTAACTGTGTTCTGTTTCTGCTTTCTCCCTCCTCTCTCCCCACCAAATCTGTTCTATTTTGAGTTTGGCAAAATTATACAGATTAGTGCTGAATAACCAACACAAAGGAAAATTGTAATTTGAGAGATTTAGGGCCAAGTTCCTAACTGATGTAAATCCTCACAGCTCCACAGCAGTGACTGAAGCAACATGAGTTGAATGCTGGCTGAGGTTTTAGACCTCAGGGTTCATTTTTTTCCCTCGTAGAATGTCTAGAGTTAAAGCGATTTTCTTAGATTTGCTATTAAGAACTTTTCAGCTATTCAGTTTGTGTTTTTTTCCCTGTGGACTGCAAAAAGCATACACAATCTTCATAGAATCATAGAATCATTTAATTTGGAAAAGACCTTTGAGATCATCAAGTCCAACCGTTAACCCAGGACTGCCAAGTCTATCACTAAACCATGTCCCTAAGCACCACATCTGTGTGTTTTTGAAACACCTTCAGAGATGGTGATTCCAGGACCTCCCCGAGCATCCTGTTCCAATGCCTGACCATTCTTTCAGTGAAGAAATTTTTCCAAAAATCTTGATACATCCTACCTAATCTGCAGGTGAGTACTCGTGATTTGGCCCTATAAATCATGCAATATATTTTTTGATGTGTGTGAGTGCTCTTCTTGAAAAGTGATTATTACATGGAAACTCATACAAATAATTTCTTCAGACCCTGATTCAGAAGTTCACATTCTGTGGAGATTTTAACCTATTAATGTTAAAAGACTGCAGAAAGCAAATACAAGGAACATGATGTCAAGAAATAAATAGCGCTTTTTTTTTTTTTTTTTTTTTTTAGGAAATACCTAGGCTATATAGTAATAAAAAACCCAGAAGTTTAAAACGCACAGTTCACATATTGTCATTACACACATCCAAAAAAGGTCAATTATTAGATTTGTTATGTGTACAAAATTCCACTCAAATCCCAACAAGATAAGTAAGAGGGAGAAAACATAGAAAAGTAGAAAAGTAAGGACATTTCCAAGGAAATAAAAACAGACAATAAAAGGAAAACCTCAGATAGACTGAAAATAATAATTTTGATGGTATGTCAGAAGCAAAATGTACAACAGATATAAAGCCATGTTTTCTCTTAATCTCTACTTGATCTAGACTTATAAATTTTGTGTATCCTAAAATTTACCAAGGAGGCTTATAGGAGCTGAAACTCAAAGCTGCCTATATTCACTTTCAAAATGTGTTGCTTTCCCTTGCTCTTACATTACAAGCCTAGCTAAGAACAGAAGACTCTGTTTGATTGCTGCTTTTCAGCGTTGACCCTCCATGGTTGTTTATATCCTGTAGGTAAAAAAGATTAATACAATAAACTATCACAGTGATATTTTTTTCCATCTATGGAATTCATTAAAAATCTAATTTATGCTGGGATGCTAGCTGCCCATTTTATTTTTTGTTCTGCCTGTGGTTGCTGTTATACTGTAGGATGCTAGGAATGTAATTGAACATTCTTTCTGTAGCTTTTATGCTTACTAGCTGTTCTTGGAGGACTCCTAGAGAACAAAGCATTAAGCAGGACCAACACAGCGAGTCTTTAGTAAACACCTGTTTCTCTGGTGGTGTTTATGTGTGTGAATTTGCCCAAATTAACTGTAGTGCTGCTCACGGCACAAAAACTTAACCAACTGCTAGCATTTATGTCACAAGCATCCGGTTTCAGAAATCTATAAATTAAGCATAAATTTTTCTCTGAACTGAAATGCACAGGATTAGTTGTTCAAAATGCTGCCCTGCTTAAAAAGAAATGGGCTTAAGCTATGAGTTCCAGATGATATTCAAGAAGTTAAAACTGATGCATATTCAGATTGAGGGATAATTCACACTTTTTGTGCATCTTATTTACCTTTCCCCAGCTCTCCACAAAAGTAAGTGGAGGCAGGATAAACTGCAATTCCGTATGCAGAAATTAAATATATGAAGAGTAACAGAGGAATTGTAGGGGGACAAAGACAGTGGGTTGATTGACATTGACAATATGCAGCTGTGGCTTTGCTTTGACGATGTGCAGCTGTGATCCTACAGCAACTCAGTTAAATAGCTCTGAGGAGCGGGGGGGGGGGGGGGGGGAAGAGAGAACCTGGATGAAGCAGACACAAGGAGGAGTGTGGTCTGGCCTCTGGAGAACAGAGAAACAGCGTAGACAGTAGAGTTTGGCCAATAATAAAGCTTTTTGCTGCTTACTATTTTATTTTTCCTGGCCACCGTAATTTAATTGCAATGAGGAACAACTTCTATTCTGGGTAAGCAACCTCTTAATGACAGAAAACCTGTAATTGGTGATGTCCTTTGGACACACTCCAGCACCTCAACGTCTTTCTTGTAGTAAGGGGCCCCAAACTGAACACTGTATTTGAGGTGTGGCCTCACCAGTGCCATGTACAAAGGGACGATCACCTACCTTGTCCTCCTGGCCACACTATTTTGGATGCAAGCCAAGATGTTATTGGCCTTGGCTGCTTGGGAACACTGCTGGTTCATATTCAGCTGGCTGTCGACCAACACCCCAAGTCCTTTTTGGCCAGGCAACTTTCCAGCCACTCTTCCCCAAGCCTGTAGTGTTGCATGGGGTTGTTGTGACCCAAGTGCAAGACCCAGCACTTAGTCTTGTTGAACCTCATGCAATTGGCCTCAGCCCATTGATCCAGCCTGTACAGATTCCTCTGTAGGGCCTTTCTACCCTCAAGGAGATCAACACTCCCACCCAATGTGCTGTCATCTGCAAACTTCCTGAGGGTACACTCGATCCCCTCATCCAGATCATTGATAATGATATTATAAAAACCTGAACCCTGGGGAACACCACTTGTGACCGGCTGCCAGCTGGATTTGCCTCCATTCACAACAACTCTTTGGGCTCAGCCATCCAGCCATTTTTTACCCAGCACAGATTAAACTCATCCATGCCATGAGCAGCCACTTTGTTCAGGAGAATGCTGTGGGAAACAATGTCAAAGGCTTTACTAAAGTCCAGGTAAACAACATCCACAGCCTTTCCTTCATCCACTAGGCGGGTCATCTTGTTGTAGAAGGACATCAAGTTAGTCAAGCAGGACCTGCCTTTCATAAATCCATGCTGACTTGGCCTTGATCACCTGGTTGTCCTATATGTGCCATGTGATGGCACTCAAGATGATCTGCTCCATAACCTTCCCCGGCACTGAGGTCAGATTGACAAGCCTGTAGCTCCCCGGGTCCTCCTTCTGGCCCTTCTTGTAGATGAGTGTCACATTTGAATACCTCCAGTCTTCTGGGACCTCCCCATTTAGCCAGGACTGCTGATTAATGATTGAAAGTGGCTTGGTGAGCACTTCTGCCAGCTCCCTCAGTACCCTTGTGTAGATCCCATCTGGCTCCATAGACTTGTGTGTGTGTCCAAGTGGTGTAGCAGGTCACTAACCATTTCCCTTTGGATTATGAGGGCTTCGTTCCACTCCCTGTTCCTGTCTTGCAGATCAGTGGGCTGGGTACCCTGAGCACAAATGGTCTTACTATTAAAGACTGAGGCAAAGGCATCATTAAGTACCTCAGCCTTTTCCTCATACTTTGTCACTATATTTCCCCCTGCAGCCAATAAAGGATGGAGATTCTCCTTAACCCTCCTTTTCTTGTTTACGACAGTAGTCAGATTAAGTTGTATTTGGGCTTTGGCCCTTCTAATTTCTGCCCTGCATAGCCTCACAACATCTTTGTAGTCCTCCTGAGTTGCCTGCCCCTTCTTTCAAAGGTCATAAACTCTTTTTTTTCCCCCCCTGAGTTCCAGAAAAATCTCTCTGCTCAGCCAGGCCAATCTTCTTCCCTGTTGGTTCATCTTTCAGCACATAGTGACAGCCTTCTCCTGCACCCTTAAAATTTCCTTCTGGAAAAATGTCAAGCCTTCCTGGACTCCTTAGCACTTCAGTGCTGCCTCCCAAGGGACTATTTCAACCAGGCCCCTTAACAGGCCAAAGTCTGCCCTCTGGAAGTCCAAGGCAGCGGTTCTACTAACCACCCTCCTTACTTTTCCAAGAATCAAAAACTCTGTCATTTAATGATCACTGTGCTCAAGATGACCTCCAACCATCACATCACCCCCAAGTCCTTCTCTGTTCACAAATAGGTCCAGTGGGGCATCTTCCCTAGTTGGCTTACTCACCAGCTGTCAGGAAGTTTTCTTCCATACACTCCAGGAACCTCCTAGACTGTTTCCTCTCCACTGTGTTGTATTTCCAGCAGAGAGCTGGTATGTTGAAGTCCCCTATGAGAACAAGGGCTAGTAATCGTGAGGCTTCTCCCAGCTGCTTATAGAATATTTCATCTGTCTCTTCATCCTGTTTAGGTAGTCTATAACAGACTCCCAGCATGATATATGCCTTATTTGCCTTTCTCCTGATTCTTACTCATAAACACTTGACCCTTTCATCACCATCATCAAGTTCTAGACAGTCAAAACATTCCCTAAAATACAGGGGTACCCCACTGCCTCTCCTTCCTTGCCTATCCCTTCTGAAGAGTTTATAGCTATCCACTGCAGCACTCCAGTTGTGCAAGTCATCCCACCATGTTTCCGTGATTGTAACTATATCATAGTTTTCCAGCTGCACAGTGGCTTCAAACTCCTGTTATGTTGCTCATGCTGTGTGCATTGGTGTAGATGCACTTCATTTGGGCTATTGATTCTGCCACCTTTTTGGGGGAAGAAGCCCTAATTCCTATGTGACTGTTGCTAGGCGCTTCCATGGTTTCTAATGCATCAATAGCTCTTGCATCTTTGCTGCCACATGGATCTCCATCCCCTACCCCAACTGAGATGGCTAAGGTACTGTACACATTCATGAAGAGACATTTAAAATGTGTTCCAGTGTACTCAGCACATCATGGAGCAGACTGAAGGACCTTACTACCA
This sequence comes from Falco biarmicus, assembly GCF_023638135.1. Taxonomy (NCBI): domain Eukaryota; kingdom Metazoa; phylum Chordata; class Aves; order Falconiformes; family Falconidae; genus Falco; species Falco biarmicus. Next base: position 7,019,263 of record NC_079310.1, on the reverse strand, counting down.
CAGCATTCCTCTAACATTTGTGTGCAGCTCCATGGCTTATCACTAGACCCTGGTATTCCTTTTCCCCCTTCAAATATAGTTCAAAGCTCTTTCAATGAGCTTTGCTAACTCTTGCACAAAGATCCTTTTGCCCCTTTGACACAGGTGTACCCCTTTTGTTGCTAGCAGGCCTAGTGTCGTGTAGACCAGTGTGGATAACTGGCTAGCTGAAAAGGGTCACATAGACATAGTCCAGCTGGCTGGACAAAAATGCACATCGCTCTCAGCTTATCTGAAGTAAAGCAAAATACACTGTCTTTGGCTGTCCTTGTTACACAGTAACAGGAAGATTTCGGTGGGAAAAGAATGTTGCAGGTGGGAACAGAAAACTACAGAAGAGAAACTAGGGGTGGGCTTGGTATTTAGGCAACTAACCAATAATGAGCTTAACTTTTGTAATATGTATGAGCTAATTATAAGAAGGCATAAAAGGTGACTGTAAGAGACAATAAACGAAGTCTGCTGATCACTCATATTGAGCGACTGTGTCTTCCCTCCGTCGCGACAGACCAGCCTGTGATCAAAAACCCCCAAATTTTGATGGTGACACCAGTCATGGAACCAGGTATTGATCTGCTCGATCTTCCTGTTTCTTCCATCATCATTCTCTGCAACTGGTAGGATAGAGGAGAATACTACTCACGCTCCTGATCCCTTATCCAGTTGTCCCAAGGCCCTGAAGTCTCTATTGATCGCCCTTGGACTTCTTATTGCAACTTCATCTCTGCCTACATGGAAAAGCAACAGAAATATCTCAGTTTAATCAACCACATTCTTTTTCTCATATAGTGATGGGCTGGTTGTTTTTTTTGTCTGCTTGGTTAGGTGACTGATTCAGCCCTGCATGCCTTAAGAAGACTATTTATGTCTGAGGCTTTTGTCAGTGTACTGTATGCCCAGGAATGGTAGGGAGAGGCTTGGAACATCTTTTGTGCTACTCTTTAAATAAAGTCATTCAAGGGTGCTGACTACCCATTGACTTTAGCAACTGGATAGGGCTAAAGAACAAGTCATCAGTAGGTATTTTATATTCTATAACCTTCTAAATCCTGGTTGAGTGCACCATGGTTCACAACACAGCAGGACTTACTCTGCTGTGGCTTTCATTATGTATGACAGCTGCACACAGCAAAGGTTGCTGAGCAAAGTTGTCTTTGAGAGCAACGGAGCTCCAGCTGCTTCATAGGTGAGTGAGCAAAGAGTCAGGGTCCACAGCTTTCTCCAAAAGGTACTTTTAAGCTGAATATATCCATGGACTCTTTCAAAGGCTGAGAGATGGAGCAGCAGGTACACAGGGGAGTGAACAGTTTTATATTGGAATTGTGACTGCTTCTTTTGATATGAACCAATGACTTTGGAATATAATTATTAAAAAGATAGACTGTTGAAAGGCCTCCTTCTGTCCTGGCTAATCTGTTATTGAATAAGCATTTCAGAGAGTGCTATACTTCTTTTGTATACATACCTATACACCATGTTCCTAAATCTCCTTATTCAGATGCTTATCTTTAGGAGCAGATTTTCAGATATTTCAGGTACTTTATATATGAAGTGCAGGACTGGGAAGGGGAATAAAGTGGCGGAATATCTATGTGAGCATGTTCCCTGGGCAGGAATAGAGATAATACATTTAGCAGTGCTAGTGAGTGTGAGAAGTTTTGTATCACTTTGGGTTCCTCATAAATTCACATCTGAACCTTTTGTCATATGTGTAGTTACAGTGATATCTACAAATAAACTCAGAATTTGAATATATGCATGAATCTAAACCTTTATTGAATAACGGCTTAACTGTCCATAAGTTATTCCAGGTATAGGGGCAGAAATGAGAAGAGATTTGTTTCTACTGTGTAAGCATAGTGAATTGTGAACTATTTTCTTCAGCTGTATTAAAGTTATAGGGGAGCAAATATCTTAAAAACTGATAATTACATTAAGTTAAATACTGCACAATGATATGGGGGATAAGCAGGTTATATGGACAAGAGATCAAAATCACACATGCCATAAGGAGAAAATTTCTGGCTAAAAAAATGGAGCTTAACATCATTCTGCATTATGTGCAAATTTGAAAGTGTTAGATATCAGAAATTTTTTTTTGTCTTGGGAATTACTTTCAATTTAGGAAATAACATATCTATTGGGTGATAAGTAACTTGCCCTAAAATACCAGTAAGTTTGTTAAATTTAGGTTCAACAGATATTTATGAATTAGAACAGAGATTAAGAAATTCTTTAAATCTTTTTGATAATGTATTCTTAGTGAAGTATAATAATTGCAAAATGAAAATTAATACAGGGAAAACCCCTACATCTGGCAGTTTCAATAATATGCTTATTCACAATAAGCATATTTAAGATATCCTTCATGATCATTAGCTTCATGGGATTAGGAATGAGCCATCATAGATTTAGCAATGAATCCCCCTCAGGATTTTTTATCAGATATGAAACCCTTTCCAGGCCATATGGTGACAGAGGGCAGCACTCTTTCCCAGGGACCTTGTTAGAATCACAGAATGGTCAGGGTTGGAAGGGACCTCTGGAGACCATCTAGTTCAGGGGTCCTCAAACTACGGCCCGCGGTCTGGATACGGCCCCCCAGGGTCCTCAATCCGGCCCCTGGTATTTACAGACACACACACCCCCCCGGAGGTTGCGGGGGAAACCAAGCAGCTGCAGATGACTGCCTGCCACTTCATCTGCGCACCAGCCCCCTGTTTAAAAAGTTTGAGGACCCCTGATCTAGTCCAACCCCCTGCTAAAGCAGGTTCACCTAGAGCAGGTTGCACAGAAACGCATCCAGGGGGGATTTGAATGTCTCTAGAGGAGGAGACTCTGCAACCTCTCTGAGCAGCCTGTTCCAGTGCTCTGTCACCCTCAAAGGAAAGAAGTTAGTCCTCATATTCAAATGAAACTTCTTGTATTGCGGTTTGTGCCTGTTGCCCCTTGCCCTTTCACTGGGCACTACTGAAAAGAGTTTGGCCCCATCCTCTTGACACTCACCCTCAGGATATTTGTAGATATTGATAAGATCCCTGTAGAGGGATTTTTAAAGGACCGAGGACATATGTTACCATTGTCTGGGTTGGACAACCCAGGCCTGTTAGTTGAAGCTGCAGAGCAGTTTTTAATAGTCCTGGGAACAAGCAGTGGGAGAAGGAAAACAAGCTATGTACAAACAAGAAGCCAGGTGCAGAGCAAGCCCTGGGAACCGCGAAATCAGCACACTCTCATCGGCACACTCTGATAAGGCACCTGCAGCATGCCCACCAGTCAGCGACACGGACCCCCACGTGGCCCAGAGACTTTTATCCAATCACCTGTGTGTAAAGTCAGGTGAGCGGTCGGTTTAAGTTATAAATATGACCTGTTTGTTTAATAAAGTGAGCACGGCATGTAGCCATATTGGTGTGATTGTCGTGACTTGGCCGACTCTCCACGGAGGACCCTCTTCATGTGGCGCCCGAACAGGGACCCATTTATTTGCTTAAATGCGGTTTAGCTTAAATGCTGTTCGCTTAAATGCGGAAGTCTCCGTGCATCGGACCCGAAGGGAAGTTGTCTGATTAGGGAGCTGGAGGTCGGAGGCGGGCGGAACCTGGAAGGCGAAAAGCGGAGCCCAGAGTTCGGTGTAGAGCTGCAGATCGCACCCCCGACGGTGGTAAGACTGCGTAGAGTAAATCGTGGCAGGACTCTACACTAAATTCCTCTCTGTGAGGGGGGGGGGGGGGCACTACGGAAGACCGCAACGAGTGCGGCGGGGCTTCTCCACTGATACCCTTTCTGTGAGAGGGGGGAGCTCTGAGAAGACCGCGATGGAATTAGACGCGGCAATTAAACTGTTAACTAGCATCCTCCTTAAGAGAGGGGAGGGCGTTAAAGAGACAGAAGTGGAGACCTTAGTTCGCTGGGCACGAAAAAAGAATAAGATCCCCGAGCCCGTGTTATTGTTTAGTATTGCGGAATGGAGAGAAGTTGGAAATTGCCTCTGGGATACTACAATCGAGGGAGGCAAAGAAGGAAAAGAAGCTAAAGCGTTAGGAGCTACGTGGCGGTCGATAGTTAACACTGGAAACTATGAAGGCGGAAAAAAAAGTAGCGGCGGTGGCCATAGAAGCGTTGGGGAGAGATGTGGTAGAAAAGCCGGTGGAGCAGAAGGGTGATTCACCTAAGCCTTCTCTCTTGGCTACATTTTTCGGAGTTGGGCATACTCGTCCTATGAAGGGTATGTCCGCCCCTGCGTGTTCAACAGTGCAGGAGCTTTTAGATAAGACAGCGGACAAACCGGAAATTACTCCTCGAGAGCCTGAGGTAACTGAGCCGAACCCGGAAGAGGCGGCTGAGCCTCCCCAGGAGGGCGGGGCAGCGAGTCCTGCTGCACCAATCGGAGCTGTGGGTGGAGCAAGACCAAAACGGAGGGTGGTGACAGCTCGTAGGTCTCGTCAGGGCGGGCAAAAGCGCCGTCCGAGGTCGTATCCTCCTCTTCCTGAAACATCATCTGACGAATTTGAGGAAGAAGGCGGGGAGAAACTTTGTGATAACAATACAGAGAAATCCTTACGGGGGGTAATAGATAAATTAAGAAACCTGGTAAAGCGAGTTAAAATGAACCTGCCTACTACTTCAATACCTGTAGTTCCTCCAGTTAGCCCAACTACCCTGCCAATGCTGAACTTGAGAAAAGATCCAATTCTACAGCGTTGGTCTGGTGGTGTTGTTCGTGATGCTATTTTGGAGGGTGATTGGCAGGTGACCAGCTCATTAGCTTGTCCAGTACTGGTTAATAACCTTGGTGCACAATGGGAGCCACATGATTGGAAAATATTGCAACAAGCAAAGCAAACAGTTACTACTCATGGTCTGCATTCAGAGGCTGCACGACAGATCATCCATTTTATTTTCACAGCAGACGTTCTTTCACCTGCTGATTGTGCTGGACTTGCTTCCCTATTATTGACTCCTTCTCAATATTTAATGTTTGAGGGGGAGTGGAAGAGACTAGCCGTAGAGGAAGCAAATAGACATCAAGATCCAGATATAGGAGATCCGCTTTATGGTCTACGGGCAGATATGTTAACTGGGCAGGGACTTTACTACACAGGTTCAATTGCAGTATCCCATACAAATGCATCAACTTGCTCAGACTTTAGCACATCGAGCCCTTTTGTCTGTGCCAGACAAGAAGAAACCTGCTTCCTATACCACTGTTCGTCAGGGGACAGCGGAGCCCTATGGGCAATTTGTAGACCATTTGTCTGCAGCATTAAAGGACAATTCTGATTTACCTGTGGACCTGCAGGAACATTTGTTCCGCACCCTCGCCTTTGAAGGGGCTAACCCAAGAACAAAGGCAATCTTAGCAACACTACCCCAAGGGAGTCCCATAGATGAAATGTTGATTAGAGCTACTCGAGCCGAACAAAATAACCAAGCGGCTGCCTTTACTGCTGTGTTGAGGGAGCAAGGGCATATAATTGCAGCGACCTTAACAAATCATATAGGTGGACATCGAAAGGGGAACAATGGTAAATCAGGATTTGGTATTTGTTACCAATGTGGTGAATCTGGACACATGAGGCGTACTTGTTCAAAGATTGTTTGGTGTCACAAATGTAACTTAGATACACATGCTACTGCTGTTTGTAGATATAACAGGTCGGGAAACATGCAGCGCAGCGCGTTGGGTCTACACACGAAGACACAAGTACAGACCCCAACAACGCAGATGAGAAATGTGGTCTCTTATACCAGTGCATCCCAGCCACCCAGGGAAGCCTCAGGGTGGACGTGGCAACCGCAGTAGATGTAGCTTTGAATAATAAAGAAGTGACTTTAATTCCAACTGAAGTAAAAGGACCTTTGTCTAAAGTGAATTCTCCAGTTGGAGGACTTTTATATAGGGAGATCTTCAACAGGAAGGCAAGGAGTAATTGTTTTACCTGGGTTAATTGATGCAGATTTTATGGGACATGTACAAGTTATGGCCTATGCATTACAACCACCGGTTACTATTCCAAAAGGAAGTAAAATTGCTCAAATACTTCCCTATGACAGCCTTGCTGCGCATCGACAATCCTATGAGCAACTCGGACAACAAGGCCAGCCATCTAAGATGGGAGGAGAAGACGATTTTGGATTTACCGGACCTGAGGTGTGTTTCACATTAGACCTCAATCAAAGACCATATCAGAAGATTCAATTGAAGAAAGGCAGTCAGCAAATTACTCTGGAACCTCTATTAGACTCCGGGGCAGATGTCACCATCATTAATCAACATCTATGGCCCCAGAATTGGGAACTGCAAGCTCCAATCACCCAAGTGGTAGGAGTAGGAGGTGCAAAAGCCCTGAGGCAGAGTAAAGACTTGATTACATTGCAGTTTGAAGACGGCCAGGCTATTGTAATTCGGCCATACGTTATCTGGGTTGATTGGATGGGATGTCTTGTCACAATTGGGACTAGTTATGACAACTGACCAGCATTTTGCACCACGGCCAATGATCGGCAGCCACCCATACTGAAGATCACATGGTTAACAAAAAAGCCAATTTGGGTAGACCAGTGGCCGATGACAGAAGAACGGCTGCGCGTTGCTGAGGAATTGGTGCAGGAACAACTGAGAGTAGGTCATATTCGACCTTCTACAAGTCCTTGGAATATTCCTATTTTTGTGATACCAAAGAAGACTGGGAAATGGCGACTCTTACATGATTTACAGAAGGTTAATGATCAGATGTTAGCAATGGGAGCATTGCAACCTGGTCTTCCAACTCCTACGATGATCCCTCAGAATTGGCAAATTGTCGTGATAGACTTGAAAGACTGTTTCTTCATGATTCCCTTACATCCTGACGACACACAAAGATTTGCATTCACTCTGCCATCAATAAACCGTGCCGCTCCAGCCAAACGGTATGAATGGGTTGTCTTACCACAAGGAATGAAGAACTCTCCTACGATGTGTCAGACTATTGTAGATTGGGCACTTGTTCCGGTACGACAACGTTGGCCTCACATCCTGATCTATCATTATATGGATGATATTTTATTGGCTGCTGAACAAGGGATTTCAGACGATCAACTGAAATGGCTTGTTGACCACCTTCTATCATGTGGTTTGATTGTGGCGCCTGAGAAGGTTCAACGTTCGGCCCCATGGAAATATCTAGGCTGGCTCATCTCGGATGCTCAGATCCGACCACAGAAGGTGACCCTTACTACACAAATAACTACTCTGCATGATGCTCAAAGGCTTTTAGGAGACCTGCAGTGGGTTCGTAACATAGTTGGCCTCACTAACGATGATTTGCAACCGTTCCGGTCCTGGTTGCATGGCACCGAAGCCAACAGTCCTCGAACTTGTTCTCCAGAACAGCGGGCTGCCCTAGAAGTTGTGTCCCGCAAGATTCAGACTAGCTGGTGTGGTCGCCGAATGGCAAATCATCTGTTACCTTTTATGGTTTGTAATGTTGCCACTTCACCTTTTGCCCTTATTTTGCAATGGCAAAAGAAAAAGGGGGAAAATACGGCAATCGTTTTTGAGTGGCTGTTTTTGCCATCGCAACCCAGACATCGTATTTTAAGTCGTCCTGAAGCAGTGGGGGCCTTGGTGAGAAAAGGAAGAGACAGGATTGTTGAAATTGATGGGACTGAACTGGCAGATATCAGTATTCCAGTCCGTGGTGATGATTATGAGTGGCTCCTGAGACATTCAACAGCCATACAGGAAGCCTTGATGGGCTATACAGGTGTTGTACACAACAACCGGCCAAAAGGACCTCTCTGGAAGATGTTAGAACATTATCAGTGGATTGCGAGACCGTTACGCTCAAAAAGACCAGTTGACGGGCCAACAGTGTTTACAGATGCAGGATGAAAGATGAAGAGGGCTGAGTGTGTTTGGCAATCCGATAATCAGTGGCAGAAACAAGTGATCACCAGTGAACCACAGGGAAACCTTCAAACCTTAGAACTGAAAGCAGTGTGTTGGGCTTTGGGAAGCTGGAACGACACACCTGTAAACATAGCATCAGACTCATTGTACGTAGTTGGTGTAGTACAGCACATTGAAGATGCCTTGTTGAGAGAGACAAAGAACCAACATCTTGGTGAAATGTTTATACAACTGCGTAGTACTCTTCGACAGAGAAAAGATGAATTTTGTATTATGCATATTAGAAGTCATCAGTGGACCATTGGTTTGGGCGAAGGTAATGCTAGAGCTGATGAAGCAGTCAGCTGTCTGGCAATAACTCCTCCAACAAATAAGTTTGAGGAAGCTCGTAACAGCCATGAGATGTTTCATCAGAATGCAAAGTCTTTACATCGACAGTATCAAATACCCGTAGCAGATGCAAAGGGTATTGTCCACTCCCGTCCTCAATGTAGCTATCACGGACCTGGTTTAGGGGTAGGCACTAACCCAAAAGGTCTGAAGGCACTTCAGGTTTGGCAAATGGATGTAACACATGTACCTGACTTTGGGAAGCTTAAGTATGTGCATGTCACAATTGACACCTATTCTCATTTTATATGGGCCACTGCACAAACCAGTGAAAAGGCATTACATGTGGAGAGACACTTAATGTCTTGTTTGGCTTTCATGGGAGTACCTGTAGAAATAAAGACAGACAATGGTCCAGCATATAATAGTCAACGAGTCGCTAGGTTTATGACAACTTGGGGAATTAAACACGTTAAAGGGATTCCTCACTCCCCAACGGGGCAAGCACTTGTTGAAAGGGCAAACCGTACCCTGAAGGATTATCTTCAGAGACAGAAAGTATCGCAGGACATAGATGTAACTAAATGGTTGACTAAGGTGTTGTTTACCTTAAACTATCTCTCCCTTACAGAGGGTAGAGAGGGACCACCTGTTGTTATACATCACCAAACAGCGCGAGGGAACCAAACCACTACAGTTCCTGGTCTGAATGTTCTGTATAAAAATATGGCTTCAGGCATATGGGAAGGACCTAATCCGGTGTTATTTATCGGTAGAGGTTATTTTTGTATCTCCACAGACAAAGGACCTATATGGGTCCCTAGCAAGTTTGTGTGACCTGTATGTCAAGATCAGAAGACGGAAGAGAAGACTCAGAGCGAGCAGACAGAATAAACTGTCTGTGTTGTAAGGGATGTAACCCGTGGGTATTGTGTCAATGTATGCTTGTATGCTATGTGGGGTAAAACGGTTCTGTAAGCCAAAGCTTAAATGTAAATGGTGTAAAGAGTGTATGTGTTTGATTAGTAACTGGGCATGAAGGAAGAGAAAGCATACGGCTAGTGCAATACCATGCTGATTGGAGACAGCATACATCATCAGAATCTGTGAGCACAGATTTGTGGGGTGGAATGTGTAAAAAAAAAAAAAAAAAAAAAAAAAAAAAGTGGAAATTGTAGGACTAAACGTGTTTAAGTGGTGGACTTGGTTTACGGTCTTGATGAATTTTTTACCCATTGGCCAAAGTATTTTTGACATCTTGCCTAGAACAAACATATGGGTGACATGGGCAAATATCACGGGAGTAACAGACTTTTGTTTAAGTCTGCAACAGGCAGACAACCTCTTTAGAACTTGTTTCATTGGTATTCCCCTGCAAGAGATTGAAACAAATTTTGATCGTTTTTGGAATGTTAAAACAGTGGATCTGACTTCCAATCAGAATGGTACATGTATGAGTCCAAATGGGCAATATGTTTGGCCTTCTATGCGTAATGCAGCGTGGCAGAAGACAGTTATTGAGAATTTAAATCATCCACATCATTTACCTTTGCAGGAGTTAGACCTATTGGGTAGCGTTGTACCTGTTGAATATGTTAATGTAACTGCAACTGGTATAGCAGACTGTACCCACATGTCATCACCACTTTAACCCGTGAATGGCACTAGAGTAATTTGGTTTGGTGACCTGTGGCAGTTATGGCTAACACGTCAAGGTGAATGGGGGTTTTATACAGGGTTTCAAAATCTAACCGGTCCACCTATTTGGGGTGAATTGAAAACTGGGGGGTTTCATATTGATGTATCAGGGGGTTATCAGTTGCCACCGGGAGTCTTTCTGATATGTGGGGACAGAGCATGACCAGGGATTCCTTTGTATCCTGTCGGTGGACCATGTTATTTAGGACGTTTGACTTTGTTTGCTCCACATATGAAAGACTTATTGAAAATGGCTCAACAATCTCATAGATCACGGAGGGCACTGCGCACCTTTGATGAAACATGTAGTGACCGGGTCGATCTACAGTCTGTAACAGCAAATGTCCTAGCCTCCATATTTATGCCGGGGGCAATGACAGCATTAAATGCTAAGAATATACGAAGGTTAGTGTGCTGGGGAGAGAAAGAATTTAATCTTACATCGCAGATTTTAAGTTTGTTATTGCTTGATGTAGATAGTGTTAGGCATCAAGGAAAACAAGCTATGCACAAACAAGAAGCCAGGTGCAGAGCAAGCCCTGGGAACCACGAAATCAGCACACTATCATCGGCACACTCTGATAAGGCACCTGCAGCATGCCCACCAGTCAGCGACACAGACCCCCACATGGCCCAGAGACTTTTATCCAATCACCTGTGTGTAAAGTCAGGTGAGCGGTCGGTTTAAGTTATAAATATGACCTGTTTGTTTAATAAAGTGAGCACGGCATGTAGCCATATTGGTGTGATTGTCGTGACTTGGCCGACTCTCCACAGGGGACCCTCTTCGGATCCCCTCTCAGTCTTCTCTTCTCCAGGCTAAACAGGCCCAGCTCTCTCAGCCTTTCCTCATAGGCAAGGTGTTCCAGTCCCCCAGTCATCTTCATAGCCCTCTGCTGGACCCTCTCCAGGAGTTCCCTGTCTCTCTTGAACTGGGGAGTCCAGAACTGGGCACAATACTCCAGGTGTGGCCTCACCAGGGCAGAGTAGAGTGGGAGGATAACCTCTCTTGACATGTGTTCCAGTCCATGAAAGCCCAAGACGGGGAGATTCATTGTTATATCTGGAGTGAGATTAAGATGCAAACGAGGTAAAATGCCGCTAATCAAGGAAATTTACTGGAACAGTGTTCATAAGAAAATAGCGATAAGAAAGGGAAGGAAAGATGGAAAAGAAGGAAACCTAGCAAGCAGTTGGGATAGAGTTGCAAGAGATAGTCACCACCATGGATCCAGTGGCGTCCTGTTGGTCCATAGTTTCCTTGTATGTTGATGGTGGCGGTCTCTAGATTGTGCCCTTACTGTTTGATTGCACAGTCTTCTATAGGGCATTTGGGGAGACTGTTTCCCAGACAACAGCATGTACTCCATTACGGTGCATGCTCCCCCTCTCGGTACACTGGTTCCGAAGGACACACGCAGCTGCCATGTGGTCCTTTGCCATGGACTGTGCATGCCTTGGCAGGTTGAGGTGGTTGTTCGTGTCTGGACATGTCCCCCAAAATGATGTGGGTGTTCCTTGACCCTGACTGATGTCTGGTTTCAGGTGGCTGTTTGCTCCTTGTCTGTTCACAACTGCTGAGTTGGGTTAAACCACCAGGTAGCCTTGCACCAATCTAGTCAGGAATGTAAACAAGCTTTGAGGCAGTCAGCTCAAAATATGGCCTCCCACACCACCCCATGGCTCAAAGATTGTTCCTTCTTCGTCCATGGTGGTGGAAAGGTAGAGAAAATAGTTAAGTGTGGAAAAGAGCATGCAATGTTTGTAATTGGGGTTTCATGCTTTGACCAAAATACTGCGTGGATATGTTTGACATCATGATAAAGAGAGGCAGCTATGAATTGCATATTTGAGACAGTGCATTGAATCAACTATATAAAACATGGAATTAAACAGGGGAGGAACAATAACAAAGCAACACCATATAACATATAGAAAAGGATGCGTTTGACCCATGGGGTACCTGGAAGCCATGAGAAGGGATCAAATTCCTAACCCTCCCAAGTCTGGACAGGGACAAGGGCCAGTTTTTATATTCCTGAAGTGATATGTTTAACAACTCAACCACTATCATAAATTTTTAAAGAGTAATTAGAATCATTTAGGTTAACACAGACACTTCCTTCTTCAGCTAACAGGTAATTGAGAGCCATTTGGTGTTGGAATATCACTGTTCACATTTGTGCGGCCTGATCTGCCAATAGATCAAGGGCATGGGCAGTCTCATTGGTGATAATTTCTGGGACGGCTTGTAACCAGATAATGCAGTTTAAATTATAGATAGGTTCTTGAGCACCACTAGCCAGTTTGTTAGGGTTCCAAGTGGCTGGCCCATAATGCTGTATAATTCGTTCTGGTGGCCACTCATCCTTTCCCCAATTCTGAGTGCTCCCACCGGTGAGAGAGGTATCAATCGATGGTTTTTCTCTTATTAGGTCATCATATACTCTGATTCCTAATGTATTTCCTTGGATTTGGGGTAAAAGAAAAAACAGGCCAAATATACCCTATATAACATATTCCTGACCAATTAGGGGGTAATTTTTTGTAGGCATACTGTCCACAACCCAATAGCGGCCTTGTAGGGCCCAGGTTCCATTAGGAAAAGGACCAGTCCATTTTTTGTCATTATTCGGGGCATCATAATATAAAGTGTCCTTGTTTCCCAGTGGTCCACCTATAACACCTCTGGTGGAGTTATAACTGCATCTCCATGCCCCCGCATTTATATTCCAGGAATAATTAGATACTAAGGGACTTCCTGTTTGGTTGGTATTGGACCAGAATTCTTGAAGAGTCTCTGGTTCCATTTGTGTATCACCAAGCCCAATGAAACACTTGTGCTACATACTTCTCTGCAGTAGTAATACCTCACTGACAAGTAAAATAGCCATATTAAACCCTTTATCCTTTGCTACATTACTGACACATTAGTGGTTATTTATAAGGACATTTTATCCAAGTGCCATTAGATAACTGAACGTGGGTCTGATTCCACTTGCTCTAAAACCTTGAACAATTATGAGGTTTACACTCTGCAGTTATACAATCTGTTGTGGTTTAACCCTGGCCAACAACCAAACACCACGTAGCCACTAGCTCACTCCCCCCTTGTTGATGCGGAAGGCTCAGACACAACATATACAACCAATGTGATCAAGTTAGTGCCACTTTATTAAGGGATACACAGCAATTTATACACTAGCACAAAACACACACATTGCTTCTAGATTGCTAATAGGCTAAAGCTGCTTGTCTATTCACTCTCCTGCACTCTGTGATTGGTCACGGCGTGGTATACATGCTCCTCACCTACATTCTGTTTCAACATTCTATTTTCTTATTTTTCAGTCCAACTCCTTTATCTCTTTCCCACATACAGTTCCTTAATAGTCCAACTTTCTTATCTCTCTGCCAGTACACAGTTTCTTTGTCTCTCTTGGCCTTGCATATGTCCTTCACAACAGCTGCAGCTTGTTACAGCTTCAGCTTGCTTGGCCTGCTATTACAACAAAGTTACTTGGTCTGGATTGCTCATAATATGTTTGTTGTCTTCCAGCCACTCAACACCCCCTCACTCAGAGGGATGGGGAGGAGAATCAGAAAGGTATGTAAAACTCAAGGGTTGAGATAAGAACAATTTAATAGGTAAAGCAAACGTTGCGCACACAAGCAAAGCAAAGCAAGGAATTCATTCACTACTTCCCATCGGCAGGCAGGTGTTCAGCCATCTCCAGGAAAGCAGGGCTTCATCATGCATAATGGTTGCTTGGGCAGACAAACGCCATAATGCTGGATGTCCTCCCCTTCCTTCTTCTTCCCCCAGTTTATATACTCAGCATGATGCCTCCGTGGCCACTCCAGCCCCTGTGGCGGGCATCACAGATACCTTGGGCCCCAAAACAAGTGATGCAGAAGACCAACCTGTGTCAGTGGCCCCTGAGGTTAAGAAATGGAAATGGAAAGCAGCTCTTTTGGTAAAGGAGGATGAAGGAGCAGGCCCATTACAGGAATAAGATGAAGAAAGCAAACAAGAGGTAACTTCTCAATCCCTATCTCTGAGTGAACTGTGGGATATGCGGAAAGATTATGCCTGTCATCCAGGTGAACACATTATCACCTGGATGCTTTGATGCTGGGATAGTGAGGCTCATAGTATGGAGTTAGAGGGTAGGGAAGACAAGCATCTGGGATCACTTGCTAAAGAAGGGGGCATTGACAAGGAAATGTGAAAAGGAATGCGAGCCATCAGCCTCTGGAAGCGACTTCTGTCAAGCATGAAGGAAAGGTATCCCTACAAGGAGGATATCACATGTTGCCCAACCAAATGGACTCCAATAGAGAAAGGTATCCGGTCCTTGAGGGAATTAGCTGTGAAAGAGATGATTTATTATAACCTGGATGACCGACAGTCACCCACAGATCCTGATCAAGTCCAATGCACATGACCCATGTGGTAGGAATTAATACAGAGCGCACCATCAGCATATGCCAAATCATTGGCAATAATGCATTGGAGAGACAATGCACCACGACAGTGGATGAAGTGCTACATCACCTCCGAGACTATGAAGGTAGAGTCTCTACCAGCATCATCTCAGCTGTACAGAGACTGGTCCACCAGCTTAACAAGGATGCATCCTACTCTCCACCAATATGGATGGCATCTCAGCTATCAGCCGTAGATGCTCTTCTGTTTGGGAGGGAGAATATAGAAGATGCACACCATGGTGTACCCAGTGGTTTTACCTGCGGGACCACATACAGGACCTGAGGAGGTGGGATGGAAAACCTACCTCAGTTCTGGAGGCACGAGTGCATGAACTACAAGGAAAAACAATCACAAATAAAGAGTCCTCCAGGAAGGTTGCTGCTCCAGTCTCCAGAGGACAGTTTTCCAGACAGAGTGATAGGGCTGACTTTACTCTTGATCTTGTGAAAGTCTAACCCATTCTGGCAAGACATAAGTGAGCAGAACTACTCTACACTGCAGCTGGGGAGAATGGCCCTACCTGGAGCCTCTGGCAGAAAGCACCAGGGGAGACAGGAGGTCGACCCTTGGGCTTTTGGAGTCAGGGATATAAAGGATCTGAGGCCTGCTATACTCAAACTGAAAAAGAGATACTGGTAATTTATGAAGGGGTTTGAGCCGCTTTGGAAGTGATTGGTACTGAAGCGCAGCTCCTCCTGGTGCCCCGGTTACCAGTGCTGGGCTGGATGTTTAAAGGGAGGGTTTCCTCTACACATCATGCAACTGATGCTATGTGGATTAAGTGGGTCGCACTGATCACACAATGAGCCTGAATAGGAAATCCCGGTTGTCCTGGAATTTTGGGAATTATTATGGACTGGTCGGAAGGTAAAGATTTTGGGATGTCACCAGATTAATTGGTGACATGTGCTGAAGAAGCCCCATTCTATAATGAGCCATTGTACCATGTGAAGCAATATGCCTTGTTTAGTGATGGGTCCTGCCATATTGTAGGAAACCATTGGAGGTGGAAGTAGGCTGTATGGAGTCCCCTATGACAAGTTGCAGAAACTGCTGAAGGAGAAGGTGAATCAAGTCAGTTTGCAGAGGTGATGGCTATCCAGCTGGCTTTAGACGTTGCTGACCAAGAAAGATGGCCGATAGTTTACCTCTCTACTGACTCATGGATGGTGGCCAATGCCCTGTGGGGTGGTTATGGCAATGGAAGCAAAGTAATTGGCAACGCAGAAGTAAACCCATCTGGGCTGCTGCATTATGACAAGGTATTGCTGCTTGCATGGAGAACCTAGTTGTAAAGGTACATCATGTAGATGCTCATGTACCCAAGAGTTGGGCCACTGAGGAACATTTAAACAACCAGCAGGTAGCTAAAGCAGCCAAGATTGAAGCGGCTCAAGTAGTTTTGGACTGGAAACATAATGGTGAATTATTTATAGCTCGGTGGGCCCATGACACTTCAGGCCATCAAGGAAAAGATGCAACATATAGATGGGCTTGTGATCAAGGCATGGATTTAACCATGGACACTGTTGCACAGGTAGTCCATGAATGTGAAATGTGCTACAATTAAACAAGCCAACTGATTAAAGCCTCTGTGGTATGGAGGACGATGGCTGAAATATAAATATGGTGAGGCTTGGCAGATTGACTATATCACACTCCCACAGACCCGCCAAGGCAAGCGCCATGTGCTTACAGTGGTGGAAGCAACCACCGGATGGCTGGAAACATACCCTGTGCCCCATGCCACTGCCCAGAACGCTATCCTGGGCCTTGAAAGACAGGTTTTCTGGTGACATGGCACCCCAGAATTGAATCAGACAATGGAACTCATTTCTGAAAGAGTCTCATAGACACTTGGGCCAAAGAACATGGTGTTGAGTGGGTATATCACATTCCCTATCAGGCACCAGCCTCTGGGAAAATTGAACGATGTAACGGACTGTTAAAGACTGCACTGAAAGCAATGGGTGGTGGGACATTCAAACATTGGGATAAACATTTAGCAAAGGCTACCTGGTTGGTTAATACCAGAGGATCTGCTACCCAAGCTGATCCTGCCCAGTCAAAATTTTTGCACACTGTAGAGGGGGATAAAGTTCCTGTAGTGCACCTTAAAACTATGCTTGGGAAAACAGTCTGGGTCATTCCTGCCTCAGGCAAAGGCAAAGCCATTTGTGGGATTGTTTTTGCTCAAGGGCCTGGGTGCACTTGGTGGGTAATGCTGGAAGCATGGGGAAGTTCGATGCGTGCCTCAAGGGGATTTGATTTTTGGGTGAAAACAGCCAATAAATTGAGTGATGCTAATTGTTACATAATACTGTATATTGTCACTGGTGGCAGCAGTAGGATTCAAACCCACACCCCTCAGAGGGACTAGATTCCTTTTAGTACTGGATACCTTGTGGCACCCGTCTCTACCATTTTAGATTTGAAGATTTGAACCTGCCTTCTCTTCAATTGCCACACCAACTAAGAATGACTTAGGTGAAACCAGATCAGCGCAGCTGTAATAGAATCAGAACGGACTTCAACATGGAACAATCCAATTCCTTGTACCATTTTCCCTGCCCAGAAAGACTGTTATAACAGATGGAGCTCAACATCACTGACTAAATGAACTCAATGAACTTTAGAGGGATGGTCCATAGACTAAGGGAATGATATCTGTGAATTTATATTAAAGGACAGGAGAGGTGATGATGTATTGGAAAATGTAGCATGACGTAAATGGTATGGAATAGGGGTAGATACCGTCCTGGTTCAGCTGGGACAGAATTAATTATCTTCTTAGTAGCTAGTACAGTGCTGTGTTTTGTCTATGATGTGAGAACAATGTTGATAACAGCCTGATGTTTTTAGTTGCTGCTAGGTAAATGTTTATACTAAGTCAAGGACTTTTCAGTTTCTCAGGCCTTGCCAGGGAGAAGGCTGGAGGGGCACAAGGAATTGGGAGGGGACACAGGCAGGTCAGCTGACCCAAACTAGCCAAAGAGGTATTCCATACCATGAGACATCATGTTTGGTATATATACCTGGGATGGCTGTCTGGGGCAGGGAGGTCATTGCTCAGGGACTGGCTGGGCATCGGTCAGCGGGTGGTGAGCAGTTGCCTTGTGCACTATGTGTTCCTTTCTTTCTTTCCCTCTGGATTTTATTCTTTCCCTTCCCCTTTTCATTATAACTGTTATTTTCATCGTTGTTATTGTTCTTTCATTTTTATTCTCTTTCAATTATTAAATTGTTCTTATCTCAACCCTCGAGTTTTACATTCATTTCCGATTCTTTTCCCCATCCCTCTGGGTGAGGGGGGAGTGAATGAGCGGGTGCATGGTACTTAATTACCAGCAGGGTTAAACCACAACATGCTTCATTATCTAAATTATTATAATAATAATTCAGTTTGAAGCAGGGCTATTGCTAGTAGTTGATCACACCATCTGTTGCACAGAGATTCAGACAGTGTTTGTTACAAAATAATGTGATGTTGGCATAGGAGAATGCTTGCATGGGGAATCAAATCTCTCAGACAGATAGGATGGTTGGTTGCAGAGCCAATGGTGACGGGGGTCTCCATAGCAAGAGTCTTCACCTGGGATAGATGAGATTCCCTAAACTGTTTTCTGACCAGTTCTTAAAAACCTTGCTGGCCTGTGGTCCTGTGCGACCACTCCAGCACACGGCTGATTCATTTCTACTGGCTACTTTAAACTACATACAAAACACCTAATAATCTTAATGATGTACAAAATGCTGTTCTATGTAATCACTTCTGCATCCACATGAACAGTTTTTACTGATTAATCACAAGTGTCTTCTCTGGGTACAGTCTGGTCAATTTTCCACTAGGAGACACCTGGGGAGTCTCTGTCTCATGTAAAAGACACATACCTTGGGAATACATATCAGCAGCATATAGGCAAATCATCTACCTGCTCCATTAAATCAGATGTAGCCTTTTGTCTGCTGGCTTTTTTACACAGTCTTGTTATTTTTTTTGTTTCTTTTTGATTATCATTAATTAGAATTTTAATACTAGAAGCTCTTCAGACTGATTATGCTGTGGACACCTTAGGATGTCAATCATCTCCTCAGGCAGCCTGGTATATACCAAGGAGCCAAGAGGAAATACCTTGATTGTAAAGTTATCCAGATTATTTTCAAATAAGTGCAAGGAAATAAAGCAGTGAACTAATATTCTGAAATGTAAAATAGCAAGCTTATTGTTATATTGATTTGCAAAGACACTATATTTATTGTTGAAGTCTTATTATTGTGTTTGTTCATTTTTTTTCAGATTCATCTGTATTTCTCTTCAGTGACATATTTCTTTATATTAGTTACTCATACATTCTCTGAAAATGTAAATACCATACACTCTTCAGGCTTCTGTTGCTAAGTTAAAAATACTATCTGAATTAAATGATATTTCTGCAAATTGAGCATCTTACAATAAGTCTAAGTAATATAAAATAATTCAGGTATTAGTAGGATTTTTTTTCATCCCCAATGGTATGGCTTTAGGTTTTGGAACTCAGCTATGAACCAGAGATGGGATTATATGGTATATTTTTTCCTCCTACCTTCCCCAAATTTTCCCAAACCCCAAGGCTTTTAGGTTTTTTAACGCAACTCTTGTCCCAGATTGTAAATGAGCCAAATCAGACTGGAAAGTAGGTTGTAGGGTTTTGAACATGAACTATATGTATATCCTTGCTTTTTAGGATGTAGCTGTTTGTGGTTATTTTCTGAAAAGGTTTTGTTACAAAGGGTATTGTTCACCAAAGACCCATTTTATGTTGAGGCATACTCACAGCAGCACAGACCAATGACTTGCCTGACACAGTATTCTGACTCAGATAACATTCAGTGTGGCATATAACAAAAGACATTTTAAAATCTTCTAGTATGTAGCTGTGGAGAACAAACTGACCTTTTCAAATTAATATAAGAGTTACAAAATATTATTAGCAGGAATAATTGGAATTACTTTTTTATTATTTTTTTTTAAATTGGGGCTTAGGTGTCTGAATGTTTTCATTCTTAAAAAAATCTAAAAAATAGTGGAAGATCTGTGTGCATAAATCAACAGTCCCCACATTTACTCTTCACCTTCATTTCCTCAGTTGTTATTGCTTATATATGCCTTTAAAACACTTTTTTTTTCCAATACATGGAATGATTTATATTGAAGACATTTGGAGAGGAGTCATTCATGCTATGAATGTGTAGAGCCATTGACTGAGTGTTACAGCAGATCAGTAGTAAAAACTGGATTGTTTATAACATTTTCCAGTGAATTACAATAATTTCATCTGTAGTGGGAAGCAATATTGACTAGAAAAATGAAACAACCAAGACTGATTTTTTAAATAAAATTTTGAAAACTTTAATATTATTTTTTGCAATGAAACCCCCTAAACTAACCCAATTTAGGAAGCCTCCAAACCACCCCATCACTAGGTTGTTTACATATGTACATAAACCAATTCATCCTCATCAAATCTCTTTCATGTGATAGATATTTGAATCTTAAATGTACATTTGTGACACCGTAAAATGATTTTGTAATGGCATTGTTCATACAGTCTTCAGTTCTATTGTACAGTTAACTTGCCAGTTCACATGATATCCTGCTAATCTCTATGAAGTAAGGAGCAGATCCAAAGCGGCAGTCTTATGGTTGTTGACTTGAATATGTGTTAGATCAGACCTTAATAAAATAAAAGCTCAGTATTCACATTTGTAGCCACTGACTTTGCTGTGTATTTAACATAAGAAGCACTTAGTGTATGAGAGTATAAAAAATTATAAGAGGATGATAGATTTATGCTAATCACTATATAGTGTTTTTTTCTAGATACAGGAGCTCAGAATAAAAGCATGCACTATTATCTTTTTTAAACTGCAGAAGAGTTGAGAAAAATGGATGGAGGTATAAATAATGGTTCTAATAATATAATAGTGCTTAAAGCAGGGGTCCTCAAACTACGGCCCGTGGGCCGGATACGGCCCCCCAGGGTCCTCAATCCGGCCCCCGGTATTTACAGAACCCCCCCGCCCCCACCCCCCCACCCCCCGCCGGGGCGCCGGGGGTTGGGGGGGGAAACCAAGCAGCCGCAGATGACTTCCTGCCACTTCATCCGCGCGCCGCCCCCCTGTTTAAAAAGTTTGAGGACCCCTGGCTTAAAGGATGCTGCTAGTGTTAACAAATAAGAGTATATTATAGTTTTGACTGTAGTAACACTGTGTCTCTACACCAAAATAACAATAGATGGAAGTGTCCTATCCTTTTGTGATATAAAGAAATGCATAGCAATAGGATTCCTATGTTAAAATATGGTTGTTGGAGACAATAAAGGAAGTGTTACCCAAAGTCACAGATTGTAGGTTTGTGGGAAAGGGGAGTTGAATTATGGTATGAGGAAAGCAAAAAACCAGAGTGCTTTGGGGGTCTCACATGAAGGTCAGATGCACTGAGTGTGCAATAAGTGGGAGGCAATGCAGCAGCCATTATCTTCCTTCTGACAAGAGAGCTGCTCACTGACCTGGCATATTGACAAATAGAGAGGAAAACTCTGCACTGAGATGCAAATTCCCCACACAGGTCCCTCATGAATATCTTGTCTCCAGAATTCAAGCCAGTGACCTGGAAAACAAGGTTCCTCCGCAGTCAAAATGACAGGCAGGAATGGTTTCCTGTTAGGAAGACTACTATGTGTGTAAACAAATTATGATTTCTGAGGAGAAAAAAATGAGATGTCATACAGAGAAAAATATTACCTTCAAATGGTCCTGTGCATCTCCCTTGAATGGCAACTGTTAAGAATTCAATCGTGTGTATGACACAGTGCAATGGAAGATGGAAGTTCTGTTGAGGAGCAAAAATGAATAGAAATTTTCAATGCACATACTCATTTGAGAATATTTGAATATCTGTCATTCTTTATAGCCTAAAGGTTAATTCTTGAAAAGAATTTCCATTAGTAACAGAAATTGTAACCTTGTCAAATCCTCTTATGTAATGCATCAATGCTGAAAGACATACTCTTCAAAATTGTACTATTAAATACATAACCTTGGTTCATAGTGAAATTATACTTTTAGCAGTTTCCTTGATTTCTCAGTTATTTGTTTAAGAAGGTTTTATGGTTTTGTATGTGCTCTTGTATCAGCATTCAGAGAACATTTTTTAAATGTTACTATACTCTTTTTGCATATGTTTTTTTCTGTTGCTATGCTCTCTTTGTTTCATAGACAGTAATTAAGAAAATTGTATTATACTATTGCCATTGCAGAAGAGAGGTGTCTGCCTAAGGAATCCTGTTCCATATGAGAGGTGTCTTCTCTTGTTCTGCCTACTTTATATCAGGATCTCCATATTTATATTTATGTAGGTTCTCACTTCTTGTAGATGGGAAAAAGCAATTATGATTTTTCTTTCTGGATGATGATTTAGCTCTTAATTCACCAGTAGTCCTGAAGCAGACCTATATGCATATTTTGATGAATGCTGTAAAGTCTGATATCAAAAGCTGCCCAAATTTGCTGCATCAACTGTGTTCACAGTGAATACAAACTTCCATTTAACCATAAACAAAGGATGCAGGAGCGGGCTGGAAACTAGGACCATGCGTGGCAATCAGTTAGCTGAGGGGAATGTGCTCGAGCTTGTCTAGACAACAATTAACATGATGAGGCATGTTTACAGAGCACAGGGGAGTGGGAGACGGATGGCACCAAGGATGGCGCCAAGGAAAGATAACACCTTGCTGTTAATTGATGGTAGTTAACCACCAATCAGGGATTGCCTAGTATGTAATTCTTAGCTTAAAGAACCAATCTGTTTAAAACGCGCAGCTTCTGAAAACATATATAAACTCGTGATTGTGTACAATAAATCGACATCTTGCTTGCATCAAGCTGCGTCCCGTCTCTTCATTCGCCGCAAATTGGTGACCCTGACGTGATGTGTTTAAGGATCTGACGTGAAGGGCTCTCGAATCGCCTATCTGAGCGACATGCAGCGAATCCCACAGAACTTTGAATGATCTGCTGAAAGGAAGCAGGAGCCAGCCTGAAATCCCTCCGGAGTTGAGTGGTGAGCTGTGGGAAATCCGTAATGGGTAATCAGGCTTCGTCCCCAGAAAGAGACGTATATGGACTCATGAAGGGTCTTCTAGTCAGATCAGGGAGTCCGTGCCTCAGTCTCCTCAAATGGTGACCCCTATGGTGGTGTTCCGAAGCCTTGGAAGAATAAGGACAGAAAAAAGACAGCTCGTGGAAGAGGGCTGCGTTCCGGAGGAGACGGCTTGGCTGAACGATCGTCTTGCTGTCTGGACCAGGCGGACAACCTAAACCCCGAGGATAACACCTGTATTCATCGAGACAGGTGAGCAGCCAAGAAACTTTAGAGACTTTGAAAGAATGAAAGTGTGTACATACAGCAGCCAATTGTATGATGCTGCCGCGGAGGGGAACTCCGTGTCGGGAATGCATTTAGCATCTTGGTGGCAAATTCTGACTACTCTTTGCCAAGTGTGGACTAATTCTACTAACGGTGCTGCACCAGAGGAAGCTGTAAATTCCACCGACAGCGCGACTCTTCTCAAGACACCGTCAGTGATGGCAATTCTGTCCACACCTCCTCTGCCCCCAAAGCTTCTGTCACTGATTGCAGCGACCCTCACAACACAGGACCAAGCACGGGAACAGGACAACTCGGACAATGATTTTATTGACACTGATAAACCTTTTGATCCAGGTCCTATAGATCTGGAAAAGGAGCTAGACCTTTCCCCCACCCCCTTGTCTCTCCTGATGCATTGATTGTATTTTTGGGGAGGGTGAAAGGGGGTCTGAGGGATTGGTGGCAGGAATGCAAGTGGGAAACACTTCAGTGATGGGTTTTGGGAGTCGCTAGGGCATGTTCAGTATTTTGTCAGACAAATCAACCTGCAGAGTGGCAGCCTGTGCAATACGAGGCTGTTAAAGAGTTAAGCAAAGCAGTGCGGGAAGGGAGGATTCATAATACATTTGCTATGTCCCTTCTTGAAGTGATGGCAGAGCCTTATACACTCACACTGCATGATTGGAAGTCATTGCTTTGTATGGTACTAACTGATACAGTATATGATGTGGTTATCTGATTTTTGTGAGCTATGTGTAGTGGCCTTGACTGAAAACCTTAATCGGGGAATTGCTGTTAACTATGAGCAGTTGGCTGGAGAAAATTAACTGTGCCGATTCTGTGACTCAGGCAAGGTATGCCAGGGACAAATGTTTGCAAATGAATGAGGTGGCTATTAAGGCAGTCAGGATGCGGGAGTCTTGCCACAGTCTTGCGGGGTCCTAGAAAGTCACTAACTTTAATACTAACTTGATTGATTGGCTTCAGAATATTTTGCAACAAGTCGAACATAAGGAAGCTCAAGGGTTGCTTTTAAAACAACTAGCTATGATAATGCCAATGAAAATTGTAAACTGGCAACTTTCACAATCGCCACCCCAACATCTGTCAAATGATTGTAACGCAGAACTCACAGCAGACTGTAATTCTCAGGCTGAGTTCTGGAATGCAGCATAACACATTTTTGCTTCTCTAATCTCTTCTGTAAGAATAGTACACGCTCTTAACTTGCTTAGTAAATTAGGCTGCTAGCTTGCTAAACAAAGTAATACTACAAATACTATTTTTTTTCTGGCTTATTAACAGATGTTGATTCTGTCCATCATATGTTGCTACAGAACCGAGTTGCTATTGATTTTTATTATTAGCACGGGGACACAAGTGTGAAGACTTTGATAGGATGTGTTACGTGAATCTGAGTGACCACTGTGAATTAATTTACAAAAGTATACAAAACTTAAAAGCCTTAAAACAAAGATCTGCAACAGAGCCAGGGGCGGGATGCCTTTGGTCTCTTCTCACGGCTGGGAAACTTTGGGCCATGACTCAAAAGTATTACAGGATTTATTATAATTATCTTTAACCACCTTATTGATGTTTGCTTTATGTCTCCCATACCTTTTTTTCCTGTATTCAGTGTTTAGTTGATTGTAACATAAAGCAGGTCATGGTCACCCAGCTACACACAACCTTTGCCTTGTCGCAATTAACAAGCAAAAAAGAGGAGGATAGAGAATGTCTGAAGAGAGAGATAGGAGAGGAAGCTGGAGAATATTTGACCTAACAAGAGATGAGAGAACAGCTGGGTATTGTGAAGGAGACTAGGAAAGATGAACATGGTTATTTAGTGTTTAATAGGTGTCTGCACGCTTGTAGAGATATATAGCTATGTAACTACATGAATGATTTCTGCCCTGAGCCTGGTGGCGCATACAGCTGCGGTTTGTGTCCGGGCTCAGATGTAAATAGGGGCTTCTCTGTTATGGTAAAAGTGTTTCTCTTTGCATAAAAAAGAGAGGGAATGAAGGGAATGACCCCAGAGGTATGTTCAGAGAAGACATGCGATGTTTCGAACTTTTTGACTGAACCAGTTCTTGTTTGGTGTGCCCTTCCACCTATGTATAATGTTAATCCAAAAGAAGATGATATTGTTTACACTTTGAATGTCGATAATTGTCTTTCTGTAGATGCTAATGTAGTAGGAGGCTATGATGGGAACGTGTCGCAGCGGTTCTTCTCTTATCCAGAGTAACAGCAGGGAAAGCATTAAAGAGTTAAATCACCTTGTTTGGTAGGCAGTGAAGAATGTGAGTCAAAATTGCCACTGCTTTTTGTTGTTGGTTCAAGGACATGGCTGTGAGGATTTTGATGGTATGTGCTGCGTGGATTTTAGGCGCCTCATTGCAGCAACATGTTATCAAAATCTGAGAAAATTTCAGCCTTTTTTGGCATCCATTCACTCAATTGGCAGTATTGTTTGCTATTACCTTGGTTGCTGTCATGTTTGCAAGGGCCCTGCAGAACATGGCAAACCTGGTACTAGCTGTTCAAAAACAAAAAGGGGAAATTGTAAAATTGTACGGAACAAAGACAGTGGGTTATTTTGACACTGATAATATGTCTCAGTTGGTTTTTTATTTGTTCTATTACTTATACCTTGTTTTTACTCGTTCGGTTTCAAAGGTTCTTTTTGTGCAACAGGAAGGGGGAGATGCAGGAGCGGGCTGGAAACTAGGACCATGCGTGGCAATCAGTTAGCTGAGGGGAATGTGCTCGAGCTTGTCTAGACAACAATTAACATGATGAGGCATGTTTACAGAGCACAGGGGAGTGGGAGATGGATGGCACCAAGGATGGGGCCAAGGAAAGATAACACCTTGCTGTTAATTGATGGTAGTTAACCATCAATCAGGGATTGCCTAGTATGTAATTCTTAGCTTAAAGAACCAATCTGTTTAAAGCACGCAGCTTCTGAAAACATATATAAACTCGTGATTGTGTACAATAAATCGACATCTTGCTTGCATCAAGCTGCATCCCGTCTCTTCATTCGCCGCAATAGGAGACTGGCTAAAGAGACTGTGGTTCTTCAAGGGACAACATTTTTTAAAAAAATAATTTTAAAACTACAGTAGTTCATTGAATAAGTTGGTTTTACTACTGTGGCTAGGTTGTTATTGGTGTGAACACCAGACAAGGCCATTAGAAGTTTTGCAGAAGTAGGAAATAATTTGGTATTTATCATGATAAATTGCCATGAGTTGTGGATGCAGCTGTCTTCCCCTGATCAGCATTGCTAGTACAAGTCAGCAGCAGACATCTGCACTGTAACTTTGAAGGTCCTATAGCAACAGTTGTTAGGATGATGAAATCTGACTACACAGATGGACTCTTCCCAGAAAAAGATGACACTGGTCTGAAATGGACCTTAGGTTATATAAAGGTCTGTTGAGTACAGGATGAAAAGTTGCTAAATTGGATTGCATGGTGTGTGAATGGATAGCTGTGAAGAGTACAGGGATAAGCATCAAGCCATGGAGCACTCAATCACCATAATGCATGATATGAACACAGCCAGTCTGGTCATGGGTGCTCCAGCTGTGATAGTGTGCACAGAAATCATTCAAGATTCTTTAACTACAGGGACAAGGTTTGTTGACAATCCAGTGAACCCTGAAAGTATCATAGGACTTCAGGAGCTTTGCATGTCTATTATCCTGTAATCATAGTTTAATACATTCTTCTTTTTAATGTGATGTAAAAGCAAAGTTGTTATATCTTGAAAGTTTTGAGTGCTAAAGTTTGAATATCTGCAGTTAAATATATATCTGCATTTGTTAAAATCAGTAAGTGTTTTTCATTGTTCAAAGACAAGGGGGATACCCATACCTCAGGGAAAGTCTTCTAAATGAGTTTGTAAAGAGAGCCAAGAGGGATTTGAAACTTCCGCTTTGAACTGGGACTTCTGGTTCCAAACTGAGGAGGGGGAAGTAAAGGTTGCTTGCTGAGACAAACCGATATGGAGCTGAACTTGCTAAAAATTACTTTCAATTTAATTATACTGAATTATATTGAACCACACCCAGCATAGTCCTGCCTGAATTTTTGGGTAGAAAAATTCTCTTTAAAACTGGCTTTCAATAAATTCAGTTTATAGTGAGTTTATAGTGTGTGTTCTGATTCACACACACAGGTTATGGGAACCAGAATTTGAACTAGAATTTCTGAGAACAAGTTACTGTCAGGAACTTGAAACATGGGACATTAGTGACATGGGCAGTTTCAAATTACGAAGACACATTGAGTTGGTTTGATTTCTTTCCTTTTAAGTGGTGTTGCATTTTCAGGCAGAGTAAAAACAAATATTTCTGTGCCCACAAATGTTCATAATATTTTTTCAAAAGATGTCTGATAACTAGATATTTATTTTAGATAATAATCTGAAACCTATAGGTGAAAGATATTGGACATTCAATTGCTTTCATGTCAATTGCCATTTGACTTCTACAGAAAATTGTTGAGGGCTAACCCAATGAATGTCGCCAGGAATAATGTTTAATTGTAACTGAGAAGTGAGAGAGTGAGAGAAAGACTTACCTTGCAGCCTCTAAAGGTTTTGAACACTAGCTGTCTACAGAGAAATACTCACACTGAGACAATATTGAGGACACTTACCCAACAAGAACTATTATGATTTTTTTTCCTCACAAGAAAACTACATTCAGTCACATATATAACTAAAACAATATTTGCTCACCTTCATAATATGTAAGCATCCTGATTGTTTGAACACAACTATTTGACTTAGAAAATGAAAGGCCAGATGCAAAAGAGAATTTTTATAGGATTTCAAATAAAATGCTTGTGGATGATGCACAAAATTAGGCCTCAGAAAAAAATGTATTTCACTGTAGCTATGCAATACTTACTGTAATCTTAATATTTGTTGGTTGTACATCTTTAAATGAGAATTCTGGAGTTATTTTCATCAGGAAATGCTGATTCCTCAAAGTAAAAATTTTTACCTGTATTGTCAAAACTCCTCTCAAAGTAATCATATCTAGAATGGCTTATCTCATCAAAAAGAAAGAAAATAGAAGGTAGTAAGAAGTTCACCTGAGGAAGAAGGGGAGGAAGCTGGCTATTCTGTGATAAGTCAATCTCTCACATGAATTCTGATATTCCAATGCATATATGGGATTAAACATGGGGTCAGTAATGATTTAAAACCGTGCCCCATATTCAAGTGAAACATTTTCACTGCTAGCCAAACAAGGCAGTTTCTTCTATTGTAGTGTTTCCATTTCATGTGTGTGAAGCAAAACCTTACTTGGCTAAGTACCACATTTTTGACTGTTTCTCCCTTTTCTCTGTTTTCCCCTTCTCTGTCTCATGTTTCTTCTCATTTTAATTAAATATCCTATATTTGACCAGAATTAACTGATTGAGAGGATTCTGCTAAACCTTGAACTAACTAAAATCTAGACCTTTTCTCTCAGATTGAATCCCAGTGCCAGATTCCATTGAATAACTGTAAAAATATTTCACATCACTTTCTATACTGTCATGAGTTCCTTTTTGGGGGGCTTGATCTTCTTTGGTGCTAGTGTGGAACATGATAAATATAAATAACAGTTTTTAAGAAAATGGGAGTTGGACAAGAAAAAAAACATAAAATCATAAGTGAATAGCTATGAAATTAATTCTGCACACTAGGTTAAATAAAATTAAAAAGTGACTACTATGAAAATAACTTGTTTAGTATAATTAAATCATGCTCAAGCTTATTTTTAAAAATCAGATATACTAACTCCTTTCTTCATTCTCTGTGCCTTGCTCATTTAAAAGGTTTAAGGCCGCAAGCACTCACAGGATGTTCTTGGAAGAAGGTTTAATGGGACTCGCACTGTTTGTGCACTCAATTACAGCTCTGCTGCAACATGCAGCCCTGTACACTCCTCCATGTTCTTCCAAAGATTTCTACTTTGAAGTGAGCGTAAATAAATGCATGAGTTTCTTGTTTTAATAATACAAAGACAACCACTTCAGATTAAATCTTCAGCCCATACACTGCTAACTATGTTAAGATACATTAATGTGGATCTAGATAGAACGAGTTTTGTGTGACATACCTATAATTTTCTCTGGAGCTCTCTCAGCTTTATGAGATTATGATGGTATATCTTTTCAAATTTTGTAGCCAGCAATTTGGCCTCATGGACTGAAACCCTACCATGTATATGCTGCATTTGTGGAAAAAGATAGGGAAAATGTTTTTAAATTTGGGAAATTATGATATATTTGTCATATGAAATTTTATTTCAAAGATAACTATATACAGGTTGTCAAAAAGCATTGTATACAAAGCTATACTGGAAACATGATTTTATCTGATATTTAATGGATTACACTGTTGTAGTAGTTACTATAACTATATATAACTGTATATATAATAACTATAATTCTATTTAGGTGACAATTTCCAAAATAAGACCAAAATCAGGTTTGTGATGCATGTACATATTTGCCATAAACTTGAAGTAACAGCCAAAAAAACAGTATAAACTTATGGGTTTATGTATATGTTCCTTAGAGAGTCATGTGAAACAGCTTTGCAAAAATAATACTGCAAGGCAAGAGTGCAGGTACCTTTAAAAAGGACATAACTCATAATAGCTTGATGACAATCTCACTGCAAAACTTCTCTTAAATTTAGAAAATAATGTGGAAAACAATTCTACATTGTGCTGTGTTTACAGTTTCATTAAATAATTATCTGGATTGTTCCTGGTTCTGCTGGTTTTAATTACAAGTACACATGCACTTATGTGTTGGTCCTTAAATTTATGTGCAGCATTTTGAAGACAAGAATAAAATACATGGACAGTACATCCCAGCAAGTTTGCTTTGGGACTAGAATATAATGCCACTATTGCATTCCATTGCTTCATATGTTTAATTCCATTCCATTCCATGTTGGTCCATATGTTTCATAAATGAACTCGATATTCACTGCATTGCTGTGCTTTGATTTTCTACAAACATTCACTCCAATCATTTTGTTATTTAAAAGTATTTACTGTGTCTTTCAACATCAATAAAGGGCTTGTGAACTTCATACTAGCTACCTATATCAGCAATCTAAAATTATATACTTATAAGAAGAAAAGTACTTGCATACAGTATAACAAATATTTATGGGACTGGGCTGCCTCAAAGGAGAACACAATACATCTGTTTCTTAGTGGTCTGTGTGAATCAGATTCACTGAAAGATTGGAAAGGCTTATTTTCAATATGAAATATGCTAAAGCATCTATTTTTTTGCTGCTGTGCATACAGAATGTGCAGCGCACCAAAAACTCAGGTTGCTACAACACAGCCCTGACCAATTTACCCTTATGGTATATGAAGTGACCAGGGCATGCCATGTGGGGTGCTTTTCTTCTCTGAACCTTCACTGTGACTATGACATTGCTGTGGATAGACCTTCCTCTTTGAAGCATGTTTTGGCCTTTGAAGAGGAGCACTGAGGACCCAAGATGATGATGATTTGAATGACAGGGGGATCTCTGCTTTCCTAAGGACTTTGCTGCATCACATCATCTGTTAGACAGACTTGGTCCACTAGGACAGAGAAGGCAAAGAAGCTGGGGAAAATGTACCAGGGAAATTTCCAGGCACAGTGGAAAATTTCCTTGACTCTGTCGAAATGTCAGCTATCCTGTGGGATTTCCCATATTTGAAACAGACCTCCTGTGCACTGGGGGTGTGGGGTCATAGTTTTCATGAGAAACCTGCCAAATCAAATGGACTAAAAAGAGAAATGTAATTCTGAATACAGTTACCAGCCCTCCATACAGTGTTGCCAGTTTCCTGCCATCTTCTAAAGATTTTGACATTACTTTCCTTGCTCAATCGAGTTGCCTAACATAGACTCTTCAATCATTCAATTTTTTTACAATTTGCATACACCTTTCACTTTTGATTTGTTTTCATTTTTGTTTGATTTTAAAAGCATAACTCTTCTATCCAAACCCAAGAAATTTATTTTGAAATTTTTTTGTACTAGACATGAACCTCAAGCAAACAGTATGACAGGTTCAGACCATATCAATAATTATAGAGTCTGAGTCTTGTGTTCTTTCTCCCTTGTGATAGATCAGGGAGAATGACAAAACATAATCTTGGAGTTGTTCTGATGATGCTATAACTGCCTATGTTTCATAGTATAAACGATTTGATGTAATACAAATAATAAATAATGAAATCTTTGGTTTTAAAGATAAATGTAACAACAATTTTCTAAATGTTTTCCTAATATCGTAAAGGTTAAAGAGGAAAATTCAGCTGCATACAGAGGATTTGATACTTTTTTTGTGTCATGTAAGGTATTTCAGAAGAGCCAAAAGGCTTTTTCCTGTGCATTCTGCAGTCAAAGTGGGAAAAGAAATCCCACTAACATCATCAGGAATTGGACTGGACCCTAATACAGCAAAAAATTTTCTTCTTTGCAGCAGGGAGGAGGACAAGACCAACAGCTTTCAGGGATGAGTTGCACTTCCTAGGGGGAGCCTCATTCAGAGTCAGAGTTGAATGGATGAGGTCACGATGAGATGAAAATATTTCTTCATGAACTGGCCAGCTGTCAGAGTAGCTTAGATTACACTTCGTTTTTCTCCTCCTCATTCTCCAGATATTTTCATTAAATTGGGGGAAAACAGTATTTGTTTTCATATATTTTCCTTTCCCTGTTGTGTTATTTTAATTTTACGTCAGAATTCTCGTGGAATACCCAATTTCCTATATGCTTTGCATTTACTTAAAATAGGCTTATTACACTGTTTCACAAAAAATTCAGATTTATACTCTTCCACATGAGGACAAGGTAGCACTATGATAGCTCTAGGAATGCTCTAAGTGTTATTGACTTAATATGATTTTATAGAGAAGTCATTAGTAGCTGAAACGTTAAAAATAGCTTTATTCCACAGAATAGGTATTCAGCACTCTATAAATCAGACTTTTAAAGTGTCTCATGATGGAAAAACAGCTACTGAGATTGGAAAATCACTACCTTCTTTATTTTATTTTATTTTGTACAGAAAATATAAAATTTATTGCTGTCACTGATATGGAGAAATAGTGTGAAATGGGGACAATGGACATCGATTGTGATTGTATATGTCTGCTCAAGGAATGTGGGTATGGTGACTGGTCATGGGTGCGGTGTCTGGTCACATAGCCACACAGCCTTGAGGAGACGCCTACAGTTTTGAGGAGATGCCTGCCCTTCTTCCTCTAACAAAAGGGGCTATTTTAAAAAAGAATGAGAAAAGGATGAGAGATATTCCAATGCTATCTAGAGGGAGGGAGTGCTAAGTCTCCTTGCTGAAGAAGATCGGATGGTCACAAGAACATGAATCACCTACAAACCTGCAAGACCACCACATTCCAGGCAACAGACTGATAAGCTAATTAACATACGAAGCGAGAGTAAGCGGGTTTAGGTAACGAATATGTATAGGCGTTAATTGAATATTCATTTGTTTTATTGTATAAATGTGAGATGGTTCGTCACTTCGGGCATGTACGCTTGTGGAGGAGCAATCCCCCGTGCATCTGCGCGCAATAAACATACCTACTTTATAACTTTCGAGTTATAGAGTCTAATTCCGCACGTCATCACCTTTAGATATCATGCTGGAGAATTCTGCAACAGATGTAATTTCCTGCTTAATATCATACTCAATTTTTTAAAAAGCAAATTCATTATTTTGTGACAGGTGAAAGGGTATTTCGCTACAGAGAATTTAGTAGGCTTATACATATTTATAAGCATACTTTTCACAACTGTACAGCAGACAACCAATTTCATTGTTTTTCATATACGGTGGATTATAAGGTTTTTATGGGGTTTTGTCCTTTTCCAATTAAATTTTCTATTCTTTTTTGGTTTTGTTTTTGCTAGAAAGCCTAAAATAATCAAAATATCTTCCCCTAGTATTCTAGTGCAGGAGCGGGCTGGAAACTAGGACCATGCATGGCAATCAGTTAGCTGAGGGGAATTTGCTCGAGCTTGTCTAGACAACAATTAACACGATGAGACGTGTTTACAGAGCATAGGGGAGTGGGAGACGGATGGCGCCAAGGATGGCGCCAAGGAAAGGTAACACCTTGCGGTTAATTGCTGGTAGTTAACCACCAATCAAGGATTGCCTAGTATGCAATGCTTAGCTTCAAGAACCAATCTGTTTAAAACGCGCAGCTTCTGAAAGTGTATAAAAACTCGTGCTTCTGTACAATAAATTGACATTTGCTTGCATCAAGCTGCGTCCCGTCTCTTCATTTGCGGCATTCTAGAGGCTGCCAAATATCACCCACAATTAGAAAAGCACCAGGTTCTTTGCAGACAAACCTTCAGCCATCACAATGACAAAATACTTGTAGAACTCATAAGATTAGACAAACTGCATGGGAAGAGGACACTCAGCCTTTGACAGAAGCTGGCAGGCTATTAAGGAAGTAGCCAAGTAGTGGCATGCTGTTCTGACACTTTTCTTGCTGCTGACAAATAGAGTGACTTCTCTGAGTAAATGCCAAGGCATCGTGATTAGCATACTTAGAGCATATCTTTGTGGCACAGTTATATCTGTACGATGTTCCAGTGAGCAAGTCTTGGTTGCAATTGGTGATATGCCTCATTATCTAAATACAAAGCTTCTGAATTCAAAGGATGTCAAGTGAGATGGAGTAAAACTGCACTTTACTTGCCCTGATGTTGCCTGATTAAAAACTTAAATATATCTTTTTTTCTCATCAGCTTAGAAGAAAAGTTGTGCTTTATGGTGACTTTATGCTTTATTAACAGCTAAGCCAGATAAAACATTCTACAAAATTCCAAGTGCCAACTGACTAAATAATGACACATGTAAGAAAATCACACTAATTACTATGCTATTGTAAGTCTAACTGAAGGGGTAGAGCACCCTCCAGTGCATGGCCCATTATAACTTTTCAAATATACCAGTATATTAGTGTGATACAACATAGGTACGATGCCTGAAACCCAGAAGTCTTTAAAAGCCCTCACTGGAAAGCATATTTAAAGAAAAATAGTCTATTCAATTATATAGTAATAACAGTTCTTTTCTTTCTAAAGAGAACCTTTCAGCAGAGTTAAACTTTGCTGCTGCTATCCTCTCGCTTCATGGTTCCTATTGTTTTCACTCCTCACCTCCCTCTGGGTCTCAGCTTCTCCATCACCCCTGCAGATAAAATGTGACTAAGGCTGCATTTCTTGAGCTGGAGTTCTTCCGTTAATTATGTCATAAAGGAGATTCAAAGTCTATGTCTGTAGAAGACTTCAGCAGGGAGTAAATACCCAGTTATCTGTTAAGCATCAACCTGCTATGAGTATATTAGATTGGCTACAAAGTTAGCAGGATGGTACCTTGTGCCCCAACAAGCTCCTTCTCAGGTAGCTCAGCTCATTCTACATGGCAATAGTGCATGGTCAGTCTATTAAATGGTCATGGTCAGTCCTCCCCTGAGCAGGAACAGGAGCACTGGCTCAATTGGTCTTTATTCAGTCTGAAGAAACACAGCTTGGGAAAACTCTTTGTTTTCTCCAAATGCTTGAGGTTGACACCACTGTTTATCTTTGCTGTCATCTTCCACTTTGCTCCATATTATCTTTCAGGTCACATATGAATGTTGCTGTTTCTCATGATGTTTGTAAGAATTAGCTTTTTTCTTCCTTTACCAGCCATTTCAACTGCTCCTTGTCTATTCTGTACACTACACAGAGAGCTTTTTCTTAAATCAGCTCTTCGAGAAAGCAATTATCTTCCACTATATAGTGTACAGAAAAGGCATAGCAGACCTTCACAATGCTTTTGGATATTCTTGTGAGCTGGAACTGGTAAAAAAAAAAAAAAAAAGAGATCTGTTATTTTTTATTCAAAAATTTGCAGTTTAAATTGCTCTCACTTTGTATGGTTCCAAAAGAATCCATTTCCATTTTTTAATGTTTTTTTACTGACAATTTGGGAAATTGCTTGCATTTTTGTTTTCAAAATCACTACGAAAACTATTGATTTTTAGGAAGAAATTTTTTATCAAAGGTCTGAAAATGAAATCAAGCATTTTTCATTATGAGGATTTTTTCCAGTTCTCAGATGAAACATATTTTATCCACAAATCTTCTTTTTCTGCTTTCCTCCTTAAAAAAACCCTACCCCAAAAAAAAAGTCTGTTCACAAGCCATTACCAATCTCTCAGCAAGAAATGCCTTATGATTTTTGAACCAATTATCCATTTGGTGTATTTTTTAGAGTTCATACTTGTTCTGGTGAGCTTCTCCCTTTACATGCAAAAAACTTGAAAAAACACAAAAATCAATGCTGAGACTGAAGTACTGGTTGTGTGATAAGCCTTTTGTGGATAGAAGATATTATATGCCAAATCCTAATGTTGCAAATAATCTGGCTATATTAATGTTGTATAATAGCAGGGACCACTTGCTATGATGGTTATTGTTTTCCAGTCACACTTAAAGGATGGAGTGAATGGAAATAATTTACATTTTCTGACCTCTCACACATGTACTTATGAAGATATTTTAGTCAAAGAAAAACCTGCTGCTTTCTAAATCTCTGTTGCAATTAATGTTTGGTAAATATAATGATAACAATCACTAAGAATTTGTTCCAGATAGTCAGTACCTGAATATCCTTATGTAAGAAAGAGAAGGGAGAGAACATAAATTAAGTCAATTCATATAATTTCAAGGAATGATTCTAGGCTTGCAAAGTAGGACATTTTAAAGGAGTCTTATGAAGAGTATAAATAAGTATCATGATTAAGGCTGGAAATAGTTCTTCGGTCTTTAATCCTATGCAACAACTATTAAAATAAGTGTAGGAGTCTTATCCTCTTCCCACTAAAGTCTCTAGAAAATGTCATTGATTCAGTGGTATCAAGTTTGCAACCTTCATCTGCCACTCACAACTGCTTTCTGTTAAGATACTAATGCTGAAAATCTTCAGTTTTCCTCAGCCTCTATGTATTTCTATGTAGTAATGACAAAAAATTCTAAATCTTACTCTAGGTTTAAAATCTGTTTTTCGTTAGGGCCAGATAATGAATGGATATACACATGGATAGTGTAGTGTCTAAGAAGTCCAAGTACCACATTTAATAATGAGGTTTATATTGTGCTTAATTGGAGCTATGCTCAAGGGAAAACCCCTGTAAACTATGCTATCTTGGGAGGAAAACTTGGACAATCTCTGCTGCCTGTTTTCCAGAGGCTGTAATGCAACACTCTCAGGATTTAGTCTAAGTAAAGATGGAACTGAAGAGTTGCTGCACCTAAACTGAGTACTCAGAATGCTCTCTTGTCCCTCTTGCTAAAAGCCTGTGGATATCTAATTTTATTAGTTGCTTCGTTGTTTTAATTTGCTCTAATTTTCTTAATGTCAAATCTCTAAAAATACATTTGGTTTTATTAATCAATCCCTTAATCATTTGATGTCACTAATGCCATCAGCAGTTTGTTAAAGGAGAAATTTACACAGACGTGAGTACCACTAGGTTTGCTTTAATCACAACTCAGAGTTGGGCCACAACCTCAGTGAGTGGCAGAGAATAAAGGGATACAGCACAGCTTATATATGCTTATCAAATCATTAGTCAATGTCCAAAGTTCTTAGAAGTTTCCTTTGGTTTTGTCAGTTCTGCGAATCCATCACCTGACTCTGCTCCAATTGATTCATCTATTCGGTTCCAGTCTCTGCCTCAGTTCCAAGGTCCTCCTTGGATCACGGTCTTCTTTCTGCCTGCTTTAACTCACACAATCCTTCAAGCAGACTTAGTCTTTGAACAAGCAATTCCTATTCACATATACTAATTTTTTCTAAAAACACCTGCATTTCTGAGAGCACCTGTGTATACAAATTGATCATCTATTGTTTCTCTATTCTCCCACTGATTAACTTGATTAAGTTTTAAACCAGCCTTGGATTAGGGCTATACAAGAGCTGAGGCCTGGTTCTGCCATTTAGCAGCTTCAGCATTTTTAATTTCTTAATTCAAAATACATTTTCTTTAACACAGTTCTACAAGGAGTCTGCAAAGATGCCTCACAAGCTGGTTCCTTATATACACTTGCACCAGTCCCATGATCTGTTGAATGGTGTGCCTCAGCCTGGCCTTGGGTCCCTCCGCCAGCCCAGCTCTGCTGCCCAAAAATGGCCCCTGGGCTCTTGAATTCCAGGATGGCTACAAGAAAATGTTGTAGCTGTTTCTTATATCCTCACCAAGGTAAACTTAACTCCCTTACAGAGTCCTTCTGTCTCTGGTATTCCTGCTTCCGGTCCATTTAACCCCT
This sequence comes from Falco biarmicus, assembly GCF_023638135.1. Lineage (NCBI taxonomy): Eukaryota > Metazoa > Chordata > Aves > Falconiformes > Falconidae > Falco > Falco biarmicus. The sequence continues at coordinate 6,982,006 of NC_079310.1, read as the reverse complement.
TCTGCAGTTGAGCCTTTTTACCTCCCATATCCTGATCAGTCCTCAGTCACAAATTACCACCGCTGAGCAGTTACAATTTGCATTTGCCTTTCATATAGTATTC